>NC_092642.1:48983185-49669144 GCF_039555335.1 Amphiura filiformis | reverse complement strand
TAAAAAAAAAAACCCTCGCATGCCAAGCACTCAGTCGGCGACACTTTGCCACGGGTCTTGGGCTTCGCTGGCCAGCTTAAACCGTGCCTATATATCACTTAGGGCGATTGCATCATCACACCATGTGGGATGCATGCACTAACAGCGCATATATCAAGTAGTATTTTGTAGTATTCAGGAGCGTTAGGGTTAAGGAAAAATTGGGCTAGTTTCCAAAACAAATTGAGAAATCTTTCAAAAAAGGACCCATTCATATACCAAAATAGGCTTTGAAAAAGGAGTCATTGATATACCAAAAGGCCGAAAATGATACCCATATTTGTGGCACGTCCCTGTATGGTCATTTGTTCTGTGCCCCACCTGCTTTGTTGAGTATAAATCCCGCCTAAAAGAAATTGAAACTGTATTCTGCATAGTTGAGGTTATATTAAATGTTTCTGGTCAATGAAAGCCTCTACTGCTTCCCTTCTTGTGGCTAATGACTTTCCAAATGCTTTCAATACCTTCCCAGTGGGCAGGAACATTGGCAACAGTTGAAGAACTGCCTCTGGATGAGCTGAAAGATGACATAAATCAGCAATAATTGGTTATATTTTGACAAAATTTTGTTTTCAATTGTTAGGATGAGATCCTTTTTAACCGTTGCATACTGGGTGCCGTATGAATATTTGCATACATTTTGATGATGGGTCCATAAGAAAAATATTAATCTGTGCAATTAACATGTTTGACAAAATAAACACTAATTTAATTAGAGAAATTAAATTATCAAATGGTATAATAATATATATTGCGTACTTACAATTTGGCCCCTTGAAGTTGAAGTTGCTTCAGTGTTCATTTCTTCAATGAATATCAATAAAGGTGAGATGCAACAGATGAGTTGACTGACCAGGCCGTGCTAAGCAGAGAAAATTGAGCAAGGAAGGGGTACTTAAGGGTCAGTGTTGATACCGGAGAGCGTAAGCGTCGTAAGCTTGATTCAGGTGTGCGTATGATGTGCTCTTTGTGTGTTTCGATGGTTTCTATACCCATGAGAGAGATGTCAGACAGAGTGTGGTTAAGTGATCAATGATAGTGTGGCGAGTACAGTTGATTGCCACAGGGGAAAAGAATTTACTTAAGATTTGCTTTGCGATGATAGGCACTTTCCCTGCAGGGGGCAGGGTTTTTTCTGCAGTTGCATTTTCTCAGCATTTTACTATGTTTTTTGGTGATATTGTTGTTGAGCGTTTTTATTATGGCACACATCCTTGAGCAAGAAAAATAAGGAATTGGATATGACATCCTACATTGTTGGTACAATTAGGGACATTCAATAAATCCTCATACCTGTAGTGTATACACATACTGCTTTACATTTGACTACCTATAAATGTTCATTGTAGAAAATAGTTTACTTACTTGTGGTACTTCTTGTACCGATATGTGGGAATATTATCATGGGTGGCTTTAAATTAACCAACTAAAACTGCATCACAGCAGACGAAAGTCTTTCAGATGAAAAGTAACATGGTTGCCATTGCAGTCCTTCACCAAAATATCCATCTTGCGAGATGTAAACGGGTCTTCTACCCGGATTCTCCACCATCTATGGCGATTTGGTTATGGTGAATCACACTGGGAAAGAGAAAGAATCAGTTCAAATGGTAAAGAGACAGACTCGCTATATATCAAATATTAAGAGAAACTTTTATTCATGTTTTAATGATCCATCTTCTCAGTTCTCCATTCATTAGGGTGGAAGAATAACTCCCCATTTGTTTAAACTCTGCATCTGAAGATTTGAATCATCAAAACCTTGTGATAAGAAATGTTTATTATTTACAAATGTCAATGTCAGTCCAACATCGATGACAATGAGAACTTGATGAAACAATATACAGATGATGAATTCATAGGATTTGTGCGTTAAAATGTGAAACAAAATGCATCTGAAGTCCAAAATATTGCCATTGCCTAAAGGTGTTGTTTGTTTGTGAGTAAATAATACTAAGTCTGATTAGGCAATTTTAGGATTTTTTTTATTTCAAAAAAAAAAATTTTTTAAGTTTTTTCCAGAAAAAAACGAAAAAAATCAAACTTTTTTCTACCATGAAAAAAAAGTTAGGAATAAAATTTTTTTTTTTTAAATTGCATTTCGCATTTGTTTTTAAATTTCTTGTGAGCTTTGAGACAAACCTTCTTTTTTTTTTGCCTAATAAATGAATGAAAGGAAAGTATAAAATTATCTTGCCTTCATCATAACTCCTTTTTGCATCTCTCCATATTGCACCAATTTTGTAGCTTTCTAGACACTATATCATTTGTAATTGCGGTAGAAATGTCTGGTTTCTCCTTCTTCAGTAAGGCTGATATGGTAGAGGTAAGGACATGGACAGCCAGAGCTAGCCTGTACACTTGGTCAGTCGTTTTGTTCTTTGGGGTGGGTGTACCTTCTAAGAGCAATGCGTTTAACTCATTAATTAAAGCAGAATTTCTTCCCAGTTCATTGGTGTGGAGTTCAATCTCCGGTTGAGGCTGGCGTATGTCTCATCACTGAGACGGTCCAATGTTCTCAAGATATTACCAGCAGGCATTGTGAATTTGTGACGACCAATGATTTGAATCATGAAAACCTTGTGGTAAGAAATGTTTATTATTTGGTCGCATGTCATAAGTTGGGTATGCTAAAAGGGTGGAGGGATTACACTTTTCTGAAAATTGCGATACAAATTTGATTGGCTTTCCGTAACCCCATATGCTACAGCAGTGGTTGATACCTCATTTTAAGCCTAATATTATACTCTTTCAGTCTACTGAAGCATATAATTATAAATTATTCAGTAAAAAAATCACATCAGTTGAAATAAAAAAAGCCAGGGGTGGAGGAGCAGGCGGATGTGGAGCAGGCGGATGCGGGAGTGTGCAATAGTGCATATGTGAAAATTCACATGTCAGCATGTCAAAACTACTGGTTACTTTTTCAAATCTAGGGATGGTATGATGTATTGAAAGCTTTGAATGTTGAATTTGTACAACTAAAACAATTACTGACTACTTAAGGTGGCGCTACACCCTCTGATAAATTTTGTGACAAATTTTGCATTTTTCTCAAAAAGTAACTACACACTGGTAACAAAAGTTATATGTATACATTGTATTATACTAATCCAATTACTTCACTGAAATTTCAGTGATTCAAGACAAGGGATTCATTAAGAAGTGAGGTACATTCTAGCGGTACCTCTTTTCTTATCATAAATAACGTACCGCTTGTATTGAGTCACTGAAATTCCAGTGTAGTAACTGGATTCCTTACCCCTATAATATACATAACTTTTGCTACCAGTGTGATATTATTTTTGAGAAAAATGCAAAAATAGTCTAAATTTATCAAGGTGTGTAGTACCACCTTAAAGGGTTATATGTTCCATTTTTTCATTTTTAATGAAATCCTAGTTGAATTTCAGTATTTTTAGCAATATGCTAATGTACAATTCTCTTCTTGATATTCATTTCCTCAATAATAGAATAATCATCTCGCTAATTACTCATAAAAAGGTCATTGACCTTTACAATGTAATTAACATACATACAATTATTTTAAATAGTTCATTTGAAGCATTAATGTTTTGAGAACATATCCTCCAAATCTGATGACATTCTTGCATAAAATAAAAATTTTACAGTCATTTTGTAATTGAGGTCCGATTTGAGAAAACGCATTTGAAAATTGAGATTTACATAGACACCTGTGTATTAATTAATTAGTAATTAAGCATTATCTCAAAAATTAAGCAGGTGTTAAGGTTAAAAATGGTGTTAATTATTAGAGATTGTCAATATATACAACATATCAAAGAATACATTTTTTGTCATTTTTTACCATGTAATGGAAATTGTACCCAACTTATGACATGTGACCATTTACAAATAACAATGTCGGTCCAACATCGATGACAATGAGAACGTAATTGATGAAACAATAATTATACAGATGATGATTTCATAAGATTTGTGTGTTAAAATGTGAAACAAAATGCATCTGAAGTCCAAAATATTGCCATTGCCATAAAGGTGTTGTTTGTTTGTGAGTAAATAATACTTAAGTCTGATTATAAATGATTTTAAAGAAAAGTATACAATGATCTTACCATCATCATAACTCCTTTTTGCGTCTCTCCATATTGCACCAATTTTGTAGCTTTCTGGACACTATCATTAGTAATTGCAGTAGAAATGTCTGGTTTCTCCTTCTTCAGTAAGGCCGATATGGTAGAGGTAAGCACAGCCAGAGCTAGCCTGTACACTTGGTCAGTCGTTTTGTTCTTTGGGGTGGGTGTACCTTCTAAGAGCGATGCGTTGAACTCGTTAATGAAAGCTTCTTCTTTTGCTGCCATTGACGCAGTGGCTTCTTCGTCAAATGTGTATGTTCGGTGTTCTTGGTGCTGTTGATGGAATTTGCATAATACTTGTGAAAAGTCTGTCACCGGACTGTTCTGTAAGTTGCGCAATGCTCCAGTTGTTTCTTGAGGTTTTGGTCGGATGGGTAGGGGAGAAACGAACAAGAATCGGTCTATACTAGACCCTGTCCATTGTCTACCATTGAGAAGAGTTTGGCGGATGCTGGAGTTTGTATAGCTCCTATGATTGAGAAAGGCGTATTTGCTGGTATGGTGCGTTCTGCTTCCGTTGCAAAGCTTAAGTTGACTTCCTCTCCGCTATATAACGAACATAAAATCGATATATCTCCGGATGCTGTGTCATTATGACTTAACCAACTTGCGCAATAGATCAAATATCTCTGGAGAGATTAAGCAACTTTGCTTGTGCTTGGAGAGATGCTTTGTTAGAGCTGATGAGGTACAGTTTTGTATAGTTAGTCCAAGCATCTGTATTAGCCATTATATTCTTTAGGGGCAATACACAGGCATCCCTTATCACAGCAGACTTCGATGTTGTTGGTGGGCCATATACCAGGAGGTACACGTTGGGTTTGGCTTCATGCCCAGTTGACATCTTGATTGTAGATGTCAGCCTCATCACTACATAAGATGTGGCTGCTAGCAAACATGCTTTTAAGTATCCCATGCATGAAGATACAGACTTTGCCTGGGTGTCGATGAACTTAAATACATCTTCTGGCAGAGTTTCTTCCCAGTTCATTGTTATGGAGTTCAATCTCCGGTTGAGGCTGGCATATGTCTCATCACTGAGATGGTCCAATGTTCTCAAGATATTACCAGCAGGCATTGTGAATTTGTGACGACCAACGATTGTGCAAAGGTTTGATATAACAGTTTAAGTTGTGAAAGCGAGTATAGATCCAGCCATTGATAACCAGTGGTAAAACGAAAATGTTGTAAAAACCCCTCAAACCATCCAGTTCTGCAAATGAAAATATGGAGTTGACTTTAGATATAGTTTATGCGGCATTGTCTTGCTCTGGTAGTCTCTTGAGATCGCCCTCATCCAGAACTGACATCACAGTTTCAAGCATCTCCAAATATACCCGCGCCAGTCTTACCTCTAAAACCAGGAAACTTTACCCAATCGTCAAATACATGACTGATCTCAATTGCTTATACTACGCACGCAATTGCCAAGTTGAGTAATACATTTCACAGAGGTTCTGTGTGTTTTAAATGTATTCAGTATTATTAACCTATAGTTCTGTTTCCCTGTCTCCCTTTCATACAGATCTGGTGGGGCTTTACTGCATGTTAGCCATGAAAGATCATGCAAATGTTCTATTCTATTCTACACTAACATGCAGTAAAGCCCCACCAGATCTTTCTGGCTGAAGAGGTTGATGGCTGTTCATGTGTTAAACTTGCACTGTGTCAGCGCCCATTATAAAGATGAACCACCAAGGCGGTGGAGAGGAACCCACGTCTTTACCCCACAGAAATTATATCGAAAGTAAATGAAAATGCTCTTCCAATGTGCATGTTAAAATCAGAATCACAATGCTTCCATTGTAATTCAAAAATCCCGGAATCACCAAGGTGGGCCGATTTTAGTTAATTTGTTTGTTTACCCAGGTTGGTCCGTGAGGGACACATGCTAATCCATGGGAAATCCATGGACCGTTTCAAGCTCATACTAAATGAAAGAAACTGAAAGCCACCGCATTTGGCGCTATATACCAAAATTTATTAATGATCAAAGCAATCAGAGGGTACTAGATATAATTACAGAAATCCGGAAATAATATTTTTCTATATTTTTCTAAAAATCCGAGTTCAGACATGACAGTAATTGAACTAGGCCTATGCCTAAGTGAATTTGATTACAAAAAAGCATGTACTTACCACCACTTTGATATCTTGATCCGTGAATGTGATTCACTCACACAAATATCATGATATCCAAATTCCAATCCAGTCTCCACACAAATAAATAGAAGTTCAAAAGCCAGCAAACGATATCAATAATAACATAGACATCAACAATATTTACAGTACTTTTTTCTTCAAGTTCACGGGGTGTTAAATTGATATCCGAATTATAGATTCCAATCCAGTTTCCACACAAATAAATGTCAGCAAAGTTCAATTCTGTGAACAGCGAACGATAGGTAACATTTAAAAAACATCAACACTATTTACAGCACTTTAATACTGGGTGTTGAATGTGACATTCCCACTGAACGTGCAGTCGTGAAATATCAATGGCTGTTGAGATCTAGGAAAATGTGCTGTCTGCTCCTCCTCAACAAGAAAAGACAAAAATATTTCATCCACTTCAGCTTCTGTGAAGTCCAAGTTAAATCCGAGGTCATTGGCTGATTGCAAATTCACCTGCCATACAGGCCCAGAATCACATGCAGGCACAGGCCTATATTAACGATGCATAACAGCCCACACACTTTTTTATAGGTGAACTATTTTCGAGCAGGTATTTACAGAACCTTGAAATAAGAATTATGATAGATATTTGCGACTTTGGAATGCAACGAAGGTATGTTCGAAACTTGTCAATATAGAAAATTCTACCTGATTATATAGTCTCGTAGACTAGACTACTATCTCGCGCATGTTATTTTGTCACTCTAAATTCAACAAAATTCCGATTTTTTAGGCAAAAATTTTGAAGTTAACACCAATTTTGGTACAAATTTGTCAGTTTTGCCGAAGCTATTTGTCCGGTTAACTATAATGAATACCAAGGTTCATAGGTGACCTAATAGCGCTATGTTATTATATTACTTTTACTTACGATTTGCAGAATGATTACGTTTGAGAATGAATATTAATTATTCCTTATGAGTCTTCAACTTTGTCTTCAGCTTGATCCAATGTGGTCACATTTGTTGCACGAAGACAATTTGCGATGTTTTAGCTTCAATTGATACATGTATATATTCCTCATCTTGTTATACAATGTATTTTTACCCATTGGTGCGTTGTCATACCAAACATTGTCATGATTGTCCTTCAACTGACATACCTCTTTCAGTCGTTGTCAAAAGGCATTGCAAACAGGATTAAGATGGCTTATATCTTCCAAATGCTTGCACGGGACAATTCTCTGGAAACTGGCGTTTCATACATGAGACCAGCGTGACTTTTTTCATCATCAACACAGTGATTTTTTGTCAGGCGATCTCTGATGCGTGTAACATAACGACGATTGTTAGCATCCACTTTGGCTTGGAACTTGTGTTTCTCCATCTCTCGCAGATTCTCACGGCCACGCTGACTCATAAAAAGCATGATGTCAATGAAGACCTCTTGGTGTGTTCTGATTCAAGGCATCACTTGCTCTGATTTTCTGCATATCTTGCGGCTCAATTGGTTGCTTGTGATTGACGGCAGCTTTCCCTTCGTCTTTAAGCTTAACAACCATGGCAGCAAACATCTCACTTGCATCTTTAAATGCACTGTCATTCACAATGTCAAATTTCCTGAGCTTGGAAAAATGCTTTGAGTACGAATTTCTTCGTTTGTTTAGTATCTTTTCCATCCAAAATGTTTTGCAAATCCACTTCTGACAGCACTGCAAACCTTTCTGCAGCTGGCACTGCCATTGTCACTGTTAACACCAAAATTTTTGTATTTTTGTTGTCGTCTGTATTACAACCGCCGGAGTAACATGCATTGGCGCTATTAGTAAATTCCAATTTTCTTTGCTTTACCTCACTTGTTCGGCTCAAAATTAAAAGGGGACATATTTGACAGTAAAAGCTAACATCTTATGGAAAATAAATACTAATCTATTTGTAAAGTAATGTTATAATATGGCTTTAACTCAACTACCTATTTCAAAGTTCTGAATGTAGCGTAGTGGCAATTTTGAACTTTGCAAGTGGGCCATAGTGGGGGATGATATGAGGTGTGGTGGTAGGGTGCGGGAGTTCATTTTGGATAGCACGTTTCCCCCCGCTTACGCGTAATCGCACAGACGCGGGGAAGTAGTCAAAATATCGCATACGGATGCTGGAGCAATTGACCAATGAGATCATGGGATTACCTAATAAATATTTATGAGGTCTAGTAACTGTGACTGTCTTAAACTAGGGTCTTCTGACTCATGAAGGACTGTAACAAATTTCTCAAAAAGTGGGCGGCGCTTCCTACAGCCTTGGTAATTCCTAGGTTGTGCTAGTACGGTAATAATAAAGTTATGTAATAAGGTTTTTGTAACCACTTTTCTTTTTTTTTTAAATGGTGACAATGTGACATGGGATAATTAATAACATGCTTAAAATAATTGAAACTGAACCTTACCTTGTTTTTTGTGTATATACAATGTATGCACTGTGCAATTAGTGAAGTCATACAAATCACAGGCAGTATCATATATCAAATGGGCCATAGAGATGTAGGATACATCAGTATGATGATATCAAAGAGAATAGGGCAAATACAAATGGTGTACCTCCATCATTTATCAGCTAAAGCCAGATGCACTCTATTCTGGGTGACATACAAACATGGCGGAGTCTGTACTCTTTGGTTCTACCCACAGAATTAGAGAAGGAGAGCCAGGACTCCCTATAACGCCACATACAATCGTGTTGTTAGCTATGGGGGGGTATTCGGGTCCTTGTCGACGATGCATGGACACAAACGAAAACAATTCTGCATCTTATATGAAGCGTCTTGGTACTCGCGTGCAGATCGCATCAAACGCATCTCGCAAATGCGCGTATCATCCATGTCGCGCTTGCATGACAAGGACTGCCTCAAGCGCATTCCGAGGGAAGCCGAATGCCCCCAATTTTTGCTCCATGCCTGTATCAAAATGACGGTCGAGTGAGTCCCAGATATCCTTCTCTAATTTTGTGGTTCTATCTCATTTCGGATGATGGGTTCACAAGTTCCAAGTCAGATCCCCCAAGTTATTGGTAGAACATTTGATGACACAACTCGTCCAATTTACAATGACTGAAATTATTGGTTTCAGTCACTATCACAATGCATGGCTCATAAACAATTCTGCATTCTGCATGCTTTGTGAGAGTTGAATGAACCAAAGTGTAACTTTCAAAACTGCATCTTGAGCCATTGTATCTAAGAGCCAATGAGGTGTGACATTTAGGGATTCAATCATGTTTCACCGTTCTTCATCACAGATTAACAATGTGCGTCCGCGTCGTCTGCATGGTTTACTTCGCCGGGCGAAGTAAACCACGCAGACGCGCTGGACACGAGTTGTTAATCGATAATGAACAACGGTGAAACATGATTGAGTCCCTTTCAACAACGAAAACAAGCTAAAGATCTTCTAATTCACATGATTCTTTCATTCGGAATATCCGTTTGTCATTGCCACTCAACCTTACAAGAAGATCGGTGATTTCTCTGTTGATATCAACAATAAAATAAAGAATAAAGCGGTAATGTTTACAGTAGCTGCTACTTTAATAACATAATGAAGAAAGTGTTTACGCATAACTTCCAGGCATGACGAATTTTACGCGCTCACGTGTAACGCGGTCGCATGTCCTTGCTTTCGCATATATGCTACTGGAAAAGTGTGGATTTATTATCACGGATTAAAAATGCTTGTCTCCTGTTCAAAGGTATAGGAAGAGTTGTTGAATGCAAGTTGGACCAGGTGTGTAAACAAAATAGGCTACCAATAATTTTTATCAAATTTGTTTCATTTTGTAAAAGATTTCAATTTATTTTAAGAAGTCTTAGGGAACTTGTGGTCCCTTTATATGTAACTACCTACATGTAGGTATCTTATCATGTAAAGCTTATCTAGAATATGTATTTTTCATCATAGACTTGTACGTCCTGAAGAGTGTATAGTGTACACAGGTGTAAGTGTGGAATAATTCTGGTATACCCTGTGCACAATTATAACCATAACTCTAATGCGGCCCATACACAATCAAAATATTGATCATTGGGGACCCTAGATACAGGAGTGGATACAAAATCTACCATTGTGCGTGTTCAATGGTAAATTTTGTATCCACTCTTGTATCAAGGGTCTTTGATATTGATCAATGAGATTGAACATGTATGGGCTGCATAAAACAGGGAAAACCCTGTGCACAGGGTAAACCAAAGTTTACATACTGTGACCATCACATCAAAAAAACAGCAGCTAACTTCAGAAATGTACATTTAGATTAACCAAAACGTTCAAACATGACGTCTCACACATTGATGTAGGAATGTACAATATTGATTTTGTGTGACAAATATGTTCATCATTGCAATAACTGTTGTGTTTAACATGATGGTCACAATTCGTCGTCCGTATTCCATAGTGACTTTTGGTCATTTTTTTGAAAATTGGCACATATGTTTTTAATGATGTTCTCTTTCATTTTTCTAAGTCTCATCAGTCATAATTAGCTAATTAATTAGTAATTAATTAATTAAATGTGGCGTATAGTTACAAAGTGACATTTTTTGTATTCCATAGTGGCGTATCGACCATACGCCACTTTTTATACACATTTTATAATTATGAAATATCGGCAAAAATGAAAAACATCGTATGTCATATAGTGGCGTACGCGTATCGGACCTATACGCCACTATGGAATACTTAACGATTTAAAAGTAACGCCATAGGGATTACACGGCGACCGAGGTGGCGTCACGGTTAACGTAAGGTTAGGGTATTGCGTTTTGTTCGTTTTCAATAGTGACGTAAAGTTTTATTATCAGTTTGCCAGCAATAGTATGTATTTATTTCTTTTGAAAAATATATAACAATAAAATCTATTTAGTTTACTACAGAAATTTCACATCATTTACAAAATATAATGAATGTCTGATTTACACAACTCGATTTTAAATTGGCATTTCTTCAAACCCGATTTTCTCGAAAAGTTGTTTATTCGCGGCGCCCACTATACGCCACTATGGAATACGGATGACTTAATTATGTCCAACTTCTGAATACAGATGGTGTATTTAAAAGAAATTCTAGTTTTGTATAAAATTATCAAAAGTATTGCATTGTTGAGCTGTCTTTAATATCTTTGTGATGTCACATTTACAAATAAAATGCGATCAAAATGATTTATTGTTGTATTGATTATATTAATTTATTGTGTAACTTGGATTGATATGCCCAGTTCTCCTACTACTCCCACTCCCTTCACTCAAAACTAAAGTACTAGTAACCAAAAATTATCGTTCTGAACATCATGGAAAAGGGGTCAAGTTTTTCTGTACATTGTTCAGCTTATAATTGGCGGGAAAAATTACTCATAATATTATGTACTGATATAGAATGGCATGGACACAGTACTTATGTTAGTTGCACATTGAGTAATGTCAACATTGTACATTCTACATCGATGTATGTAATTTTGCCTAAATGTAAGCTGAACAAAGAATAGAATTAGTTAAAGCTGCATATCCAATCACTGCTATCACTGACCTCTACTTTTTTTTGTCTCCTAACTGAAGGTTGTAATTAATGTTTTCATCCCAAAGCATTCATAATTAATTAATTCAGACTAGTCATTTATTCTGTGTTTTAATCCCACATTGTACTCAATAAACATCCAATGAATAAATTTAAATAAATTATACACATCTTGACTTGGTACATAATAATATGACACATACATTATCACATGTATTAGATACTGTGATCCCGGACCTTCAAGGATGCTAGATGTATACTTAAAGCGAGACATCAATTCGAAGTTTGCATTTAATACAGGATTGAATAGGAATTTTTGTCATAAAAGTGCGATTATCTCGAAAAGTGTGTCAACAACAAACAATGAATTTTTGTTAAATTTATTTTTTGAACGCGCAATTGGTGATTTTTAACTTTTTAACAAAATTAGACAAAACAGGAGAGAAAAAGGATAGCTCTGTGGGCCTACCATGATCCTCTCTGTATTCAATGAATGTTAGGCCTACATCAATTGGAAAGCGGTCACATTGAAGAAAGTTTACTCAAGAGATCCAAGTGATTAGATGGCGCTGTTTATTTTTCTGTTGAATAGAAGCTGACTAGTCCAGGTTTTTCAAGAAGCATAGAATTTACACGGAACTTTTCACGATTTTTGACTAGATACACGAGTCTAAACAAGTTTCCAGCAATTTTTTTTTTTTATTCAAAAGATCACAGTATTAGCTCCATGTAACTAGCCGCAGATCCAAGTTATATCACTACAAATTATGTTTCGGTGGCAAGAGATGTAAAAAAAGACCTGATTTTAGCCCTGTGTTTCCACAGGAGTTCAAGCGTGGTTTTTAGCTCGGAAAATCTTATATTAGTTCCCCAAAGGTTTCGATATGTGAATCCATATGACCTGTCTGACTCTCTTGGGGGAAGCAGGTGCACTTAAAGTTTGGAGGTGATGCATATGTCACCCATATACATGTACCTGGTATTTTGTGCAAATGCTCATCACCCATAGACCCTTATTTCTCCTGAAAAAAGTTTTACTGTCACCCAAAGACCCCTTGTATTTTCAAGTTGAATGGCTACTTCCTTTCAGCAGTGCTTCTACTTTATGTTTTTAGAGAATGTGACTTGTGATTTTGTCACATTTATTAGGCCTTAAATAGCCCCCTCATTTGGCACCCTTGGTTGGAAAACATACAGCCTGTCTCAAAAAAAATTGTGCAAGTGAAAAGCGCCCTCTCTAGCAATTAGAAAATACCTTTGTGACATAATGCTTACATCAACGTCAAGGGCGCGTCCTCGCAATTGGGGCAATCGCTAGAGCCAGTTCTAGGCAGCAGCAAATTGGGAACTATCTCATCATGAATCCATATGACCTGTCTGACTCTCTTGGGGGAGCAGGTGCACTTAAATTTTGGAGGCGATGCGTATAGACGACATGTCACATGGGAAAATGCAGTAAATCGCACATTATTTTTGCTAAATATATGGCCAATTTGTGGAATTTTAAGCTTTCTTAGCAAATTTGTTGGTGATTTTCGGCGATTTTAGCCGATTGATCAAGATTTGAAACAAAAATTGACCTCAGTTTGCTGTGGTTATTCAAAATTTAGCACAATTTAGCATAATTTTCAGCAATTTACTGTGATTTCCAGCCATTTTGCAGATTTTAAGCTTTCTTAGGAGATTTCATGCATGTCACTTCAAGCCTACCTTCCTTCCTGCACTAAACTATGATCAGCTCTTAATAGGCGGGAATTATTCGGTTTTTGTTACTGCTCGAGTCAATAAAGTTCCAACTTACGCACACGTAAATTCACAAAAGCACACATCATTCACGCAAAACGCAAAGCTGCGCCTAGCTGTGTGTACGCCATTCTGTATCAATCCACGATGTTATGAGTCCCCGCCTATTGAGAGCTGATCAGAGTATAGGGCACACTTTTAATCCCAAGAAAGTCAACAAATAAACCCCATTCATCCATTTAGTTCATTCATAGTTCGTCATTTTAGCGTGAGTTTTAAGTTTACCTAATGATTTTAACAGGAATTATCGTTCTAAAATTGACCTTGAATAACGCCCCTTTTTGGGAAAATGTAACGCCCTTGGGGGCGTATATTTGACGAAATACGGTATGTGGTGATTTTTGGCGACTTTAGCCGTTTGACCAAAATTTGAAACAATTTTGTCAAATTTACCTCAATTTGCTGTGATTTATCAAAATTTAACGCGATTAATCAGATAATGAGATGTAGAGATGATAATGTTACCAAACTGGTTAATGTCAATATTGTCAGCAATATCCTTAACAATCCATTTTGAGATGAAACCCTCAGCAATTTGAGCAAATATATCAGTTAATGATATGGGCCTAAGTTTGTCAATACAAGGGGGATATTGTTTTGGAACCGGGATAACAATTGCAGACCTCCACTGATGGGGGACAATGCCTTCAGCAAAAGAGGAGTTAAGTATTTCAGTCATGGGACCGCTCAACTCATACCCAAACTCCCTTATGATCTTGGGTGGGATGCCGTCAGGGCCACAAGATTTGGACGCCTTAACTTTCTGCAACTCATGATAGACCTCCCAGGGATTCAGGATGGGCACGCAGTCTTTAACAGGGAGGAAAGCGGGGAGAGCAGATGTGTCAAGCGGCTGAACATGACTAGAAACACCAACAAATTTTGTGTTGATTGCATTGGCCATGGCTTTGTGATCACTCTCATCAATGTCTTTTATATGCATATTGAGTTCACTATTGTGTTTATTAAGCATGACCTTAAGCGATGATACCATTTACGAGGGTCCTCAGTCTGAAGTTTACGGACCTTATCAGCATAGTATGACACCTTGGCCTTGTCAATTGCTAGTAATAACCTGATTCCTCAGCTTGGGCCACTGAGTTGACTTAGCTGCAAAAGCAATTTGACGCTTTCTTATGAGAGATTTTATTCTTGGGGTGATCCAAGGCTTGTCATTTTGATGTATTCTGACAGTTTTGTTGGGAAAATATAAATTAATACCTTCACAAAGAACTACATACATGGCATCAGTCTTATTTTGAGTACCAGAGCAACCATAGACCTCACTCCAAGTTTGATCTTGGATCCACCTCCCAAATGCTCTAACCTTATCATCAGGGAAAGGGCGAGTAATTCTCGTTTTTATGATGTTATCAGAGAGTTTGGATTTGGGTTTCCAAAGAACAGAGGCATGATCGCTTTTGCCAATGTTGGAGTAAGCAGACGGAGCCTGATAGTGAGGCTGCATGCTGGTAAGGTTGCACGGCCTCTTGTAGGAAAAGTAATAAGTTGTTCGAGGTGATTACCAAGAGTAATGGGTGTTATGTCCATTCGATTAAAGTCGCCAGTTATACAAAAACCAAGTTCAGGGTAACGAGAGCACAGGCTGATGGTCAATATTGTCAGTTACATGCTGAGCTAAAAGTGGTTGTAAGGGCGAATCCGTTACGATGTAAATAACACAGAATACAATCGCAGATACACCTCTCGGTAGACGATGTGGTCTCACCTGCACCCAAGCGCATTCTAATTCATCAGTAACAGTGATGTCAAGTTCTTTGGCAGGGAAACTGTTTGTTACATAAATCGCGACTCCACCTCCTCGTCTATCACCCTTGGACTTAAAACATTGTAAAATCGCTGATGTTAGTTTTGCAGGAAGGCATGTCTGGTTTGAGCCAGGACTCTGTTATAACACAGATGTCAATCTTTTCTTGTCTTAAAATGACTTCAAGTTCATCCATTTTGTTATTAACAGACTGAGCGTTAGTCATGAAGACAGCAGGAAGATTTGTGAATCTGTTAGAGTTGACATTGCCATTATTCACATTATTACAGTTATTGCTACCATTAACTTGACGTTTACCACCGACACTACCTCTGCGAGTTCTTTTCTTAGCAGATATTTTAAGGGCGATAAGTCTATGCCATACCTGGGGGCAGACCGTGTAGTGCAGGCATGAGAATTTTCAGTTTAAAAACTGAATTCAGTTTTTTTTATAGTCAAAATTTCCGCAACTTTATTTAATTTCAGCCTGTTTTTGGTACTTTTTGCCCAATTTCACGCGCATTTTCAGTTTTTTCAGTTTTTTTTAGGAAAGTGCAGTCTCATGCCTGGTAGTGATCGTGATTAAGATCAAGCAGTTGGTTACGATCGTATCTAAGACCAGAGTCAACAAGAGGGATTTGTTTACCATGTTGAAATTCATGATCATGTTCATCAATGGGGCTTGTAGGCCCTGGATTGGGCTGAATGTCACCAGCACTTAAAAGTCTATATTGAAAAGTGGAACTGGAATTGCTGTAATAGGGGATTCTTACTCCCAGAAAATGACCAAATTCGAAGAATTGTTTGACCGGCGGAGTGGTGGAGATTATGATTTCAGCACCCGTTGTAATACCCAGCCATAGCCAAACACCAAACCAGAGAGCAGTTATTCTTGAGAGGGCACTCTATTCACGTGGTTTCTTTTCCAACGCTAAAAGATCACAAATTTTGGTGGTTTGCAAATGAAAAGTGTCCGCACTATCGATTGATTACGTAACTGTTATGAATAATTTATTAGTTTTTCAATGCAATCGCCTCGACCCATTAGTACGTATTATTTGTATTATCAAAGTATTTGGAATAACAATCCAGTGAGTTCAATGAACTATGCCCTAATACCGATGGAGTTTCAATGGCGTCTTCTCTCCATACACAGATGAACAAATACAATAGAAGAAGGTCAGCACATAATGCAATCGCATCGACCCATTAGTACATATTATCTGTATTACCAAAGTACTTGGAATAACAATCCGGTGAGTGCAATGAACTACGCCCTAATACCGATGGAGTTTCAATGGCGTTCTTCTCTCCATACACAGATGAACAAATATATACAATAGAAGAAGGTCAGCACATATGACCTGCTTTAATGACATGTTATATGAGTTGTACAAAAAGCTCAATATCGAAAAGATAAGTATTCATTTGTGCATATGGTCTGCACATTGAACATGCAAAAAATAAGTCAATATAATTTAAACAAGAAGTGGGATTTTGACATACTATAAAAACATGAAATAAAACGACTAATAAATTCTGCCATCATGGCGTCAGGTCAATGGTTCATTATATCGCGTATGTTTCTTTTAATTCATTAATATTCGAGACCAATTTTGCTACCCATTTATATGTACACAGGCGGATCTGGTTAAACAACAGATTCTGGTTTTCCAGTGCACGGGGCCGCCAGGGTGATACTAATTTAATGCTTTTAAAAGGTATTTCTAGTATAATGGCTCTCCATACACAAATGAACAAACACAATAGAGGGGTCATTCTGCCATGCTTCAGGAGAAGTGTCACCCATCTGACCAAACATAGCTACAAGGCCAATTGATTTTGTTGAATGGCCTGTCATGTCATCATGGTCATGATGCACAGCACTTGATACAGCTGATTGAACACAAGGTCTTGTCATAGCTAACCATGGTGTGATGTGTACTCACTGTAGTGATGATGATAGCTGATGTTGAGCTAAAGAGAATTGTAAAATTTCCATCTTCCACAGTCTCAAAAAATCACAAAACTTGACCAAAAGAGGCACTGGTGCAAGTAGAATTGACAGTAGTAAACTCATCTGGTAAAACAACACAAAACATCACCAAACTGGAACATAAGGAGAGCAGGTCAGGAGCAGCACAGCGCTCACTTCTTTACTCAAAAAACCCCATAAATAACATGGCTGAAAAAGACGGCCCATGGTCTTGGGTTGTCCTTTGTGGAGTAACTTTTATGTTCTTTTTGGAGAATGGTACAATGAAGGCATTCAGTGTGCTACTACCAGACCTACAGGAGCAACTCTCAAGTCAAACTTGGATTATTGGTTCTTGCATATCGATAATGACTGGATGGGGTTGCCTACTAGGTGAGCTATATTCTCCAGCAAAAGAAATCATAAGAAAACACTCCAAATCATGGGATGATTAGGGGCTGTGCAATAATTATGAGATTATTATAAAATTTCCGAATG
The DNA here is from genome assembly GCF_039555335.1 of Amphiura filiformis. Classification (NCBI taxonomy): domain Eukaryota; kingdom Metazoa; phylum Echinodermata; class Ophiuroidea; order Amphilepidida; family Amphiuridae; genus Amphiura; species Amphiura filiformis. The sequence goes on along the minus strand of NC_092642.1, from coordinate 49,651,271 downwards.
GCCCGCCAAAAATCGCTTGCCCCCCACCTCGCCTCGGCCTGCCAAATAATCTTTGCCTCCCCCTTACATATGCCAAATTTTTTGGATCCCAATTTGCAAACCTTATAGGGCCTATGGTCTAAATATAATTATGCTGCGAGCGCAGCGAGCAGGAAAATTTGCATATTAAAGCGTTTCCGTAATGTTTTCCGAAGCCTTGTTAGAGCGTTTATTTAAAACGCACCCCATGAATGTGTGCCAAAAATCGCTTCCCCCCCCCCTTTCGGCCTGCCAAAAAATTCTTGCCCCCCCAATTATACCCTCCCCGGGACCCTCCCCCACGTCTCATAATTATTGCACAGCCCCTTAGCAAAAGTACCTGTCTTTCGCTTAATCAGTTTGACTGACCAAATTTGAATCCAATATTATACATTCATTTGATTATGATAGAAGTAGCATTATGGTACATTAGAACAACTTTAAACCACAGGTGGCCAACAGGCGGCCTGCAAACCAAATGCGACTGGTAACGATGTCAAATGCTTACAAATAATCTCATGAATATATAAAATAAAAATTCCTTTAAAAAAGGAATGGGGCGCCCAATGTGAGCTTGGACGTGATATGGTGAATTCCATGGTGTGTAGATTTGGTGTTATAATGATTTTTCTAGGGAAGAGTAGATTCAGTAGAAGATGATCAAATGCAAGAGAAATGTGTTTGATTGGGGAAGGTGTTCTGACAATCCAAATATAAACTTAGTCCACCTCAAATGACCTGTAACAATTTGTGATTGACATTACTTAATTCACCTCGGATGACTTTGATCTGACATTCAACATTTTCGCGCTTACACCAATCATATCCATAACAATTTAACTCTTACAACTTCCTGTCAACTCTCTAATTTAAAACTCTAAATTTCTGTCTGTTTGCCTTTTCTGTCTTGTACCATTTAGTACACTACAGTTTGTTACAATTATTAAGATAAGCAAACATTGCTGGGTAGATAACAGGATTTAGTTATTTACTTAATCCAATCATGGAGGTAGTAGCTAGTACTACCTCCATGATCCAATCATGGCATTAACGTCAATTTTGGTCTTCTGTGTTTTAAAATACAACAATGTAGAACATGTATAATTAGTATGCCGTGTTGTTTGCATACAGTTTGCCGCCCAATTGTGCCACCATATTGCAACTTTGGCAATAACCGCTATATAGATTCTATGGTAATTAGCAAACAAAAGCCATCAGTTTAAGAGGCCTCGTTAATTGATCTTATCGCTATGGACCACAAGAGTCTCATCCCAATGGCATAGTCCAATAACCTCAATTACATAATCATAGTGCAAAATTTGACCTCAAGTTGCAGAGTATGAGTTTGTGTACCCAAATTTTCAAAGGATGAATGTACAAATGTATTAGGGTTTAAGAACTGTTCCCATGATAGATGAGCATGTTGTGGATCCTAGTGTATGGTCAAATGTCACCGTCTATCGGGTTCTAAGGCACACAGTAAACTGGTTGAACGCATACAAAGGTCAGGATTTATTTGGTGTTTTTATAAGTCCTAATTTTGTATTTTAAACAAAGAATATACGCTCACCATTTTATCCCATGCATATCAGAAAACAATAATAAAATAAAATCCAAGCAAATTGTGGTTTTATTTCTGAGCTGGGCATAATTTTAGCAAAACAATTGCGAAGTCAATCTAGCAAGAGTGAAATTAGAAGCTTTTCACAAAGTCATGCCTATATGGTGGCGCCTCCGTAGAGTGCGCCCCAACAAAGCTATAGTAATTACAATGTATGTACAATGTATATGGCCTGTCAAACTGTCTGCAGGGTTGCCAAACCCGCGATTTGGTAGCCCAATTGGGCGACTTTTGAAGATTTTTCCCGCGACTTTTGACAATTTCCTGTCCCATAGAAACCAAAAAAAAAAAAAAAAAATTGGGCGACTTTTCAACTTTAGCTCCCGCAACTTCCGATAGTTTCCTGCCCCATAGAAACCAATGGTAAAGAGAAAAATTGGGCGACTTTTCGATTATGTGCCCATTTTTGCATTTTTCTCAAAAATTATAGCGCATTGGTGACAAGTAAGGTCGTGTTCTCACTACAGACATGGGGTCTCGTACCTAGGTCCGAGTCTACATACAAGTGGACTCAGTCCACATTGATTTCACGTTCTCACTAGCACCAAAATGCTGATGTAGGATCGACTCCACTTACCCGGATGTTATAATATCAAGCACTTCGAGGCATGGCCATGACGTCACAAATTCTGTTGCAATGCATGTTTTGAGCCGAATTCACAGCACAAATCAAACTTTACGATAGTAGACTATCAATTTTAGCTAATTTTGAAAGATCATGTTTTATTTACAGGCCCTGATATATTTCTTCAATCTATGAATATGTTATTTTGTTATATGTATTTGGAAAGATCTGAAATAAACAGCTCTAAAAACTGTTATTTTATATTGGGCCTATCGTGTAAAATCAGAGAAATACATCGGGTTGTTTAATATTTCTGATTTTGGTCAAACACGCCGATTCACACATAACACAACCTTTATTTTACATCAAAATACTATTTTTGATTGGTAATTTTAACTCAGTCTAGCAAAATGTACACCTCAAAAGCGATTCATATTAAACCTGAATATCCTTTTGTACTATCCAATAAAGCCCAATGTCTTTTTGTTTAATTCTGAAACTGGATAAAATCTGTATCTTGCCGCGATGCCGTTGTTTTCACAATGCATGAGAAGCATGCTGCTCATCAAACTACGGCAAGCATCTCGAACGAACGCCGTGTATGTTCCCCTTGACTTTCCGCCGAAAAAATAAATGTTGTAAATTACATGAAATAAAGCCTGTATAAATTTGTTCTATAATACCAGCTATGAATTTTTAAGTTGAAAATGCATATGTTTAAATTTTATCATGGAAAATTATATAATGTAGACATGTAGTATATATGCCTATAGTACAACGACGGCCGTCAAGGTTGTGCATTTCGGTATAAGTGGATCGAGTCCACTTGTAAACGCGTTCTCACTATGCTGTTTGATACCACGTCCTAGGTGAGACTACCTCAATGAGGTGGTCTCGATGCTACATCCTGGATGTAGGATCGAAACCACTTATTTCGCGTTCTCACTATGCTTGGAAGTGGACTCGATGTAGGATCGAGTCCACGTCCTGGTATCAAACAGGCATAGTGAGAACGCGCACTAAGATATGTATATTATAGGGGCAAAGACTACAACTACTGCACTGAAAATTCAGCAACTCAAGGCAAGTAGTTATTGATTTATTGATCAAATATTGGTTTCCCTCATTTTTGACTGTAACTCCACAACTGTTGTCTGTGCTGAAATAAAATTTCCAGTGCAGTAGTTGCAGTCCTTGCCCTCTATAATATACATATTTTACTTGTCACCAATGCCCTATAATTTTTGAGAAAAATGCAAAAATAGGCACAAAATTGGGCAGGGGTGTAGTGCCCCCTTAATAAACCTAAAGATGGCTAATGATGATTTTTGACAAATTTGGTAAAAAGCATGAGCAGCACCCTATCCAGTGTACTACAGAGAATTGCCTTTCAATGACACTACGTGGTCTTTGACCCCATGCCACTATGGCCTCAACCCTATGGCATAGTCCAATAACCTCAATTAAACAATCATAGTACAAAATTTGACCTCATGTTAAAGAGTATGATTGTTTGTACCCAAATTTTCAAAGGTCATTCAATGAATGTGCAAATGTATTGGGGTTCAAGAACCGTGCCCCTGATAGATGAGCATGTTGTGAATCCTAGTGTGTGTAAACCACAGAATTAGAGAAGGAGAACCGGGACTCCCTATATCGCCACGTACAATCGCGCCGTCAGCTATGGGGAGAAAATTGGGGGTATTCGGGTCCTTGCCGACGGTGCGCGGAGACGAACGAAAACAATTCTGCGTTTCATATGAAGCGTCTTGGTACTCGCGTACAGGTCGCATAAAGTGCGTCTCTCAAACGCGCCCATCATCCATGGCGCTTGCATGAAAACGAATATGCCTCGGCGCATTCGAGGGAAACCGAATACCCCAATTTTTGCTCCATGCCTGTATCAAGATGGCGGTTGAGTCCTGGTTCTCTGGTTTTAATTCTGTGGTGTAAACACACTCTTATAGAACGTCACCATCTGAATCATCATTTTGATCAAATTCATTTCTTAGTATGACCACAGATACTCATGACAGAAATCATATTACACTTACACATATGTGACCATCCAGCACAACTGAGCCCTGAAGTCGCCAATCATCATTTTTGAGATATTCAACCAAAATATTCTGCTTGAAATTAGCTTTAAAATGATGTATATCATATCTATAGTACTTGACATTTAAGTAGTGAAAAATCAATAAAACAGTCAATAAATGTTTTGGAGGGATATAGGGGGTTCATGACCTCTGAGTCTACGATCCCGTCTACGATCCATGCAGTTCTGACTTCACAGGTCAAGAGTCGTCAAATCGATCAACGAACTGGATCATTCTGCTGAAGGTTGTAGTAATAACAACCAAAAATTTCAGGTGAGCAACTTTATGTGTTGTGAACAAAATTTTAATTACACAGCCGTGACGTTAGTCACGGCTGTGTCTTTTTTCTTACAGGTTCTTGCACAGCCGCCATCGGCGCTGTGCATTCTTTTTACCGCGTTCTTCTTTCTTCTTCTTCTTCTTCTTTCTTCTGTCAACATCATGTTAATCAGCCATCGTAGCCACATGCGTTCAGCCATGTTGATCAAAGTTGGTCACTAGGACCATTGAGTGGTGCCACAACTGTCACATGATCATTTCCGGTCAAAGGTTATTCACTTCCGGTCAGTGGCCAAAAACGTGATTTTCACTAAAAATGCTTCTCCTTCCACATTTTACATAGCACCATGACGTCACTTGCACACATGCATCGCCTATCACCAGTGTCTAAAAGTCCTTCAGAGAATTGGGATCAAAGGTCATTAAGGGGTCACTTTCGGTAAAAGTATGAAAAATTTGTAAAAAGTATTAAAAAAATCACTGTCTTTACAAATTACATAGCAGAGAGTCGCCATTAGCACATATGCATCCCTACTAGCCAGGGTCTTTAGGATGCCTACAGTTTTGGGGTCAAAGGTCATTAAGGGGTTACTTCCGGTCAAAAACCAAAATTATCAAAAATGTTTAAAAAATTTTTATCTCAAAATGTAAACAGACCAGAGTACGGTAATATAATCATCATCAGGGTTCGAAATTTTGGTTGTCCGGTTGCCGGGACAACTAAAAAAGTCGCCGGACAACCAAAAATACTGATTCGGTTGTCCGCCGGACAACCATAAATCTAGCAAAAAGTCACATTGGTAGGCCTACAGACAACCAAAAACTTAGACGGACAACGAGAAATTGTAATCTGGTTGTCCGTGGGACAACTCATTTATTTTTCCTAAATTCGATCACTGATCATCATACATGAATTAGTTTTACCTGATGTGTGCATGGTATTTTTATTTTGGGGGTCAAAGGTCATTAAGGGGTCACTTCCTGTTTTTAGTTAAATATTTTCAAGAATTTTTATCCCAACAACTAAACATAGTATAATTTGTTAATTAAAATTAGAACAATGCATTTTGTCGGTGTACATAAGGTTTTTTTTCCATTGAGGTCAAAGGTCATAAAGGGGGTCAAAAGGTCAATCATAAATTTAAAAAAAATTAAAATCCATGTATAAGTTCCGATTAAGCTGAAATTCACCAGGAATATTCCTTATGACATCCTAAGCACTATGTAATATTTTTGCGGGGTCAAAGGTAATTAAGGGATCACTTCCGGTTCTCACAGATTGGGTCATAACTCATTTGTCACTGCTGGCTGTGCATCCTCGCGGTCGCAGGCGAACGCAATCAGATCTCATTCTTTCTTTCTTTCTGCCGACCATTACATTTGCTCTAGCACTCACATGCTTACACTGATTTGGACCTAATTTGGTCACAACCATCATTGACCATGCCCCTACATGTCACATGAAACTCGTGGGGTCAAAGGTCACGCTGGGGTCATAGGGGTCAAAAACGTGATTTCAACTCAAAATGCTTCTTCTCCTACAGATTACGTATGACGGTGACACCACTTGCACACATGCATTGTTATTATCTAGTGTCTAGTCTATGGGGTCCTCACAGATTTGAGGTTAAAGGTCATTAAGGGGTCACTTCCGGTATAAAACGAAAAACCTTGAAATTTTTTTATTTGCTAAGAAAAACATATTCAGTAACGGTATGTTCACATATAAATTGTAGTTACCCTGTGTATATGTGGTATTTTTTAATTTAGGGTCAAAGGTCATTAAGGGGCCACTTCCGGTATAAAACGAAATATCTTTAAAATGCTTCTTCCGATCTGGAAAGCGTACGAGACAGTGACACCACTTGCACACATGCATTGTTATTACCCAGTGTCTATGGGGTCCTCACAGATTTGGGGTCAAAGGTCATTAAGGGGTCACTTCGGTATAAAAGCGAAAAACCTTTAAAATGCCCCTTCTGCCACAAAAACATAGGACAGTAACGGTATGTTCACACATGAACTGTGGTTACCAAATTCATATGTGGTATTTTTTAATTTGGGGTCAAAAGGTCATTAAGGGGTCACTTCGGTCTGAGGCGAAGAACCTTTAAAATGCCCTTCTGCCACATAGCAAGGTGGTGCCACGTGCACCCATGCATTGACATTAGCCAATGTCTATTGGCGTTTTCATATATTTTGGGGTCAAAGGTCATTAGGGGTCATAACACGGCTGTGTTCGTGGTCTTAGACCACAGCTAAGTCTAGTTCTCATTCATTTTGAATACTCTCAAATCTAGGTATGTTTGCAAGTTATTTGAAGAGCAGGTTTGGGGTTCGACTCTGCATCATGTTTTGTGGATTGGTATCAAGCACTGGTCTGATAGTTTGTGCATATGCAACTAATGTATACCTTCTACTTCTTGGTATCATTTTAACAGGTAAGTCCCAACTCATGTTCGCATAAGCGTGCGTCACACAGTGTCATCGCCCCGATATCTTCATGACAGAAATCGCCATGGTAGGTTGAATCCACAGCCACACATGGCCATTTTGTTCCGACCTTTGAGACGCATAATGAGCTGAGGGACATCTGACTAAGGCTACTGACAATAGCCTGGTAATGGACCTCTCTGTGTGTGAGTGAGCATGTATACACCATGAGGTCAATCTGCTTTAAGACTGCCTCCACGAATGAGTGCAGCTAGCCTATGCTGCGCTATAGTTCAGCACATATAAAATCAGAATTGTTGTCAATTTTGAGTTCAAGACGCACGGTTCTTTCTCAAGACACAAGCTAATGACTATCATATCCGTTCAACACATAAATTCAAGTGCAAGGAACAAAATGTGGTTTCTTTAGACTAATGTAAGTATTAACCGGGCGATGTCAGTGTGCGTCTGCCATGCATTAAAGCAACACACAACTAGTGAAAGTGCTGTGCCCAACTACGTGCACTCCATTCTATATCAATACATGGTGTTATGAGTATATTTTTTTGCCTCTATGTCCAATAAACTTTAGTAGGTGATATCATAAAGCTTGTGCTCCCTTCAAGAGTGCCGCTCAGCACCGACCAATGCTTTGACACAAAATCAACCAATCAGACTATCAGTTTGTTGTTATGAATATCAGACAATTAAATCAGCCAATTAGAACCTCACTTCTGTATTTACGCTGTGCACGCTTTTCTGCCAGAGAACTGTAGTGGGTATGGGTTAGTGGTGTTTGTGTGGACAAAGAGAGAGAGAGAGATTTTTTTTCTCTCAACTGTGACAATAAATTTTTGTCTTGTATTTTTTTTTCAATCCTTCCAGGTTTCATGTATCTTCAAGAAAACATTGCTTTAGGAATAGTTCCTGAATATTTTGACAAATACTACAATCTTGCAGTCAATATCTACGGTTTTGGATCAGGTCTAGCTGTTGTAGTTTACCCTTTGCTAGTGCAGATGGCTCAAGACCACTATGGATGGCATGGTGCTCTGCTCTTACTCGGTGCACTGACCACGCATTCTTTAATTTTTGGTGCCCTCATAAAACACAACAAAGCCGAAAAGAGCTTATCTATACCACTTATCAGAGATAATCCACAAAGAGAAATTGACAAAACAAATTTCATATTAAATCTGAAATTTCTGACATCTATTCTGAAGAGATGTGACGCAAATTTGCTCACAGATCCCTCCTTTATTTTCCGAGTTGTACTGCCTGGTATTGCTAACTTGGTTACACGGTTTCAGGATGGTTAATTTACATAGTATCATTTGCTTTATCGGTTGGAGCCACAAGAGCAGAAGCTTCCTTGGTAGCCACAACTGGAGGTATTGGCCTGATGACCATCCGACTTGCGCTGCCATTTCTGAATTCAATTATGACATACAGACAACTATTGTATGCCTCTTCAATCACAATGGCCGCAAGTTTGGCACTGATGACTTTATTTCAAAGTATACCTATGCTTAGCGTCATGTCCATGATATTTTGCCTGGGTACCGGTACCCTCACTACTGAAATCTACATAGCTGCTAGGGATGTGACAGAAGATGACCAATATATCAATGCTGTATCGTGGTTTCACTTAAGTTTTGGTTTTTCCATGATAGCAGGTGGGACTCTATCAGGCAAGTAAAAAACAATTGTGTATAGATGATGAGTTGACCTCAATGTTTATCAACAAAGGCAAGGGACTGGTATATTGAAATGCTTGAGTGAACCGCATGCAACCACTACACTGTTCAATAGCCTTATTGTGATGGGGCGGGTGTTTTAAAAACACGAGCCCTGATCAAAATATGATGTGCGCACGCATACCGCCAGGCAAAAAACAATGGAAATTGTGATGATGCATGCGCATACTGCCAGGCATTGACGTCAGAAGTCAACACATCTATATGATAAATAAATAAATGGAACAGACAAAATCTATTTTTGACATACGTTATGCTATTGCAGTACTGAAGCAAGCAACGCATCAATTTCAAATACCACACCCCTTTCAAGAAAGAAATTCCACTTCAACTGAGTCTCCAAGTTCGTAACTAATTAATGTCTTTTGCATGATGATGTACTTATCTGGCAAAGCCTCTTCTGTGTACACATATATCTCTTGTCACTTTTAGTTAAGTAGTGATGACAAAATGGGCTATTCCATTTAAAATCCACACTACCCCTGTGGAAGATTTTGTAAATATCTTCCACAGGAGGATATAATTTTAAATAGAATGAATCTTTAGCAGCTCCATTTGAAATTCACCCTCCCTCAGTGGAAGATTCAGGTTGAATCTTTCTCAGAGGGTGCATGCAATTCAAATGGAGCCACCTAATGTGTTCATTCTATTTGAAATTCATACCCCCCTGTGGCAGATATTTCCAAAAGCTTCCACAGGGGTAGTGTGGATTTTAAATGGAATAGCCCAATGCATCTCTGTATGTGATTGAGCATTCACTGTGAACCACCTTTACACGCAAGTGTATTAGGCTGTGATTCCGAGAACCATGTGCACATTTCAAGGCTAGATGCAAGTGATATCACTGCCAAACTCAAATCAACATCAGTATACACAGGTGTTGGCCCTGATCATTTGTTCGCATATCCGCCATTTTGGATTTTTGCCTTTTGTGCATTTTGAAACCAAAGACCAATTTTTTCTTCATTTTTTAAAGTCCCCAATTAATCTGTATGCAATTACCTATCATGTGAGACATGTTAATGGCTTGGCTTCGATTTAGTTTTTTTCTTCTGACAATTTTCACTTTACGGCCGCCATCTTGGATTTTGAGCTGAATTTTCATAAATTTTCAAGTTTTTCCGGATTTTTAAGCCGAAGGCGAATTTTTTCTTCAAATTTTGAAGTTACCAAGTAATCCTTGTACAATTATCTTTCATATAGTACATGCAAATTGGTTGGCTTCGACTTAGTTATCTTTTTTTGAACTTTTTTGAACAAGTGATCGAGCGGTCTATGTACATCAACCCCTGTGTATAAGCTTGTACTGAGTGGTGCAGCATTCCAATTTTGGCAGGATTGCTGCAATTGTGAGGTGAATGTGAGGCGACCACCCATCTAGGCGGTGGCAGGAGGCACTAAATCAAAAATCCTAAAATTTGGGTGCTTTTAATAATTTGAATAAATCATCCAATTGGGTGGATAATTATTTAATTGACCACTTCCTTTACACACTGATAGATTAATTAGAAACACTTGAAAAGGGTGATTTTCAACCTTTTGAAGCACAAAACGACTGCGTAAATTGGCAAATGAAAGAAAAATTGCCAGTGAAAACCACTGCGCTTTGATATGCTCAGCAACTATTTCTGACGAGCAGCAGGTTTTCCAAAGTAGCCCAATTCAGAGATGTAAGTGGAGAATGAATCCATTTCCTGACAATCAACCTGGCCCTTATAGACAGGTGGCCAAGCTTGCGTGCGGCATTGAACATTTATGGGGGCTCGTCCGGGAATAGGTTACAGCAGTGGTTAAAGGTATCACCATTTTACTTTTGAAATTATTTGTGGGACAAAAGACTAATCTGAAATTTGTGTTTGTTCATATTACAGGAATCATATTTGACATGTCAGGAAGTTTCAGCCTCTCCTTTCTCCTGTTATCTGTAGTGTCTTTGCTGACAGCAGTTTCTCTTGGATTGGAAAATATATGGAGAGCAATAACCAGCTAAAAAAAGGAATTTTCATATGTGTTTCAAATAATGCGATTCATTCAAAGTACACAGCCAAATGCTTGGACAAATGGAACATTGTTTTAATCCCAGGCTGACATTACTATACAAGATTTGTTAATCAAAGATGAAGATGACAATTTTCATCTGATTTTAGGCTTTTGCTGATAATGTAACAGGCACCCAATAGACTTTTTCATATTGAAGTTTCCGCAGTGATGACCCAGTTTTGAAAAATGGTTGTGTGTTGCATCAGTGCACGCAGTTGAAGAGCGTGTATGTGTATTCTGCGGGCATGTAAAGGCGAACATATCCGATGCCGATTCACCACGATATGACAAGGTCTATTTTGATCCCATTTAGTAGGCCAGCCAAGACCCCATATGGACCGTCAAGTATACACATCGTGGCAGAAAAAAATCCACTAGTCTCAGGTGATAGGCCCATGCATGGGGGGGGGGGGCATCCTTCAAATTTGTCCAAAGGGGACATCCCACCTATGAATCCTACATGTAATAGATATAAAATAAATAAATGTCCTATGCACTTTTCCTTTTAGCTCTAAATTACTGTTTTGGGCCAAAATAGGTAAAATTGCCCAAATTTGCGTATTTCGATACATCAAATACCAAAATTCACCTTCATTTTTTGGCTAAAATAGCCTGAAATTTTAAAAAACTTTTGTCTCATTTCAGTTCCATGCAATCGTCCCAGTAAAACAGATATGCTCGATCCCTTCCTATTAGGGCTCATATTGAAATACCCTACCACGTTTTCAGATAGAAGGCAGGATTCCCCTCGCTAAGCGCGCGCCTCAGGAAAGCTCGGTCATAAAACTGGTGGATTATATATGCATCAGTGATACAAGTATTACATTGTTGGGCTGTCTTAATATCTTGGTGATGTCAGATTTATAAATAAATGCAATCAAAGATGATTTATTGTTGTGTTGATTATATTCACTAATTGGGTTACTTGGATTGATATTCCCAGTTCTCCCGCTCCCTTCGCCTAAAGTAACCAAAAATTATCGTTCTCAATATCCTGTACTTATAGTTCAGCTTGTAATTGGTGGGAAAATTGATATAGAATGGCATGGACACAGTACTTTGTTAGTTGCACATTTAGTAATGTCAACATTGTACATTCTACAATCTACATTGATGTATGCAGGGCGGATTTACCATAGGGCCAGATGGACCCGGACCCAGGGCCCAAAAATTGCCCTGTGCAGTGTGCATCTTCCAAAATTTTGCGCGCACTGGCCTATTGTAATAAAATTCAGCTTCAATTCGGGCTAAAATAGTCTAAAATTTAAAAATTTTCGAGCGCAAATGTCCTTGTAATATCTAAAAACTTAGCCACTTGAGTGCACATGCCTTCTCACAGTGCGTTTGGGGCCTCCAAATTTTGGCTTGGTCCAGGGCCCCAAAAAAGGTAAATCCGGCCCTGGACGTATATTTTTGCCCAAATGTAAGCTGAAGAAAAGAATAGCATCAGTTAAGACTGCAATCGCAATAGAGGTTATCCGTGTTCTGTAAGCTGCATATCCAATCAGTGACTGCTATCACTGACCTCTAGTTTTTTTTTGTCTCCTAACTGAAGGTTGTAATGTTTTCATCCACAGCAAGAACCAAAGAAGTATATAAAACATTCCAAATTAATTCAGACTAGTCATTTATTCCATGTTTTTGATGCCACATTGTAGTCAATAAACATCCAATGAATAAATTTAAATAAATTATAGACATCTTGACTTGGTACATAATAATATACGACACATACATTATCACACGTTTTACATACTGCTTTTAAAAATGACATATATAATTGTGTATGCTAATATACATGGCACTTTGTTATATACAGTATTTACAACATTTTATTACAAACAACTGAAATAAGTTTTGATATTTCTAATGCATTGATGGTAAAAAAAATCCAGTACCAAATAAAAAATTGTACGATTGAAACTCATGCACAGCTCCAAATGTGCTTGTTACATGGCTAAGAACTAAAACTGCCAGCAAAAATGATCTTTCAAAGCTTGTCTGTATGATTAGGACACTGAGACACTCCTAGTACACGCTATAATTTGGTTCGCCTCAAGTTCGGTAGTGATGTCAATGCTCTTTCGCGGTTGTGCCTCAAGCATGCCAACAAACCACCCCTGTATGTGTGCGTGTACACTCGGCGCGTTTAACTTTACGTGCGCGATTCAATACTGCAGCGAGCATAATGCACACAAACATTGTACGACGGTCACTACCAAACCTGAGGTGAACCAAATTATAATGCTAAACTGGGGCACTGGACTAATTCATATAGTTCTGGTTTAGCCCTTCATATATGACATAACAGTCGAAGAAATGGCGACATGTGTGCGATGATATTTGATTTTTTTCAATACTGCCCATACCAATTGATCAGTATCTATCTATATACAAAGATGTTCAGTATAATAAATGGCAAGACTCAAAACATCGCAGGTTCATATAGAATGACATTGACACAGTTTGATGCACCACCTGCACTAGTTGAGCTTTCTGTAATGTGAGACAGGCTGGCACTTACTTATGTGAATTGTTAACGTGCGCAGTAACAAAAACCCAAATACATTTGCCATTAATAAGTTAAGGGGGTACTACACACCTGATAAATTTGGTGACTAATTTTTCATTTTTCTCACAAAATAACTGGTAATAAAAGTTGGGTATATTATAGGGCAAGGAATCCAATTACTTCACTGAAATTTCAGTGATTCAAGACAAGTGGTTCATTATATATGTTAATTAAGAAATGAGGTACATTGTAGCGGTACCTCTTTTCTTATTATAAATAACGTACCGCTTGTCTTGCATTCCAGTGTAGTAACTGGATTCCTCCCCTATAATATGTGACCGTACAGCACGAATGAGCCGTAAATGTCCTACGTGTACCTACGTGCTACGTGTACCTCATTTAATGAGATACACGTAGCACCAAATTGAAATACCTATGAATATGACCTTCATGCCCATTTTACACTGTAACTCAGAATACAATTGAGGACATTTACGGCTCATTAGGTGCTGTACGGTCACATATAACGTAATTTTTGTTATCAGTGTGTTACTACTTTTTGAAAAAAATGCAAAAATAGTCATAAATTCATCAAGGGTTGTAGTACTACCTTAAACTTGGGCTTACAACTTCAGACAAACAAAAGTGGATTCCTATTCCAGTGGAAATCCATACACCCAGGGCCGGATTTACCTTTTGGGGGGCCCTGGGCCAGGCCAAAATTTGGAGGCCCCCAAACACACCGTGAGGAAGACATGTGCACTGAAGTGGCCAAGTTTTTAGATTCTACTAAAAATTTCAATTTCAGACTATTTTAGCCCAAATTGAAGCTATATTTTGCTAAAAAAACAGGCCAGTGGGCACGAAGCACACAAAATTTGCAATTTTTGTACCCTATTTTGGCCCAAAACATGGTGTTTTTCGGCTAAAATGGAAGATGCACGCCGCACAGGGCAATTTTTGGGGCCCAAAATTTTTTGGTAAATCCGGCCCTGCATACACCCCCGTATGGAAGACATGACCTTAACCCTAAATGAACACAAGGTTTTTTTGCTATCGGAAGGGAAAGAAGAAACGAAAAAGGAGAAAAGATGAACAAAGAAGTCACTTGGTATCCCTGGCATTCGAACCTCCGACCCCTGGCATGCCAGCCAGACGATCACCGACCTGTAGCCACACAGGTGAAGCTTGCCTTGCCAGCGATTTCCTGGGTATATATGACTTTGGCTGATTGTGTCATCACATCACATGCAATGCATATACGAACAGTGGTTTTAATAGTGAGATTTAGTGAGACCTGGTTCAGTTTGAGTTAATTAAATCTATCACACACAGTGTGCGAGTTTCCAATGGGGTTACTTGAATTGGCGATTCCATTTGAAATCTACCCCCCCCCCCATGTGTGGGCTACCCCCCCCCCAATGTGTGGGAGATTAAATAAGGTCATATCTTCCATAGGGAGCATATGGATTTCAAATGGAATAGCCCATTCTTTCCCACCTGCATTAAGGTCTGGTCATACTACCACCGTATTTGCGATGCGTTGCTTTGCGATGCAATGCGTTGCCGTACTGCAAACTACTGCATTGCGATGTCGCAATAAAATTAAATACATTTTAACTTGGAAGTGCGACGAGTTACGTTGAGTTGCGGCAAAAAGTAATCGATATATCGGCATCGCAAAGCAATGCATCGCAAATGCGGTGGTAGTATGAACGGACCTTTAGACCATCCCTGACACTGAAATTTCAGGTATTCATTTCTTTCATATAAAGATTATATACTTTGAAAATTCAGACTAATTTCTTGCCATAAAACAAGCTATTTGGACACACATGTGGATGTCTGCTATCCAGTAGTTTGTGTAAATCAAGCAAATGTCTTTTACATTTACAGAACAAAAAAATAAATCACTGTGAATAAAGAATTTACCTGCTTTCAAATTATAAAGCAATTTGAAGGCAACCTTTTTATTAGCCTGACATGTTTAGAATCAACTTTAATAAAATGTAAAAGATACAGTACCTAAAGTAAGTCACGTCTATAGTATATACACTATATTTCCTGCCATATCCTAATCCAATCAAGCCAAAGGTGGCACTCACAAAATTGAGATACTGGCAAAACAGGGAGCAAAACAAAACTTAGCAACCATGCATGCTACGTGTGTGAGCCATAAAGATTACGGTTATTAAGTTGATGCTGCACAGTGTCATCGCCCCGATATCTTCATGGCAGAAATCGCCATGGTAGGTTGAATCCACCGCCTCGCATAGCCCTTTTATATCGACCTGTTTAATAGTTTTGTGTCTCATCATGGGCCGAAGGACATCTGACTAAGGCTACTGACAATTAGCCCGGTTACTGACCTCCGCTGTGTGTGAGTGAGCATGGTACACCATAGGTCATATGGTGTTAGACTACCTTCACGATTGGCCTATACACTGCGCTATATAATTCGGCACATATAAATCAAAATTATTGTCAGTTTTTGACTCAAGACGCAAGCTAGTATCTCAAGCCGCAAGCTAACGACTATCATATCTGTTAAAATATATATTCAAGTGCAAGGAACCACATCTGGTTTCTTTATACGAAATCATTTTCAAACCCGGTATCCAAAGATTTATCGTCTGAATATCAATCGTGCATAGCACATCCACGTGTATCGATCCCGTGTATTCATTTCAGTGTCTCTTGCTGTATAGTGTAATTATTAACCGGGCGATGTCGGTGTGTGCTGGTGATAACTCAATTGTTAAAATTGCCCCCTTTGGTTTGATTGGATCAGATTGAGTCACATATCTCTTATATAGTTACCATATAGTGCGCACAAAAAGTATCCGTACACTTACAGAGTGCACACCAGGAAATACAAGTCTCCTACACCCTGGGAGAAAAAAATCAGGATTTCAAACGAGGAAACGTGCAACACGATTTAATTAAATACATTAGAAAAGGTCTAAAAGGCCCTGATTCATATTTAATCCTCATTTAGGCCTGGGAAATAGATTGTCTGTGAAAAATGAGCAGGATCCGACTTTTTATAACGATTTGGCTTAACTTGTGTTACATTTCAGAAACACCAAACTATTTGTGAGGTGGCGTAAGCTGTATGGGCTATAGGATGATCTAGTCGACATTTTTCTGGGAAAAAATGCTGGACTCTGTATATAATTTCTACAATGGATGTCTTCATCTGACCTTCGACTTGCAGAAAGGGTAAATTTTGAAGAACTGAGTCGCTCTGGAGTAAAAAAAATGATGTTTTCCCGGACCCTGTTTGTACACAAAGTCAATGAGGGCTATTTACTGGTGTGCACCCTACAACAATATTTCAAAGACACTAAATCTAAATTGCCAAATAAAGTAATCAATAGATGGGTTAATTCTGCGTATTTTGACACTTTTTTGACACAATGCTACTTTATTATTCTCTCAAGTGATACCAATTTGAACGGGAAAAGAAAGCATTTAAAAAGTGACACATTTGGTGTATTTCTTACATCAGGGCGATTCCTACTGCAGCGGGCATATAGCGTGACAGATCATCACACACTAGCTGTGCTCATAAATAGCGTGTTTTGATAAAAGTTTATATAATTGTACATCTTTGTCACTTTTGAATGCTGGTTTTTTTTTCATTCAAAGTTAAGAAAATAAAGTTGCATTATTGTGCCTAAATGAGATATAAAAATATGCAGATAAAAATTCTCCCATCTATTGACCACTATATTACTCAATTCATTGCCTTTGTTTTACGTGTGTGGATACTCTTTGTGCACTGTATACATATATCAAAATAAGCAGACTATCAGTTTCAGACCAACTCCCAATTAATTTATTGCAATTTTTAGTGTAAATGCAAACTTCAATCCACCCACCAGTTCATGAGTTATAATCAATAAAAAATCTGCTTAACCCTAACCGCCTAAGGGCTTTTTGGCGACGGGAAGGGAAAGAAGGAAGGAATAAAGAGAGAAAAGAAGGAAAGAAGTTGTTTGCTCTGGGCACTGGGTCGGCGACACTTTGCCATGGGTCTTGGGCTTTGCTGGCCAGTGAAACCGTGCCGATATATCACTTAGGGCGATTGCGTCATCACACCACGTGGGATGCATGCACGAACAGCGCATATATCAAGTAGTATTTTGTAGTATACCGTCCTGTTAGGGTTAAGTGGAGTAATTTTGAGTTGATTTCACTGGCATTCAGGTTGAAGGTAGATTTAGAAATATCTGAATAGCAAATACTGAATAGTAAGTTAAGAAACTGCATATACACCTAAACCTCCTCATCCACCCTATCAACAGTTTGAACATATATTGACTGCTCAAAACATGTGACTGGCTTTTCTGAAACCTATCAGAATTCAAGTAATTGAACTTATTAGGCAAAAAAAAAAGGTTTGTCTCAAAGCTCATGAGAAATTTAAAAACAAATGCGAAATGCGATTTTTTTAATTTTTTTATTCCCGACTTTTTTCATGGTATTTTGAGAAAAAAGTCTGATTTTCGCAGATTTTTTCTGGAAAAAACTATAAACAAAATTTCCGCATTTCTTTTTTGTCAAATTGTGCGATTTTACAAACGCGCGCACAAGCTTTGAGACAAACCTTTTTTTTTTTTTGCCTTATGCATGTCTACCTTCCTGGTCTCTATATTTAAAAGTAAGACATTTGTCTGCTTAGAAATCTTGCCTACTTTTGTTACATCCAGATACGACTAATAAAGACAGAATTCACACCTTTCATGGTTTCTTTAAAATAAGCTCAATTTCTTTGACATTTGAGTAACTAGTTGTAACATTTTCATGATCATTAAATATGCACCATATACAACTCAAGGGTTCAGAACCAGAAAGCTGTTACTCACTGTCACCAGCTCTCACAAAATGAGCATAAAGTTGGCTCCTTGGGTTGGTCTTCAAAAATCAATATTTCCTCCACAATGTCTTTTGTTTTCTATTGAATTTTGTCATGATTAATGGATAGTATCTTCTATAGTGCCCTGGCGACTTTACGCTCATTTTGTGGGAGCAGGTGATTGTGAGCTGAGACTTTCTGGCTCTCAACCCTCCATTTCTTTATTCGGATCACTATTGCTCACCAATGTTACCAGAATATAAATATATAATATATATATATAAATTCACTTTCTTTGTAAGTCTTTGGAAACTGCATCAATCCTTCACTCACCAAGAGTAACAAACCTTAATGCTGGTTTCATACTTTCTGCCGCTTGCCGCTCATGACGCTTCATCACTGCTTGTATTTTTCTGCAAGCAGAGCGGCACACCACTGAGCAGTAGCGGCATGACCATGAAAGCAATTGTTGCATTTCAGCACCGCTCCAAAATCGTATTTTGCCGCAGCGGCAAAGCAGTAGAGTGATTGATATATCGGCTTGTCGCTGGTCACCGCGAACGTTTCTGGGGCGACTGCGCAGTGAAGTAAAATCATCTTCGGGGCTGCAAGCGGCAGGAAAGTATGAAATTAGCATAATGCATTATTGTTTGTACTGCGATGTCATCTTCTAGTAGTTTGTCAGATGCTGAGCTACAGAAACTTCTTCCAAGAACCTGTAGTGATCGAATAATAAAAGAAGCAAACGTGGTTGGAAACTGAAAAGGCGCTATACAAATATGCTGGCGAAGTGATGTTGTTAATCAGATTAACTAGCAATAGATGAATTTGACCATATCGCCCTGCACTACAACGTTCATGGGGTGCCGATGCATTGAACCATAGATGTCAAAGAAACACTAATCACTTGCACCTGTAAGATTAGTCTCTTTGAAAAGAGCGGTATTGTATTGAATCTATTATAATGATTGAAGACAGGTGATTAATGCAATTTGCTGTATTGCTGAGCAATCTCTTCAAAAATTGTATTCATCTATTGCTATGTTAGTTAATCCGATTATGACGTCACTTCGCCAGCGTATACCGACATTTATTTGATTTATTATGCAGATCAATTCCTCAGTTGAGGGCATTTCCCAATGCACCCACACACTCTGACATTTACACACATACCACTCATGAAATCTGGTAAAAGCCAATCAAATTGTTATTTCAAGTAATTATTCAGTTCAGAATCACAGAAGTCCAAGAACAAGGAAACAATGGAAACCCTGACAAAGTTTTGAAATTGACAGACTCCACAAGAAGTTTTCCTTGGACATGTTTATCAGTCTATGATATCGAATTGATTATTTCAAATTAAACAATTCATTGAGTGGCCATGGGCATCACCATTAGACATGTTACAAGACTACCAAGTGACAGGTGATGGACCGTACACACACAAAAGAATAGGCACTTTTTTGATCATTTTCACCAAGGTTACTCAAAACTTACCTAGCTAATTTATTATACAGCAGGGGTCTCTGCCTTTTTAATATGTTATGAAAAACTTAATTCAAAAAATATTTACCGACGGAAATAAAAATCCAACGACGGATAGTCTTGTTATGCTCTCACAAACTTGAAAAAAAAACCCTGAAAAATCCAAAATTTTGGTCTAAAAATTGGCTAAGGTTACTGCTGCTGTCCCATTCAAAAGCACAGGAAGACCACCTACAGCGTTGAGGTCAACTTTCTAGACTTCCTGTCTACTGGCAGTAATGGCTACTACCCAGTGCTAACATCAATGAATTGTTTAATTCGAATTAATCAATTCGATATGTTTATGCATCATTCTTATTCAGTGGGAGTGTTCTCGTTTTAGACAATCGCATGATTTCGGTGTCGTTTATCAGGCAGATGGATGACCCTACATCATCACAAGTATTGATTATGCGTAACAGGCTTGTCAAGGCATGTCTATGTAACGCTTTGCAGGCATAGACCTAATACACATACGGGATCATGGTATGCACAACTGAAAAATGTGAAGTTGTAAAATGTTTTGTTCATTCATTCGTAAGGGGAGTTTTTATGTCTATAATTTTATTTTTGCTAAATAAAATAGTTTATACTTATTAAAATAATATTTAACTGGCTAAGAGTGAGATGCGCCAGCATCCACTACTCAAAATATTGGCCCTGCCTGTCATCTATCACACAGTAAAGGATAGGAAAAACAAAAGTTCCTATTGTTTATTCTCTTAATATCTGTTCTTGCACCACATTACACAAATCAACTGCTCAGTGCCAGAAGTGGATAAGTGCTATGTGTAGCTACCATGTGTAGATGAGTACAATATACTGAGTGTATATTGCCAAATGTTCACAGGGCAGCTATTGCACTTACCCACTTCTGGCACTGAACAGTCAAAATCATGACAAACAGAACGGTAGACTGCAGATCCGTTGGATAACGCTTTTACAATGGGATATAAACTTTGCTGCTTGGATAATGTCGCGACGAGGTTAGCATTTATTCCGTATTGAAATGTGTGTTTCGATGGATCTGCACTCGACCGGCCTGCAAAAGGTTTAGTACAGAACTACTTACGATTCAAAATTATGCACCGTTGTGCCACCCAGAGTGACTCTGACTCCAGGCATCGCTTTGTTGATCTGATGTACAGCGAAGGCTTCTTCATATGTGATACCACCAATCACAAATACAAGGATATCTTGCGGTCTAGTAAAAAAAATGGATCTGCACTCGACCGGCCTGCAAAAGGTTTAGTACAGAACTACTTACGATTCAAAATTATGCACCGTTGTGCCACCCAGAGTGACTCTGACTCCAGGCATCGCTTTGTTGATCTGATGTACAGCGAAGGCTTCTTCATATGTGATACCACCAATCACAAATACAAGGATATCTTGCGGTCTAGTAAAAAATATATTAAAAATATACAACAAATGATATACCGTATTTCGTCAAATAAACGCCCCCGGGGGCGTTACATTTTCCCAAGGGGGGCGTTTATTCAAGGTCAATTTTAGAATGATAATTCCCGTTAAAATCATTAGGTAAACTAAAAACACACGTTAAAATGACAAACTATGAACTAGAAAAACTGACTTCTGGCTCACTTCGGGTTTCTGATCCAGATTTTCGCCAATTATTGACGCTATTATTGACCATGTGCACAACTTGGTAAGCTTACTACACAAGATAGCATGGAAATATCGGCATTTTTGAAACATCTTGGTTGAAAAAAGTGGTGGGGGGGGCATTTATTTGAGGGGCGACTATTTGTGAAATAATGTAATGGTCAAGAACGGATCTAGTAAAGAACCATAAGTTTTCTATTTTATCAAATGTCACTTTCCATGTTTTTTCCATTTTCTTATAGCTTTCCATGTTATGTTGGTTTTACCATTTTTTTGTCCCTTTTACAAGAAGTTTAAGGGGGGTACTACACCCCTGTGGTAAATTTATGACTATTTTTTATATTTTTCTCAAAAAATAATAACACACTGGTAACAAAAGTTATGTATATTGTTGGGGCAAGGAATCCAATTACTACACTGAAATTTCAGTGACTCAAGACAATCGGTTCAGTATATATGATAGGAAACGAGGTACATCATAGCGGTACCTTATTTCTTATCATAAATAACGAACCGCTTGTCTTTGGTCACTGAAATTCCAGTATAGTAATTGGATTCCTTGCCCCTATAATATACATAACTTTTGTTACCAGTGTGTCATTAGTTTTCGAGAAAAATGCAAAAATAGACACAAATTTATCGAGGGGTGTAGTACCCCCTTAACAAAATATATCTGTTGTAATGTACCATTATTAACAAATAGTCTATTCTAGTAACTAGGTGAGCTAGTTTTCCACATCTCCGGTGAAATACAGCACAAGTAGATGTGCTTTGGCAGCGATGTGGAGGTTGGTAGGGATATTGTTTATCGCACTTTTTACACATTTATTTTATTGAAAACAACAACAGACACACATTTTTAGATTTTTTTCTCTGTATTTTAATTCTCTTTTTTCAATTATTTCAATTTTATCTTACTTTTGACTGATTTACATCCTGCTAGAGAAAGCTCTTACCTATCTCTGAGTTGATTTGATCCCAGATACGGGTAGCTTCCTTCCCTCAGCTTGCCCTTGATGAGTTGATCTATAAGCTCTTGTAGGTATGGTCTATGCTGTGTGTAAATATTCTCAACACCCTGAACAAGACACAACATTTACAGTTTAATGTCAATTTATCTGCAAAAGCAAATAATTAACTTGATTAGGCCAATGAGGCCTAAAGAAATTGTTTGATTGGCGTAACCAGACCGACCCTAACATTTTCAGACATTTTATCATGTTGCTCGTTGGAACACATGAATTTTTGTGCCTTTTTAGAAGGCCTGTGGTGATTTTTATTGATATTTGGCCCAAGTGCACATTCCTCCTTACACTGGATGTGTCAACAGCATTTTCTTTCAGTTTTTATACAAAACGCACATACTATACTATTTTTCACCCTGATGTGGCGTTGACATCAACACGTTGAACAGCTGTTTTGCTTGCGCATCTTTGCGGCAACTTGGGGTGTGGGGGTGTGTGCGTACACCAGCACTGTGGGCAAATGCTAATGATTTGAGGCTGCGGCCAATGAAGGCGCACTTACATCATTGCCACATCAGGGTAAAAAATGTATAATAACACAAATATTATAAATGTTCCCTTTTCAACGTACCTTGAGACCCTTGAAGAATTTCTTGGTTTTTGAGATGGGATTATCCTGCCCAAATAAGTCTGTACCTCTGTTTCTCTCACCACCATAATCTACAATGGCTTGTACAAGCTGCAAGAAAACAGTCCAGAAATACCATTTATTATCCCTATTTACCATTAATGTGACCCATCACATCGAAACAGACCACCTTGCGGCAGAAATGAAAATGGAGATTTAAACACTAGGATAAACTGCTGCTTTTTAGCTTGAAAATTACACCTTGTTGAAATCAGATACAGTAAAAATGTTTTATGAGGCAAATCAACACAAGCTCAGAATTCTTTTTATTTTCTTTATATTTTTTCATCTTCTTTCATTGTTATTTGCCAATGAAGCTAGCCGCAAAGTGGTCTGTTTCGATGTGATGGGTCACTTATGTATTATCCCTATATCTCTTTCCTGCCTACCCTGAAGGTATATTGCTGATCGAGATTGATGGGCAAACATAACGCATGCTGAGAATGAAAAGGGCTCAAAAGCTATAAAATTTGTCATCCGAGATGTCGAATTTGAGCCCTTTTCCTTCCCAGCATGCATCACTTTTGCCATTGCTATATATATTATTACATGAGCAGAATTAATGCTAGAAATACACGTCCATACGAGAGAATAGGAAACCCATTTAAAACCTAAATATTGGTAACATATTATGCACTCTGAATCATAAATACACATTCAATTTGAAACATACTGTAAAAGTAGATATTTACGTGGAATATTAATGTTTGTGCTTTCTTATAAATTTGTGAATATTCTCAGTCATCCAGGTAGATAAACATAATAAAATGATGGTATGACGTCACAGGAGAGTCGCCGGGGTAGTTTCCGGATTGCTGCGTCGTAGGTCCTGGACAGGTTGTGGCGAAGTCCCCCTCCTCTGTTGAACGAAGGTTCCTCCCGCCGGACATGTATTGCCTCCTTGACTCCTCTTTCAAACCACTTATGTTCTCTGTCGAACACTAGCACATCCTTATCCTCAAATGAATGATTGGCAAATTTGAGGTGCGTGTAAACTGCAGAATCGTTCAAACCTGTAGAACTGGGTCTACGGTGCTGATACATACGTTTGTGCAAGGGTTGTTTAGTCTCCCCTATCGTATGAGTCCTCACAGTCAGAGTCTTTGCACTGGATGGCATAAACAAACTACCCCTGCGACTCTCCTGTGACGTCACAGGTCAATAGTCAACAACCTGGTCAGTCAGCCTGATGATACATCTTGGATGAGACGCGATACTGTTGCTATCAAAAATAGTAAGGCCAGATGAACAGATTTAATATTCATTTTATTTTGTGCTTTCTTCTTTAATCTGGGACACTCAATCAGTTGAAAACACAATTAATCATCTGTTCTTCCTTGAGGCCCAGGGAGGACAATAGCGTAATTCTTACCTTCCTATGTTTATCGCTGACACCTCTATGTGCCAATGCCTGCATTAAGCCTACAAAGTTGTTGTTACTGTGCCTCTCATATCTCAAGCCATAGAGGGCCACAAGTCGACATGCATCTATGTTCTGGACTTTGGTATTGGAAAGAAGAGCTCTTATCCTCTGAAAAAACAAGTAATGAAAGTCTTATCACCAGCAATCCTTACTTGAGATGGAAAGTTTTATTTTGTGCGTACAACAGTTAAAAACTTACGGTATTGTCTGTATTAAACGCCCGGGGTATTGCATTTTTCAAAAAGTAGGGCCTTTATTAGACGTGAATTTTCAGTGAAAAAACTTTAAAATCAGATTCAATTTTTTGATGGTGCTCCTGTTGAAAGGAGAGATTTACAACTATAATAATACTACTAATGGCGGTGCCCATGGAAATGTGTGGAAAAAGACATATTCATGGTAAATACAAAACAATTACACCCGTAATTTAAGTGCATGGAATTAGTGAAATTCTACCAAAATTAGGCAATGAAATGGATGGAAGTTTGAGTCATAATAGGTTTTGTCCATGCAATTTAGCGATCGTCACTGACATGACTGACATTACTGATGCAAGTTGTAAGCTTACTCACACAATATGGCATGGAAATATTTGCATTTTTGTCAATTTTTCATAGAAAAATTGAAGGGGCATTTATTAGAGGGGGGAGCGTTTTTTACAGACAATATGGTATTTGATACATATGTTGTCGAATTGGCCACAAAGAACAAAAGCATTTCCCACATTATTCCATCCCACTTTTAACATGGTTAATCAGGTCCAGTTCAGAGTCCACACCACCAAATCACACCACCAAGGTAAATGGCTGGTAAAAAAATCAGTGTTTTTATTGTGAGAACCACACCAGGGTTGATTTAATGGAAAAAAAGTTAGTAAAGAAGGCTGATGTGCCTATTTTTTTTGTAATAGCTGTACTTTGTGGATGGTTTTCTTATTATCTAAGTATAAAAAGATTACATTTGTCACAATTCTGAAATTTGAGGCACGTTTTTTTGTTCTTCTTCGCCAGATAGCGTCACTACATAGAATCAGTGTGCTGTAAGACTGACAGGATGTACATAGTTTTTCGACGCGTCACTGCGAAAAATCAAGCCGCTTACCTACCCAATATGTGTTGGTTATATGGTAGAAGATATCATAAACATTAGGTAAAATGGTGTTTTGATGAACCAGGGAGGTTTAAAGGGCAGGTCTATAGCAAAAACAAGTTTATCTCTATTCGAAGAGAATAATTATTACATTACAAGTTGACACTTGTTGCAATTTTTTGTGCGTATTTCTCCTGAAAAAGGAGAAATTGTGTGGGTAAAGTTCAGCCTCGTCGTGTTCTTCCCCGTTTGAAGCGTCGTGTTCTCCCCGTTTGACTGATGACGTAGGTAAATGAAGCGGGCGCTTTATGATGCTCTCATCATACAATCACAATCACTTTGACAAGTTTGACATGAGCAACAATGAGTTGTACTGTCACTTACCATAACAATGCTGCATTACAATATGCACGCTATTGTTCTCTTTCGGGAACAAAGCCCACACAGTAATTGTTACTATGCGTTTTCTTTGTAATATTTCATCCAACTGAAACTATAGCATTGCAATATACAGGGAAATCAGATACATGAGTTTGTGGACTAACACGGTTTATATGCTAGTCTCAGATGAAATTCTAAGCTCAAATTATGTATTTATTTTTTAGGCCTAATATTTCTCATGATATTGATATACATATGAATTGTAATATCACAATTGTCTAATATATAAAAACAGAAGCGGCTGATTTTATCCATATGTTTAAAAACCATGAAATTTGTAATACTTAATTTGGAATTTTTTTCTGTGAACAGCAACAGTATACGTTCTGTCCATTGAGAGCGTTTATAGTCCCTTTTCTCACAGCGGGCATGTCTCATTTCATGTCGTCACCGGTTTTCTAGGCCAAATCTGTCTTGTTCGAAGGAACTCACCGCTTCAGTTGGTTTTTTGCGGAATATCAATTTTAAACGTCAAAAATAAAAACAAAAAAGGAGTCATTTTCATTGTCCTCATAATATTAGCTTGCCAATGATATGATGTTGTTTTTGCTATAGACCTGCCCTTTAACAAAGAGAAAACGACCAATTCCTCCATACCTTTTAACACATAAATGAATAGGAACTCTATTTTTGGTGGAGTGGAACCTTCATGCTAAAAAGGAAGTAAAAATGAAGCCAAAATGTTACGTTTTTTACTCAAAATCTCCCAATTTTCTCTTCTTACCTTAAGTGCTTCATTGTGGTCTGATTGACAGGCAAGTTCTTGTTCCACCTCAGATACTTCCAACAGATTATGTTGACCTACTAGTCTTGAGAGTTCCCCTACTACTGTCACATGCTTAGCAACTGTACCGGACATCTTCTTGAATTGGGGGTAATTCTCTACAAACGCCTGCAAAATATTTAAAAAAATATTGAAATTGAAATTGTATCGGTTATTGGGGGAAACATTGACTTGTTTAGCAGAGTTAGGCCTAAAAAAGAAAATTGTTTGATTGGCGTAACATAAGAAAAAAAATAGGGTAGGTCGGTCGGCAATTTTTTTATTTTTTTAAATATTTTTTACACACATTTAAAGCGGTAAATTGCATATGATAAAGGCCTTGGAACTTTTTTGTTTCTTTTTTTTTAATTTTATTTATTTATTTTTATTTATTTTTATCTTTTTTGCAAACAAGATAAGAAAAAAGTCTAGGGTCTGCCCTTTTTTTTAGGGTCGGTCAGGTTACGCCAATCAAACAATTTTCTTTTTTAGGCCTTATCAAAGGTAGAAGTGATGAACATGCACAGCAAAGAACAAAAGCATGCACAATATTTCTAAACAATGAATCATGCTCATTAGGCCTACAATGTATTATTATAATACCCATGCTACTTTTATGCTTGTGTACACTTTGATTAACAAATTTAGGAATTCGCGGGCGTAATGCACGTTAGAATATGACCGTTGCTAAGTCAATTGGCTCACGCTTTCTTTGTCACAAACCACTGATCGAAATGATCACAACGCAAAGCCTATGGCATATTTTAATTCGGAACAGTTGAATGAGCCCAGGCTTGAACCAATAACCAATGGTTACTAACGTGCACTACGGTAGCGAATTAAGAGGCTGAAAAAAACCAGACCCATTCTTTTTGTTAGCTAATTAAAGTTCTTTGCCAAGACCAAAGGAAAAACTTACGTTTTCTGCTGACAGTTCGCCAGAAACCTTTCTGGCTTTCTCAAAGCGATTGATGTTGATCAATCGCTTTGAAAAGCCAGAAGGTTTCTAGAAAACTGTCAGCAGAAAAACGTAAGTTTTTCCTTTGATCTTGGCAAAAACTTTAATTAACTGATTAAATCAACAGACCTGATGAACCTCTTCAGCCATTCTTTTTGTGTTGTATTTGTCCTACTTGTTCATTTTGTGTTTGAAGAATTAAAGTTTTTCGGCAAGGTTCTTCATCGGTCTGGCGATTTGGCACTGTTTACAGCGTAAATACAGAAGTCGGCTACTTGAATTATGTCATCATCACATCGGCACCTCATTTACCGATCAAGAACTTTGTCAAATACTATAAGTAAGTGAAACCATGTAAACCATTTTTCACCCTGATGTGGCAGTGACATCAGTACGCATTTCAGTAGCGCAGTCGCATAGATGTGCGTGTAAAACAGCTGCCTCAACGCGTTTACATCACTGCCACATCAGGGTAAAAAAAATTATAGAGACCACATTACCTTCATATCTGCAATGGATTCAATCTTCTTCTGACTCTGTGATTTCTTCTGGAAGTCCTCCATCAAATCCTTAATCTTGGCACCTATCTCGCCAAAATTATTGTATAAATTCTGCATAAATAAAATATTGGTATCAAAAAGTGTTAGATTTTCATGCCAACAAAAACCAAGAATAACTGGGCAACTATTATTCAGTCTAGACTAGACTATTTGCAGTCACTGGGCCACAGTGTCGACACCCTATATTATAAATATAAACTTAATAATCCGTTGGTGAGCGACGGGCGAGCGGTATTTCACCGAACGAAAGAAAAGGAGTTCTATCTGATTGGCTAGCAATCGATCGCTGGATCGCTCAGTGGTGAACTACAAACTCAAAATGGAGCTATGTATTCAATTCGATTGAAATCGATATTCTATTATTAGCGCAGATAAAGAAAGTGGCATAGCGTGTATTGTATGACTTGTGATTTAATTTTCTAATACATGTGTTCCTTTATAGAACTGGAATTCTCAAACAGTTGAATATATCACAATTTTTATTTTGAAGATCAAATTTGTTACTTATAAAATGCAGTAAAATATATCCACAGCAAAATACCGGTCCCTGCTAATTAGTTTATTTAATTCCCAGTTAGTGTATTAAAAATAAAACCTGGGATTTACCCGACAACAAATCAAATTTTCTTGTAATAGAAATATCATATGGGATACTGATCATGCGCAAATCGTAAAAACATGGTATGGTATGCTTAGCCCGAGTCGCTCGGCCTATCTCGAACAAAATCACCATGTGTAGCTGTTGAAAAACTAGAGGATTTATCTTACTATCACTGCAATTTTTGATACAAAGATATAGGGATGATGACGCTGTGTGGGCTAACATCACAAATCCTCCAAATGACTATCTCGGCAAATAAAAATTGTCTTCTCTCCTCCCTCATCCCCATGTGGCACCAAGAGGGACACATCCCTCCAATCGTATGCTTTGCCACCCCTCACCACCCCTACATGCCCCGGTAGAAGTGGGGCAAGTAGGGATGGAGTGTAAGAAATCAGGGAATGCCCAATTTTCAAAAGCTGTTTCTGATGCCTGGTAATGCATAGACCACAGTCATGTCACCACTCCTCCATTCTTCCCATTTTTCTCCCTTTCTTCCCCATCCTTCTCTCCTCTCTATATCTAATGTTAATTCCGTCTACTCACATTAGCGTAGAATTCATCTTGTTCAGCTGACAGCACAACTTCTTGTAAATCTTTGGAAATCCAGGAACATTGGACAGGTCTATCGATTGTTTCTGATGCCTAGTATCTCATGGACCATTGCTTGGTAAGTCCACTAAAATTTAGCAAAGAAAGAAAATGATGCAAATTATTCCCAAAAGATATTCTTTGGCTGCTATGAAGAGCAGGGTTAAAATTATAGGCCCAAGGTGATAGGTTGAGATCACTGCGGGCCTATAATTTTAACCATGATCTGAATAAGGCAGTCGATGTTTATTTTACATACCTCATTAATCTAGATTTTTGTCATCTGATTGGTTAAAAGGCCTATTTAATTGCTCATAGGCCATGGCAAAGTTTACAATGAAAGTGATCACGTCACGCAACAGGCAGCCAGCAGCGTCAGCACCGTGTGCGTAATGCGAACATGCCATCGTCTTGGCGTAGAATTTGATCGGGGCCTTTACACGATGATGTGTAAATGACTATTCGGGAATAGTCTTTCTAAAAGACTATTGCCCAGAATAGGTCAGCTTTTATGTAATTCTTAAAAAGGAGGGCATAGCTAATTCAATGACTGCACTTTTAACCAATCAGATGACAGGAATCTATATATGAGGCATATATTAAAGAAGATATATTTTACACACACAATATGTATGTGTTTTAGTAATAAAAAAATCCTGAGATTATTTTAGGGGCGCAAATCTTGATGGCGATAGTTTCGAGACAGAATTTAAAATTTGTATTTAACAAATTGACCCACCACAACTTGACAATCAATTTGTACTATGATTGCTAATTGAACATTTTGTCTTCATTTTTAGTATAAGGAGTGCTTCAGGTGGGACTTTACTTTACAAATACTTAACTCTCTTCAAACGGGTGTCGACTGCAGACGACAAGTTTCAAAGAAATTTTAAAAATTCAAAAATTTCAGAAATGTAAATTTTCATGACCATATTTGGAATCAGCATGAAAAATGCATTAAAATGAGAACAAACACGCCTAGTATTGATCCAGTAGTTCTTACGATAGCTCTTGATATTTTGAGAAAATATTTCAAAACTTGAACTTTTTCCATTAAAGCGCATGGCTAGCACGCAGAGCATTAATGTCAAAGCAACACTTCGCCATTGACTTACTCACCTGGTTGAGTAACGGTGTGACGGCATCACCTCGTCTGTCTAATACTAGCAATAATGGTGCTACATCTGTCCTTCGGAAGTCAAATAAACCTGCATCTTTAGAGATCACTTGCTGAAAATAAAATAGACAATTTGCATAACCATAAAGGGATATTCGGTCATTTTACCAGCAAAATAATTTCATTTCAATTTTTTAATGTGGTTTTTTACCACTGACTGCTCAGAGATGCTTGGTAATTGGACTATATCCTCTAACCGACGACTTTGCATCATTTGATTTCCCATACACCTTGACAGTTACAGTATCCCCAATGGGGGCAGACATAGCGTCAAATGCATCTTAAAGTTGCCTGCGGTACATTGCCACTAAATAAATGAGGACAGCCCCCCCAATTGTAGCTAGGTCCTCCTTGTACATCTTGAGAAAAGATTAGTGTGTCCTCGTTTGGCAGCAAACACCATTAGACACAAACATACAGATATTAACACATACATGTTTTGGGGTTGTTTTTTTTACCCAGGGACATCGGGAGCATTACACAGTACACATTTTATGCAAATTACAATCTTATTTATCCTATCAACCAGGGACAGATTTTAATATCACCAATATGATCCACACTCATTATAATGCATTTCTAGGTTATTTGCAGCCAATTGCACATACCAGGAACCATGGACGTCCCCGCTGCCCTGATTTGGTAAAATGATCTAACTTGAAAATCACTGTTTCGAGAAAAAGAGCTTGCTTTTAAGTTTGAATACTTGACATTTTTTCTTTTTGAATAAAATAAATTATTAAACACATCTAATGTCTTAGAAAATATCAAAATCTTTTTATTTGCAAAAACTTTTGAAATGACAACCATTTTTAGGAAGTTAAGATTGTTTTACATTGTTTTACCTCGTAACAAAAATAAACATAGCGAGACTCATTAATTTGGTAAAATGATTTATCTTGAGGTTGTTTTGCCCTGCTATCATCAATGCGTTAGGGTTTATCTGACGCTCTCTAGAGGGTCTTGGCTAATGTGGTAAAATGATCTAACTTTGAGATAGCTCATTTTACCACATTAAAAACATGAAAACTGACAAAAAAGTGTCAAGATAGGTTCTGCTATCTTCAAAACGAAGCATGGTAGTGAATAGTGATTTGAGGATGTCACCAATAGAAAGAGCACCCTCACATTACCCAAGATATGGATTTATCTCAAAATGTCCCAATTTCAAGTTAGATCGTTATACCAAATCAGGGCCGCCGGTCCATGAACATCCATGGTTGAAATATTTTAGTTTCATAAAAATGTTTGCACTTGAGGGTGATTACATTAAGCACACACACCCCACCCCCCACACCCCCACCCCAACACCCCACTCACCTTGACATTCTCAGCTAGTTTCTTGGCCATTTCTGATGAGTTTTGATATCTAATCATTGGACATTTCTTGAGAGATAGTAATACTGCTGTCAGGCCTGCACAAACTCTGTTCTGAATTCCGGCATTCCATGTTTGACCCTATCACAAAGAAACATACAAATTGTGTTCATTGTTTAATATATAGGCCTACCATTTTGACCTCTTAAGTTCAACTTTCCTAATTAGGCCAAAAAATTTTTTTTTTTTCATTTTTGCCGGAAAAATTCGGCGAAAATCCGATTTGTTTTCAAACCACTTGTGAGCTTTGAGACAAACCTTTATTTTTTTTGGCCTTATCACAACTCCTCTGGTTAGCCCCACGGGGCTATTAAAGATGGAGAAGAAATAGATTACGTAACGCATTGAAACCTTGTGCCGATTTGAAATCTGACAAGCTATTCATCGAAAGGTACCTTTTGTTTGGGACAAAGGGCTTCCTCCATTAAATCGGTAAGCTGACCCGACAGTGTATTAACGCTTTACCTAGCAGGCTACTGTCGACAAGTGATCAAACGGAAGGCGTGTGAAAGTGACGTCTGGAACGAACAGTACCTTTTGTTACCATAACACACAAGGATGTGATTGAGTAGCCGTAAGCACAAAAAGCACACATTAGCCGCTGAGTACAGTTCGTGATCACCCCACTGACTTCAGGTGCTTCATTTAAATAAATTGAATGCGCTTGCTGAATGATTACACATCAAGGCTGCCATGTCTACATGTCTATAGTACTGTATAATGGTAATAGCAAGAAGGAGAATGTCATAAACAGTGGCGTACTGAAGGGGGGCAGCTCTTCTGTGAGAGGTCTTGGGAAGGGATGAGGGAGGAAGAGGTGAAAGAGGGGATATGAAGAATGAGAGAGGGATTGGAGGAAGAGAGAAAGAGAAATAAATAAATAGAAATAAATAAATAGAAAGGTAAGAAAAATGATAGGAATGAGAGGGGACAAAAAGTAAGAGGGGATGGAGAAGGGAAGGGAGATAAGAAGGAGTGATACTTCAAGGAAAGAATAAGTACAGAGAAAAGAAAAAAGGAATGACAAAATGTAGGCCTTATAATAATTATTATAGAAACTAAACACAGCCCCCCCCCCACATAGGCCTAACGCTAACAGCACTAAAGGCAGCCATTCAATGATGTCAATGCCTTTATGCGTTACGTATTTAAAACGCCCAGTCAGATGTATTTAACACTTGCCAAGCACAAGTCACCCAATTTCGAAAATTGGATGTTAAATGTACACTCTCATGAATATTGATTGGCAACATTTTCCAATATGTCAGCGCTCAAATCGGACACAATAGAACAATAGACCATTCAGTGCATTGGTTATGAACATTTCCATATTTGGCCAGTTCAAGCAAACATGGTACAAAAAAACCCTGCCAACAGGACCAACCATTATTTCTGGAGGGGTTAAATGCAGTTTTCAATTCTTGGATTATAAAATGTTATTTTTAAAGCATTTTATTGTTACTGTGTATGCTCATACTTGTTGGTAGATAAACAAGCAAAGTAGATTCAAACTGTCAATCAACACAAAAATATATGTGATGCGATCAAGCAAAATCAGTCGGAACTCGGAGATATTGATTTTGAGATACAGCCAAACAAAGGAAATATTTCCCTTTGTTTCCTCTTGTTTCGGAAACTCTTTAATTGCTCATATCTTTGGAACTGGTTGTTCAATTTCAATGAGGTTTTTTGCAAAATTGAAAATGCCTTGAAAATGCTTTTTACTCTCCTATAAAAAAAAACTGCAAATTTAATATTTCCGAGTTTCGACTGATTTTGCTTGATCGCATCATTTGAATCAAATTACAAAACACACTCAAGCGCTCAACCATGATCAAGGACTTGAGCTCCCTTCATTATATAATGCCCTAATTCCGATCAATAGAAAGGACATCAAAGATCGAGAGCAGGACTTTCAACTCCATCAGTTCATCATTGGTATACACACTGAAATATTGAGGTAATTATCTCCATATGTTTGTGTTGAATGACAGTTTAAATCTACTTTGCCCATTTTATTGTTTTTTACACCATATTTGTACCTGTATTTCAATTTCACAATCGCCACCTTTTTTAAAATCCTTGTTGATCAGAATGCATCAAATATTTTCTTCTTGTGACTTACCCTAGCCGCGCCGACTATATTGAATGAAAATACATGTGGACTGACAGCAATATAATCACCATAAAATTCCTGAAAAATAAACAAATACACACATTACTGCATATTATGCATGCTATAAGGCAAGTAAAAATAAGACTCAGTTTACATAGAGCCTGAGTCAACTTAAGTCGTAATTGAACTTGACTTTGTTCTGTACCTGACGTCGTCAGGTAGAGGCAACATCGCCAACCAAACAGGGTCACTGCGTTTGAACTCAACTTCAGAGCAACCCGGAGCAACTTTTATCAAATTCAAACTAATTTTTTTGGTCTTGAAACAGTGAATGTTAATATAAGTATTATATACTTTATTAATATATTCTTGTTCATTGATTGGTTAAAAGTGGATCACATGACCAAAAATAGTTCTACCATCAGTACTCCTATCTGTAAATAGTACCTCTAAGCCGTAAATAGTACTTTCAATGTCCCGATGAGCCGTAAATAGTACATGTACCTCCAAGCCGTAAATAGTACTTTTGACCATGCCTTCCGCATGCTCGCATTCGATGTGACGGAACAATCCACGCACGCGAAACTGCCATGGCGTGATTTAGCACTGCTGTAATTGGTTAGCCCGATTTTAGCCTATTCGATCTTTTGAAGGGCAAAATATAGGTTGTGCTTAAATTGGTCATGCTGTTCACTCAGGATAGAAGCTGGAGAGTCAAAACGTCAAATAATTTTCTTTTAACCAATCAATGAACAAAGAACATATTAATGAAGTACATAAAACAAATATATACTACCTTTATTCGACGTTCTGGTTAAAACTATGGTCCCTCATTAAGATCAATTACTACTATTTTCCTTTGGGGGCTGTGCCCCTCAGGAAAATAGTACTATTGATCTCACCTCGGGCCCATAGTTTTAACCAGAACCTCTCATGGCAGTATATATTTGTATACTAACTTGCATGAAGGGTTTCTATGAATTCTAGGAAGGTCTACAGGTAATATGTGACCTGATCCAGTCCACTCGGGCTAAAGTCATATTTTTTCAAAATTGAGTTATTATCTGGTTTATATGAAGTAAAAAAATCCCTTTCTATCAGTCCAAACCCCATGTTTATAGCTGATTTGGTTGTAAAGTTACACATTTTTACATGTCCATAGTCTTAATTATATACCTCATAGATTCCTGTCATCTGATTGGTTGAAAGTGCAGTCATTGAATTAACTATGCCTGCAAAATGAACTATGGACCGGTCACATGCGTCCCAATCAAACTTCGCAATCGCAACATCCACGTATCCATTCGGTATATCTATCTATCTATCTAATCTATCTAATCTAATCTAAAATCGTAAGCTCTGTCTGTCTGTCCGGCTATGCGTTTCGCCGTGCTACAACGCATCGAGCCGAAATTTTGGATATGGATAGGTGACCGAAAAACCCCAAAGGTCATCTAGGGGGAAAAATACCTTAAGTGGATAACAAACAAATGGATACAAAGAATCCAATAGACGATTCCCAACATGTCTCACGTTGCCCAAGCAGCATGGTGCTTTTATGGGTGAATAGGTCATTCATTCATTCATTCCTGGAGCATTGCCAGAGACCACAAGGGACAATATTTTGCTTTCAAAGAAATACTGTAGTAGCTGGTAGCTGCAGGTAGCACACAAGGCTCCCTACTGGAAGCAACCGCATAGGAATACGGGGGATTCCCCAGCTTCAGGGTCCTCACAGCTACAGGTGCACTAGTACTAATAAAATAATAAGCGGTCTCTGTCTATCTGTCTATCTATCTGTCTGTCCGGCTATGCGTTTCGCCTGTGCTTCGACGCATCGCGCTGAAATTTCGCATATAGGTAGGTATCGGGAAAAGCAGGTTGGCCATGTGGTTTTCAAGGTCATCGGAGGTCAAGGTCAAAGGTCAAATGGGGGAAAATACCCCACGTGGATACAAAGCAGCAAGTGGATAAAAAGAATCCAGTAGACAATCTACAACAAGTTTCAAGCTGCCCAAGCGGGTTTCATTCAGCTTTTGGCTATCTGCCCAATTTGAAATGCACTGTAATGTCTACCCAGAATGCATTGCTGCAAATGATTTGTACATTTCAAACTTTGTCCGATCGGGCCCAAACTTGCTGGCAATGAATTCTATAAGCGCCCATACCCCAATAAGCGCCCATACCCCAATAAGCGCCCTTACCCCAATAAGCGCCCATACCCCAATAAGTGCTCTCACAGCCGCAGGTGCACTAGTACTACTAAAATAATAGCCGTTGTGTGTCTGCCTGTCTGTCCGGCTATGCGTTCTGCCGCGCTTCGACACATCGTTCCGATATTGCAGCCATAGATGGGTACCGGCGGGCGCTGTTTACCGGTACTTTTAAAGGTCATCGGAGGTCAAGGTCAAAGGTCAAAATTTCAAACTTTGTCCAATCGGGCCCAAACTTGGCGGGTGGGATCCTTGATCGAGGGAATATATGCCCAAAATAAAGTCGAGGTCAACCGAGGTCAAAGGTCATTACAGAGGGGTCAAATTTCAAACTTTGTCCGATCGGGCTCAAACTTGGTGGGTCGAAACCTTCGTATGAGGGGAGCATGAAAAACATATGGAGGTCATCCAAGGTCAAAGGTCAAAGGTCATGGATTTCAAACTTTGTCCTATCGGGCTCAAACTAGGTGGGTGGAATCCTTGATATGAGGCGAATATATGCATAAAACAAAATTGAGGTCAACCGAGGTCAAAGGTCATGTAGGGGCTAAATTTAAACTTTGCCCTATTGGGCTTAAACTTGACAGGTGTAATCCTTCGTATGAGGGGAGCATGAAAAAAATTACACCAAGGTCATCCGAGGTCAAAGGTCATCTGGGGTCAAACAGTATCGCTATCATGCCAGTGCTCTCACAGCATCAGGGCTCTCACAGCTGCAGGTGCACTAGTACTAATAAAATAATAAGCGGTCTCTGTCTGTCTGTCTGTCTATCTATCTGTCTGTCCGGCTATGCGTTTAGCGGCCTTGACGCATCGTCGCTGAAATTTCGGATATAGATAGGTATTGGGAAAAGCATGTTGGCCATGTGGTTTTGAAGGTCATCGGAGGTCAAGGTCAAAGGTCAAAATTTCAAACTTTGTCCGATCGGGCTCAAACTTGGTGGGTGGAATCCTTTATACGAGGGGAATATACGACCGAAATAAAATCGAGGTCAAAGGTCATTACGGAGGGGTCAAATTTCAAACTTTGTCCGATCGGGCTCAAACTTGGTGGGTCGAAACCTTCGTATGAGGGGAGCATGAAAAACATATGGAGGTAATCCAAGGTCAAAGGTCAAAGGTCATGGATTTCAAACTTGTCCTATCGGGTTCAAACTTGGTGGGTGCGATCCTTGATACGAGGGGAATATATGCGCAAAACAAAATTGAGGTCAACCGAGGTCAAAGGTCATGTAGGGGCTAAATTTAAACTTTGCTCTATTGGGCTTAAACTTGATAGGTGGAATCCTTTGTATGACTGAGGGGAGCATGAAAAAAATTGCACCAAGGTCATCCGAGTTCAAAGGTCATCTGGGGTCAAACAGTATCGCTATCATGCCAGTGCTCTCACAGCATCTGGGCTCTCACAGCCGCAGGTGCACTAGTACTACTAAAATAATAAGCGGTCTCTGTCTGTCCGGCTATCGTTCCGCTTGGCGCTGTGACGATCGATCCGATATTTTGAACATGGGTAGGTGCCGGGAAAAGCATGTTGACCGTGTGGTTTTGAAGGTCATCGGAGGTCAAGGTCAAAGGTCAAAATTTCAAACTTTGTCCAATCGGGCCCAAACTTGGCGGGTGGGATCCTTGATACGAGGGAATATATGCCCAAAATAAAGTCGAGGTCAACCGAGGTCAAAGGTCATTACAGAGGGTCAAATTTCAAACTTTGTCCGATCGGGCTCAAACTTGGTGGGTCGAAACCTTCGTATGAGGGGAGCATGAAAAACATGTGGAGGTCATCCAAGGTCAAAGGTCATGGATTTCAAACTTTGTCCTATCGGGCTCAAACTAGGTGGGTGGAATCCTTGAAGCGAGGCGAATATATCATAAAACAAAATTGAGGTCAACCTAGGTCAAAGGTCATGTAGGGGCTAAATTTAAACTTTGCCCTATTGGGCTTAAACTTGACAGGTGTAATCCTTTGTATGAGGGGAGCATGAAAAAAATTACACCAAGGTCATCCGAGGTCAAAGGTCATCTGGGGTCAAACAGTATCGCTATCATGCCAGTGCTCTCACAGCATCAGGGCTCTCACAGCTGCAGGTGCACTAGTACTAATAAAATAATAAGCGGTCTCTGTCTGTCTGTCTGTCTATCTATCTGTCTGTCCGGCTATGCGTTTAGCCGTGCTTCGACGTATCGCGCTGAAATTTCGGATATAGATAGGTATTGGGAAAAGCATGTTGGCCATGTGGTTTTGAAGGTCATCGGAGGTCAAGGTCAAAGGTCAAAATTTCAAACTTTGTCCGATCGGGCTCAAACTTGGTGGGTGGAATCCTTGATACGAGGGGAATATACGACCGAAATAAAATCGAGGTCAAAGGTCATTCGGAGGGTCAAATTTCAAACTTTGTCCGATCGGGCTCAAACTTGGTGGGTGAAACCTTCGTATGAGGGAGCATGAAAACATATGGAGGTAATCCAAGGTCAAAGGTCAAAGGTCATGGATTTCAAACTTGTCCTATCGGGTTCAAACTTGGTGGGTGCGATCCTTGATCGAGGGAATATATGCATAAAACAAAATTGAGGTCAACCGAGGTCAAAGGTCATGTAGGGGCTAAATTTAAACTTTGCTCTATTGGGCTTAAACTTGATAGGTGGAATCCTTTGTATGACTGAGGGAGCATGAAAAAATTGCACCAAGGTCATCCGAGTTCAAAGGTCATCTGGGGTCAAACAGTATCGCTATCATGCCAGTGCTCTCACAGCATCTGGGCTCTCACAGCCGCAGGTGCACTAGTACTACTAAAATAATAAGCGGTCTCTGTCTGTCCGGCTATGCGTTCCGCCGCGCTGTGACGCATCGACCCGATATTTTGAACATGGGTAGGTGCCGGGAAAAGCATGTTGACCGTGTGGTTTTGAAGGTCATCGGAGGTCAAGGTCAAAGGTCAAAATTTCAAACTTTGTCCAATCGGGCCCAAACTTGGCGGGTGGGATCCTTGATACGAGGGGAATATATGCCCAAAATAAAGTCGAGGTCAACCGAGGTCAAAGGTCATTACAGAGGGGTCAAATTTCAAACTTTGTCCGATCGGGCTCAAACTTGGTGGGTCGAAACCTTCGTATGAGGGGAGCATGAAAAACATTATATGGAGGTCATCCGAGGTCAAAGGTCATGGATTTCAAACTTTGTCCTATCGGGCTCAAACTTCGTGGGTGGGATCCTTGATACGAGGGGAAATATGCGCGAAACAAAATTGAGGTCAACTGAGGTCAAAGGTCATGTAGGGGCTAAATTTAAACTTTGCCCTATTGGGCTTTAACTTGATAGGTGGAATCCTTCGTATGAGGGAGCATGAAAAAAATTACACGAGGTCATCCGAGGTCAAAGGTCATCTGGGGTCAAACAGTATCGCTATCATGCCAGGGCTCTCACAGCATCAGGGCTCTCACAGCAGCAGGTGCACTAGTATATATAACAAATATTGACTGCTATATTCGGGACATGGTTAAGATTATAATATATCAATATTTATATACTATGATTTACTAACCTATTTCTGGCTATACATCAGTTTTGTATTTGCCGACATTAGCCCGAGTGGACTAAATCAGGTCACATATATAATAGACAAGATAACCGCAGCCCAATCATAATAAGGACTGTGGCTCATGGTGCTATTGCTAATTCTAAAGGTCAATATAATAAATTGCTAGTCTTACTTGTACTTCTCTCACTACTTCTTGTTCATCTGCCTCCGCTAAAGTTTTCACATCACTTTTGCTCACAACATTACTGAAATCTGTGGAAATAAACAGAAAAAGCATCTTTTAAATTCATCTGTATAATGTGACTATTCATTGACTGAAGATGGGTGTACTTGGCCTCTGGACGTGGTGCTGAGGTGGATAAAGTCCGACTGGCTCCAAGCATTCAGGGGAATTCCAGTCAACTGGCCCTATTTTCTATTTGACCTGTCACCCAAAGACCCTTACAAGTTCAATATGAACAGCAACTTTCATTTATCACTGATTTTTAGCTCATTTGCTCGCAAATGTAGCTATAGGCGTAGTCCATATTTCTGTATGTTTTTTTCTTTCTCTTGCTACATCGTTTGAGCAATGGATCTGGTAATTTGAGGCGGCGATCTTTGCATGATGGTTCATGATGTTCATTTTTCTTACCAGATC
Source organism: Amphiura filiformis (assembly GCF_039555335.1). Taxonomy (NCBI): domain Eukaryota; kingdom Metazoa; phylum Echinodermata; class Ophiuroidea; order Amphilepidida; family Amphiuridae; genus Amphiura; species Amphiura filiformis. The sequence goes on along the minus strand of NC_092642.1, from coordinate 49,610,795 downwards.
CATTGCTCAAACGATGTAGCAAGAGAAAGAAAAAAACATACAGAAAAATGGATCATGCCTAGAGTTCATTGCGCTAACATAATGAGCTAAAAATGTGACGCTTATAAGAGCATGGATGCGCTCGGCAAGTACAAATCGTGCAGCAGTTGGCGCGCGTAAAGAAGCATTTATTACACGCATTGCACTGAAATAATTATTCTCACACCTTTAGTTTCCGAAGTCTATTTAGTTTATAATTCTGAGCTGACAGACTATATGTAAAAGAGTAAGGCACTGGAAAGAGAAAACGTGTTGTAGGTTTCAGCTTGGTAGCAATACTTTATTCAGAAATCATTTTGATAACTTTTTCTTCATCTGGACTGGTTCATATCGTTTACCAGACTCCTTCATAAACCAGACTACATTATCTCTTGTGTCTAAGTGAGTTACATCTTGACTCCACACCAGTCTCTAAGTACTCTTTAACTTTTGAAATGTTCAAAACTATATAGAACTAATATTAATAAAGGGTTACCCTAAAATAAGCTTTTAGCCACTGAGGATTCTCAAAAGTAAGGGGCATCCTCTTTTCAGCCAATCATATTAATAATTAATATTCATCAGATTTAGTTGCCAAGATTAGCAAGTGGTCGAGTAGGAACAATCGCAGACCAATGCCATCCATTGTTTTCATTAAATTTGGGAGTAACATGACGTTAGCACCCCTTTTGTTCTCAAAGAGCCCTTCTAAAATAAAAATTCCTTTAAAAAGGAAATGGGCGTACCAAAGAAAGTGCGCATGATGTAGGGTATTATAAATGTTTGACATAAGTATTGGAAATAATAGTAGGAATGAGTGAACTGGGATAAACAAGCAAGCACGTGCAGTATTTTACAATTTTTGAAAGGGTTTTTAAGTGTGATTAAAACGCATTTTTTGTATACTGCAAACACACCCCTGTTTGTAAGTATCTGCACACAAGGACCCCATTTTGCATAGGCCTACTATATGAAAATGGAGATACAAATTGATAAAGATACCTTGAATCACGGTAGACCTATCTTACCAACACCCAACAACATGCTATGCAATTGTGATTTGTATTGAACCCCAACGTGGAGTTGTAAATGTATACGTTATTTGCGCTGTCTTTGTTTAAGCGTGGATGTCTACGGTTGCAGGTGTGTCCACATTTGCATATGCTTAGGAAAGTCTCTAGCTTGTATGTAATGGATCGTTAATGTTATAGTGAGTAATTAGTATACAAATACTCCATCGGAACAGCATCGCACAATATCACTTGCGTCGTTTCACACTACAAAAATTGTGACGAAAGTTTCATCTCATACTAAACGCCATTAAAGGCCAAAAGTGACAATATAATGAGTGCGTACTCGCTATGGCGGCGAGTAAAAAATAGAGGTTGTGCATATGACGTATCATCCCGTAAATATGGCGACTACACAAATGCATTCAACAAAAGCATGATTGCATCTACCGTGACAGTTGAAGTTTGTCTCACACACATGCACTACGATCAAATAGGTTGATGACAACATTTGATTGAATGGACTGCACTGCGCCATGATTACAGGGAAGGAAACCAGTTCAAATCCTTTGTTTGGAGCCAATCGATAAAAGCATGCAGGGCCTCTATTGAAATTGTTATACCACTGGAAATCTCTGGCTAAACTACATGTATACTTTATGTACACTAAATTTCTTGCAGATTAATTTGTTTAGCAAAAATATCGTCAAAATTCTGGTTAACAAAACAAAATTACAACACAGTGGCCAGCGTCTCCATCCTTTGGATGGAGATGGTTGTGTCTTTGCTTATGCACTTATTGATGTTGTGTATTGTGCAGCTTGCCTGCTATTTTAGGGCTCATATTGAAATACCCTACCACGTTTTCACACAGAAAGAAGGCAGGATTCCCTCGCTAAGCGCGCCTCAGGAAAGCTTCGGTCATAAAACAGATGGATTATATGCATCAGTGATACACCCTGCCCAGGATTTTAACAAAAGAAGGCTAGCACAGGAAAGCTGCAGGATGGCGCACACCTTCCCGTGTAAGGGAATTTCAATATGAGCCCTTATGCACATATAGTTAATATTTGTTTAATTTTTAAGCTAAATTCATATTATGTAAATTGATGGTTTGGTAGTTTTATTATTGTGTAAAATGCACTGAGAAATATGTGATTCACAATTTGCACAATGCAACATCTGTGCCATAAACTTTATGAATATTTATTGGTGATTTAATAAAGCTCTGAATTTGATTTTCATAGCCTCCATTGAAATACTATTGAACACACAAAAAAACCATGGTTGAAAAAGACAGCCCGTGGTCTTGGGTTATCCTTTGTGGTGTGACTTTTACATTCTTTTTGGAGATTGGTACAATGAAGGCATTCAGTGTGCTACTACCAGACCTACAGGAGCAACTCTCAAGTCAGACTTGGATTATTGGTTCTTGCATATCGATAATGACTGGATGGGGTTGCACACTTGGTGAGTTATATTCTAGCAACAGAAATCATTCAAACACTGCAAATCATGGGATGATTAGCAAAAGTACCAGTCGATAAAAAAAACTGTACTTTGCTTAATATCAGTTTGACTGACCAAATTTGAATACAATACATTCATTTGATTATGGTAGAAGTAGCATTATGGTAGCCCTACTAGTATAGGGCCTTTTGACTGTGGTGATCCAAAACCATGCTATATGATAAAACCTGGCTATATCCAGAGAACTGCTAAACCCTGTGACTGCTATTCCCCAGAAAAAAATTTCGGGTGGAGCGGTTAGTGGGTTTTAGCGGTTCTCGGATATAGTGTGTTTAAAAGGCCCTATAGTAGGACTACATTATGGTACATTAGAACAACTTTAAACCACAGGTGGCCAACAGGCAGCCTGCAAGCCAAATGTGACTGGTAATGATGTCAAATGCTTACAAACTTCCCCCCCCCCCAATTTTACCCTCCCCCAGGGCTCATAATTATTGCACAGCCCCTTAGCAAAAGTACCAGTCGATAAAAAACTGTCTTTCGCTTAAAGGAGTATTTCGTGATCCTAGCATCCTCTTTTTATGACATTTTCAGTAGATATCCACGAAAAAAGCTTATTTCCAAAATTTCAGTTGATTCCGATTTTGCGTTTGCGAGTTATGCATGATTATGTGTATTACACTGCTCCATAGACAATGTGTTGTAATTTCGTTCTGGTGCACCAGAACGAAATTCAAATTTAGCGATATTTTTGCTAAACAAATTAATCTGCAAGAAATATTTGGTACATAAACATTATGTAGCCAGAGGTATCCAGTGGTGTAAAAATCTCAACTTTTTTGGGAAAAGTGGGGGATGAGGCTGTGGATCACGAAATGCCCCTTTAAGGAAGGGGAATGAACGTTTGGACAGTATTTATTGTGGGACATTAGAGCACATCAGACACACCAAATTGCATTATGAATACGAAGAATGGCCTTCTGATATCAAATAATTTTGATTTTTTGAAATTCGCAATGTAATACATATTTTATGGCAAATCATTAAAATTGATATTTTGATATTTAACAGTACTCAAGTAAACTTTATAAATCTGATGATTTCTACCTAAAGTGTATGTAGGTGGGATGAAAACCGACGATCAATTGAAAATTTTGACCTTTCAGTATTGAAGATATGGATTTTTTTCACAAAACACCAAAAAAAATTAGGTCTTTTTGTGAAAAAATCCATATCTTCAATATGAAAGGTCAAAATTTTCAATTGATCGTCGGCTTTTCCTCCCAGCTACATACATACACTTTAACTTTAAGACTATATCATTAAATTTATAAAATTTTCTTCGAGGACTGTTATATCTCCAAAATGTGAAAAATATCAAATTTTAATAATTTGTCATAAACTTTGTATTATATCGTGAATTTCATAAAATGAAAATTATTTGATATCAGAAAGACATTCTTCGTATTCAGAATGCAATTCGATAGGTCTGATGATATCAGAAAGCCATTCTTCGTATTCAGAATGCAATTCGATAGGTCTGATGTGCTCTCATGTCCCACAAAAATGCTGTCGAAACGCTCGAAACGCTCATTCCAGTTCCCTTAATAATCAGTTTGACTGACCAAATTTGAATACAATACATTCATTTGATTATGGTAGAAATAGAATCATGGTGCATTAGAACAACCTTAAACCACATGTGACCAACAGGCGGCCTGCAAGCCAAATGCAGCTCTTGATGATGTCCAACAGGGTTGTAGCTACAGTGGGCGGTGGTGGGCGGCAGAGCCCACCACTCAGCTTTAGAGCCCACCACTCAGCTGCAATTTTAGCACTGGAGCCAACCACTCAGAGTCCAAAATTGCATAATTTTATTGAATTAGTCAAGAATTTGGTCAATTTTGACAACAAATTTACTAAATATGCAAGAATCTCATCAAATGCCACCCAGCACTAAAAATATCCTAGCTGCATCCACAGACCCTAGGGTCTGTGATCTCACACACTAGCACACGTATTACCGGTACTAGTGTCATTCATTTTGAATACTCTCAAATGTAGGTATGTTTGCAAGTTATTTGAAGAGCAGGTTTGGGGTTCGACTCTGCCTCATGTTTTGTGGGTTGGTATCAAGCACTGGTCTGATAGTTTGTGCATATGCAACTAACGTATACCTTCTACTTCATGGTATCATTTTAACAGGTAAGTACCAACTCATGCTCGCATCAACCCGCATAAGCGTGCGCCAGCCACGCATTACCCAACACAAAACTACTGTCTGTCCAATTAACTTAGAGACCCAGTTTTTATTACTTATTTAAATATATATATGTTTTCGAAAAAACTCATGAAAGAAAAGTTGTTATTGACTTTCAGACCTATAAGAAGTTTTTCTTGTTCCAAAGATATTTGGTAACATTATAACCACAAATCTATTGAAATTTGATTTACCAAATACGTATTTAGACGGTTCGATTATTACACTTCGAAGGTAGAAGTCCTATGGATGTGACAGTCAAATAAGGAAAACCAGGTTGTGCATGAAATTATTGATTGGCTCCAAAAAAAGGATTTGAACCGTGTCCTTCACCGTAAATCATAGCGCAGTGCAGTGCATTCAATTAAATGTTGCCATCAACCTATTTGATCGTTGTGCATTTGTTATTTGTGTGAGACGAACTCTCGCTGTAGATTGCAATCATGCTTTTGTTGAATGAATTTGAGTTTAGTCCGCCATATTTACGGTATGATACGTCATATGCACAACCTATATACGGTACACATGTAGATAATTTAGAGGTTGTTGTCTCTCTTAAAAAGGACAAGCAGAATAGCATTTATAGTATGTTTATTATATCTTTATTTATTGTTTTTAATAGGATATAGTATTATGTATTATTGTTATTGCGTTATAGAATTGAAAAAATACATTGATCATATTATTTAGCCCAAAGGTGAATCAGTAGCAGTAGGCCTATACATTGCTGATCAATATGATTTGCCACTGCGTGACCTCGATTTTAATCGCTCCTAACTGTGAAACTGTTAGAAGTTTTTAATCATTAGGAATAATTGTATGGTTCCGTTTTATTGTCGAAATGTAGTCAAAATTGAATAAAAGTCGACATGAAGAAAAATATTTTCAAAATGTTACCAAAAAATCTTGTTAGGTCCAAGGTCTACTAGAACATTTTCTTTCATGACTTTTTTCTAACCCATATATTTTTTCAAATAAATAATAAAAACCGATTCTCTAAGTTAATTGGATAGACAGTAGTGAAAGTGCTTCGCCCAACGATGTGCATGCCATTCTATATCATTATAATTTATGATTTTAAACTTTTGATCTCAACACAAGATTAGACATACCTCAAATTTTTGGTCGTAACTTCGACCTTCATCGGTAGACTGGCAACCCAAGTTTGGGATCAATGACCTTTTGGACACTTGACCCCAACACTTGGTCGTGAGACTCTTGGTAGCTGGTATCGGCCCCGTCCACGGTTAAGTGAAGGTTGGTTGACTCTAATGTAGATGGCCTCCTTGACACCCCTTTCGAAATACTTAGGTTCCCGGTCGAGGATCTTAACTTGCTCCAAGTCGACTTGGTGCCCCGGGGATTCGATGTGGATGTGTTTGGAGACTTCTGACGAGCTGGAACTTGGACGACGGTGCTCCAGGAATCTGGCTTTCAAGGATCGTTCTGTTTCGCCAATATATGATTCCAAGCACTGGCCTTTAAGTGTTTTTCCCTGACAAGGGATAAAATACACTGGTCCCGCTATGTCCTCTTTTTCAGTCTTGTCTTTTGGTGACACAAGTAACTGTCTAAGGGTTTGAGTTGGTTTGAAACAAACCCTGACACCGTAATTACTAAAAGTTCTTCTGAGGGCCTCAGATGTTCCCTAGAACGATCCTTGAAAGCCAGATTCCTGGAGCACCGTCGTCCAAGTTCCAGCTCGTCAGAAGTCTCCAAACACATCCACATCGAATCCCCGGGGCACCAAGTCGACTTGGAGCAAGTTAAGATCCTTGACCGGGAACCTAAGTATTTCGAAAGGGGTGTCAAGGAGGCCATCTACATTAGAGTCAACCAACCTTCACTTAACCGTGACGGGGACCGATACCAGCTACCAAGAGTCTAGGACCAAGTGTTGGGGTCAAGTGTCCAAAAGGTCATTGATCCCAAACTTGGGTTGCCAGTCTCCCGATGAAGGTCGAAGTTACGACCAAAAATTTGAGGTATGTTTAATCTTATGTTGAGATCAAAAGTTTAAAATCATAAATGATGATGTCTACCAACACAGATGAACTTTCATGCTAGTATATCAATTATCATTATACTGTTTTATGAGTCCATATTTTATTGCCTATTATAAGTCAAACAAACTTTTGTGAGCAGCATACGCAGAGCTTTGTGTTCCTTTCAAGAGTGCCGCTCTGCGCCAACCAATGCTTTGATACGAAATTGGCCAATCAGATTATCGGTTTGTTGTTATGAATATCAGACGATTGAATTGGCCAATCAGAACCCCCACTTCTGTGTTTACGCTGTGCTTGCCCGAGGTACTCACACCTCCGTCACTACGATTTCCACTGACCTTCTCCATACGAAGGTCTGAGATGTCTACCTTAAACCTTTCCAGGGTACACATAAAATACCACTTTTTCTCATAAATACTACTTCCTACCATTCCTCACGTGAAGATGAGACTTAAACAAAACATATTTGGTGCATGTTCGTAAATTTTGAGCACATTTGAGGATGTAAAAGACCAGACTTGTGACAGTTATCGTCGACATGTTTTGAATTCTTCCTATAAATAGATATGGTCAGTGTGACGTCATCACCGCAACATGAGTTCAGGGTGCTCGACTTTTTAACATGGTACCACGTTCATGGCCCTATGGTGAGGAAGGAACAACTAGGGCCATGATGTTTCGGGCTAACGCTGTGCACACAGCACACTTCTCTGCCAGAGAACTGTAGTGGGTATGGGTTATGGGTGTTTGTGTGGACAAAGAGAGAGAGGGGAGAGAATTTTTTTCTCTCAACTGTGACAATAAATGTTTATCTTGTGTATGTTCAATCCTTCCAGGTTTCATGTTTCTTCAAGAAAACATCGCTCTAGGAATAGTTCCCGAATATTTTGACAAATACTACAATCTTGCAGTCAACATCTACTGTTTTGGATCAGGCCTAGCTGTTGTAGTCTACCCTTTACTAGTGCAGATGGCTCGTGACCTCTACGGATGGCGAGGCGCTCTGCTCATACTCGGCGCACTGACCGTGCATTCTTTAATTTTTGGTGCTCTTATAAAACATCGCAAAGCAGATAGGAGCCTATCTATACCGCTTATCAGAGATGACAATCCACATGGAGAAATTGACCAAACAAATTTCATATTAAATCTGAAATTTCTGACATCTTTTCTGAAGAGATGTGATGCAAATTTGCTCACAGTTCCCTCATTTATTTGCAGAGTTCTACTACCTGGTATTGTTAATGGCTACACTTTTTCAGGATGGTTAATTTACATAGTATCATTTGCTTTATCGGTTGGGGCTTCAAGAGCAGAAGCTTCCTTGGTAGCCACAACTGGAGGTATTCACCTGATGATCATCCGACTTGCACTGCCATTTCTTAATTCAATTCTGACATACAGACAACTATTGTACGCTTCTTCGATCACAATGGCCACAAGTTTGGCACTGACGACTTTATTTCAAAGTATACCTATGCTTAGTGTCATGTCCATGATATTTTGTCTGGGTACTGGTACCCTCTGTACTGAAATCTACATAGCCGCTAGAGATGTGGCAGAAGATGACCAATATGTCAGTGCTGTATCGTGGTATCACTTAGTTTATGGTTTTGCCATGATAGCAGGTGGGACTTTAACAGGCAAGTTACATACCATTGTGTCTATGATAAATAAGATATTCTTGGGTGGGGGTAGGGGCACCACTGCTGATCAATCAATTAAAAACACTTGAAAAGGGTGATTTTCAACCTTTTGAAGCACAAACATAGTTGCATAAATTGGCAAAAGGAAGAAAAATTGCCAGTGAAAACCACAGCGCTTTGATACACTCTGCAAATGTTTCTGACATGCAGCAAGTTCTCCAAAGTAGCCCAATTCGCAAATGTAAGTGAGGCACAAATCCATTTCCTGAAAATCAACCTGGCCCTTATAGACAGCATTGAACATTTATGGGGGCTCGTCTGGGAATAAAGGTATCGCCATTTTATTTTTGAAATTATTGGTGGAATTAGGGGTTCATTCATATATTTTCATGACTAAATGGTTGTTTATGCCTGAGGGGCCGCTTTCATACAATACCAGAACATGATTTTGTGAACATTTTGTGATTCTTCTTTCATCAAAATAATAACAAAAAATAACAAGTAACATCTATAAAATACGAGAATTTCCTTCGTTTTTTCGCTACCCTGCGATCGCACATCCGGGCCACCGGGGATAAGCATTGTTTATGCCCGGCTCTCAACCAATCACGTGTGCTGTTACATAGTGTGTACATATGAACAAAAGACTACTAAAACTAATCTGAAATTTGTGTTTGTTCATATTACAGGACTCATATTTGACATATCAGGAAGTTTTAGCATCTCCTTTCTCCTGTTATCTGCAGTGTCTTTGCTGACAGCAGTTTCTCTTGGATTGGAAAATATATGGAGAGCAATAACCCGCTAAAAAAAAGGAATTTTCATTATAAGTTTCAAATAATGCTTGGGCAAATGGAACATTGTGTTAATCCCGGGCTGACATATTACTAAGGCTGGCGCCGGGTACCCGGGTACAAAATTACCCGAAAATGCCAGGCCTACATATTACTATACAAGATTTTTTATATTAATAACCAAAGATGAAAATGTAAATTTACATCTGATTTTGGGCTTTTGCTGATCAGACACATAATTTTGATCCCAATTATAAGAATTCAATATGGCAGATTCACCATAGCATTGCATGCAAGGCTATTCTGAGTATCTGGCTAGCCTACAATGTGTAGGTAGACAAGACCGGGGGGTCACTCACTAATTGACTTGCTATGCACCCGCGTCCAAGAAAAACGTCTAAAAGGGTATGTTTTTCACCACACAGCGTCGTCGACGTCTTTTTAAAAGGGGTACTTTTTCAGAAGGCATCGCCATTTAGGGGTTCTTTTTCAGCCAAATCCTTAGACGTTTAGGGTTCTAAGTAATATTATTGTTTGAGTGAGTTTGCACTAATTTGATAAAAATCACCACTTTTTAATTGATTCTTGTTAGTACATTTGTCCATGCTTTCTTTAATATCTATAGGTCTACAACATCAAAAAGACACCTTGGGTATCAAATTAGCTCATTTTCCTGTTTACGCCACTTAGGGTATAAATTAGAAATTTCTCAGTTGACGCCATTTAGGGTATGGTTTTTGCATGTGCTACGCCATTTAGGGTAGGATTTTGCATGTGTTTCGCCATTTAAGGGGTGCAATTTGGTTATGTGAAAATTTGCCATTAAGGGTGCATTTCAGAGGTGGTCGGACACGGGTGGGTAGCACTTTTGTGAGAGTGCCCCCGGGACAAGACCACAGTGTTGTGCTTAGCATGTTTAGATTTTATGGCATGTTTTGTGATTTACCCCATAGAGTACAACAGTAAGCATCCCTTTCATGTCAGAGGGCGCAAGATGAAACAGTCAAATCCAGGCAAAAACAGCTATGCGATGAAGTGATATAACGCGAGTGATGTTGGGCCGACTGACAGAATAAGCATAGTTTTACCAGGGTGAATTATTAATATTTTGTTTTACTTACAAATAAAATACACTCCATATTTGGGGTTCTTCAACTCTTGTGACAGCAAATCTATGTTTTCCTGAAAAGAATATATAATGAATAAATAAGATGATAATGATTTAACAAATTAAATTGAAGTATCTGGTTATCAAAACCAATAGCGATTTTACTCCAAATTTTAATATTTTGTCAATAAATTGCACTATTTTGTTGATAATTACTGATGATAGTTTGTAATCAAATTTTATGTTGTAACTTTTAATTATTTCATATTATTAAGCAAATGTCCCTTCCCTCAAGTGCTAATCTAACATGGTCATTGACCATGTTAGATTTGCCCATGATCAAAGTGGGTGTGTGTAATACACAAAACCATCAATCAATAAGATCTGCTACAGTCATTGCTGCACACATTTTTAGAGTGCATCTTTTAGATTGGCATAATTTTGCATTTTAACACTGTTCCAAGTTTTGTTTATAGAAGGCATGCCTGTAAAAATGCTCTATTTCCAAAATGTCCTATATTTTTTTATGTATTTCTTTCTTGGGCTTGGGCATCTTTCCAATAATAACATAATTCTGTTGCACAGAAAGATGCCCAAGTCCTGAGAAGGAAATCACGCAAGAGCCTGTCATATCAGAGAAGCTATCTGGATAAAGAAGACAGTACCAATTGCTGTGAACAGAGATGAGGGGGCAATCATCTTAGTCACATATGTCACCAGCTTCATCAAAACCCGGAACAAGTCGCCAGACATGTTTTTGAGTTAAAAGCCTCTTAAAGATGACATTGCCATAAAAAAAAATGAAATTTTGGAATTCTTAATTTCATGGTATTTGACTATGGGACTTTCAAATGCTCGTAAGTGCTTATTAAAAAGAGGTTTATTTAATCAATAAATAACAGTTGAACTATGATAATCCCTATTCAATCCTGTGTAAGGCAAGAAACTTATTCGCCATAACTCAGAATAACAATTTGGGAAAAATATCAAGGTATCATTTACAAAATTATCCATATCTTGAAAAGTATTGATGCTATTTATATAATTTTGGTATCATTTTAAAGCTTGGTAGTGCTTACATTTTTTCAAAACATGAAATGTCAAAAATGTGACTTATTCATGGTGTTGTTAGAGCGGGTCACATTATACAATTCTCTTCTGGATGCCCTCTGTGAGCAGGCTCAGAAATCCGACGCGAATCTGCGAATCGATTCGCGCAAAGATTTTTGCAAAACATCAACCGGGGCGAATCTATATGGATTCGCATAGTGCATTGGCAGTGTACAGAAAGAAAAAAATATGTACCCAGTTTGCGTCCCGGTTTGACTATTTATACTTCATTATTTAAGCAACTGAACCCCCCAAATGACGAATTATGGTATAATTTACATAAATTATTAATAATTTCAATTTGTACAATAATACTGATTTGAGAGAGCATTTTAACAGCAAAAACAGCCATCGGTTGCGTGCCAACGATTCGTTTCGCCAGAGCCACCATCTTGGATGACTAAATTGGACTGTCATAACCGTATGAGGGCAGTATATTTTTCAATCATTGTGCAGCGGGAGCGGGATGTAGATTTGCGCGAATCGGGGATTCTCGTAAAATTCTCTTGCGAGAATCCAAATGGATTCGCCCACACTGCCACAGATTTCTAGGCCCTCTGTGAGTGTACAGAAGTTGGATCGAAAAATATCACTTTAAAGATGGCCATTGTAGAAGTTTGAATTTGTCAGGTCAGTGAATAACTATTTTGGTTTTGATAAGATGAAATGTACATCATGGGTGATATATTTATAGTCTACTGTCTTACCCTTGTGGGCCTGATGAAATGTGTACATCCATATCAAAACGATGCACTTGTCGGCTGCTACATGTGTCTTATTTCACATAATAGCTAGGAATAAGTACCAGACTCACCTCCAAGGTGGAGGTCACTTCAAATCATCACAAAGTCACATAGTTAAGGAATGTTCTCTGTATTCTTAAACCATGTGATTTGAAGTGACCTCCACTTTGGAAATGAGTCTGGTATTTATTCCTATTATGTGAAATGGGACACATGTAGCAGCCGACAAGTGCATCGTTTTGATATGGATGTACACAAATGTACATCATGGGTGATATATTTTTAGTCTTACCCTTGTGGGCCGGATGAAACAGATGCATCTCAGATGCTTCATAACTTCCCTCGCACTGGAACCGAGGAGTTCAAAAAGGTAGACTTCTTTCTGTAGAATTTCAGATTGGGCATACACCATACTCACATAACTGATCTGTAAGAGGCAAGAGGGTAAAATGTTTCAAACAAGTTATTTTGTCATCAAACCATTGGGGTACTACACCCCTGCCCAATGTTGTGCCTATTTTTGCATTTTTCTCCAAAATTATAGAGCATTGATGACAAGTACGATATGTATATTATAGGGGCAAGGACTACAACTACTGCACTGGAAATTTTATTTCATCACAGACAACAGTTGTGGATTTACAGTCAAAAATGAGGGAAAACCAATATTTGATCAATAAATCAATAACTACTTACCTTGAGTTGCCGAATTTTCAGTGCAGTAGTTGTAGTCTTTGCCCCTATAATATACATATATTACTTGTCACCAATGCGCTATAATATTTGAGAAAAATGCAAAAATAGGCACAAAATTGGCCAAGGGTGTAGTACCCCCTTAAATCAACAATTTTAGTATCTTCAAAAACAAAGCAAATGTTTCAGCAAATTTGTATTGTAAATTTGGCATATATGTGGAACAAAAGAATTTTGCTATTTTTTCAACAAAAAATTAATTCTTTTTGTTCCCCTTTTTTTCAAAATTTTATACCAAATGACCCCACTTTTTTCAAACTTTTAAACCCAATGATTAACCCCCCATTTTTATTTTTTAAATACCAATGACCCTCCCCCTCCATTTTAAAAACAGCATTTTATACTGATCAAGTCAATGTTTCAATACTTCCGTGGTGGTGATGATTGATTGTGTAAAATTGAGGAAAGGTCTCCTCCCCTTCTACAAGCCAATAGAAGGCTTGTGCATATGACGCACAGTGTCAACACCCTGTATTATAAATATTTTTTCCATACAGCTCAATACTCCGTTGAAATCAATATTCTATTATTGACACAGATAAAGAAAGTTTACATATGCATTGTGTTATAGGGCTTGCACCTGGAACTTAACTGAATGGGCTAAACGTGTTCCTTTATACCTATAAAGTAGAATTGTAATTCTCAAAATTAAATATATCACAATTTTTACATTGGATTTCAAAATCTTTACTTATAAAATGCAGTAAAAGATATCCACAGCAAGCTGCAAGGCCCGCTAATTAGTGTACTGCTTTTCGGTGAGTGTACTGGAAACAAAACCCTGGTTTTACCTGAAAACAAATCGATTTTCTTGTAATAGAAACATCATATGGGGTACTAGAGCATGCACAAATCGTAATAATGTGTAGAATATAGAAACTCTGTGTGTATCTCATATGATAGTCATGGTATGCTTAGCCTGAGTCGCTCGGCCTATCTCGAACAAAATCGCGATGCGTAGCTGTTGAAAAACGAGAGGAGTCGCTGTACTATCACGGCAATTTTTGACACAAAGATATAGGGATGATGACGATGTGTGACGTATCATACCATAAATATGGCGGCTTTCAACAATATTAAGCATGATTGCAATCTACCGCGACAGTTTGTCTCACACACATAACAAATGCACTGACCTACAGCTCTCCTTAACAACATTCCAGGAGTATGATTTACTGAGCTCCTCACTACTTGAATCCCTATGTTTTAATACAGATATCAAAAGATTGAGCTCCTTGTTGAGCACCTTAGTAAACACAAGAGAGTGATTAACAGAGCTCCTGTAATTTTCAAAAATGAAGGCCTGTGTACTACCATCAAATAGGTTGATGACAATATTTGATTGAATGGACTGCACTGCACTTAGCTCGAGATACTCTAGCTAAAATACAGGTTTACATTTACTATCTTACATTATCTTGCTGTATTTCAGCTAGAGCTCCAAACGACAAGCTTCCGGGTTTTTTTGGAGAACAATACTGTTACGTAAGATGAAGAAGAAACCCGCCTCGGAGCCCGCCCTACTCATTATTTCATTGTACTTATTGCAATTTGCCTCCACACATTACGTAATCAACACAAAGCTTTTGTGAGGATTAGTGAGTGGATAAGAAATTGACAGTGGAGGATACGAAGGACTCGCCGGTGGTTAGTTGTCAATCATGAATTGCCGCAACGTATTAATATTTTACTGCATGGCATTCCGCAAACACCAAGACAAATTATGCCGTATTTTTCCAAAGATCATCTCATATGAAGTAAGCTGAATGCGATCTGTACTTTTGTAACATTCCGATCGCTTTTGATCACCTATTATCGGCGTAATTTGCTTGAAAACATGTGAGTTCATGTTGTGTAAACATAATTAGCATAGACACAAATGAAATTACGATGCAATACAATGCAATTTGAATGCGCAGCAGATCTATAGAAATAACTTTGCCCGGTTTTATGCAGAATTAGACCCTGTCTGACTGCACTACTGATTATGGTGAAGGACACCGGTTCAAATCCTTTGTTGAGAGCCAATCAATAAAAGCATGCAGGGCCTCTATGACCAACCGGGTTGTTGTTAAAAGACCATTGATCAGCCATACACTCGTATATATGTGATTGTGATGCGATCAAGCAAAATCAGTCGGAACTCGGAAATATTGATTTTGAGATAAATCCAAACAAAGGCAATATTTACACAGCCGTGACGTTAGTCACGGCTGTGTCTTTTTTCTTACAGGTTCTTTCTTTCTTTCTTCTTTCTTTCTGCCGACCACTACATTTGCTCTAGGACTTACATGCTTGTACCGATTTTGACCTAACTTGGTCACAACCATCATTGACCATGCCCCTACACGTCATATGAAACTCGTGGGGTCAAAGGTCAAGCAGGTGTCATAGGGGTCAAAAACGTGATTTCAACTCAAAATGCTTCTTCTCTCATAGATTACGTAGGAGAGTGACACCACTTGCACACATGCATTGTTATTATCCAGTGTCTATGGGGTCCTCACAGATTTGGGGTCAAAGGTCATTAAGGGGTCACTTCCGGTATAAAAAGAAAAACCTTCAAAAATTTTTATTTGCTAAGAAAAACATAGGACAGTAACGGTATGTTCACAA
Source organism: Amphiura filiformis (assembly GCF_039555335.1). Lineage (NCBI taxonomy): Eukaryota > Metazoa > Echinodermata > Ophiuroidea > Amphilepidida > Amphiuridae > Amphiura > Amphiura filiformis. Next base: position 49,595,261 of record NC_092642.1, on the reverse strand, counting down.
ATAAATTGTAGTTACTCATGCATATGTGGTATTTTTTATTTAGGGTCAAATGTCATTAAGGGCTACTTCGGTATAAAAGCGAAATTCCTTTAAAATGCTTCTTCTCCCACAAATTACGTATGACAGTGACGCTACTTGCACACATGCATTGTTATTACCCAGTGTCTATGGGGTCCTCACAAATTTGGAATCAAAGGTCATTAAGGGGTCACTTCCGGTATAAAACGAAAAACCTTCAAAATTTTCTATTTGCTAAGAAAAACATTGGAGGGTGATGGTATATTCACACGTGAATTGTGTTTACCTATTGTACATGTGGTATTTTTTCATTTGGGGTCAAAGGTCATTAAGGGGTCACTTCCGGTCTGAGACGAAAAACCTTCAAAATGCCCTTTCTGCCACAAATAACATAGCAAAGTGGTGCCACTTGGACCCATACATTGACATTAGCCAATGTCTATGGGCGTTTTATATATTTTGAGGTCAAAGGTCATTAAGGCGTCAAAACACGGCTGTGTTCGTGGTCTTAGACCACAGCTAAGTCTAGTTCCTTTTGTTTCCTCTTGTTTTGGAAACTCTTTAATTGCTCATATCATTGGAACTGGTTGTTCAATTGCAATGGGGTTTTCTGCAAAATGCAGCTTTGTAAATGTTTTTGACTATCCTATATGAAACTGAAAATTCAATATTTCCGAGTTCAGACTGATTTTGCTTGATCGCATCACATATGCTTGACACACACAGACACAGACCACGGAAGTATTGAAAAATTTACTTTGGAGTTGGACCCCTAACTTCACTACGTCAGTAGGCACGTACATGTATACGTACCTGTCACTTCTAAAGTTGAGTGCCACCCCCGGGATAAAAGTCAACGACAAATAAGCTATTCACTACTCCATTGCACTTTCCTATCCTGTTTAGCGTGACTTCAGCTTAACAAACCAGCCACCAAAATTTGTGATGACCCGGTAAGGTCTGAGAAGAAACCTTAACAAGAGCACCAATGGTACTGTGGCTCTGTGCTTTTTGGTGACAGTGAAAGTCGAATGTGCAACAGGTGAAATCATTTGAGTATATGTGACATATTACATTCAATGGGTACATCTGGTCGGTTGGTAGCTATCTCATTTGCAGAGCATACAATGATACATCAATTAATTTTGGGAATTACTATTTTAGCCACATGGATCTGACCCAAAAGAATCCTGAACTTGCTAAGCATAGCGAGCGGAGCTCTTTTCCAGCAACGATTATCTACTCAACTATTTTTGGTATGTATCAATTCCAACTAATTGAGATTAATATTTCATGATTGATTAAAAAAATTTCAAATATTTTCATTGTCGTTTGGATGATTTTCTATGGTACACGGAGTTCGAATTTCGCCAAAAGTCGCCATTCTTGTCTCAGCTTCTTTGTTACGTGTACGAATGGTTTCTTGTATTTTGTGATAATAAAAAAAACAAAATTGTGTCAAATAGTATTTGGATTGCAGTTTAGAATGTGTACTTTATGATTTTAGCTTCTGGATTTATATTTGAAAGATAAAGTCATAGAAAACATTGATTAAAAAGTGCAGTAGTTTGGGCTCCAAAAAACCTGTATATCTGATACATTGTATTGACGTCCCAATATATTGGAGAATATCAGTCTAAGCCAGCTCGGACTAGCCAGGGAAACCCTTGCTACATGTGCAAGCTCATTACGTCTAAAACAAAGCGGGTCAGTCTTATTCCTAACGAATGGTTGTTAATTTCTATTGTGTTAATTTCTGTTGTGGTGTACACAGTTCTATTCAATTCTACATGGAAAAACAGTGGCATGACCGACAGGGATAATATAATAAATAAACATAATTTTTCACCAGGTTCGTAGTCGCAAATAATAAATGGGACTAAGCAGAAAAGGTGATCTAGCCTGGGAATCAAACCCAGGACCTCAGGTTTACAAGATCTGTAGCTAGTAAAATACAGGTAACGTTTTACTCTCTTACAAAATACATTAGGCCAAATAAAAAAAATAAACATGTTTCACGTCCCCTCCCGCTTCCTTTTTTGAGATTTCTTCAATTATCTTTTTATTTTTTGAAATTCAGTTATAATATTTTTAAAAAATATGTCTAGGAAGTAGAGATGCTTTCTATAGCCTTGCTAATATCCTGGGCTAATATACAAGAAACACTTCGGTAAGGTTTTGTGTTAATTAGAGGGGGGCTACCTCTCAGAACAACAAATAAAAAAAGGCCTCCTCCTTTTTCCGGGCATTATTGTATACCGCTAAAAGTAAAACAGCTCTAATTATGGGTATATACACCGATTTTGCGATAAAAAATAGAAAATAAAAAGCCCCCTCTTCCTCCTTTTTTTCAAAAACCTGGACGTGAAACATGTTTTTTATTTTACTTGGCCTTATCTTGCTGTATTTCAGCTAGAGCGCCATAAGTAGAAAACACGGGTTTTACTGAGAACAATACTAACATGTAATCTTTTCATGACTTCAGGGACACGACCTCGATGCCCATCATGTTTATTCACCATGTCCATTGAAGTGAGAGAGAATTGAATAGATGTGTGTTCATCACAACAGAAATTAGCATCTCATGAATGCGCAACCAATCATTGAATCAAAGAAACCCCACTTTTAGACGGGATGGGCTGACGAAGTTAGGGCCGTAAATGCCAGAAATAAATTGCCATCCTGTGAGGAAATATAACATGGATAAACAGTGGCACGATCGACAGGAATTATATATTTTTCACCATTTAAAGGAGTATTTCGTGATCCTACCATCCTCTATTTATGTCATTTTTCATTAGATATCCACGAAAAAAAACTATTCCCAAAATTTCAGTTGCTTCAGATTTTGCGTTCGCGAGTTATGCATGATTATGTGTATTACACTGCTCCATAGACAATGCGTTGTAATTTCGTTCTGGTGCACCAGAGCGAAATTCAAATTTCACGATATCTTTGCTAAAGTACGAATCAATCTGCAAGAAATATTTTGTACATAAACATTATGTAGCCAGAGGTTTCCAGTGATATAAAAATCTCAACTTTTTTTGAGAAAAGTGGGGGATGAGGCTGTGGATCACGAAATGCCCTTTAATCTGAAACACTCCGACAGAATCGGTTCCAAATTCGGAAGCCCTGTTATGTTAAAGTTTTAGTAAACTAGTGCTTGTCAACATTTGACCTACCGTATCTTTATCCATGAGCAAGACCTTCATACCAGGTCCACTCTCTTCGATCATTTTAGCGATATACTGCTTTACCGCTAATATCACATTCATTGTAATGCCGTTTATGAGCCACAAATTAGACAAATAAGGAAGCTTTACGACTTCCAATATTTACTGTTTTCTTGTGATCATACGTCAACGGGTCAAATTGATGGGTCAAATTGTCTACACTTCCAGTCACTTTATATTGCATTTTGGGTGGGTTGGTGCTTTGGTGCCGTGTGGTTCGAGGCGCCACAGCACAGCACACGCCGTGTGCTGTGCTGTGGCGCCTCGAAACACGACACAACTTTAGGGGCTGTCATTTTCTTCAGAATGGGGGTGGTGTCAAAAATAGGGGGGTCATAATTTTTGTACACCAAAAATACAATCTTTAATAGTACGGTACTATAAAACAAAATATTTGCGCGTTGAGCGTGTTCTTTACACTTACGATCAGTTACAACGTGCTCCATGCCCTTTCTTTACACTTAGGGGGCCTTTTTTTTCGGAAGGGGGTCCCAAAGTTACAAAATTTGGCATCAATAAAATTGCGACCCCCCTTAGTATTTCGGCAACAAACATTTTATGACCCCCCACCTCCGATACACCTTGCCCCCTAAACAGGCTATGATTGTATTGAAATCAGGTCTTTTTGATTAAGATAAACACACTCTCTGTGGTCATCTTGTGACTCCCTACATTGGTCATCAAAAATTGTATGACCCCCCTATTTTTCTTTACAATTTATCGGGCAATTTATGACCCCCTTCCTCAAATACAAGCAAAGTGTTCGCTTTGCGCCATAGTTCCAACAATAAGTGAGCCTGTGAGGGAGGTCATGAAAAAATTGACTCCGGTCACCAACATATTCATGATCCCCCCCACTCAAAGAAAATGGCATCCCCCTTACAAGGCCGACTTTGCATTGTTTGTTTATTGGGTTGTTTGTGTGTGGGCGAGTGTTAAGTTGTTTATTTGTTTCTTCAAGTGTTTGTTTCTTTGTTATACCATGGCCCACGGTATAGACACACATGGAGCATGGAATTGTTCAAGCATACTGGTCTGTTTAGAAACGGGCTGCTCCCACTATGTGATGGATCAAGCAAAATCAGTCGGAACTCGGAAATATAAAATTTTCATTTTCTTATGGGATAATAAAAAGCATTTACAAATCTGGATTATGCCAAGAACACCATTGGAATTGAACAACCAGTTCCAAAGATATGAGCAATAAAAGAGTTTCCAAAACAGGAAACAAAAGGAAATATTTCCTTTGTAAATTGTATGGCTATATCTCAAAATCAATATTGCTGAGTTTCGACTGATTTTGCTTGATCGCATCACAATGATCACATATAATCATTTTACTGTAGCCTTTGGGTCAAGAGAGAGGAAATTCTAGTCCAATCTCAACATAAGTTTCAAGAACGCCCCTGAATGGGTTGACTGAGCCTGATGGGGATACAAGCCCATAGTTGGCAGTGGTGATACAAACCCATCCTTTTTATTTCAAACCCACCCTTTTTATTTTATACCCTTTATACCAAAACTCCGAAACCCACCCTTTCTAAGCGTGGTTACTAATCATAGATAAGTGGTTATAGTGGTCCAGGAGATGCGGATTTGCATCCAAAGAGAATTACATGTTGAAGTTGTAGATGACCAAACACTACACAATGGGATTTCAATGTTTTTTGTGTTTCATTTAGTGTCATTCAGTCAGAAATTACAGTAAGATTTGAGATTGCAATTGTTGACTTCTAAACCCACCCTTTTTATCAGTGACCACCCTTTATATTTGGACACACATTTTAACCAGAAATTTTTCAAACCCACCCTTTTAAGCATTTTGTGGACCTCTCAAACCCATCCTTTCTAAAGCGTGGGTTACCCGGGGGGGTACTCAGTACAAATGACCATACAGGGACGTGCCGCAAACATGGGTAGCATTTTCGGCCTTCTGGTATATCAATGACCCCTTTTCTCAATTTTTTCGAAAAACAGCCCATTTGTTCCTTAATCTAGCAAAAATTTTCAAAATTTTCCCAAAATTTTGGGAAAATTTGTAAAAACTAAGACAATTTTGGTTAAATTCGGCAGAAAATTTTGACTTTTGGTATATCAATGGGTCCTAATTTCTTGAAAAATTGGTATATTTATGGGTCCACTTCCAAAATCTCAGCGGCACGTCCCTACCAAAACCAAACTTGTGTACCGCCCCCCCCCCCCGCGGCAATTGTCCTATGGGATTTGTTTGTTTCTTGTTTGTGTGGACACACACATGGTTTTAAAGACCAAATAGTAAGTTAGACTAATTATAATACCAGTTCATGGTCAGCCAGAATAAACAAAAACAAATACAATATTTTTGACAGCAAAATAATATCATTTTATTTGTACATAATACAACACAAAGCATTTTGTAGCATTACTTGGAAACATACCTCCTGTTTGGAGAACAACTTTACAAATTAATCAAGGTCTTACACGTATATCAAAATATTCAGCATGGCTGCTTCTCAACACATCACACAAAGTAATTACCCCCTTCATTAAGAGATTATATATGCATCAAATTTTAAAACTGAAATAGAAAAAAGAAACCCAGTTTTGATCTGAAAATATTGATGCCTCGGTTGTCTTGATAGCACGAGACTTGTTGCCATGGTGACCCTTTGATTGAAAAAGGTGCCGATTCAAAAGTTACACCTAAACCCATTGCAAATTGATGTTGCTTTTGTTGCTAGAGTGCCTATACAGGTTCACCACTGGTTCCCATGGGGTCCCATGGGGCATCCTTGACTAGTTATGAAGAAAATGTAATGGCACTCTTGCTTTTTGAACAAAATATTTCAGAAAACCATTCTCCGTCATCAGCGGTGTAATGCTGTTGGTAGACTACCCAAAGATTCTCTAGTGTTTCTAGATGTTGACAATTAGCGGGTGTTGTTGACCAGTTTAAAAATCTACCTCTGATAAAATGTGTTTCTTTTTGCTATTTCAGTTTTAAAATTTGATGCTTAGATTTTTAGTTATTGCCTCGTAATATAAAGGGGGTAATTACTTTTTTTGTGATGTGTATAATGCTAGAACCATAATGGTAATAGTGTAAAAGAAAAACAAATTTGCTTTTACCACATGCAATTGAAATTTTAGTTTTTTGCACCTTTTGTTAGTAGCATAGATGACTATGTGCTAACATAGCCTGTTAGTGGTTAAGCCACTAGAGATTATAGCTACATGTATTTGAATGGGGCTTCAAATTTGCCAATACTGCTATTTTCCTTGTTTTATTGTCAATATTTTCCTTTCAAAAATACCTAATGCTATTTTAATGATGTATGTTTCATTTTTATGCAATTTATAGTTTTATACGTAATTTGAATTTTTTTACACTTTCGCTGGAATCACTGAATGGGCCTTTAAGGGGGTACTACACCCCTGGCCAATTTTGTGCCTATTTTTGCATTTTTCTAAAAAATTATAGCGCATTGGTGACAAGTAAGATATGTATATGATAGGGGCAAGGACTACAGCTACTGCACTGAAAATTCAGCAACTCAAGGCAAGTAGTTATTGATTTATTGATCAAATATAGGTTTTCCCTCATTTTTGAGTGTAACACCACAACTGTTATCTGTGTTGAAATAAAATTTCCAGTGCAGTAGTTGTAGTCCTTGCCCCTATAATATACATATCTTACTTGTCACCAATTGCGATAATTTTGAGAAAAATGCAAAAATAGGCACAAAATTGGCCAGGGGTGTAGTACTCTTAAATGGGCCTTTATACCGGTTCATACTTATTTATACATTAAATAAGAGCCAATTTCTTGAAGAATAATAAACATTCGATTAACATAAAATTTCTATGGAAAAACTGGTTCCATTCATCTTGATATTTTTTATATCAGGTAACTGCCAACTGAAGAACATGAATGCTATCCAAATTCAACTCCACTGCCACATTTAAATTATTTGTGTCAATAACGTACATATATTTGTTAGGCAAAAAAATGTATTGGAGTAACCCGCCCTACCCTAAAATTGAGCCTGACCCTAGACTTTTTAACAATAAAAAAAAGCTTTAAAAAAACGCTATGCGGTACTCCCAAAAGGAATACAACACAGAAAATTGTGATTGCAGAACACAAGAGGTACAAAATAAAGATTGGCAAAAATTCTTTTGTCATTGTGTGATTTATTTCACTGCAAGATCAAGTACATGTATAGTATATATTCAATACGGTACAGGAAGTGGAAAAGGGAAGAAAATAATCCGCCCACCCTACCCTATTTTGCAATGGCCTGTTACTCCAATACAACAATTTTTGGCCTAAAATAAGGAATGTTGTTGTTTTTGTGACGCTAAAATGGAAACTACTGCTGATGCAGAGGCCGTGTGAAGAGGTTTCAAATTGTGCGGTACAGTACAATGTACGGTACAGTACAATGTACATGTAGGTCTCATAATTTGTGGGACATTGTGATGGGAGTACCTGGGGCACGTTTTAATACTTCCATTCATATGATGTGCAGCAAACTGACGATGCATTAATAACCTGTAAACAAATTGAAAAGGAACAACAACATGCTTGACATCAAACTCTTTTTGCTTATTTTGTGTTAAATTAAAGAAAGCTATTTTCTTTAAAATGCTGTGTTTTATGATGTCATGAAAGAAAAATGTATTTTTAAATTGCTGGACCTACATGTGACATTATAAACTAGCAGAGGATATGAATTTGAATGCATCTAAAGCTATTCAATTTTGGTTTATTTTCAAAGTACATACATATTGTACATTAATGTAAGCACTATCACAATTGTGGACACCAATTGCTGTGTTTTTAAACAGGTTGCTCTGCCCTGTGTTACTTTACTGTATAATGCACAAGCAATAATAAATTTAGGAATTTGCGGATGCTGTAGCAAAAGGGCTAGACAACATGCCAAGTTTTCAATAGATAATTAAAACCATGTTAAGTTGCATCTTTAAGGTGGTACTACACCCCCTGATAAATGTTGTGACTAATTTTGCATTTTTCTCAAAAAATAACTATGTACATGTACACACTGGTAACAAAAGTTATGTAGAAGGGGCAAGGAATTCAATTACTTCACTGAAATTTCAGTGATTCAAGACAAGTGGTTCATTATATATGTTAAGAAATGAGGTACCTCTTTTTTTATCATAAATAATGTACCGCTTGTCTTGAGTCACCGAAATTCCAGTGTAGTAACTGGATTCCTTGCCCCTATATACATAACTTTTGTTACCAGTGTGTAATTATTTTGAAAGAAAAATGCAAAAATTGTCACAAATTTATCAAGGGGTGTAGTACCACCTTAATTGAGCACATAATAGCCACACCATGTTCACATGTTATACAGAATGACTCGGCTAAAAGGAAAAGCACACTTCAATCAAAAGTGAAACAAAACAACACTGAACTCGGGACTGAACTAAATTTCACATGTAATTCAAACTACATACAAAGTACAGGCTGTATCAGAATGATTAGTACCCATAAGTTTCTATTGGTGTTGGACAAGGCTGCTAGTACAGGACCAGCCTGTAGAATCTGTGACCAAATCATAGAACAAAAGTTTGAGAGTCATTTTGGGATATTTGATTGATTCTGAATAAATTTAGCTTGGGCTCACCTCCTGAAACTTCCGGGCATTCCGGAGAGAGGTCAATACAATATGGATGCTTTTGGCAGCCATGTTGCAAAAGAGGGTCATCGGTTCCTTGTATAGTTTTTTAATTTGCTTAGTTGTATTTCTCATGCAAGAAAACATATAATTAGACACCAAAATCGGACGTTGTTAACTATGGTCAGAATTCAAAAAGGTCGTTGACCTATGAACATTTTTCGTCATAGCGCCCTCCTGAAAGGTCTGACACATAACAAAGTATACATTTTTGGAATCCTCATGACCATACGAGTAATTTGATATATTACTTGACTTAATTGGAGCATTCTGAAAATTTGACCCCCACGTGACCTTGATTGACCTCTCCCCGGAATGCCTGGAAGTTTCAGGAGGTGAGCCCAAGCTAAATTTATTCAGAATCAATCAAAGATCCTAAAATGACTCTCAAACTTTTGTTCTATGATTTGGTCACTGATTCTACAGGCTGGTCCTGTACTACAATGTACATCAAAATGCAACATTATGTAATCTACATACACTAGGGTCCACAACATGTTCATCTATCAGGGCACAGTTCTTGAACCCCAATACATTTGTACATTCATTGAATGACCTTAGAAAATTTGATTGCAAAAACTTGAGGCCAAATTTTGCATTATGAGTGTTTAATTGAGGTTATTGGACTATGCTATTGGGATGAGGCCATTGTGGTCCATAGTGATTGTAGTTTGTGGAATGTGGATAAATGTTGTAAATGATCATTATATATTGCAGTCATTTCAATATGATCCAATGTTGCATTCAGACAGAACCGTACGCAGGAATTTTTTTGGGGGGTGGGGATTTTGAAAAAGTAGACCTCTTTTTTATAGGAGGGGGCAATTTTGTGAAAAGTGAACTTTCTTCCCAAAATGTTGACCTTTTTTGACAAAAAAAACCCTTTACAAACCTGATTATTATATAGCTTAACTATACTCAGAAATTGTGATTTTTTGGAACTTTTCTACATGTAGATACTTTTGCAAATTTGGTGGTTTGCATCCCCACCCCCCCCCCCCATCCCCCTCCCCCGCCAGATACTCATGGGTGCCAATCATTTTGATCTGCATTTTACTTAAAATAAAAACTATATTTAGCGATAGATTGCATCATCTTGAGTAATAAGCACATTGTATTACTGTATCTCAGGACTTCAATGCCAGCAAACCACAGTGGTACTTTTAGTTCTAAGGAATTTTGCTTACATTTGTGTATTTGTGCTCAAAGAGCTAAGTTACATCATTATTAATTAGTTTCAAATACAAAATACTTTTTAAACATATACTAAAGCTAACATTTTGCATTTTTTTCAACAATGTACAATACTATACACCTAAATAAGAATATTAATATACACAATATATATAAAACAAAGCTTAGCCATGTTAATATCCCACTCAATCCAAAATTCTTAAAGCAAAAGATACATTTGTACCAATGTATTAATTATTTACAACCTTTCAACTAAGTACCAATTATTTATTTACGTACGGCAATGAAAACTGACATGTAAAATAAGATTATATGAACAATAATGGCTTACACTACAGCCTTTCATTTGAACCTTTTGAAACACCTCTACAATTTCAATTTTCTTTCTTTCAAAATGATAAGGGGTGAAAGACTTCCACCGCATAGCAATGTGGTGAGTTACGATGCCCGTATATTTCAGTCTCTTCCCAAACTACAGCATTGCGATATTGCATAAAGTTAAATTCATTTGTAACACGATATGCAGTGCATTGCGATGAGTTGCGACAGAATATGATTGATATATCGGTAATGCATCGCAGATGCAGGGAAGTATGAACGAACCTTTAAAATTGTATTTTAGAAAATCAAGATTGACAGTTTCATTCAAGATTTCTGACCATGTTTTGTTGCTGCTGACCTGCTGTTCGTTTATTAAACTGTGGAAGTCCACGGTTTCTAGACGGTGCTTCTATGTAAAACACCATATAGAAAGCATTAGCTAATATTGGCAGTGTAGCGTGAGGTCGCACTTTGACAGTTTACAAATATACTTCCATGAGGTTCTGGTTAAAATTACTTGTATGGGGCCTATGGGCCCAACTTAGATTGAGATCAATAAGACTATTTTCCCCAGTGACTATTTGCGGATGGGAGTACTGATGGTAGAACTATTTTTGGTAATGTGATCCACTTTTGTCCAATTTTTTTTTAATTCAATGAACAAGAATATATATTAATAAACCCCTTATCACAGTATGACCAAAACAAAATCAAACGTGTATGTCAACGGTTGAGTAGCAAAAACTTGTAGAGATTTTTTATGTCCTTGTTTGCTAGGTTTCATGTAGGGGTCTGTGCATTTGTAAAGACCTGCAAACGTACATTTTGTAGACCTTGCTCTGACTTTTTGCCACCTAAATGAGGACACTGTCACTTAACTTAACTTAACTTAACTACGACCGAGGATGTCCACGGTTGTAGGTATCAGCCCAATTGCAAAGCTGCATGTGATTTATGTTAAAAACAATGTCCATAGCCCCTGAACAGGTTTAAAGCAAAACCTCCTATATGTAACCTATTTACAGTTTTGTTTTAAACATGTTCAAGGGCTAAAAACACATAGGTTTTTTCCTGCCCATGAACGATGTTTGTTAGGGTGGAGAGAAAACCTTCCTTGGAATGTAAAAGGTCTGGTGTGTCCGGTGGGCAGTGTTCGAAATAAGTAAATCCTCTTGTCTGCTTGTCCAAAAAATCACTGGGGCCAACCATAATGAGCAATGCACTTGCCCTATGGACAACCACTATTTTACTTTCAAAATCCATAAATCATGTTTTATAAACTGAAAATTTGACTTATCATGTTTTTAAAATGTAATCAGGGCCTAGATTTTGAAGAGAATCACAGAATCGAAAGATTCGGTTGTGAGAATCAACTTTTCTCATTGTATCATACAGTAAGTGCATTGACTATGATGGATTTTGATTCTCGCAAACCAAGAGGAAATCTAGGCCCTGGTAATTTGTATCATCAAGAAAGATCTACTGACCACTGCTAGCACACCATAAGATGTGATGTCCACTTGTACAGCATGCTCAGTTCTGAATATTTTTAATTAACCATTTCACTGAGTTAAAACCAATTATGCCAGTGATCAAGATCAGCATGATCAAAATGGTAAAGGTTGTTAATTTTCCAGAGCAAAACATACATACATATCAAATTTGATTTTTTTGCACCCAATTTGGGGGACAATTGAAATGTTTCCAGGACAATTGGGACAACCTCCATTTTTACCTTATTTCAGATGCTGTAGCGGTTAATTTTGGTTCAAACAAAAAAGTCCACAAGGTCTTTACAAGTACATTTGGGTGTATGTGGGGCATACTTCTCTTAAATACTGTCTTCACAAACGATGTAGTCAGTCACACCTTCAATACAAAAATACTTTCAATGCAATCATTTGCTCTTTTTTTACAATTCCAAGGAATGTATGTTTTATCTAATTTACAGTTACAACAAGAAGAATGTACAATACAAGTAACCATACAGGTATGTATAATGCAAAACAATCCAAATACAGGTTTTCTTTTAAATAAATACACCATTTCTAGAAATTGCAAGTCAATGGGCATGTGTTTTGAACACAGAAAATAAAATGAAATCTCAGAACACTAGTTAACTCAATTATACAGAATATACACATTACTACAAAATGTACCTATTCACATAGTACATGCTGCAATTTTAAACTCTAGTTCTAATAACATCATGTTTAAATTTGTTAATTTTGGCATCAAAATAGTTTTAATTAAGAACAGAATATATACATTGCCAATATGACTACCCACTTATGACAATTTTATTTCTACAATGCAAAAATAAAAATTGATTCCTTCTCGAAATTCACTTTCATTGCCAATTGCAATTAATTTTACAAATACAAAAATATGAATGAACTACCAATTGTGACGTACACCACGAATGAGCCGTAAATGTCAATTGTATTCTGAGTTACAGTGTAAAATGGGCATGAAGGTCGTAAGTATTCATAGGTACCTCAATTTGGTGCTACGTGTACCTCATTTAATGAGATACACGTAGCACCAAATTGAAATACCTATGAATATGACCTTCATGCCCATTTTACACTGTAACTCAGAATACAATTGAGGACATTTACGCTCATTCGTGGTGTACGGTCACAATTAGTCTTTGTTATGTAATGTTACTGTGCAATCAGCATGCTTGTTTTTATTCACTTCTGTATCCATGCTCATACGCGATCGGCGCAAACTCTTAAAATTTGGAAATTTACTTTGGTGTATTCAATATTTTGAGCTGTCCTGTCTGTCAGTCATCTCTCAAAATGCAATTTAAAGTAGACCAAAAAATGGTTAAACTAAGTAAAAATAAATTTGCCAAAGTCTTTTAATTATGGAATGTATGTTATTTTATATATTGTTCATCAAGCAATCCTTTTAGAGCCAGTGTATATAGTCCAACATCTTGCTGGGATTTTATTCCAGATTGCAACTTTATTTTGATATGCAGCTTTTGCACAAAGCTAACCATTTGGATGGGAAAATTGCAGATAATCACTGCAGAGAACCAAAAATGTATAGCTCCATATGATCAAAAGGATGATGCACTTATCGACTGCTACATGTGATCTTTTTACATAATAGATAGGAATAAATACCAGACTAATTAGGTCACTTCAAATCATCCCCAAGTCACATGGTTTAGGAATGTATTCATAAACTATGTGATTTGGGGATAATTTGAAATGACCTGCACTTAAGATGACTCTGGTGGGTACGGTATCTATTTCTAGCTAAATAGAGACTGTGACATACATGTACATTGTATAGCAGGCGACAAGTGCATCCTTTTAATACAGATGTACACAAATGTGACATCTATCAGAATGGAAACACGCCGGAAAAATGTGGGACCATGCACTGAAAGCTCACAGATATTTTTAAATAAACATAATGTACCCGTACACAAATCCAAAAAAAAAAAGAAAAAACAATGGTATCTATCTTCCTGGATTCAAAATGAAATTGCTGAATACATGTACCAATATATTATTACATGCAAAAAACAAAATAATAATAACAGTGCTGCTTGAATGACACAATTACAAATTTTAAATACTGTATGCCTAAATGTCTTCCTAAACACTATAATATTGTAGAGCTACATTTAGTTTTTTTACAATATGAATTATTGTATATTTTTTGTCTCACTACTAGGTTCATACGTGTAGTTCAATTAAATTGCTGACAATCATTACATGAACCTACACTGGGTTTCAGAGAAGAACGGCACTCCCTTGCTCAGATTGACGCGAGCGCCCAGTTAATGAGCGACATACTCGGAGCTTTGTGTTCACTTCAAGAGCGCCGATCTGCGCCGACCAACGATTTGATGCACAATCGGCCAATCAGATTATCGGTCTGTTGCTATGTTTGTCAGACGATTGATTCAGCCAATCAGAACCTCACTTCCGTGTTTACGCTCTGCATGCTCTCAAAATGTAAACAAGTGCCATTCTTCTCTGACAAAAATTATATGTACAATGTATGTAGCAAGTTTGTTGTTTCAAGCTTTTTTTGTAGCCAAGGTTACAAAAAATCAAGAATGTTGTTTAGCTACAAAACATTGATACACGCACATTGTACCTAACAGTTGTACCGTATACAAGATTAATATTATACATGTAGCATTATCATTCATGATCAATTTGCACTGTGATGCACATCTCGACCGCCTGCCTCCTGTTTACTTGTATCACAAACACACTGAGCCAATAACTACAAGTTATGAATGGAATTGTTGTCTCCATGTGTACGATGGTTTTGTGTAATCATTGGTCGAAAACGCTCTTCAAACACATTAATAAAATATGTGTTAACAGATATGTAGCTCTCTTTAAGGGTGCACGCAGGATCATTTTGGCAAGAAATTGTTTTTATAACATTTGAAGTAACAATGATAAGTACAGCTGTAGTATGCATTTCAAAATATATGAAAAAAGCACATTTTTGAAAAAGGTCCAAAAACAAATTTTTCCAGCCAACATTTTTCGATCAACCACAACTCTGTGTGTACACAAGTTCTAAATGATAAAACTTATAAGTCTTAAATTAAGTTCTACAGTCAAAACTTTTTTAAAGTATTTTCTCAATGTTGGGTACATATTTGGCCAAACAACAAATTTCACAACAGTTTTTTTTGACAAAGTAGTAAAGTAGAATTTTGTCTCTAGATTTATAATACCTGTAGGTAAATATGCAATTTAAATTATTTGGAAATGTAAGTGTTTATGGTCAACCAATAATTTTGGGTTGAAAAATCTTGTGAACTTTTTAGACTTGCTAATTTGTCATTGTTAGTACTGTAGTCTGTAAAAGGTTTTTTTTTATTGGGAAAATAAATTTTTTTAATTCCCCGCCAAACACAATCCTGAATCACCAAAATTAATGGTCCACAAAAATTCTACGAGATTAGCAGCACAGAGCACCTGGTACAATTTCTTGTGCTCTTCAAAACAACATAATTACAAATTCATGCATACCGTACTACGGTCCATACCACACAATTGGTAAAATGAGTTCTGGCACGAATGTCAATATTTGTGTACATCCATATCAAAACAATGCACTTGTTGGCTGCTACATGACTGTGTCTCATTTCACATGATATACATGTAGGAATAAATACCAGACTCATCTCCGAAGTGGAGGTCACTTCAAATCATCATGGTTTAGGAATACAGAGAACATTCCTGATACATTTTGACTTCAGGATGATTTGAAGTGACCTACACTTGATATGAGTCTGGTATTTATTCCTAGCTATCATGTGTATGAGACACACATGTAGCAGCAGACAAGTGCATAGTTTTGATATGAGATGTACACATTTATCATGTTTCAACAATATTGACATTACAGTAGTGGAGAGAAAACTGCTAATTTAGCCACCTCCCTGAAAATTTGAAATCAATTAAACAATAACATCTACATGTACACTGTACTGTATTCATTTTTAACTTTACGGACAATTCCAGAAACTTCAATGCATAGAACATGGGAGAAATTTTATCCAATATTTGCTTCTTTTTTTTACAAAGTCACAGTAACATAAACATGTTATTTTGATACTTCAAGACAAAGACATACAAATGTACATGTATGTAATTGAAGTTAATAATCAAATAATTCAATACGGTAATACTTCTTTGCATATTGGCAAACTGGCATTAACATTGCACCATTTATTCAAAAGAATTATTTCTCTGTTCAATTAAAAAAGGTTATCCATGAATAACTTCACAAACTACATTTAACACAAGCTTAAAGTGACCAGTAGGAATTTCAAAAATGTCAATCTTTTCTGAAAAAAAAATGTGGATTTGAGAAAATGAGTGAATCCTTTCTGGCACATTGTAAATCTCCTTTTTAATTATCAATATTTAAATTTGCAACTTTTTCTTGTCTTCCTACATGTATACCAATTGTCTTGGAGACAGAATTATACTACCCGTATCCACACATGGTTCCAAAAACATCTCAATGACAATTATAATTTTAAAAAAACTGTTGCTCAAAATAATAAAAAAATCTGCGAAGTACTAGTTCAGATTACAGTTTACACATGTGAACTTCAAAAATCTACTAGACATAAAATCAGTATAATTTGATTGAAGCCAAATTCTCTTTTGTACAGCACACATGCATCAAGTTACAGATCTACATAGTTGTGCTACGTGGTTTACCCCTCCCTTTACCCCCATAAAATCCACCACACTCTTCAGGTCCCCGTGGCAACCTGACAATCCCTTCTGGACTTGCTAGGGATCCTTTATCAATTGACCGTCTTCCAACCAGAGGGCTTCCTGCAGGACTGAGACCCTCTTGCGCAGCTAACAACCTTCTTCGCTGGACCCATGGACTCGAGGAATTGCTGCCCGAGCCATCCGATTGGTTGTCAAGGTACTTCCGTGACATCTCAGGGCTACCACGTGGACTGCTGCGGGGACTATTACGCTGCGCACTGTCTCTGCCAGCAGAGGAATTTGCTAATGGGGATCTATATTTGCGCTGTGAGCGTGGACTACCGTGGGGACTTGCGCATGGACTCGATTTTGGGGTAGTGGATGGGCTAAGTCGACTGGGGCTTGCACCATGAGGAGCATTGCTAGGTCTGGTTATTTGCCTGCGATTTGGTACGGGTGAACAACTATCACCATCTAAATCTGATGAACTAGGAGTACCAGTCACTTCATTGTCAACAGTCAATTCATCAACTCGTCCTTTCTTTTTCCGACGCCTACGACGTTTCTTCTTTTCTGTATCAGCATCACCGCTGGCACCACCATCTGAACCATTAGGGGTTCCACCTTGTTGGAAGCCTTTGGGTGATAATTCATTGTTCTTTTGTTGGTCCTTCTTCTGTTGCTTGTCTTTTTTCTTGTCCTTCTTGTTCCCTTCTTCAAGAATAGAAACATGAAGTCCTGATCGCCAATTGTCTTGCCCGCGCATAGTCTTAACAGCTTTAATGGCTGCATTAGCTTGCTCAAACTCAACCAAGGCACAGAGTTTATCTTGAGCTTCGAAGTGAGTCTCCATGTGTTTACGAATATCAGCTGGCAATGGTTTACCTGGGCGGAGGATTCGGATTAATGCTATCTCACCACAATGTTTGAATTGTTCATTAATGCTTTCTATGCTAGGATTATTATTAGGCAAGTTTGCTACAACAATGGTTCGTGAAGAGCAATTGTCATCGTATTCAGGAAGCGGATCACGTCGCTTGACTTTGGTCCCTTCAGCATTGACTTGGAGCTTGCTAGATTGCTGCAAACTATAGCGAACAGATCTCCAGTCTTTGGTTAAACTTTTCACTTTCTTGAAAGATGTGATCAACTTTATACTGACATAACCTTCTTTATTACGTTTTACATGTTTCAGAAGAAATGCATCCTTGGTGATGTTGGCATCAGAAAAGTAGAATTCTACTTGTTTGATTATCTTGTCTTTAAGAGTGTCATCAGGCGGTATCCATTCTTTGGAAGCATTCTCGCTGTTCGCACCATTCTTTTTCTTAGCTCCAGTGTTCTGTCCTTGATCTTCCTCAAACTCAAGCTCAGCACCCTCTACTGAGCGATCAGCGTCACGATCTTCCTCGCTGGTTAAGAACTCAGCACTCTCAACAGGAGATATTTCGTCGTCGTCGGACCCTTCCTCTTGTTCACTAGGTCGTTGGATTTGTACAAGAGGTGGTCGTTGATGTGGGCTGGTGCCAGGAGACGGTCCAGGTGGTGGCGAGGATGAGATCGCGCTGGCAACAACAGCCGGTTGATCTGGCTGCCCCGCCGAGCCATCCCCCACCGCTTCCATAGCCGCAGCTTCGCTCATTGTTGTCCCTGGTAATGCCCAAGAGAAGCAGAAACCACTGGACGAGTCGCTGGGTGCCGGAATTCGGTGCCAAACAGGGGAAATCTGTTTGCGACTCGGCGAGCTATACGTCGAGCAGCACACACAAGTGAGATCACTGCATGGCCGCTTGTGTTTATCACACCTTGTAATCTCACAAAGCCTCTGATTGGTTAGCTCAGTTTATAATGTAAAACCAATTAAGCAATAGAGTGACGTATTTTACGACTATTCTAGCATATCGGCGCATCATTTTCAAACTATGCGAAGTATATTATTCTCATTTTTTACCTATATGAGAATAAACTCGGTCGGATACGTATAAACGGAGAAAAATGTAGAAATATGTTTAGCTCCAGTGATACACGTTCAACCAATCAAACACAACTTACTAAAAACCAGCTCTGACATCTAATTGACGTCATTCTAGTCTCTTGCGCAATTTTACCGCAAAGGAGTTCCCTGTCCATTGACTGTATGGCCGCGTGCAATTTCTCCGGACTTTCTCGCAAGACTATTATTCCTCTCATTCATGAATACTGAGCTCTTACGAAATAAATCTGGTCGTTACTCCTGGAGTACGCATGTATTGGGTCCAGTAATATGTTGCCGGTGGTTTAGGCTATGTACTCAAATTTATAGAAAAAAGGGGGTTTGCGTGGTCTTTGCGCGATATGCGGGCGGGGAGGTTAGGGGGTTGAGACCCCCAAAGAGAATTGATTTGCCAACTCACCCCCCCCGAGCTCCAAAGCCAACCAATCAGGCTCACACAGCACCCCGGCAATGTTCAAGTTCTAACTTGAAATTCTAAAGTCCCGGAACTTTCTAATAATTCAGGGGCATCACAACTTTTAAAAGTGTAACCATTTTGGTTATAATGATAACTTTTTCTTCGCTATAACTTCTTTTCTGATCTAGGCTTGGCAGTAGCGTAGCCAGCACTGAGCCCGCAGCAGGGGGGCAGAATGCCCGCACCCCTGACAAAAAATGAAAGGAGCCCGGGGGGGCACATCAAAAATTTTTGACGGTGGGTATGCTCCCCCGAAATTTTGAGGTGGTGGGTCTTTGGGAGCTGACGGCGTACCGGTAAAAGGGGGTCTTTCGGAGCTGCGAAGCGGGCTGTGAACAAGTAAAATGGGGTCTTTTGGAGCTGCGAAAAGTCAAAATCAAGGGTCTTTCTTGGCTTTTTGGTTGAAAATCACCTGAAAAAACAAGAAATATGAGGAATGAGCAATTTTGGGGTCTTTTAGAGCTGAAATTATCGTCCCAGTAAAGCTTTTTCTTGGAAGCTCCAAGACATGTATACACAGTGTAGGCCTACAGTCTCTCCAAAAACTCTAAAAAAAAGATTTTTGACTTTATCAACAAGTGAAGATGACTTTATCAACGAGTGCTATCTACCTAAGATGACTTCATATAGGCCTATATATATTACGTCCTAAAAAGGTGCAGGAAAACGTTAGGAACGCTGTTCAAATAGGCCTATGCAAAATTGAAAATTCAGGTTCCCCAAAATCTTGCATGTGTAAGGGGGGGGGGGCAAAGATTTTTTGGCACGGCCAAAGGGAGGGAGGGCGGGAAGTGATTTTGGCAGACCATTTTGAGAATTCACCAGCCCGGGGTACACAACTAACTTCGAACCCCCGTGGAGTGCGCCACTCCGGAAGATCCAAGGGTTAGAAAAAAAGGTTCTTTGGCCAAGAAAATGATCCTTTTCACCTTTCTTAACTTTGTGAAGACGGCCCTGAATTAAATAGCCCTGTGCCTATTTAAATCTTTAAGGTTCTTTATAGGAGATTACTTGAGAACCTTATCATTTCATTGCTAAGTTCCCTAATCATAACCCTAAATAGAGTTTTTTATGCTGTGTTGGTCAATCAAAAAAGGTATTTAATTTTTTTAAGTCCACTTTTTCAAAATCCGTTCCAAGTCCACCTATCACCCCCCATCAATCCTGGTTACCCCAGCAAACACAAAAACGTTTTCGACATCATTCACAAAAAGTTATAAAAGGTTGTCAGAAAACGTTTAAATGTCGGGTAATATTAAGGGTATAGGGTATAAAACGTTTTCATAACATTAAAACACATTTTTTATAACCTACTGCCCAGCAAACACAAAATGTATAACGGGTATAAAAACGTTTTATAACATTCCAAAAACATTTTTGAAAAACTTTAAACAAAACATTCTAAACAGAATGTTATTTAGGGGTTGAAAAAATATTTTGCAACAAAAGTTGCCCAAAATATTTGCAATAACGTTTTAAAAACGTTTTCATGACCTTAGATACCCCGACATTTAAATGCTATTAAAACGTTTTGAAAAAAAAAAACATTTTAAGAAATTTCTGTGTTTGCTGGGTGCAAATATTTTAACATGTTATGTTTAAGTGTTGCCAAAATATTTGGCAAAAAATTTTTGCAAAAAGTTTGCAATAACATTTTGAAAACATATTGTTGTAGTGTGTTTTCATACAAAACGTTTTAAAACGTTTTCATGCCCTTTATATAACCCGACATTTAATGTTATTAAAACGTTTTTACCCAAACCAAACCCAAAATATAACTTATTTAAAACGTTTTTAAAACGTTTTTGTGTTTGCTGGGACAGGCCTTAATGTACGATCTTTTTAAATTTTTAGATTTTTCTTTTTTTCTTCTAAAATGATAATATGCAATCATTATGAAAGTTCCCAATACATTTGGACGCGAAAAACATTGGGAATTTGCAAAGAAACAACATCATAAACTTCACATTTATCACTCGAAACATCTCGCACTATTTGGATTAGGACAGCGAGTGCGGCCTCAGAGTTAGTCTCCTACGCGGCCAGTTTGGTTACGCTCCCTCCACATGTGGAGGGAGCGTAACCAAGCTAGTTTTGTAGGAGACTACGGTTTGCGATCGTGGCCGACATAAAGTCATAATCTAAAATTATGACTTTATGTCGGACCAACAGAAAATCGTCCGGCCCGCTTTACTACAAAATAGGACGAATTTGACAGTTTGCTCATAGATTTAAGTTAGAACATGTGTAAGTATTACAAATATGCCAAAAAATCGGTTTTGAAAAAAATAAAGGTAAATTCTGAAAAAAGATCGTACATTATGACTTTAAACTAACCCTAACCCTAATTTCATGATTACATGAATTTTCCAAAAGTGAGCCCGAAACATCCATATAGGCCTAACGGCATGAACGGTCAAAAAGTTGGGGTTCCGCCGCAAAATCCGCAAATCCTGGCTGCGTAGTATGAGAGCAGGGTATGAGAGGAGCTGAGACTGAGCTCAAAGAGGGTGTAGGCCGTTTCAAAATTGGACCGGATTCACCGGGATTCAGGGAAATCCGGTGTAGGCCTATCCATACTGGACTCCCTTTGGGACTAGACGGGACTGAGATAAGATTTCAATGTGTTTTCCTGCAATACCGGTACCCACCCTATATCGTCAAAGTTTCGGGTTTTAATGACCGTTTTCTTAGAATAGCGTAACAATTTAGCTGCTAAGCTCCCAAATTTGGTACAATTGTGCCCTTTGTGATAAAAGCATGAGAGTTTCTCGTGAAGTACATGGTCTAAACTTTAAAGTTTATATCAAGATGTGGAGGCATTTTGGATTTGACGCCTAGTGATCGTTAGAGGTCACGAAAGGTCACATATGAGTAAAACATTTGAAACATCTGTCGACAAGATTGGAGCATTTTCACATTTTACCCCCGTGTGACCTTTTGTGACCTCTAGAGGGCACTAGGGGTCAAATCTGAAATGCCTCCACATCTTAAAATAAACCTTGGACCATGAACTTTATGTGTGGACACTCATACTTTTATCAAAGTGCACAATGATTCAGATTACGTCCCCGGGGGGCACTCAACACAAATGACCATACGGATATGCTCCCCGAAAGACCCCCTTTTGGGTTTCGCAGAGTCTCAAAGACCCCCTATATTTGACCAAAATACAGCTCGAAAGACCCTTGATTTTGATAATTTCAGCTCTAAAAGACCCAAAAATTGCTCATTCCTCATATTTCCTGTTTTTTCAGGCGATTTTCAACCAAAAAGCCAAGAAAGACCCTTGATTTTGACTTTTCGCAGCTCCAAAAGACCCCATTTTACTTGTTCACAGCCCGGTTCGCAGCTCCGAAGACCCTTTTACCGCACGCCATCAGCTCCCAAAGACCCACCACCTCAAAATTCGGGGAGCATACCCACCAAAACTTTTTGATGTGCCCCGCCCGGGATTACGCCAACATTTCATTAACATTTTGTTAGAATATTTTGCATCAAGTTTTTTTTGATCGTTATTAAAACGTTTTGTACCCTTTTTATAACCCGACCGTTAAAACGTTCTATGTTCCAAGTTTTCCCCCGGCGTTCCTTAATTCCCTGATGAAAATCCGGCTGATGCCGCTTTGGTCATCATAGAGCAATTTAAAATAGGCCTATATGGACAAATGCAATGTATAGACCGCTGGCCCCAACATTGAGAAAATGGTAAAGAATTAAATTCGGGGCACATTATGAATTTTTGGTGGGTATGCTCCCCGGAATGTTGAAATGGTGGGTCTGGGAGCTGATGACATACCAGGGTCTATGCTGCTAACAGGAAAGCGGGTCTTTTGAAACTAGCCACATTCAAGGGTCTTTTTGGCTTGGTTGAAGTCGCCTATACAAAAACAGAAATGTGATGAATGTGCAATTTAGTTAAAATCAATGAAGTGTACAGAGTCGGGATCTCGAGACGTCTTATTTGTATGGCTTCCCTCCCTATAAAGCGTGGGTACTTTCCGTCTTCTCTGTTGTCCAGCAAGGCCCGCAGAGCTAGCATAGTGATTGCTCAAGGGCAACCTAACCCAAACCTCCACGTGGTGTCGGATGGGTAACATAAACTTGGGCAATGGGGAACAGGCGTGGAAGCGAAGATGTCGGCGTATCCGGAGGACCATGTTTAGTTTTGGCCACGGTTTAGCCACTTCTTCTGCTGACTCGGCCTGTGTGGCTCTGAGAAGACACCGTTTGGTTTTTGCAAGAAGAAGATATAGGAAATTTACGCACAAGCATCCGAGAGCACAGGCATTCAGATGGAAACACGTACAGCATAGCATAACCAAGGTGCAGTGAAGCATGGAAGTATTTATGGTTTTGTATGGAAACAAAGGCATTGTTCAGAAAGAATTGTACAGCTGGTGGTGCACATAGCCGTAGCAGCTGAAAGCACCAACCCTCTTCAAAAAAAGCAAAAGCGTCTTCTCTGTTAAGCACTTTAACATGTTTAACATTGTTCAAGTAGATTTGTTTAATAAAACATTAACACTGACAGGTAGCAATCATTTTGATACAGTCTGTATAATATCATTGCTTCACACAACATTTACAATGAAACACATCAAATCTATCAAATACATACTTTCCATATTTATTAAAACAGAACATTTTTGATACTAATATAGTACTTAATATTTTACTATATGCAAGAAGCAAACTTAATAATATAAGTGATATATTGGTTCCCATAATAGACCTGACTACTATAATAATTATTAAATCCATCAAGACCACAAAATCTTTAACATGCACTTTACCCATGTTAACATAGTCAAAGAGACCAAAAAATAACAGTAAAGATGCAGCCTACCCCATCACCAAAATATACATTAGGTTAGCAACCAGTCTTGTGCACTGGTGGAATGACTAACAGATGTCCCAAATTCACCATGGACCACAATGGCCTCACCCCAATAGCATAGTTCAATAAACTCAATTAAACAATCATAGTGAAAAATTTGACCTCAAGTTGCAGAGTATGAATTTTTGTACCCACATTTTCAAAGGTCATTCAATAAATGTACAAATGTATTGGGGTTAAAGAACTGTGCCCTGATAGATGAGCATGTTGTGGGTCCAAGAGTGGCATGCTATAAAGGGTCAATATGCCAGCGCTTTCAGAGCAGACCTCAAAGAATTTATATATTTTTTATGGCAGGAGGAAGAGCTATTTCCCCGGGGCTATTTCATCTCTTTCCTTCACAAAAATTGTCCCTGTCTATTGAGTTTTGCAGGAGCTACAAAATATGGTAGTGAATCACCTTCAGATCCTTTGAGCTCTGCTCCACAGGCTTTAGTTATCTGAACAACTCGCATAGGGGTCACTCCATATGAAATCAAGGAGGCGCCCACCTGACCCCCTCAGATTTGCTTTATATTTTAGTCATATGTTGTACCTGTAAAAATATTAAAACCTGCAATTACAGATTTTTTTATTTTAAATTTTTTGACAAATTGGGCATGCAGTTAGTGTGTATACAAAGTTTCAGACCTCTCTCTCTCTTTATAAAGAAGGCACAGACTCCCAAAGATGAAATTTATTTAAAGGGCAACTTTTGGGTCCAAATTTAGACCACCCTACTCCAACTTTAAATGGCTGCCACAGAAAATCCAGAAGAACTGCAGACCTCAAATTTGCAGGTTTTTAATATTTTTACAGGTACAACATATGACTAAAATATAAAGCAAATCTGAGGGGGTCAGGTGGGCGCCTCCTTCATTTCATATGGAGTGACCCATACCCTATTTTCAAAACCATTTCTTAAGCTGTTGTGCATGTTGCTATCAAACTTGTTTTGAAAAGGAGCAATTCCTCTAATCAGAGGAAGAACCACGCCCCTGCTTACTATGTGTATTCATTACAAATGAGCAACTTACCAGCAAATTTAACTTAGTGAATTGAAGGCCCTATCGAAATTAACAGAATTAAATTGCTAGCGAAATTAAGTCATAACTTTGGCATGCATGCCAGGGGCTACCAACCGTGTACATTGGTTCATTTTTCAGGAAATAACACCTGATCATTAATTATTAACTGATTTTATATAAACGTAATTGAAAACATAATCTAAATAAAACAAAATATATACAATATTGCACTTTAACTGATGCCACTTTTCTTGCTGTAATGCAAATCAAATGGCATCAAAGATTCAGGAAAAATAGTAGAAAAAAATGTCTTTGTTGTCCAAAGTCAGTATCTTATCAGACATGAAAGCAAAAGAATTCTTATCTCAATGGATGTATTGGGCTTTTCCATTTAAAATTCACACTACCCCTGTGGAAGATTTTGGAAATATCTTCAACAGGGGGAGTATGAATTTCAAATGAAATGAGCACATTAGGCAGTGCCATTTGAATTTCATACACCCTCCGAGAAAGATTCAACGTGAATCTTCCACAAAGAGAGGGTGAGTTTCAAATGGAGCTGCTAATGTGTAAATTCCATTTGAAATTCATACTCCCTCTGTGCAAGATATTTCCAAAATCTTCCACAGGGGTAGTGTGGATTTTAAATGGAATAGCCCATTTACTCGATACACTCACAAATTAAGAAATTTTGTTGGACTTGTTTTTACTTTTAGAAAAAAGTGAACTTTTGCAATTTTTTTGGGGGGGTGCAGCCACATCTCCCTATCCCACCTCCCCCTTGCCTGCATACAGGTCCGATTGGAATAAATTTGGCTACACATACCTGGACCAAAAGCTCAAATGAAAATAAGCCCTCTTAACCCTGTCATGATAAAAGTGCAGCGATGATTTACATAGAAAGCAATTCTGATTTTAAAAGTACCCCTTGCCTAGATTTTTGCAACTCCTTATTACAGAAAAATACAGTACACTCATTTTTTAGATTAAAAAAAAAATTTCTCCATGCACAGCAATATTAGGCAAGTGTGGCTGTCTATTTTACTTGATTGCCTTCATACCCCAAAATTGAATCATTAAATGTTAACCAACTTCCTGGTTTTGTGGAATGAGGTCACATTTGTTTGACCTAGCACAGGATATGCATATGCAACCACATGTGTGTATTTCTATGAATTTGACCTTTGAACCCATCTGCATTGAACATTAATTATCTGAACTATTTTGAAGAGTTCAAGGACAAAACCTGATAAGTCCAGCCCTGCCTTGTTTGATGATATAATATCAAAATTGAATGATAAAATGTGAACCAACTTCCTGGTTTTGAGGAATCAGGTCACATTTGTTTGACCTAACAGGAAAAATGCAACCACGTGAGTGTATTTCTATGAATTTGACCTTTGAACCCATCTGCAATGAACATTAATTATCTTAACTAATTTGAGAGTTCAAGCACAAAACCAGATATGAGTTCAGTTCTGCCTTGTTTGATGATTTATAAGACCAAAATTGATAAAAATAATGTTAACCAACTTCCTGGTTTTGTGGAATGAGGTTGGTGTATATGCAACCACATGAATGCATTTCTATGAATTTGACCTTTGAACCCATCTGCATTGAACATTAATTATCTTAACTATTTTGAAGAGTTATTCAAAAACCAGATATGAGTCAAGTCCTGCCTTGTTTGATGATATAATACCGACAAATTTGAATGATAAAATGTGAACCAACTTCCTGGTTTTGAGGAACGAGGTCACATTTGCTTGACCTAACAGAATATGCACCCACATGAGTGTATTTCTATGAATTTAACCTTTGAACCCATCTGCATTTAACATTAATTATTTGATGAGTTCAAGCACAAAACCTGATACAAGTCCAGTTCTGCCTTGTGTTATTTTCTTTGTACACACTAGATCAAACTAATTGGATGATTTTTCAGAATTTTTAAACTATGTTATGTACCGGTTTAGGCTAAATTTTTGGTTAAATATTTTAAATTATAAATAAACATATAATTCTCGTCGATCGTGCCACTGTTTTTCTATTTTAAATTATATTCATGAACATTTCGTTCAAAAGTTACATGCTTTTAAAGGAAGTGAAACTATGAATATGTTGATCTTCATTTAAATGACAATGATGCCGCAACTAATTATTATTAGCTTCAGGTCATTAAGTTTGCATATTCCCCTTTCTATTAGTAGCATACAAATTACAATGATTAGCAATTTCATATTTTTTACAATTTTTGAAAAATGTCACATATCCTGGTTGCAATCAATTTGATAAAGTCTATATTACAGTATTCGTCCGTGTATAGTCCCATGTTCGAGTATATTCCCCCCATTTTTGAAAAATTCCAGAAATTGTAAAAAAAAATTAAGTTTTTTTTTTTTTTCGGTTTTGGAGTGTCCCTGAACCTAGACCTAGATTCTAGGATCATTCATGGTAGACCAAAAACCTAAAAAAAAAATTTCAAGATGTTTTGTATTTTTAATATGAAAATTGATAATTTGTATTCATGTCATACTCTATTAATGATTTCTTTTTTTTTTGAAATTCGAGTATAATCCCACCCCCCAATTGTGAAAAATTTTAACCTAAAAAACGGGTGGGACTATACTCGGACCAATACGGTATATTGTTATTGATAGTGTTATTTCATATTTTAGTGTATACAATTTGTGTATAGCAACTGATCAATGCCACAAGTGGGTAAGTGCAATAGCTGCCATGTGTAGATGAGTACAATATACTGTCCTCTCCTCTCCTGACCTCACCTCACCTCACCTCACCTCTCCTCACCTCTCCTCACCTCCCCTCCCTCCTCCCCTCCCCTCCACCAGATCATCTCCTCGTCTCATCATCCCCACTCTCTCAAATAACATACATTTAAAATAGATTTGAGTCTGGCAATTTTGCCTGAAGCAATTATCAGATTACCAATTCCAATGAAAGAAATCCTATTAGTTTCACTTCAACGCACTGCTCTGGTGTTGCATATTACCAAGTTTTAAGGTGTATTTGGGACGAAAATAATTCCCGGTTTAATCGCTACATAATCATAATATGACCGATTTTTGCGCGATTGTACGTAATTCTTGGCAACACTGATTATTATTGATTAATTTATATTAATCATGTTAATGTATATTTCTACGCTGGGCTATTTTCACAATCTACTCCCGCTTAGACTGGAGTACCTATACACCCAACGCAAGTCAATTGAAGCCGTACAGTTTATCGCGAATTTACGACCGTAAAATTTAGACACTTCTTTTGTCTAGATTAGCATCAACCCTCTCATCTCACCTTTTTCATGTCAGAAATTAACATAACTCCAGAAACCGAAACAGAAGTTATCTTCCTTCAATTTTTCTGTAGTTAACAAAAGACTAGAATAAAAGGATTGTTCACACGTACCATGCTAACACTTCAAAATAACAATGAGATCCGAAACCGAAACCGGAAACCGAAACAGAAACAGAAAAGATGAAAGGACCCTGTGTATAAATTGTCAAATGTTCACAGGGCAGCTATAGGATATTAGTTGAAAATACACAAGGCAGTCTTTATATACCACATTTTGCATCAGATTCGCTATTTCCTTTTCACAATCAATGCTATTAAAGTTATGTTTTTTCTACACAAGCAAAATGTTTCATAATGTTAAACCCATAACTATTACACCAACCAACTTTAAGCATGCAATATCCTTTAAAAACAGATAGACACCCACCCTGATATTATCGCTATGGTTGACTGGGACATACTAGGAATTTACAGTGTCTGCACCACGAGGGACATCCAAAAAATTTTTTTAATTTCAAAATATGTTGATTTTGTCCCCCCTGAAATTAACTTCCCCCATGCTCCCAACCCTTCCTCATGCCCCAATCCCCCCACGAAAAAATTCCTGGTGCCACCACTGGGAATTTGTCATATCAAGCAGGTATACTGGAAATTATGGATGAGCATGGTCATATGCCCATAACTACTCATGCCTCAGTCTTCACAATATTGTCCAAACTAAATATTGCAACTGAAGTTTCGCTTTTGCAAGGGGAATATGATATGCAAATAGAATACTTATCTGGAAAGCTGAATCAAATTCATTACTGTTTACATAGCAGTGAGTTTAAAAGTTGTGATCACAATCGAGAAACTTTGCTGTGCAAATTACACAGTGATTCAAAGTTTGCTTTTTCCCAACCCTGTTTACCCACGTCCCTCCTGATCAACCTAATGGTTTCCGTCTATATTGACAATTTTAGTGACAGAAATCCGTCCAGTGAATGATGAAAAGCCTCATTATTTCCTTTTGCTTTTTCTCCTATGCTTCTGGGCCTATTTTTGGAAATGCTGCATATGCTGGTCCAACTTCAGGCCATAGATTCTTAGCATGAACACCAGCTTCTGGGCCTATTTTTGGAAATGCTGCATATGCTGGTCCAACTTCAGGCCATAGATTCTTAGCATGAACACCAGCTTCTGGGCCTATTTTTGGAAATGCTGCATATGCTGGTCCAATTTCAGGCCATAGATTCTTAGCGGAAACACCGGGTACAGTCCGTACACACATATGCAAAGATGTCCCTAAGTTTCAGAATAGCCTGCAAATAAAAGGAGTTGCCAGCAGGCAGACCTAGTGAGAATTTGTGAAATAGTTGCCCCAAATTCATTTTTTCACCAGCACTAAAAATCTAACAGGGGGCACCAAAATTTTTTTTGTTAACAATTTGTTTTGGTTAACAAATTACTAGTGCCACAAAAAAAGCAACATGCTACACCAGTAACTAAACTTTATTTGCCCTATAAAAGTAGCTGGCACTATAGGGTTAACAACACCAGCCGCAGAGCAAGGCTTCTCGACATCTCCGACACTTGTCCTTAATGATCGTCTGGCTTCCTGACTTGAGCTGCCACTTCATATCGTGTCATGATCTCATCCCATTGGATGAACTGTTTGGAGAGCTGGGTCACCTGTAGTTCAAAGGTTAAGGTTCAGCAACAAACACTTTGAAGGGAAAAAATACTATCAAATTGACGCTGACCCAAATAACAAATTTATCATACTAAGTAATCCATAAATAATTTTGTGACGTTTTAAGACCATTTTACAATGATCATCAGCCCAATGAACTTTGGATAAAAATCCATTTATGTGCTCAATAACTAGATATACAGGTTATGCTGCATATTCACCTCATTTTTTTCAATCTTAGCGATTAAAGTCCAAAAATGAGCATAAAATGCATTATCCAGGGTCCAAAAATATACTGTACGGTTACTGTGCTAGCGCGTATAAGCATCACTGCTTGTGCGTTTGTTCACATATGTCCTGGCAACGCCCACAGGTTGCATTAGTTTTCGCGCATATACGCGATGAACTGCATTAATTGCGCCATAATAAAATGAAAATTGGGCATATTGAGTAAAGAAATCATGGTGAATAAACACAGGAATATCAAAATGAATGAAGAGTGCATGGATGCCATCGGTTGACGATTATTTATTTACGATGGGGAAGAAGACTAGAGCCAGAGGGACAAGAGACAAAGATGCGAGCTAAAGCAGGAACATAAAAAGAGGAAAGAATGAGAGGAGGTGGGGAGACAATGAACAAGATGTTGATTAAAATGAATGAAACGACTGATCAATCTTCAATACATTTGGGGGTTGGTAAAATTGTTCGCAATAAAAACTCGGAGGTGGTTTAATGCGTTTTGCAAGTTTCATTCTTTTACAAACCACGAAAGACAAGTGACCCCTAGCATTGCAAAAATGCAATTTGCAAATGCATCACCAGTGTTTGAGTTTTTATCATAAAAAGTTTTCCACTTTATTATAGATGTGCATGCACTCACTAATTAATTAGTTCAGAGATTTCCATTACTGTATCAGGAAAATCATTGACTCCTGAAATAAACTCTACCTCACAGTCCGCACTTTCTGCACATAATTTATCAAGGATGTCCGCTGTCCAGTTTAAAATGCAAGTGTTAACCTCACTGCACTCTAATTCAGATCAAGGCCTGAAATGCTCACAAATTATGAGGATTATTATAAACTTTAAATATTAACATTATTACAATTTTCACAAATTCATTGGTTTTCTTGAAACAAATGGAAAGAAACAATATTTTAAGTGCACATTTACATCAGATTCAAGGATACAATATCATTATAAGCTTGGAGCAACTCTCTCACTTCTTGGCTATGTTGGTCCGTTTGGTCCTGTTAAATAAAACAACAGTATTGTGATACATTGTAGTAGCATGTCAACTTCAATCAGTTTGAATCGTCACCTGGGGTCACCAACTTAAACGAGTCCAGTCAGTGTGGCTGACCCCACATTCAACTTGAAATTCATAAATTGTTGGGTGCAATAAGATGTTTCCCAGTCCAGATACATGTATCTTGCAAAGAAAGACATCTAAACCAGTTCATTCCATATGACTGCTCAGTGCCAGGAGTGGGTAAGTGCAATAGCTACCATGTGTAGCTGCCATGTGTAGATGAGTCCTATATACTGTGTGTAAATTGCAAAAAGTTCACAGTGCAGCTATTGCACTTACTCACTTCTGACACTGAGCAGTTGTTATGATTTCTGAACTTAAGTCAGCAAATGAAGTGTTTCCTCTTGGAAGTGTTTTTCTCTAAATCAGGTGCAAGCATTAATGCAAGTATTTACTTGATACTTGCTATGCCTGGATGCACTGGACATGGCATGTGCTGCAGAAAAATATAAAAACATGATTATCATTTGAAACTTTGTTGGCCTGGCAATGCAAACTGATAAATGGATATATAAGCACAAATGTCCAACAAGGTAAAATTTCCAATAATGCACTAGATGAACTTACATATAGTATCAAGTGCGCAAACTTTTGTAACGATGGAGCTCACAGATGCAAATTATCATTTGAATTCAGGCTCTTACCAAAAACACAGGAGGTACACAAACCAAAATGGAGGATTTACCACACACAGAACAATTTTGAGTCGGTACCCTTTGAGTGTACTCTCTTTGGTTTCAACCTAAATATCAGCCTCACTGGGGGTGTAGAGAAAGCATCATATATGTTCATTTCTGTTCCCTCCCTCAATATCATCATTTTAGATAAACAAAAACCCAATGTAATGTTACCTTTTGGTCCAATTGTACTGTTGCTAATGGATGGATTTTGTCAGCAAAGCTAGGTGCAGCTGAAACAGAAAAATCAAAATAGAGACAAAATGATTACCAAATAAATCCATAATATTCATGCAGCTGAATTCAAAAAGGGGACACAATTATTAACAAAATTATGAATCAACAATATTATATTTTTAGAATTTAGATGATTCACATATTTGACACTTCACACAAGTACTAATATTGTTAGATGTCCTCTCCTCTCCCTTCTGGATCATGGTAATCTGCTAGTGCAAGCAATCTACATAAGCTTCAAAACAATATGTTCTCTGCTCATTTAAGGGGGTACTACACCCCTGGCCAATTTTGTGCCGATATTTGTATTTTTCTCACAAATTATAGCGCATTGGTGACAAGTAAGATATGTATATTATAGGGGCAAGGACTACAACAACTGCACTGAAAATTCAACAACTCAAGGCGAGTAGTTATTGATTTATTGATCAAATATTGGTTTTCCCTCATTTTTGACTGTAACTCCACAACTGTTGTCTGTGCTGAAATAAAATTTCCAGTGGAGTCCTTGCCCCTATAATATATATATCTTACTTGTCACCAATGCGCTATAATTTTTGAGAAAAATGCAAAAATAGGCACAAAATTGGGCAGGTGTAGTACCTCTTAACAGCAACCCTTTTGCTTTCTGACTTTCATATCAAAAATTTCAATAAAGTTCTAATCTCTCCTCTACATGTACAAGTCACTGTCCCCAGTGCACGACAGATGGTAGTGAACACACCTCGTCATAGCTCAGTAACCACACATTCTTATAACAGTCTGAACCTTCATGTTCTCAAGACATATAAATGTGATGGGGACATGGTCTTCGCTAGTCATGGAACAATCTTCCTACAGTAAGAGAGCTTTAAATCATCTCTCAAAACATACTTGTTTAAGAATTCTTATCCTTAGTTACTTTTTTAGTATCCCTTTATCATTTATCATACTATTGACAAAATGCAAGAAATAGGATTTTCAACATACCTTTGATATGTTCACTATCTATAAAATCCTTCATACTCTTGACTTGTTCCAGTAATGCAGCCTGCCTCTTTAGCTGTTGCTCCTCTATGGAAAAAATGTTTTAAAATATATAATGTGTGGCTCATTGTATAAGAACTGTAGCACATCCCTCTTCCCCAGTAAAATCATATTTCTCATGTCATGTCTCCATAACTCCTTAAAAACTTAAAAACTCCCCTCCTCATGAGCATGCTCAGTTTGACATATGACATTGATGAGCCTGACTCATCTTTCCCACAGTCCAAAACAACATTATTCACAATTTACTTCTGGTGTAAATGTGGTAGGGTAACAAGAATTCAAGGATTCAAAATTGCTGCAAACTTTGACTTCTTTATTTTCCAGACCCAACTGCTGGTCCCATGCATGGTGCAGTACAGTGAAGAGTGTATCAGACCAAATGATTTATAAAACACATAAGACATTCCAGTATCAAAATTTAGATGGATTCTCTTTTGTGCACATCATGGAAATGATTTATTTAACTCAAAGGCGAGTGGAATGGCAGGAGCCATATTTGCCTGTTTTAGCCCTTTTATCTAAAAAACCTGCAGTGTTTTCTTAACATTACTACATTATTCTCATAGGAAATTAGTCATGGAAACCAATGATTGCATTTATATTTCCATATCTTGCAGTTCTTGAGTTAAGGGGTACTACACCCCTGTGGTAATTTTGTGATATGGTCGCATGTCATGAATTGGTCATCTTTTGTGTAACATAATGTTTTATGATAAAAATATCACCAATTTTGATTCACTTCAACACAACTTTTAATGAATACATTTTAGACCATTAAAAGTATACATTTCTGGAAAGCTTATATGACAAGGATGCCAAATCAACAAAGTATAATATCATAATACAGGGTGGGTAAGAAATATACAGGGTGGAACATCAACAAAATTAGCATCTTTCATGTCATGGTAAACCCCATATTTTCTTTTTCTGAAAGCTATGTAGCTCAAAATAAATATGGATTCAGAAAGACATTGCATGGGCCCTTCCAACAAATTAGGAAGAAAGAGTTTGATATCCCTTGCGTTAAACATACACGGTGGTCAAAAATTGCAAAATAATTGTACAATTTGTATGACATTATAAATCAAAACTTTTTTCCTCCATGTCTGGCACTAAAACTAATAGCATAATTGAATTCCTCATCAAATTTCCTTAAAAATATGTGTACTTTCGAATAAGCAGGGTGACTCGGGCAAGAGATAGGCCATTTAGAAATGTCGGAGCATTACGTGCACACTTTGTACAGTAACATATCTAGGAAAACTGTCTTAATTAGCATTTAATTAGGCAATTAATTAGTTACATCTTTTGTTATATTTGATCTACTATGAGGTAGATCTACAATCCAGGATGATATATGTGCAATTTGTGGTCCATGCTACTTGTACTTTTTAAGATACAAAGGTTTGAAGTTTGCCATATTTTCACAATTTTGTGTACAACCCTATGGGGCTCATCCGCCCCGACTCACCCGCCCCAGCTCCTCCATTGACACATCTTACATATTGAAGTATAAATCTCAAAGTAGTTGTCCAATTGACTTGGGGTTTTTTGCATTTGACAAAGAACATAATTATCTACAAAATGACACCAAACTTTCTAAAATAGGTATCATACTTTTAGAATAAACTAAACTTGAAGTGAAGTGGGAAGAAAGCATTTTCATGTTACGGCTCCTCCATTTTTGGGTGACCTATTTGTGACATGCGACCATATATGGAAATATGAGGTACATCCTAGCGGTACCTTATTTCTTATCATAAATAACTAACCGCTTGTCTTGGGTCACTGAAATTCCAGTGTAGTAATTCACTAATTGGATCCCTTGCCCCTATAATACACATAACTTTTGTTACCAGTGTGTTATTAGTTTTTGAGAAAAATGCAAAAATAGACACAAATTTATCGAGGGGTGTAGTACCCCCTTAAGGCCAATAATATATCAAAATAGAGGTTTTGGGGAGTTTTTTCCCTCACCAGAAAATCATGCCCATGGGGGTGAAAATGACACCACTGCTGTATAGTAGGCTTGGGCATCGTCAGTCTTTTGCATATTGCGGCCAAAAACATATTGCAATATCGCCATCTGACGATATTTTTATCCATACATGCATGGTCAGAAGTTCACTGTTATACGGGTGCAAAACGGCCCGGCAATAAGTGAAACAACAACTTGAACAAGAGTACAATTAAACAGGTACAAAACATACTTATTCAATCCACTGCCATCGTTCAAAACAGCTTCTTTATATCCAAAACGTTATTAAAACCAGTACACCTGCCATATTTGCAAGTGCAATCTACAGTACTTCCGAGATTTCACCACAAACGCCGCCATTTATATTGTGCATGAACAGTTAATTGGCTGTGGACAGAAGCCGGATGGGAGACCAATTAGACTGCTGCCCTCATGAGTATTGAAAATTTAATTGGCTGTGGACAGAAGCTGGATGGGAGACCCAATATAAGTATATCGCCTGTCACTTTTTCTACATATTTTCGTCATCGCGATAAGGATTTAATATCGCGATATATCGCAGGGCGCGATATCGCCCAACGCTACTGTATAGCAGAGGGTAGTACACACAGGCTGTCCCAGAATGTCAAGAACCCATCAATGTGATACGACTGGCAAGTTCAAACCAGACCATCAACATTAACCATATGAGAACTACCTGCCGATTGGCCAAAAAGAAGTTTTCATTTTCAATTGGCCCAATCAGCAACATTGTTAGAATAATTTCACCACGCAAAAAAGTTGGGTGAATTATTTGCAAAACCCCATTGGTGTGATTAAAGTGAAAATATCATATAATTAACCAATCAGAGGCAATGTTAGATCGGCAGATGTAGTGCTCAGGAGGTTAATGAGAGGAGTATGACCTACATGTAGCAGTGATTGCACTCAGATATTGAGACAAATAAAGCTGACACACAAGCGGAATGGTATGAGTTCTATATTAAAAGGAGATCCCCAGGTTTGATATAAGGCATCCAACACCATTTTCTTTTTGGTAGTCAGGGTTTTAGCTAGCCACCCGTCTGGCCGTCATTTTAGACGGCCAGTTTGCTCCTGGGACGGGCAAAATTAATGCCTTTGACAGATGCTATATTATAAATTGTATGTTTTGAGAAGCTAATTGCTCTTTTTAGTAGACCCAATTTGTAGGACAAGGCCATATCAGCACATATTTGAACTCTTTGAACCCCCAATGGGCTATAGATGTCTGGTAAATGTTTCAAAGGTCAAATTAGGACAGGCAATTTTATTCAAATGACGGGCAACCCTCAATTTCTAGCTAAGACCCTGATGGTAGTACCATATCTATTCCAGCTCCAGTGACACTTCATTAATTTCACTGGATATTTGGATGTATTGCAATAGGTACTAGCATTTTACTGTGAAAAAAATCAATATAACAGGGCTGTTAGTGTTCGCTGTAATGCCTCTCAAAATGAACATTAGCCTAATCTTACCAAGGACAAAATGCATGAGGTGTCACTGATATTGGAACAGATAATAATGTATATATGTCGAGGGGTCAGTGACACAAAGATGTAACTCCATTTTTTGCGAAAACAAGATTTTGAAATCAAAATTTTCAGAAACATGAGCGCTTTACAATACAATAACAAGAAATGTCTTTAAAAAAGACAATGCCTCAAGAGATTCCAGCGGGCACCATCTGTTATTTGCCATAAGAGATACTTGAAATGCTAGCTTTAAGCCTAGTACAAGGAACTTATACGATGTCCTCATATTCACAAACTGATACTATCTGTCCATCGTATAAGACTATTACCGTAAGGCAGCGTATTGAATGAATATTAAACAGTCAAGAATAAGCTCGCCACCCGCTGTTTCGGATCCTCACTGTCTCCCAAAACATCAAAAGCGCTTGGCGTATACTTAAGACTGTCCTTTTCACACAACGCAGACAAAGTAAGGCCAACTTGCCTACAAATGGTCAAATTTTGGCAAGAAATATCTCTGTGTAATCCTATGCAAGTCCCACATCACATCCATCACATCGATATCGGCGATCGTATTTTTTTTACTGAAGTTAGGCTAGGCTGGTTACCACCAGCGTCATGCGCGTGACGTGACACAGCTAAAATAATCAACCGGAAATCGGGGATCATTAAAACGTCAACAATTTCAAAATACGCAATGACAGTAAACTTAATGGCGAAGCGGTCCCAATTTTGAGCCATACAAGTTTACGTGGTGAACTAGCTTTATTTAAGCCATCTTGCAATGGTAATAATTCTGATGTATTTAATGCAGGAATATACACACCCAGTTTTTGCCCACTTTGTACATAAATTTTAAATTTACACCCCAGTTTTTAAATTTACACACCCAAACCTTCTGCTCCTGCCTAAGACCCTGCCTAGCATGGAGGACAGGCCTAGGCAAAATAAAAGCTTTTTTTCTAATAATTGCTCCGCAAGCGTCATTTATGTCAACAAATTGTTAGCAAATCCACAGCAGGGTTGCAAATATACCATATGTCACTCGGAGTGCGACAATTTGTACAGATAAATTTATCACAGGTATTTTTCTATTAATTTGGCCATTCGTCTGCATATAACCAAAAATAATGCATTTTGGGCGACCGTTTCTCCACGAACGTTATTTATGTCGACAAATTGTTCGCAAATCCACCACAGGGTTGCAAATATACCATATGTCACTCGGAGTGCGACAATGTGTACAGATAAATTTATCACAGGTATTTTTCTATTAATTTGACCATTCGTGTGCATATTACCAAATAATTTTTTTATAACCCATTTTGGCCCACCGTTTCACCATGAACGTCATTTATTGCGACAAATTGTTCGCAAATCCACCGTTAGTTTTAAGAATATAATACATGGCATAAAATGTGACAATTTATCAAAATAAATTGATAATGAACGCTTTTGTGGATATTTGCCAATACAATTATACATCTGACATGTATATGAATTATGATTATGTCTTCAGTCAGTAGGAATTCAGATGAGTACATGCAGCTGAGACTAGTCAATGCTAGTCTCAGGTTGTACTACAAATTTCAAATGTAGGATTTGTTCTCATTGCTTACCTGTGTTTCACATCATATTTTGTGGTCAAAATGATTACAAATGTGTAATTTGCAGTCATTTCCGACGGCTAGTAAGGATTTGAATGCACACTAAACCCGGGCCGTGACACTCGTATTCAATCCCTGTATAAAAGTGAACGGCAGTTGACACATCGTAAGTTTGAGTGACAGTTGCTAGGCATTTTAAATACAAGATGGCGGATGTCGATCGAGTACGTGCTATTTTATCAGCAAAAATACAGCTGATTTAGCCAAATTCAACATGGGGTCATCGGTTATAATATTTTCCTAGCATATTGAGCTAACACCACAGCTACATGGTTTTTCACAATATACTAGTAATAAAATAAAGAAAATCAGTAAGCTTAAGGCGAATATTACCAGGGAAGTGCAACCCTGATATTACCTAGGGGAGATCGGGGAAAGTGGAACATATTTTTGTCCAGCCCAAACAGGATTACGAGCAAGCAAGGCAAAACGTAAGGTTTACAAGATACATATTTGGTGCATACGCACCAATATGAACCTCGCGCCAATCAACCTTTTTGTTCCTTATGACCGGAGGAAAAGTTCGACATATCGCACGACTCTTTAGGATATTTGATTAAAAAGATACAGAGTTAAGTGCACAAAGTACAATAAGTGACTATATCTCATTAACCAATGATCGTACAGATACGCGACCACTGAATTTTTTGTTCCTTATGACCAGACGAAAAGTTTGACATATCGCACGACTCTCTAGAATATTTGGTTAAAAAGATAGAGGGTTAAATGCACAAAATTGGAAAAGTGTAACAGCTCTATCTCATTAACCAATGATCCTACAGATATGCCACCGCTGACTTATTTGTTCCTTATGGCCAGAGGAAAAGTTTGACATATCGCACGACTCTGTGGGATATTTGGTTAAAAAGATAGAGGGTTAAGTACACAAAGTAGAAAAAAGTGACTATATCTCATTAACCAATGATCCTACAGAGATGTGACCACTGACTTTTTGTTCCTTATGACCAGAGGAAAAGTTTGACATATCGCATGCGACTCTGTGGGATATTTGGTTAAAAAGATAGAGGGTTAAGTACACAAAGTACAAAAAGTGACTATATCTCATTAACCAATGATCCTA
Organism: Amphiura filiformis; assembly: GCF_039555335.1. Lineage (NCBI taxonomy): Eukaryota > Metazoa > Echinodermata > Ophiuroidea > Amphilepidida > Amphiuridae > Amphiura > Amphiura filiformis. The sequence goes on along the minus strand of NC_092642.1, from coordinate 49,555,748 downwards.
CAGAGATGTGACCACTGACTTTTTGTTCCTTATGACCAGAGGAAAAGTTTGACATATCGCATGCGACTCTGTGGGATATTTGGTTAAAAAGATAGAGGGCTAAATGCACAAAGTAGAAAAAAGTGACTATATCTCATAAACCAATGATCCTACAGAAATGCGACCACTGACTTTTTGTTCCTTATGACCAGAGGAAAAGTTTGACATATCGCATCGACTCTGTGGTATATTTGGTTAAAAAGATAGAGGGTTAAATGCACAAAGTAGAAAAAGTGACTATATCTCGTTAACCAATGATCCTACAGATATGCGACCACTGACTTTTTTGTTCCTTATGACCAGAGGAAAAGTATGACATATCGCACGACTCTGTGGTATATTTGGTTAAAAAGATAGAGGGCTAAATGCACAAAGTAGAAAAAGTGACTATATCTCATAAACCAATGATCCTACAGAAATGCGACCACTGACTTTTTTGTTCCTTATGACCAGAGGAAAAGTTTGACATATCGCACGACTCTGTGGTATATTTGGTTAAAAAGATAGAGGGTTAAATGCACAAAGTAGAAAAAGTGACTATATCTCGTTAACCAATGATCCTACAGATATGCGACCACTGACTTTTTTGTTCCTTATGACCAGAGGAAAAGTATGACATATCGCATGCGACTCTGTGGTATATTTGGTTAACAAGATAGAGGGTTAAATGCACAAAGTAGAAAAAAGTGACTATATCTCATCAACCAATGATCCTACAGAGATGTGACCACTGACTTTTTTGTTCTTTATGACCAGAGGAAAAGTTTGACATATCGCACGACTCTGTGGGATATTTGGTTAAAAAGATAGAGGGTTAAGTACACAAAGTACAAAAAAAGATGCAGCCAAAGATAGGAGCTTGTAGTCACCTGCTCCGCAGCCGACTGATGATTCCGCTTTGCCCGTGTTCCACTTTGCCCGATCTCCCTAAATATTCGTCTCAGGCTGAACTATTTAGCTACCGTTCACAAAAAATTCGACATTTTTGTAAGACGGGGGTGCAGGCCCTTTAAATATCCCTAAAATCCTTCACAGATACCTTATTTCAGATTAACTTCTTTAAAACAATAAAAACTTTACACATTCAAAGCTTTATATTCTTTTCAAAGTCCAGAATCAAGTCAAACATTTTATAATCACTCTTCAAGGCAAACATTTTACTACAACCCGTATAAAGAATTTATGACCGTCCCTTTCTTTTTATTTTCTAATGCATAATTCATTAGCCCGAAATGCAGACTCATTGAGCATTTTGTACTGTAAGAACTTCGTGGCAACATGGAAAACGTAGCCCAAATGTACTTGACAGAATGATTTGTCATGGCAATCCGCCATTATTTAGCCCAATAGTCGTGTTTCATGTTCCAATTCGAATACATACTGCTTTCGGCAGAAAAACACATAGAAGTAACTCCATTTAAGCACCCCATTGAAATCAATAGCCAGTGAAACATAGACTTAACTACATAAACTCATTTTTCTCAGAATGGATAAAATGGAGTTACGTCTTTGTGTCACTGACCCCTCGATGTTTACTGTTTACTTACCAGCAAGTATAATTTCTGTCTTGGCCTCCTGTGTAAGTGCAAACTTATCTGCTATCTCTGGGTTTAGACAGTCATTCAGTTCTTGTACTGTAACACAAATATACAATTGTGATAAGTAAAACATGGTCAACATTGAATTTTATAATTATTTGGAAATTTTTCCCAAAAATATAACTCCTACAAGTCAAGTATGTTACTTGTGTGACTCTGACAGGGTCTTTATTGATCTACATTGTAGGACCATGCTTCTTGTTTGTTTGTTTTTCATGTGACAAAGATGCTAAGACCACATTTAGGTAAAACTACCATTCGCAAGATGCTGTGAACTACGAAATCGCAACAGTTTAAAATAGCTGCTAACCTTAACCCTAATAAGCCAAGGTACTACAAAATACTACTTGATATATGCGCTGTTCGTGCGTGCATCCCACATAGTGTGATGATGCAATCGCCCTAGTGCTTGGCATGTGAGGGGTCTCTGGTTCGAATCCCACCCAGAGCAAACAACTTCTTTCTTTGTTTTCTCTCTTTATTCCTTCTTTCTTTCCCTTCCCATCACCAAAAAGCCTCTGGGGCATTATGGTTAAAGGGATACCATTTCATAGAAAACAATTACTGTACATATAAAAAGCTTAGTTTATTATCTCCGTACAGATTTTACAATATGATTAAACTGTTAGATAATTTGTCATTGTGAAGCACACCAGCAAGAGTTATTATTATTATTATTATTACAAGGATTTATTGAGCGCATTTCCACAAAGTCCAATGCGCTTTACATAATAAAAATACATACAAAGTACAACTACGAGAGACATAAATACATATCAAAAGCCTTATATAAAAATGGCAATATTACCAACGTCAACAACAAAAATATACATAAGGCTCAAAATATGCTAAGGTGTCATATTATAGCCATATATTTTGACATCTTTTTTTAAAAATAATAATTATAGAAATGGAATATTTGCTAGTTTAGTGGCAAGTTTAGGTAGTAAAGACATAGCATACACAATTTAAGTAAAATCCTTTCACTCTAAATAATAAAAATAATAAAAAATAACTGTAAAAATGCCTATTTTTACACTTTTATTTGTAACATGCCAAGAGACGCCTTTTTTCAACAGCTTTTAATTTTTTTTATGGATCCTTATAGAAATTCATGTGACCTGTTTCCCAAAATGGTGCAGTAAACCAATCAAAAAAACAGAAAGAGGCATTATGAACAGGATTATAAGTTAACAGATCAAAAAAGGATTTAAAAGTTTGCCTTATGTATGTTACTATTGTCTGTCAAACTTTTGATTGATTTTGAAGTCCCTCAGTTTTTTTTAAACTAAGACTTGAAGCATAAACTAAAGGGTAAATCTATTGTAAATAACTTCATTTCTCCATATTATAATCAATTTGTAAGTGGCTGCCATCTTTTTTGAACATATAACAATTTTAAAATTTTTCTTGAAATGTCTGTCAAATAATAACATACGCAAGACGGTGCTGTAATTCCTGCTAAACTAGGGTGATACAGCTAATTATGCTACATGACATAGCATTTAGCTCCACCTAGCTTTGTGGCACTATCACTTTGTGAGGAGAAGCTTTTTTGATGACACAATCCATTGTTAAGTGTTGTCTGTCAAACATTTGTACGCAAGTAACATACGCTAGATTTGTATGTGTCTGTCAAAAGCAACATACGCAATACATTTAAAAAAATGAAAAATCACTTGATGTTCACATTATGATGATAGTTTAGAGTTTTAAAAGTGTTTTAAAACATGTGATTTATAAACTGCATGTGATCTTTATTCAATTTCCCATCTTGAACTACTGTTTTTGCCAAATTATTATTCTGTATGTTACATTTGACAGACATCTTGCGTATGTTATGGCTTGACAGACACACATATTTTATTTATAACAATTTATCCTCCTTATTGTAATATTTGGACACATTTTTTTCCACAATCAGTTGCTGTAGGTCCTACACCTAAATAACCACAAAATACCTTATGTAATACTTTATAAATTTCTATTTGATTGCAGAAAATCATCAAAATTGTGTCTGTCAAATATAACGTACGCAAGGGCTAGCAAATTAAATTTGTGAAGTAAATGGTCTATAACTTATCTTTCTTTTAGTGTATTATGAACGATATATGTGCATACTATAATTTAAACCTGGTTGGAGACCAAAAGAAAAGAGCTGGAAAAATAATTGTGTGTTACACTTTTATGACACCTTAGCTTATTTTGAGCCATAAACATATCTGCATGGAAATTCAAAAGAATAAATTATTGTAATATTAAAACCATTGTATTTATATGAAACATCATTAAAAACCAACATACATAAAGTTACATATCATCACTGTTACAAAAGTATTCTTTTTTAATTTAAAACATCGAATCACCCTTTGTTATATACAGCCATATGTGGCGTGTCATGTCAAAAGGAGACACTTTTGGGCAGGTTATCAATTTTAAAATTTTTACATATCTTAAATATAGAGATATTTTGCTCCACACCCAGTGAAGATATTGAGTTCGGAAGTAATGGTGTTATAAAATTGGAAATTGAGATATCGGTCTTTAAAATTATTATTGACAATGTTGAGAGTAGGAATTAACTTGAAAAATGTCTCAAAAAATACAAGATGTCAGTTATATTTCGGTCTGAAACTATCAGACCATATTTTTAAAATTAATAACATCACAAATTCGCAACAAACCTAAATTATGAAAAAAATCACCCATCGGCAGATTTTTGGCTATATCTCCATTTACGATCCTGCCCAAAAGTGTCTCCTTTTGACATGACACGTCACATATATTATGTGACATTTTCAAACAAGACAAACACAGAAGTGTACGCCAAAATCCAAGTGTTATTAAAATGCTATTAGAATAAAATAAATTTAAATGCTAATTTATTGCACATGCTAAGGAAGCATGATTAACTTTTTGAAATAGCTGAGTCGTTCATTTTTTGATAATTTCATTTTAGGGAAATGGGGCTACATCTAGACGAATTTATGTATGGTGTAGGGTGGTGTGGAAGACAAAGTTCAATGGGAACTGTTAAATCTCAACTTTATAAAGATCGTAGTACAGGGGTCAAGGCATTAGCCAGAGGGGTGTCCAGGTGTCATTTGGACACCCTGTTTTCAATATGGACACCCAAAAATTCTGATTTTTATAATGGAGTGAATAGGAAGTGGACACCCTGATTTTGTAGAATAAGGTATTTAACCATTTTGGGCACCCTTAAGGGGTACTACACCCCTGCCCAATTTTGTGCCTATTTTTGCATTTTTCTCAAAAATTATAGCGCATTGGTGACAAGTAAGATATGTATATTATAGGGCAAGGACTACAACTACTGCACTGAAAATTCAGGAACTCAAGGCAAGTAGTTATTGATTTATTGATCAAATATTTGTTTTCCCTCATTTTTGACTGTAACTCCACAACTGTTGTCTGTGCTAAAATAAAATTTCCAGTGCAGTAGTTGTAGTCCTTGCCCCTATAATATACATATCTTACTTGTCATCAATGCTCTATAATTTTGACTGTAACTCCACAACTGTTGTCTGTGCTAAAATAAAATTTCCAGTGCAGTAGTTGTAGTCCTTGCCCCTATAATATACATATCTTACTTGTCATCAATGCTCTATAATTTTTGAGAAAAATGCAAAAATAGGCACAGAATTGGGCATGGGTGTAGTGTAGTACCCCCTTAAGACACCACTCTGGCTATTGCCTTGACAGGGGTGTTATTTCATCATCTTATAAACTTACATCTCTTCCACACCATGTGGATTCTCTCCTTGCCAGTTGTTGATCCATCTAGAGACTGCCTCACTTTACTCAAAGTCTCAATCACCTGATAGAGAAAATAAACAAAAAAGAACAATTTGAATACTTGCACAGGTCCGACTGCAAACAGAGATCTGGATCGACTGAAAAAAAAACCAGTCCCTGACTTTTAATCTATTAAGCATCAGGGAAATTGTGTTCCGGTTTTACTGGGAATTTATGCATCATATGCATGTGTGAAGAATTTCAATTTCAAAGCGGTGTTTTTTGTGCTAAAAAGTAAGATGCAAAGATAAAAGAAGAAGAAGCATAGCAAGTAGGCAAAGCTGGACTCAAATTTCAGGGAGGCCACAGCCCTCGAATTAACCCACGGCACCGACGGCATATTGCCGTGGGATGGGTGCCCACCCCCATTGCCGTAATGCCCTCAAAATATGTCCTTTACCGACGGCAGTCACTTGCCGTGCCCTCTAATGAAGTTGCCGTGGGTGCCCTAGCCGGCCAGCCCTGCCCCTTCATTATAAAATCATTAACAGTTTTGCAGCTCAGAACTAGGGATGGCAAAATTTAAGTAAATTAAACTGTTGATTTTTGATTGTTTTGTATTATTTAAGCAGGTTTTTTGAGCAATCAGGTTAGTTTTAGTGTAAAGTTGAGAGTCAAATTTTACTTTGGTGTCGAATTCAGCTGACAGCAATGCATCTATTCGCTTTTGAAAAATTGCCTTGGTGCCCTTCTCAACTTTTCAACAGTTGCCATGCCCTTTTGAAATATTACAAATTGCCGTGCTGCCTTGCCTTTTCAGTGAAAATCCAAGGCAAACTTGCCCTAAAAAAGTTGCTGTGCCCCTTCAGATCCTTAATTCGAGGGCTGGGAGGCCACCGAGGCCATTGCTTGCCCTTTTTCAGTTTTGGCCTTGGTGCCCTAGATCTTTGTCAACTGATCTAGGCCGGGGTGGGGGGTATGGGGGTAGAGCAACGGATTCGTGATCACAAGGTTGTGAGTTCGAACCCCCACCTATGTCGCTGCATTCACATAATCAATTGATAGGTCCAAGAGTAAAAATCATTCTGACGTCTAAATGGTCAGCCAGCATGACTGATTAACCTAGACGTAAAACGTTTCTCATCTAAAATGTAACTGGTCTAACCAGCTTATGTGCAGCTTTGTCTGTAATTAGACTGCGGAACTCAGTCCTCAATGATAGTCAGTCATTTATCCTTTGGTCATTATATGACTATCATTTGAGGACTGAGTTCTTACGATACATCTTTCGAGGTGCAGTTTCAGACAATAGCTTGGCATGCTTGGGATTATTGGGGCAGAGTAGACTCGCTTGCCAGTCCTATATACGCCGTACGTATGTATATTGAGGACTGGCTTACGCCATTTTGGATGTCAATGGGAAATACACACTTAACGATTTGCGCCGGTTAGAAACTTGAAAAAAAATCTTTAAAATTTCATCAATGTACGGCCACACGTTTTAAGTTGGGCCCATTTCGTTTCAATGGCTATAACTTTTTCAAACTATGCATTAACCCCACAAAAGTATACATTTTCTGGAAGCAAATTGCCTGAGGAGTTCAAAAATGCACTTAAAATTAACATAGGATGTACCCCTAAAAGGTTATGAATTTGAGAACCTCCAAAATTCATGAAAAAAAATACTATTAGAAAAAAAAAATTTGAAGAAATGCTGCATACCCTACAAGATTAATTATTGCAGATTTGAATTCCTCACAGTCAGAGCTTTCCAAGCATATATAACTTTCTATACCTCGCAATGTTTACCATATTTTTATGCGGGCTAGAAAAATGACCCAACAGATTTCATTTTTTAACAGAAAATTTTACCTTGCCATGTTCTTACTGTAACTCTCCCTTGAGGACACCAGACATGTATTAAATGGTCTAATTCAATTTGATAAGGCATGCAGAAGCAGCAAACCTACTAAAATAGGTATTAATTCCTCGTAATAAACTGCATTATCTCGTTGTATACAAATGCGTTGACTTCAGTGAAAATTCTCCATTTTTTGTACAAATTTGCTTTACAGAAGAGTTATACTAACTATACAAAACAATTCAAATCATTGCTAAAAACAAAATTTACATTTTTTGTACTGAAACGGGGGTTGTTAACAAGCAAGCAGTAATGATGGTCATGTTCATTGTCCAGATTTATAATGCACTTGTACACATAATGTCTTCATGGTCCTCTTTTTTTTTTTTTTTTTCTTTTTGCTTTGTTGAAGACTGATACCACAATATTTTAAAACACACTTCTGTGGTACTATGGCCTCCTCTCTTCCTTAGCAAACCTTCCTTTTTCCTTTAACATAACAACCTTTGTACCTGAGTGCTATACATATTTTGATTATGACCATAATCTGACTGCATATTGTTTTCAAGAGGAACCACGCCATCTGATATGACATGAAGCAAGAAATAGGAATATTAAGCTACTTGCGGTTCGCCATTATGCACTATGTGCGGGAGAGCCTCGAACTGGCAGCATACATGAATGGGAATTGAACTAGTCATAACGTTCTGTGTAAGGTTACATAATTCTTCCTTTCATGTATGCTGCCAGTTCGAGGCTCTCCCTCCACATAGTGCATAATGGCGGAACTGCTAAGTAGCTTAATAGCATCAGATGATGGTTGAATTGCAGTGACAGCTACATGTAGGTCCTTAACAATCAAACTGGTATAACCTGTGTCACATTTGAATCGGTTTCTGTTTGATCTGCAGAGTCCTCTGACACCCTCTCATCCATATCATCACTTGCATTCACTCCATCGCGACAAATAGGCCTAGTTTCTCTTGATTTTTTTTATTTGCTCAAGTCATAACCAAGTTTGTCAGTAATATATGCAAATGCTTTTTAATTGGCTTGATTATGCTAAATATACATGTATGAGGTTCAGTTTCAGAATCTATGAATCAATTTGAGGCCTTGACTGCAAAACTATGACCGTCCTGATCAAAGTACTTGACGTACAGTCATAGTTCTACCAATGCAACGTAGGCCTGTAATTTTAAAATAATTCTTTAATTAAGGTAATTAACACTCATTTTAACAAACATCCAAATGATCAAAATCTGATTAGTTTTAGTAATTAGCCACTCAAATGCAATAAATCCTAATATGAACATGATTTGACTTAGTTACACCACAGATGCCAATTTTGCTGCGCCAGATCCTCCTGCGCCAGATCCTCCTCCACCCTGGAGCTTCGTTAAAACAAATAATTAACAGAACATAATAATTTTTTTACATGTGTTATCACTTCTATCCTCTTGCCCTGCATGAGTGCTTTAATTTAATACCAAATTTAGCTGTATATCTTGCATAATTTTAGAGAAAATTAAATAGATGATGTAATTTGTGCTGCGCAGATGTCACAACTCCACCTATATATGGGCCCAGTTCAAAACGCATGGCCGTATATAAAAGTGGTACCAACCGTATTGTGCTTGCTAATTTAAGACTCGGTTGAAACAAAATTAAGGATCGAAAGCATTTTAGTGTCCAAAAAGGCAAAATTATAGTCAAAGTTCTGTCGAATCGGCACACTTGCGAAGGGTTCAGAATTTGAATCGGGAACGAAAATATCCGATCTTTGCGATCAAAAACACAAAATTACAACTTTAAACATACTATTGGCAAAAGACATATGGTCGCATGTCATAAGTTGGGTATGCTAAAAGGGTGGAGGGATTACACTTTTCTGAAAATTGCGATACAAATTTGATCAAACCCCATTTCCTACAGCAGTGGTTGATACCTCATTTTAAGCCTAATATTATACTCTTTCAGTCTACTGAAGCATATAATTATACATTATTCAGTAAAAAATTACATCAGTTGAAATGAAAATGCCAGGGGTGGAGGAGCAGGCGGATGTGGAGCAGGCGGATGCGGAGTGTGCAATAGGGCCTATGTGAAAATTCACATGTCAGCATGTCAAAATTACTGGTTACTTTTTCAAATTTAGGGAGGGTATGATGTATTGACAGCTTTGAGTGTTGAATTTGTACAACTAAAACAATTACTGACTACTTAAGGTGGTACTACACCCCTGATAAATTTTGTGACTAATTTTGCATTTTTCTCAAAAAGTAACTAAAAAAATAAATTTCGGAATTTATATAGCGCTTTTTCCAGAGGATTCAAAGCGCTGTAATTTCGCTCGTGGTGAATCATCACAATCAGATCGCATCAACTAGGCTAGTTGCAGCCGAACCCGGCGCAAACCTATCCGCACTTAGATTGTAACATCCACCCATTTTCTGCAGCTCCCCAAATTCCATTGGGTGAAGGCAGTTTTGCTAACGAAACAACTAATCACCGATTTTGAAAGCAGGAGGAAACCGGAGATCCCGGAGAAAACCTGCGAGAGCGAGCATGGATCGGGATAAACCAAGTGCACATGAGTCCTAGGGCGCCGGGCTTGAACCCGGGACCTCAGTGGTGCAAAGCGAGGGAATTATCGCTCGCTAACTTCGCCCACACTGGTAACAAAAGTTATATGTATATTATAGGGGCAATGAATCCAATTACTTCACTGAAATTTCAGTGATTCAAGATAAGGGGTTAATTATATATGTTTTGAGGTACATTCTAGCGGTACCTCTTTTCATAAATTTTTAACGTACCGCTTGTCTTGAGCCAATAAAATTCCAGTGTAGTAACTGGATTCATTACCCCTATAATATACATAACTTTTGTTACCTGTGTGATATTATTTTTGAGAAAAATGCAAAAATAGTCACAAATTTATCAAGGTGTGTAGTACCACCTTAAAGGGTTATACACAAAATGTATATGTTCCATTTTTTCATTTTTAATGAAATCCTAGTTGAATTTCAGTATTTTTAGCAATATGCTAATGTACAAAAAAATGTACATTTCTCTTCTTGATATTCATTTCCTCAAAAATAGAATAACTATCTCGCTAATTACTCGTAAAAAGGTCATTGACCTTCACAATGTAATTAACATACGTACAATTATTTTAAATAGTTCATTTCAAGCATTAATGTATTGAGAACATATCCTCCAAATCTGATGACATTCTTGCAGAAAATAAAAATTTTACAGTCATTTTTGTAATTGAGGTCCGATTTGAGAAAAATGCATTTGAAAATTGAGATTTACATAGAAGCCTGTGTAAGCATTAGCATGTGTTAAGGTTAAAAATGGTGTTAATTATTAGAGATTGTCAATATATACAACATATCAAAAAATACATTTTTTGTCATTTTTGACCATGTAATGGAAATTGTACCCAACTTATGACATGCGACCATATATTACCAAACAATACAGAATAGAAAATTTGACATCATTTTCTCTAAATTTTGAAAAAATTTGCTCACTAGACATCGAAAAAGTACGCAATCCAATTCCCGTTCAAACGCGTGGGAAACTGAAAGTGCGATAATTGTGACTAGGGCAGAGGTTATCTATTGAATCCTTTCATGACCACTGTCACTGAAGCATAGTCAAGTCTGCCAAGGACACTCGGCACGAATTGAAAGACCATGTCACTCTCGACAAAAGAATGCATGCATGTCAAAGGTCATACGACACCAATTTGGTGTTTGTTATGCTCCTCGAAATAAGTACCTTAAAGTCTATGTCTGGTCTGTAATACCGAGTTAAGTTACGTAAACAGAAACAGGAGCATTGAAATGCTTTCAACTTTTGTACTGGATCATTCAAGCATGCTCAACAAGTTTTTCAATGTAAAGTAACTCTGGCCCTAGTACTAGTAGAAGTAACAACGGATACTGTATGCCGGAGTCTAGTGTATGGCCAGAGAGTCACTAGTCTAAAACGGGCTAAGTTTTAGTTTAGTTTAGGAAATTAGGGTCAGTAGCCGCACACCGTCATCATCCCTATATCTTCGTCTTAAAAATTGCCGTGGTAGTACGATAAATCCTCACATTTTTCAACAACTACGCATGGTGATTTTGTTTGAGATAGGCCGTGCGACTCAGGCTATGCATACAATTTGAGATTTTGAGAGCCGGCCACACTGTTTCTATTCTATGTTTTACGATTTTCACATGATCAGTATATGGCTGGCCGTAACCGCCACAACGTGGAGCTGCTACGCGTAGCTTACTTTTCGCTTCGCGGAGCTAAATTGACCAATCATGTTAGATCTTTTCATTACGAGGAGCCAGTTGATGCATCATCGTTCCAGAGAGAGAAAACTCTTGCCAAAATTAATGTTTACTACTTATGTGGATTTTAAATGAATCGAATGTAAATAAACCACAAACAGTTGTACAGGATCAATACCATTGTTTGATTAGTGTATAGTCAATGTTACCTTGCATGCATGTGCCATGTGTGTGGCGTGTTTGTTTGTTTGTCTACTGTGTCAGGCCAGGATCACTGACACCCACGGTACTGATACTGTCATACTATCACGGTGATCATATTGTTGAATGTTGTTGACTTTAAAATAATCATGATGCAGTCATGTCTACAGTAGAATTCACCACGACCTTTGAAGGACTTAAACCCCATTAAAAGCTATTAAACCAAGATAACACTCAATGAAAACAGCTCAACTATGTTACATCAGATCTTCTCTGGTTAAATACACACTGCACTTGTGTCTGTTTTACCTGTGCAATGAACAATGAGCTGGTATTATAGTTTCAGTTGAGTGAATGATTATAAAGAGAACGCAAGGTAACAATACTGTCTGGGCTTTTGTTTACGAAATGAGACAATAGTCTGCTTATTGTTAACCAGCGTTCTTGAAAATGAGAAGCATAATGGTTTGCAGACTTAACACGTTTTAGAAATAATTTGTTCATATTTTTTGGTGTTATCTGTCGTTTACATATCCTTCCTAAACACCCAAAGCACATACCAGTAACCCATATCGGTATCGGTTACTGGTGCACACCAGTAACCGATAGCTATCGAGCGAATATAGCAAATATATATAGTCAGGGGGGGACGGAGGATTTCTTGATGACTGGCAACCCTTTATTTATTCCCTGGTCCTAATCGATAATCGTGATCAGATTTTGCCAGGCCGGTCTGGATCGGAAAAACTCTGGTAAAAACGCCGCCATTTTGTCGTCTGAAAACACAGTTTTTAAATTCCAAAAAAGTCAACATTGCCTGATGTTCATGACTTAAAACTTCGTGTATGTAAAGATTTTCGGACTTAGATCATAATGGGCACACCGCAACTCTTTGATTTTGAGAGATTTTGCCCATAAAAGGTCGTCAAATCACTGCAGAAAGCGAACCGGCAACTGACAATTTTCGTATGCAACACACGCAACATGCATGCACTGTCGAGCTGTCATGCACGCACACCATTACATTGGCAATCATTGCGTGGATTGCAATGGTGACTTTCCATTTCCAGTACGGTTTACGTTTACGTCGATACTCAGTAGGACGTAATGCCGGCCAAGGGTGCAGAAAGGTACCCATTATTTTATGCCATGGATTGTGTGTAAAGTTAAAGTTGAGAATGAGATAACTGCAAGAGTTCATGTACTAGTAGTAATCAGACATGTCAGAAGAAAAACACTACGCCGTGCATTGGCAATGTTTGCACACCAGCACTGCAATGAATAGCAATGCACAGTACAGCACTGCATGATCCCCGGCCAGGACGCCGATCGATGGTTGCATTCATGCATTTGAATCATCATGGACATGGCCATCATCATGATGATCATGGCGGCATGGGCTGATCATGATGACAGTACTTCTGCAAAGTTAACTTATACTGAAATGTTCGGTAAGTAAGTAGCTGAGACCCCCTGACTCACTGACTGAGTAGCTCCGAGTCCCAGTCCCAATTATCACTCTCAGAAGTCAGCACTAAACAATCTTATGTCATGAATAATATAAATATACCTGGTGGGATTCCGTCATTCGACTAAAACATGAAAATGGCTAAGCCTTAGCATGGGTACGCAACTACCATGCTACGGACGCACATGCGTTTGCAACTGTTTTAAATTTATGGGTACATATGTATATGTGTTTACGGATACGCAGTGTACGCACGCAGTGTGTGCAAGTGTTATGGGTGCATACACGCGTGTGTGCTTATTGGTATATGGAGTACGCACACACGCAATTGTTTGTGGTACGCACATGCGTTTGCAAGTGTTTATGGCCGCACTACGCACATGACGCATACAGCTCAAATGAGAAGTCACTGCATGCAGCCCATAAATCGTGGCTCTTGAGCCACACACAGTACATAGTTCAGTGGTGTGTTGGAGACTGATTCTGAACTTAAGACTTACATGTAAGTGAAGTAGTCTAGCGTAGCATGTATGATGTTACTATGTTAGGCTTGCCTTAACTTTGCTTTGCTTTGCTTGTGGGCAACTACAGCGCTTGAGTAGCACTAGCAAACACTTGGCACTTGCGCGTACGTACCAGCAAAGTGGAACAAACACTTGTGTGTGCGTAGCCACAAACACTTGCGCATGCACATGCGTACACAAAAACGTGTGCTTACCCATAAACAGGTACGCGTGTATACCCATATTCACTTTCGCGCATATATCCGTAAACACTTGAGTGTAGGCCTATGTACCCATAAACGCTTGCAATCGAATTCTATAGAAAAATGATCAAATTCGTATACATCGTGGAACATATACTCTTTGCGTGGCTGTACGTAGTAAGCAGCTGTACGCAGATAGCCTCGCTAATATGGACACCTAGAGTAGGCCTAGCGTTGTATGCGCGTGTGCCGTGTAGTTAGCATGATTAGTCGCGGAGTAACAAGCGTAGTTGAATGTTCCACGATGTACATGAATTTAATATTTTTTCTATAGTATCGTACAATTTCAATTTCACCACTTTTGAAGCCAATGTTTGAATAGGATCTATTCCTGAACATAATTGACTGATTTATTGCTCACGAAGCCGCAATTCAGTAAAACCAATGTCAACCATGAATATTATCATTTTTCCTTATGAACCAATCAGAGCAAGCGTTAGTAAATTAATAACCGTGCCTAAATATTGTATAATTGCACTGGCGCGCACTCCGCGTAGTACGTGCAGTGCTTTCGGATGCGTTCATTTTTCTTGCGGGTGGAGGCATTTATATTTGTTTGTATTTTCCAACATTTTAGTGACAATTTTGTTATAAAAATTATAAAAACCACAGGATTTTTTAGTCGTGTATGAAATAAATGCGTATCACTTATTACTCGAGAAATTGTACAAAATAATGCACTTGTAGGGCCTACTGAGATGTTGATGCGTCTAATGCACTCCCCCTTCGGGGCTCGTGCATTAGACACATGAACATCTCAGTACGTGTGCATTATTTTGTACAATTTCTCTCCCAACAAGTGATACACGTTTATTAACCTATAATTAGTTGTATGCTGCAGCAGCATACAAATTAAAAATAGTTGGTATTTTATTAAGAACGCTGATTTTTTTAAAAATAGGACTAAAAGTTTGTTCGGCTTATAATTGATGAAAAAAACTCATATTAACATCATGTCTTGAGATAGAATGGTGTGCACGCAGTTGGGTACAGCACTTATTACCTTAGTTCCATGTTGTGTATTGTGTGACTGGTGCACCCTAATGTGAATTTACGCAAGCGTGAGTTGGGATTTCTTTAGGCACATGACATGGCATAGGGCGGCCTAACATAGGTGCTGACTCTGGCCTACTCAACGACTAAATTGGGCTAGGACTAAAAAGGTGTTTGTTTTTTATATGATTTTTAGCTTGACCTGAAGTCATGTTTCTTGTACTTTTGCCAACAGCTAGGTCAGTGTGAACTATTGCAGCAACTTTACCCACATGCCACAGTTGTGAGGAGAATGTGACTTTACATAGATCTACAGAGTGAACAAATAGCATAAAGACCTGGTATGTACAACTATAATTTGTAATTTTTATTTGATTTAAGGGCATGCATTTGTTAATACTGTGATTTCATCTAATAAATAAATAGAAGATGCAACAACATGTTTATTTTGACAAAACAGCATTTGTACATCACCTAGTTCATTTTGCCAGATTTTATGTGATGATCAGGATGCCGCAAAATACTGCAACATACAAACAAACAGCAGTACCGGTAAAAGAAATGTTGTTGTGTGCTCTCCGTGTGACAATATTGTTCAGCTTAAAAATATTCTTGTAGGCTTACTGTTGCAA
This sequence comes from Amphiura filiformis, assembly GCF_039555335.1. Classification (NCBI taxonomy): domain Eukaryota; kingdom Metazoa; phylum Echinodermata; class Ophiuroidea; order Amphilepidida; family Amphiuridae; genus Amphiura; species Amphiura filiformis. Next base: position 49,540,139 of record NC_092642.1, on the reverse strand, counting down.
TGGGCTATTCCAGTTGAAATCCATACATCCCCCAACCCTCCATGGAATACATGCCCTTAAAGCCATGTGTGATTTTTCCACAGTGATGACCTCAATTTTTCTTGAATTCTATTTGCATGATTGTAATGCCTAATAGCGTACTGAAATACCATGTGAAAGAGTAGTAAGACTAAGCCTGAAATGCTTTAATTACAGTAAAATTTAAGTTTTTATAATAAAACCGGATATCTCTGGTTTTTATTGTGATGGCTGATACATCTCATACATACATATCATTGAATCAGTGACATACATGTATAAACTGTGTGTATATATCGCTATTTGTCTTAAATGTCTCTTTACCAAGCTGCATGAAGCTCAATGACGATCGGTGAGCCAAAACGCATTGACGATAATTAGGGACCGTTCACAAACACTTGTACATGTAAGAGGGGAGCCTGATGCAAAAAAATTCATCACAAAAATTTTTTGGGGCCCCTTGAACCTTTACAGCCCCCCCCCCCCCCATTTTGACATGAAAATTATGGGTCAACCCCATTACCCCATAGAAAAGCATATAACTCAATTTTCCCAGAAAATTTGTGGTCATTTTTTTCAGGGCCCCCTTAGGAGGGTCAAATATTTTCAGGGCCTCCCTTTCCCTTTTTGCATCAGCCCCCCTAACAAGTGTTTGTGAACGGTACCATGAAATGGCAATTTTCTTTGTTTACTGCATTTGTTGGCTCGAAGTTAAAAGGGGACATAATGTGATTAGTGAAAACTATGGAAACAAAGAACCTATGATTGAAATTGCCATTATTCAGGGCTGTGAGAGTTCAGATTAAAATCTGAATTAAATTATAGGAGGTTTCCAAATTTCAGAATTTTCAGGCTCTTTTATTTGTGGTCACTCACACCCCTGATTATTGCTTTAATCTTCCACACAAGGAGTGTGGATTTCAAATGGGGTTACCTGAATTGGTGACCTATGTCTTCCATAGAGGTGTATGGATATCAACTGGAATAGCCCAATATTACAAGTATCACAGTATTGTCTTGAATTATTTCATTTTACAGAATATGAACTTGCATGTCTGGAAGAAACTGGTCTACAGCAACAAACAAATACCAGAGATGGATGACCCGGAAAAATTGTGCCCCCCAGCATCATCTACTTGAAAGTAGCTCCTGGCAATTGGATTTCGTACCAGAGTGGAAGTCACCTATGACATATTAGTTGCCCAAGATCAAGTGAACCCACCACGCTATAATGAAAGACAAAGATAAAAAGACTAGTTTGCGTCTGACGTCATCTGTCAATCAAACTCCGAGCACGGTTTGTTTACAAGTGTCATGATGATATGAGTTGCTGAACACGGCGGTAAAACCGGGCGCCTTATTGTTAATTTTGCACCTTTAAACATACAAACCATCTCAAAAGTTAGGTCTTTATACTAGGAAACTTTCTTTGGTGAAGGCACCATGTCAACAATGCCTAGAAAAGTTGCTTTTTGCCTTGTAAGAGTAAGTAATTTTTCGCCATTCACTGCTAGTCCTTTTCTTCGATCGGCACCAGTCAGATGAATCGACCTTCCTTATGTACGCGCTATTAGCCAATCAAGGCCTCGTAGAGAATTTGATTGACAGTGACGTCAGACGCAAACTAGTCTATTTATCTTTGTTTTTCATTATAAGTTTGATCTACAATTGGAAATCAGTATAAAGATTATGGTTCTCTATCTTTCCTAAACATTAAACTTTGTTTGTTTTGAATGGGAATGAGCACTGCTGAAAAAGACTTGTAACAAGTCGAGTCATTCGAGTTGAGTTGGATTCGACTCGACATTTTAGGACTCCAGACACGACTTGAGTCTGAAAATAATGACTTGAACTCAAGCTTTAGGACTTGAGTCTCGAATCCAAATGACTTGCCTTGAGACTTCCATGATTTCATTTGAGACTCTGGTGACTCGGACTTGACTCTAAGACCATTTGACCCGACTCACATGGATCCAGGAATTTTCAAAAGAGGGAGAGCATAAGCGCTGATCTGTAAAAATAAGTCAGGGGCCGCTCTGCAAAAATGATAGGGGCACCGGGTGCCCCCCCCCCCTTCTAAATCCGCTCCTGACCCAAGTTGTATTCAGTGGCTCTAATTCAGCTGCATTTCATAATGTATCATTATTTCCACATCTATATATGCATGGTTTTAATGGTTTAATTCTGATGAGCTATGTACACTTTATTATATTAGGGCACAGCACTGCAGGTAGTGCTGTGATGCATGCATGTATATATATATATATATATATATATGTGACACGATCTGGTCCATGGGGGCTGAAGGAGGCATTTTTGAAAATTGAGTTACTATAATTACACATACAAAAGGCTATCATTTACTGAAAACACCAAAGGTCTAGCAATCTACTTGGCGGGGGATGAGAACAAATTAATTTTCATGCAATAAATTTGGCAAAAAGTAAAACTAGAACTTCAGTCTTCAGCATACATTTTCTATTGATATTTTATGAAAGGTGAATTTGAATTGTTACATTTCCGTATAACCACTCGGGTATAAGCCCACCTTCCGCTATAAGCCCACCCCCTATTTTTCAAACCATTCGGGGAACAAGGGTGCACTCGGGTATAAGCCCAGCAGTCATTTTGGCTTAGTTCATATTCATAACGCAGGAAGTGCTATGCAATCACAGATAATAACTTTTAAATATGTGGATGCAAATGCAGGTCATTGAAAAAATATAATGACTGCATCTCATGACGTAGCTAAAAGTACGCTCTACAATTACCGCCTTATATATGACGTGTTATGCGTTCGACCAATTTACGTGGACGCTGGCCGCCGTATTTGGACATCGCATGATTGCGTGCAAGGCATTAGCCAGAGGGGTGTCCAGGTGTCATTTGGACACCCTGTTTTCAATTTGGACACCTTAAAATTCTGATTTTTATAATGGAGTGAATTTTTTGAAGTGAAATTGCCCATCTAGGGGGTGGGCTTATACCTGAGTGGTTACGGTATTATTACTTTCTTCTTTTTCTATTTAATTTAGTCCCCTCTGGATACATTGCCTTTCATCAGTTTCATGTGCACAACCTAATGTAGGCCTGGTTGCATAGATCTATCTGTGAGTTTATACATATCAATATTATTATCACTGACTGTAGTAGCCTAGTATAAGGCTTATGGTTTCACATCATTTTGGTATGTGTCAAGCTATTTAGTAAAGAGAGACCACTTTGGGCCGGTTTCTCGAAACATGGCACATGGTCAGGCTTCCTAAGCCACCAGGCTTAGCTTAATTTAATAGTCCTATACCAGTGCTTACAATTTCACATTGTACATCACCTAGAAAAATAAATCAATAAAATGGATCCACATTATTAGGGCTAGCCTGCTGGCTTAGGAAGCCTGACCACTAGCCATGCTTCGAGAAACTGGTCCTTTTGTGGCTACATAGGGTCCCGTGCAACAGTTTATGACAAAGGTGCCAGCCGGGTTAGAATTAATCGTTAGAGTCTCCTCTAACTGTTTAACCCGTGTGAAAAGTGAACTGAGATATTTTGGCTCAAAAATGTGTTTTGTGACTTTTTTCTAATTTTTCCCCAAAAATGTCAAATATTAATTGAAAGTAGCCATAATAAAAGAAAATTGAATGCAACCTTAATTTTTGCCCTGAAAAATAGAGGTAATGTGAATATCGAATATTACATCTGTGAACAAACAGATTCCACCATACCATATTATTGAGGCAAAGTTTGGGTTAAAAATGCTTTCTTCATGATTTTGATCATTTTTACAAAAATGCCCATTTTATTTTTTTTTTTTGGGGGGAGAATAATTTATTTGTTTGACAAGAAATGTATATCAAGAAGTGTATGTATTGAGGTGGATATTTGAATTGAAAAAGTTCAGTGACATTTTTGTGCCTCAGTTTTTGACCCATGACCTCCAAAAAACCAGAGGCCATTTCAGCATACATATTTATTTGGATTTTTTAAAACACTTTTACATAGGCTTATAATAGCAGGGAGGCTGCAATAACAGGTCCTATGATTTAAGATTTAGAGAGGCCAGTGATTTTGAGGTTTTTGTGCTTCTAAATGGTGTTAAAATTTATCTACACATTCCGATCATATCATTTTACCCGGTTGTTATTTCTGAAAAGTGACATGTGTGTTGAAAACTTGAAATGCAGTTTTTGTGAGTACAATTTTTACCAAAAATGTGAATATTGCTGTGGAGAATTATACATGTCATATGTACAGGGTTAACGTTGTAGCTAGGATAGTTTTTGTTGTGGGCAGCATTTAATGAAAATCTTGCATATTTTTCAATTTTTTGCCAAAATGGGCCAAATTCTTGACTAATCCAATAAAATTGTGCAATTTTGGCCTCTGAGTGGTGGGCTCCAGTGCTAAAAGTTGAAGCTGACTGGTGGGCTCCAAAACTGAGTGGTGGGCTCTGCCACAGTGCCACCCACCACCGCCCACTGTAGCTACATCCCTACATATATTCAATTATATTTGTTTACGAAAAAACAGCATCTTTATATCAAGATGAAATAGTTGGAGGATATATATTATTTTGGTGATTTTGTACAATTTTGACCGAAAAAAGTTAACAATGGTAAATCATGGAAAAAACAAAATTAAAGATATTTGGAATGTATTGATATGAAATGTGTACATGTACATCAAAAAAGTCAACCATAGCAACTTTCTAAAACCAAATGTTTTTGACCTATGACCTCTTGAAAATCAAAGGTCAGCATAAAATGCGTGTTTTGGGCTGTAAATTGCTGTGCAATTTTTGGGTACAAATTTGAATTTTTGGTTAAAATGGGCATTTGTTTTGTTGCTATAGGCCTATAATTTATACAAAAGCTTTAACTACAATTGATGTTCTTGATGTTAAATGGTACCACAATTTCAGGATATTTGCAGAAGTCACAGGTTGTTCAGCTACCATAGCAACTATGTTTCCCACCATTTTTCAGTTGATTTTGATGGCAAAACTGCCCAAAAAAATTTATGTTGACCTTTATTTTGAAGAGGTCAAAAAAACTTTGGTTTCAGGAAGTTGCCACAATTGACTTTTTTGATGTACACATTCATACCAGTGTATTGGTATACTTTTTATTTCAAATATCATTTAAAAAAAATTAAATTTCATTTTTACCATGTAAAATTAACTTTCTTTGTTCAAAATTTAGCAAAATCATCAAAATAATGCATTTCTCCCAAAATATTTCATCAAGATATAAAGATGCATTTTTTTGTTAACAAATATTGAAAATAACAAATACACAAACTGCATTTTTCTACCCAAATATCTCAGCTCATTTGGAAATGCCAGCTGGGTTAAACGGAAAGATGAGTCTCTAAGGCAAAGAAAAAAGAAAACCCTGTTATACTGGCCCGACTGAGCAAGATTTTGAACAAATTGGGGAAAAATTTTTCCCTGTACAAATGAATCCCGACCCAAATTTCGGAAATTTCAGAAACAAATTTTTTTTTGTATTTTCTCAAATTGCAAACTATTTAAAGAGTTTGGTGCTTTTTTGGGTCATTTAAAAAAAAAAAAAGGCCGACCGACCCTACTTGAAAGGTCAGTCCGCCTGTAGAACAGGGTTTCTTTTTTTCGTCGCCTAATGGTTAATTCTAACCTAGCTGGCACCTTTGTCTAAAAATAATGCACAAAAAATCTTAACTAGAGCAGATAGACCGAAGTGGCCTCTCTACTAATTATCATGGTTCTTTTGTACAATTAGTTGTTGTTTGTATTGTTGTTAGGTTGAGTTTTTGAAGTGTCAACTGTGCGGAGGGTCATAGTTTTTTTGGACCTGAATTTGGCTCGGACTCAAATATAAATGGACTGGGCTCGGCTCAGTCTTGAATGAAGTGGACTCAGGTACAAAAAATGTTCTAATAATTGTGTACCAATAATTAAAATTAAACCTGTAAGTCGATGTGGTTGTGAAATGTTTTCAATTATGAAAATATAAATGTTTGTAATTTACCATAAATGTGCCTTTCATTTTTGTTGAAAAGTCCAAGTTTGGAAAATATGCATTCAGGACAAAGTCTATCACTAAATATGTTATGATTCTTCTCAACTTTCAGACCAAACTTGAGACTTGTCTCAACCTCAAGATGATTCGAAACTCAGGTTTAGTGACTCAACTACAAGTCTGTTGCAAAACAAATAGCAAAAACAGCTATTTACAAAATGTTGGAGGGCAAATCCTAGTGTATAAATTTAAAAAAATTAACTTCATATTAAGACTCGCTCTTAGGGTGGTGTAAGGTGTTCCTCAAGGCAATGTCATTGGTCTTGTTCAGTCCATTTTACGGCAAGATTAGTGATCAATGATGATGCTTTGGATGTTCCAAACTCTACAGAAGTTTGGAAGTAATGTTGATGATTTGACCATTGGTGAGAACAGGGCCCACACTACAGGCTATCAAAATGATTGGTACCCGTCAATTTGGATGTTTATTGAAAAGCCTGCCTTTTCCAAATGCAACATTGGAAACTCTTGAAATGTCCAGAATGTATAGTTTATGACTTTTTCAATGGCAGTTAATCTACAAATTATTTGGATCTCTGATTTTTATCCGACATTTCAATTTTTTAATTCAATTTTCGGTCTGTTAAGAATAATTAATTCGAATCTGGTTTTATCATTATTAAATTTTTTCTAGTGTACAATATTAAATAAAATATGATATTGTCATAATATTGAAATTTGTAAAAATGATGAAAAGCTACAATGTGAACAATAAATAATATTAATAAAACAAAGCACGTGTTACAGATCTTTAATAGTAATTGTCTCATGGCTAATATAACTCAATACATGTACTAGTCTCCAAAATTGTTGATGTTAGAGGTTAATCACTAGATATGATTTTGTTGTAGGACTTACAAATCAATGCACGAGCCGCTTTAATATTTTGTAGAACAATGCGGGGGACAATCACAGTTATGCAGGCACCTCTATACTGAAATGAAAAATGGGTGACGGTGATGTGTGGCCGACATTTTTCAATTAATGTTCACCCAATGACCGACCCTTTTTTTTGTTTGCTGTTATCCAGTGACCCGCTCAAATAGTTTTGAACTAATGTTAGATAAGCTCTCACCAAATTATCCTTTTGAGTCAACCAGAGTTGTGCAATTTTCCCTCACTGAATTTTCCCCAAATTTTACTCAATTTATTTAGGCTCCTGTTTAACTCAAAACTTATTAGGTTTCGCTGAATGAATCCATTTTTGGGGGCTTTCCCTACACTCTGTTGTTTCAAGCAGAACATTATCCAAACTTATTCTCGGCAAAACTTATCCCAGTTTTCTTCTACCCGAGCTCTATACATCGATCGCTCCAATTTGAATTAGAAGCAACATAATGGTTAGGGCTATGCTATTATGAGCCCTGGGGAGGATAAAATGGAGGGGGGATTTGTTTGGCAAGAAAAAAAAGGGGGGGGGGCAAAATTTATTTGCAGGTTGAAATGAGGGGGGGGAACTTTTGGCACACATTTATGGGGCACGACACCTATCAAACAGTACGGAAACGTTCAAATTTGCAATAGGCCTATGTTTTGCTCGGGCCCCATATTTTGAGATTTAGATTAATCAGTTTTTCATCCACACCGGGAGAGCCTCGGAGGGGACATGAGTGGTAGGCTTTATTTATAGATTATTTTCTATAAATTGTTCAAATACAATGCAATGGCCCTATGAGCAGATCGCACCATTTTGGGCGGAATTTACCCAATTTTAGAAAAAGTCCCAAAATGTGTCAGTGACCAGAGGCGATGACCCGCACGGGTTAAAACAAATTACGGCCCCATGGCGCCCCATGAAACTCCCTATCTCGGGTTTGAAAATTGTTATGACACCCCTTCCGCGCACAAATGATTCCACAAAGTTCAGGTGTTTAATTCCCGTTTAATTATTAGGCCCCTATAGGCCTAGCTAGGCCTATTAGACCTAGATTCCACATAGTTCAGGTGTTTAATTATATTCCTAGGCTTATATAATTAAACACCTGAACTATAATAGGCCTACTGCTCTGTTTTGTTCCCTTAGGCCTAAGCCTAAGGGCTGTGCAATAATTATGAGCCCCCAAAATTTCCAAACGGCTCGCCAAAAATCGCTTGCCCCCCCCCCCTCTCGGCCTGCCAAAAATCGCTGGCCCCCCCCCCCTCTCGGCCCGCCAAAAATTCTTTGCCCCCCCCCTTGCGCATGCCAAATTTTGGGATCCCAATTTACAAACCTTAAATGGCCTATATACCTGTTGCGAGCGCAGGAAAATTTGCATATATTTAAGCGTTTCCGTACTGTTTTCCTAAGCCTTTTTAGAGCGTTTTATTAAAAAGGCGCCCCATGCCGAATGTGTGCCAAAAATCGCTTGCCCCCCCCCTCTCAGCTTGCCAAAATTGCTTGCCCCCCCCCTTTGGCTCGCCAAAATTTCTTGCCCCCCCAATTTTACCCTCCCCCAGGGCTCATAATTATTGCACAGCCCCTAAAGTCCATTTGGAAAGCACGCGAAAGTTTTGTAGGCCTATTGATTGTAAATCAACTCGTTTTTCAAACAAATTTAGGCCTAGGCCAATTATAGGCCCAGTCCCAATCCCAAATAGGCTATAGGCCTATCATCATGAATGTTATGACCTAGTAGCGCTTCTTCCCCCTATATTTTTATGACCCTCTATATAGGCCTAGGCCTATTCATGGCCCATCCCCCCTCCACCATCCGGTTAATACTTCTACAGGGAGTAGGCCTAGGCCTACCGATTTGGAGGTATACGGTAGGCATAGAATCCAAGATTCTGAGCATGTATAGTTGTTAATGATGTGTTTTTATTTACTTTGAAAAGTGTATGCATTTCTGTATTTTAATTTTGTATAGGGCCTACCGCGTAAATAGTTGTAGGCGTACTGTACAGGCCTATTCTATATAAATTGCATGTTGATAATTGTTGCATTTTAATGTTAGGCCTATCGCAGGGCCCCCGTTAGACCAGCCATTTGGTTGAATTGTGCTACCCTGGATTATGAATAAAATAAATAATAAATAAATAAGATAGAATTCAAGAACTCCCCTAAAAAGTAATGTAATATGATTTATAATAGGCCTAATTATGATCTAGGGCCCTACTACATGAATATCACAGCCGAAACTGATGAAGGATCCGCAATAACCTCCAACCCGATCTAGTCCCCTAATGTTTGTGATTTATTCCGTATTCATTACGTGATAAAGATTTTAGGGGAGTAGGTCGAGATTCAGGTTCCTGCGAACGTCGTCTGCTGCCTGGGTAATCGATATCGACACAATTTATAGTCTCAGTAACAGACTCAACGGATCGCTTACATAGCAACATTGACCGGACCTGTTAGTGAACTTTGACGCCATGAGGTTATTACAAAAGCTAAATTTTCAAGAAAACGGCCCATAGATACTGGAATATATATGGCTAAAATTTAGATTTTATTTTTTTCTTCCTATGGTATTAATTTAGAGTCATTTCAGAATGTAATGAAATGTGGCAGATCAAATGAATGTCTATGTTTCTCTTTGTTTTTATATTTCTAACGATGGTGCTAAAAAAATCCCTACACCACGTTAATTTGCGTATTTGGGCAATCATATTTCCCTGAATCCGCGATAGTAGTATTCAGTTAGTCAACAGGCCATAATCCTCCTTCCCCCCCTGTATATAGTGAATGAGAAAAAGCGCCCTCTGTTGTTATTAATCGTATTTAATGCGTATTTACAACGTTGTGAATAAATATTTGACACCATAGAATATAAAAACTAGTAATTTGATAAGTTAAAATAACTTTTAACGGAATAAATTTAAATAATATGATTATGCAGTTTATTCCGTTAAATATTTACAAAACACAAAAGTACCAATATTTCCAAACACCTAAATTAGCTAAAAATTTAGGAAATGTTACAAAACTATATTTTCTAGAATTTCAGAGAATACTTTAAATATTGACTGGTTATTTTTTACACAGTGACGGACGTCATATAGGCAATGGCATAATACTTCTAACATACACTAGGTCACTTGGCGTCAATGGTGAGCGCACTGAGTATTGTGTATAGGAAAAGCGGGCAGTACCGTAACTACAGTATGTATGGCCTACTACTAGTATATAAAGTAAATCCGAACTGGTTTGCTGAAGGTCGAATTCCATGAGCCACGCCAATAAGATGTACAAATCAGCTCGGCGATACACTGCAGATCGCAGAATTGTGTGCATGGTTTACCACCACTCTGCCTAGCTATATAGTTGTGTACAATACTGTATGAGTTTCTTGTGAGTGCATGTCCATCTTAATAATAAGTCGGTTCGTACTTTTCATAAATTACTTTTTGAATCATAACTATCGTGACCGAGGATATCTTGCAACTACGTGAAGCTCGTCTGGCAAATTCTTAATGACTAAATTCGCTTCACGTAATGAGTAAGTCGTACTTGATTGGTCAGTTTTACCTCCGAGTAATGAAAAACTCTAACATGATTGGTCAATTTGGCTCCACGGAACAAAAAGTCAGCTACGCGTAGCAGCTCCACATTGTGGCGGTTGCGGCCTACCATATTAGTATCCCATATGATATTTCTATTGTAAGAAAATTTTATTTGTTGTCACGTAAATCACAGGTTTCGTTTAAATGTACTAACTGGAAATTAAATGTATTAATTAGTGAGGACCGGTATTTTGCTGTGGATATGTTTAACTGCAATTTTGATGTAAAACATTTGAAATCCGCTGTAAAATTTTTGATAATATTCAACTCTTTGAGAAAATTATTTTATAAAGGAATGCTGGTAAAACCAGGTGCAATACAATGTACATTATTGACACACTATCACGCTCTTTATCTTCGTCAATAATAGAATAATCGATTTCAATCGAATTGAATGCATGAGTTTGTAGTTGACTACTGAGCGACCTAAGCGATCGATTGCTAGCCAATCAGATAGAACTCCTTTTCTTGCGTTCAGTGAAATACCACTCGCCTGTCGCTCACTACCACTCGCCCGTCGCTCACCAACGGAGTATTAAATTTATATTTATCGTGTAGGACGTCGATACTGTGAGCCGTAAATGTTAACCCTAAAAAAATGCTAAATAATAAAAGACCTGAAACCGCAGATCGCCCATTCACCTTCCGTGTTATCTTATTTACCTGTGGAGTCTGCTGCTGAACAGAGTCTTCGCCTAGAATGCGATCTTCGAGCAATTTTACTCGAGATTCCAACACTGACAACGATTCACTGGTGGTCGCCATTTTGAAATTCCACAACCTGCTATAATTAATCAAAATTTAAAAATACAAATATGTATCCACTTTACTTTTCCAATGTATGTATATATGTAATAATTAGCAATTATGATATCTAAAGTGTGTTTTTTGAGTATTTAAAAATGAGCTTTCTATCAAAATTACATATGTCAGCCAGCTATAAATAAATAAAATAAATAAAATCGTGAAACATCTCTAGAGGGCGACATTTCACTACCTGTGTGTAGACGCAGCCAGTCATTCACTAGAGATTCGTCCAAGTAATTTAAAATACAGGGTGTCCCAGAACATTCTATACTGTCTTTGAAAAAAAAATTAAAATATATCATAGTCAACAGTGTGTCTAGTTTCAAGTGCAATAGACCATCTGACTGGTCCAAGGCGAGAGTCACAGGAATCTTCAAAAAGGGTGACAAGACCAGCCCTGAAAATTACAGACCAGTGAGCCTCACATGCATATGTTGTAAAATTCAAGAACATATAATTCTCAGTCACCTTGCCAAACATCTTAGTAGCCAAAATATCATCATAGACAACCAGCATGGTTTTAGGGAGAAGCTGTCATACGAGACACAACTTATCCAGGCAGTAGATGACTGGGCATATACCCTCAACATACGTGGCCAGTCGGATGTCCTTTTCCTAGACTTCAGCAAGCCATTCGACAAAGTGCCCCATGGATATCTCCTTCACAAGCTGCTCTACTATGGTGTGACTGGGAAAACAAATGGCTGGATTAAGAGCTTCCTGACAGGCAGGTCACAGTGCGTTGTGGTAGATGGAGAAGAGTCGGACTGGTGCCCAGTGGTATCTGGAATCCCCCAGGGATCAGTACTGGGGCCAGTTTTGTTCCTTCTATTCATCAATGATATCGCCGATAATGTAACATCTAATATCAGGCTCTTCGCTGATGATAGCGTGATCTATCGAACAATCAAGACACCACAGGATCAGATTCTCCTTCATCAGGACTTGCTCACTGTGTTCTCCTGGGCCAAGACTTGGGGCATGAGTTTCAACGTCAAAAAGTGCGTCCATCTCACAATTACCAACAAGCGCCAACCTCTTGAACATGCCTATACCATTGATGAGGATGTTATCCCCAAGGAAAATTCCACCAAGTACTTGGGTGTCACCATTACATCAACCCTGTCTTGGACCAAGCACATAGAAACCATCAGAGCTAAAGCTTCTAGGACGCTGGGACTGATACGAAGAAATCTTGGGCCGTGTGACGTCTCTGTCAAGGAGCGAGCGTACCAGAGCCTTGTTAGACCACAGTGTGGAACCCTTACACCAAGAGTGACAAGACCAAGGTGGAGAGTGTGCAACGGCAAGCAGCTCGATTTGCAGTACGAGACTACAGAAGAACATCAAGTGTCTCTGCAATGCTGAACACACTCCAATGGGACACACTGGAGGACAGAAGACTCCTTGCCCAAGCGACCATGTTTCATAAGATCTTCAATGGCGCTGTCAACATCACCATACCCCAGCATTTCAAACCAAACCAGAGGCCAGCTAGAGGTCTGCATCATCTCCGGTTTCACCAGGTCATCACAAATCTCAACTCATACAAGTACTCCTTTTACCCCCGGGTGATACTAATCTGGAACGTCCTACCATTGGAAGCAGTTACAGCAACAACACACCAGGGCTTCAGTTCGGCAGCTTTACCAGCCATCCGAAGACTGCAGCCTCCTGCTTCCATTAACGGGTGGTAAATCCCACATCAAGTTTTTAGCAGCACCCTATGTTTTTCATCAGCCTTTGTTGTTCACCGTTTTTGTATATAAGTTGCACTTGGACCGCACTGCACCATTCAACATCCGGGACAGCAAGATTTGCTTTTAAGGATGATAATGAATCAAGAATCAAGAATCAAGAATCACACATGTCTCCCATTTCTGTGACCAAGGAGGTTGAGATATAAGGAGAGGAAATAGATTACGTAACGCATAGGCCTATTGTTCCTTTGTGCCAATTAGAGTTTGCGCCAAGCTATTCATCGAGAGGTACCTTTTGTTCGGGACAAACGGGGCTTTCGCCATTAAATCGGTTACTGACCTGACCGCGCATTAACGATATAATAGGCAGGCTACTGTCAATAAGTGATCAAATGGAAGCGCCTACACGGAAGAGAGGTACCTTTTGTTATAGTAACACCCAAGGGTGTGCTTAAGTTGTCGCATAAACACATAAGCACACTTTACCGTCGATATAGAACTATTTACCACCTATCTTGATTTAGGCGACTCATTTAAATAAATTCAATAGAGTTTCTGATCGATTGTCCGTAACAACGTGTCATTGCTGCCAGGTATATGGTCTATAATTAACTACGGTACTTCGCAGCTATATAATGTTGTTATAGGCCTGTTCAATAAAATCAAATGGATTTCTTAATATCACGAATATCCATTTTTAAAAGCCAGGGCCAATTGAGGTAGTGAAGGAGGGGTCGAGAGGAGAAGCGGATCATGGTGATCGAGATTTTAGGGGAGGGGAGGAAGACAAAAAAGAAAGGAAGAGGGGGAGAAGGAGAGGGAGAAGGAGGGTGATGGAGTCACAGGGCTCTGATTACATAGGCGTAGATCGGGGGGGTGGGCTGGGGGATAAATATTTTGCCAGGGGGATGGTCGATGTAATCACCCCCTCCAATATTGACGCCTGTGTATTGGTTTCTGTCAAAATTAACCTCATATTTTGCCATTTTTAGCGCTTCGCGCTAATTCATTCCACTTATTTATTCCATTTTTGTCCCATCACCAGGTTAGTTTCAATACTGAGGCCTATGCTAAAATTTCGCGCGCATTTGTACCATAAGTTTCACTGTACCGGGTACTAAAATATCCCCTCCATGCCAAAAAGACATCTACGCCACTGCTCAGGGATATTAAGTGTGTGCATAAGAATAAGTGCAGAGAAAGAAAAATAAATGAATTCGAATGAATAAAGAAAATAATAATTATTATTATAGAATCTAAGCATATAACAGCACAAGGCAGCCATTCAATGATGCCCAAACCTTGATGCGTTACGTAATTAGAGCACCCAGTCAGATATATTTCACACCTGCCAAACACAAATCACCCAATCTCGATAACTGGACGTCGAATTGAATGTACACTCTCACGAATATTGATTGGCAACATTTTCCAATATGTCAACGCTCAACTTCGGACACACTAGAACAATAGACCCTTCAGTGCGTTGGGTGTGACATTGATGGACGAAAACTGCATAATTATGCCCCTAAGGCATAACACATGGATGCTTTGTCACCATCGTCCGGCCCGCACACCGACATCGCCTGGCTAATAATTACTTTGTCAGCAGAGATACTAAAATAAATACCCGGGATCGATACACGTAAATTTGCTATGCACGAGTTTGATATGAGAAGGAAATCTTTGGATACCGGGGTAGAAAATGATGAATATCTCCCGTAAATGATTTCGTATAAAGAAACCAGATGTGGTTCCTTGCACTTGAATATATATTTTGAACAGATATGATAGTCGTTAGTAGCGTGCGTCTTGAGTCAGAAACTGACAATAATTCTGATTTAAATTGCGTCATTTCACAAATTTTCAGCTTTTTCAAACTAGAATTTCACACAATAATAGTGCCAAAATGGTCCACCAAAAGGCTCCAATTATGAGCCCCCCCTTAGATACTCCCTCCTGTGTCGCGCAAGCGCAATGAGATGACCATTTCAGTGGCTCCGGAACCGGGGGGCCTGGGGGCCCGGCCCCTCAATAATTTTGGTAAAGGGGCCCAAGTACCCTAGAGCCCCCCCCAATAATCTGAGGTAAAATTATATAATTTTAGGGTAAAATGCATAATTTTAGATCAGATTCATAATTTAAAGGTATTATTCATAATTTTATGGTATAATTCAAAATGTAAGGTACAATTAATGTAAAGATGTATACATTTCAAAGCGCGGGAAGGGGATACCGCACAACCCCTCGGCGTTTCGCGCCTCGGAGCAGGCCAATTTGCCCCCCCCCCACATTTAAAATCTTCCGGAGCCTCTGCATTTACTTTTCTAAACTTTTCTCAAATTATATGGGCCCCTCTCACTGCTCTAGTGCAGGCACGTATTCCTCCAAGTTAAAATATTAATGTCAATTTTATTATATATAAACCTTTTACAGATAAATCTTCGGATTTTCCTCCCCCAAAAAATCACTCCCCGTTCGCTCGCTATGGTAACCAAGTTCACAAGCGCAAAATATACTGATTTTTTAATATTACCATCGAGTTATATTACATTTAGTACTTTGATCCAAGAATTGGTCGTGAAAGTTTTGTCGCAAATAATTATGACCTATATACTTGAAAAATTGAAGGAGACTTATTTTTTACGTCATGCTGCGGAAATTGTAACGCAACTTAACCACGTTCAGTCTGCTTGTCTATCTACACAGGGAATGCACATATCTAACACTATAGCTGTCTTTCGATGCCAGGATTCATATTTTAACTCAAGTTAGGATTTCAAATATCATGAATACAATCAAATATATCATACTTATTGTTTTAATATTCTTACATTGTGGAGACGGAAGAAGAAAAAAGAAGGTAAGCATGTAAATACTCTTGTGTATCGCCTGTCAACCCTTGTCATTATTTATAGACATTTATATTACGTTGTTAACACCTGCTTGATGTACACAAAAATATGTGCAGTATTATAATAGGCCTAATGTTATGACATGGACAGTAAGTTTCCTTATAAAGGTATAGCATGACGATTAGTAAGAACACGGTGTTTAGAATATAGGCCCTAAAATTAAACAACGGGAGAGTTTTGAAACGCAATGTGTTCTCAAAAAACGGAGGCTGTCAAAATTTAAATGTTTTGTATAAAAATGTTTTGTGATAGGCCTACATTTAATTAATTTTTTAATCATGACAGTTAATTAAGCATTTCAAATAAAGTAAGATTATTATCTTAGTAATTATTATTGCTCCAAATTTAGGCAATTTTTTGTTAAAAGATCACTCCTCAAATATAACAATGTCATTGGTGACAACGAACAACTTGACAAGCGATATATTGAGTTTTGTTATTTCAACTGAGCTGAAGAAAGTTATGACAAAAGAGATGTCTCAGAAGCCAGAATTTCTCCAAGATAATGTCCAAGATAATGTCTCCAAGAATGAAAATATGTCTACTAAGTATACCGATATGTTGTTACTGTGCGATTCTTGGTATGTTGATAGGCTTACTAATAATATTATGAGACCATACATCACACTTGTCAAATTTCCTGTCAACGATGCGTTGTTAAACATGGTTAATTTGACCCATGGGTGACAGCAAGTTCAATTTCACTAATAATATCCAGGGGAGTTACACATTTGCTACATAAAAAGAACAGAAATGCTTTGATTTTATAGTTTGTCAAGTCGTGCCAAGGTTAAAGTGGAAAGAGAAAAACTAAAGATATCTCTCATTGTATGTCGAACATTTTAGGCCTATCTGTATAGGCTGATAAAGCATGCCTGGTTGTACGTAGAAACTATATCATATTAGATTTGATGAGCTTTGATGTATATGCATGCCTTTGTCATAATGTCAGTAACTTTTTTGAGGAAATTAGAAATGGTTGCATTCATGCATTTGTCATTAATCTAGATAATGAAAGATTTGTGTGTGACGTTAAATTTACATTAAATAAGAAATGATATAGCTTGACATCTAAATGTCATTCATTATATTTTCTATAGTCCATATGCCCAAGTTCCAGTCAGTAGACTTTCGATTGTTTTTGATTTTATATCTAAACATAATGATGCATAAAAAGTTGCTTAATCAGCCATCATAACAATACTGCCTAAGTCATTTTTCCATGTTACTTCGCGATTTTGACTTGAGTATTAAAACCTATAAATTGTTAACCTAGCTTGGATGCGTTACTGAATACCATCAAAAGAGATGTATTCCACAAGTTAATGAAGAAAGCTGCTGCAATTTTGATGAATTATGGGTTTGTTACTCAGAAAGTCAAAATTGCAAATGAGAAACATATAAGAATGACTAAGGTAGTTTTGTTATTTGGGTGACGTTATGTGCTACCGTACTGCTGCTGAATGTTATTTGTTGTTGTTAGTGTTGTTTTTGTTGTTTTTGTTAAGGTTTTTAATTATTTTAACAAGTTGATACAGTTATAGGCCTAATAATTTATGATATGAAGCATATGTTGTTATCTTCATATAAATTATCCAGCACATAATGCAGATCTAACTGTTCACAACTTAAATCAAAATAAAATTAAGCTTACAAATAAATCCTTGACTATTGTTATGTCAGTCAACTTAATAATATATCGAAAGTCTGCTGAAGGAAATAATTCATGCCCGGGAATGTGCATTAAGGAAGTCTGTGGACAAGATAAAAATCATGTGGAAAGTTATTGAACTATCATTGTGTTTTTGGTGTGTTTTTTGTTTTCTTTTTTTCTTTTTTTTTTTTTTTTTTTTTTTCAAAGTAGAATAATGTAGAAACTACTCATGTTATTGTTCTTCATATTATGAGGCGTGAGCCGTGAGTACCCAGCAAAGATAAAAATGTTTTTAAAACGTTATAAACGCGTTTTGATTTTGGTCAAAACGTTCTAATAACATTTAAATGCCGGTTATATAAAAGTCATGAAAACATTTGCAAAACGTTTAATTTAAAACACAAAAATAAAAATTTTAAATGTTATCAAAATGTTTGCGCAAAATATTTGTTGGCAATAATTTGTGAAAAATATTATGGTAGAATGTTTTACATTACAAAACGTTTTATACACTGCAAAAACAAGTGTTTATATTTAAACACCAGATTGTGTTTATCAGAGCAACACTTAATAAACACATAATTCATGTTAATGGTCTAACACTAATGTTAATGGTTCTAACACTAATGTTCATAAATTAACACTTGGTGTTATATTACAAACATTAGTGTTTGTAATATAACACCAAGTGTTAATTTATGAACATTAGTGTTAGACCATTAACATGAATTATGTGTTTATTAAGTGTTGCTCTGATAAACACAATATGGTGTTTAAATATAAACACTTGGTTTTGTAGTGTACCCTTTCCGTTTTCTGTAAAACATTTTGTGTTTGCTAGGTAATTATTAAAGTGCATGTAATTTAAGGTGGCACTCATTTTGGGTTTAAAAAATCATCATCTTCATCATGTGGAGAGAGATTATTATTATTATGTAAGGCGTTGCCAACATGTATACAAAGCCACCTTAAGGAATAAAGATTTTACAGCTTGAATTTAATAAAGGAAACACACCGGGAAATTAGGGTTAACAAGTTGGCTAGCAACTGTTCGTACATGGCTCAAAGACAAGAACAAGTTCAAATTGGGATTTGTATTGGCTGCATGATGCGTGTCTGTATTAAGGGTGTCAATTTGCCTGATAATAAGCGAATTTTATACTGTAATTTTCAATTGACACCCACATAAGCTCCAATTTGACCAAGGTGAATAACATCACTGACCACTTATGAAAAGTTCAGTTTTTGGTCTGATATTTATTTTAAGGGTTTTATTTTTCATGGGAAAATGTATAAAGAACCTTACAAAACAAATCAAATACAAAATAAACGAGTAAGCAAGAAACCAACAAACAAAAAGACAGACATACATAAACAATAGGGTATATAATTTGCTGATAGCGATTGATATTAAAAAATGATGCATGCTGGGAATCAAAAGGGCTAAAAAAAGATCGAATTGAACTCTTTTTATTCCCAGCATGCAATTGCTATCAGCAATATACCCTATGCTTACAAATTATATTACAATTCAGCTGTTGGCTATATGATCATGGATTCTTCATTAGTAAACCTTGAATAATATAATTATAATTCGCCTTAGCAGTCAATGATGTTACAGGAATAATTACCATGGCAATAGATGAATAAATTTTTTTGAATGTATTGCCCTGCACGACAAGTACGCTGCACTCGTTGCAAGTGTGCAATCTTACTATAAATAGGGAAATGTTGTATCTATGTATGTATCTATCTATGTATGTATCGCTATAAAGGCTCCGTCAGTTTCGATCCAAATGTCGCCAAATTCATACGGGAGATCGAGGAATATACGGGAACGTGTTTAAACTTTATTTGGTTGAAAACGGTCAAGAATTGGCTGCAAAAACAGTGAAAATATGGGTAAAACGGGTTTTGGTTATGAAAATCGGTTGTCAGCCTACGCGTCAATGCAGCTGGCCGGCAGCGCGTCGGCGCCTCTTGCGTAATGCGCACTACGCCAATGGGCGCGTAAACGGCGCAGAGCCACGCGACTGCGAGCCAGAGACCAGTGGACATGATAATACGGAAAGAAGGAAAAAAAAAAAAAAAAAAGGTACATGGACGGGTCACGGGATTATGATAACGGGTGAACACGTCCGCAGACACGCTATGAGAGGACGTAATAAATACGGGAAAAAGATGTTTGTTGTATAAACAACATGAAGCGGTACTATAAAGAAAAATTAAATTAAAATGAGGACAAAAAAGTACGAGTAATAGGCCAACGGGTTAAAGTAACTAAATGAAACGGGAACGAAACAAAGAAGGAAAGAAACTAATCAGGAAATGTAAGAAAAAAGAAGGTAAAATAATGAGAAACGACGCAGAGTCGCGCAATGAATGATAATACGGGTGAACGACCGACCGTAGGCGTAATAAATACGGGGAAAAGATGTGTGTTAAAAAGTACAAACAACATGAAGAGGTAGGCCTACTGTAATTAAAAAAGAAAACAAAATGAGGACAAACAGGTAAGCCTACGAGTATGTGGGTTAGCCTATAGTTAGTCACAGTAAGAAAATGAAATAGGCTAAAGAAGGAAAGAATAATAAAATCTAATAAAATTAGATGATTTAAATAAAAAAAGCTATTAAACTGAGGACAGAACTAAATAAATAACATGAAAACGGGAAATCACAAGCTAAGCAGCAAAATAAAAAATGAAGTCAACAGGGAAATCTAAGAAAGGACAGATTTAGAAAATAATGGGAACGGGATTGAGTAAATAAAAAACATGGTAACGGAAATTTGCAAGCTTAGCAGCAAAATTTTTTTTTAAAATGGAACAAAATTGGCCCATGTAGAAGAAACTAAAAAGAAAGAAAGAAGCTAAAATGGAAACTTAGGCTTAACGAGGGTCAGACTCAGATAAATGAAATTTACCTTTTCAATGATTCTACCTGTTCAGTAATTCCTCCCGGGCCGTTTTAGTGAACGCTCCCATTTACTCACCTAGCGGGGACCCGCGCGTAGCGCGGGTGTCCCGCTAGTCATAGATTAAATACAATACCGCTCTTTTCAAAGACACTGAATCGTACAGGCGTGAGTGCTGTCAGCATAGGCCTATTATAATGTGAACTTTCTGGCGATTCAAAAATTGTGGCTATGGTAATTAATCATGTTACATCACTACTTCTACGGTGAATAGGTAATAGTATTGATAAAGGGGTCGATCACCCACCTTTGCACAGTATCAGAAGGACATTCCTCGTATTCAGACTGCAATTTGGTCCCGGGAATTTGGTGTGGCTGATGTGCTCTCAAAAACTGTGCAAAATTCGCTATCCGAGCCCCTAAATGTTTCTTGGAAAAAACAGACCCATATTTCACGAAACACAATTGATTTAGTTATTCATTGATGGTTGGTTGATCGATTTATTTATTTATTTATTTATTGATTGATTGATATATTGTTGTTTCACTTTAGAATAAACAAAATAGACAAGAGGACACACCAGCTGCTCAGCCAGACGCAGTCATAGCAGGTAATTTTAAGCTTGTTTAATATTTGACCTGTTTACAAAATGCATGTTTATGTTATAAGCCTATGTTTAACCCCATTTTGTGACCACTTTTTTTTACTACATAAACGAACGAGGAATTTTAGTTTCTCTACTGGAGTAACGCGTTGGTAGTGACAACACACGATGCTATATCATAACTTTTATCAGCCAATCGGGAACCACACGACGGTCATGCGCATTTTAATAGGCCTAAACTGATATGGGGATGGGAAACTTCTTCTCGTAGAAGAGGATAGGGATGCTGCTGTAGAAGAATTGTGCAAGTTGACACGGCGGACTTGACACCTAAAGCCGGGACCTAAAGGCCTACTACTATATAGTAGGCTACATATGTAGGCCTACTTATAATTAATAGTAGTTGATTCGGATTCCCCGGGTTGATACATAACTCATAAGCTTACAGAAGAGATGTTATGATCAGTCGTGTGTTGGTCCACACTACATGTACGGGCCGACTTTTACAATGATAGACCTAGCAATAGTAAGTAGGGGAGACTGGGGCAAGTCAGCCCTCGGGGCAAGTCCGCGTACCCCGTGTTTCTGATCTCGTGACTGCTGGAAAAGTACAATGATGATGTAATTAGCTGGCACACCCAAGAAAACAAGACAGTCCGACCCATCTCGCCACAGAAATTATCGTACCCAGCTCGCGCCCCCTCTAATTTTTGTAGAGCGGCGTCTGGCTATGTGTATTTTTGCAGAGCGGCGCCTGACTTTGTGTGGGCAGCGGCGGTGGCTCGGCGCCCCCTCTATTGAAGATTCCTGGATCCGCCCCTGGGTGGCAACAATGTGATAAATAATGGCCGCGAAGCGATCATCGCGTCGTCTTCGCGACACAGGGGTGGGGAGGGTGTATCCCCCCTCCCCACCTTTCCCCTCCTGTTGGATTCTGGCCGCCCACTGTGCTGGCCGCCCAGATATTTTCAGGCTGTTTTGTATTTTTTAGCCCATTTTGACAATTTTCGTCCAAGTTCCCCCTCTTCCTTGTAAGTTGCTCTGCCCCTGTTCCCACCCTATGTCACTGGTTCTTAAGCAGGGGTGAAGGGGCCAGACCAAACCACACACCCTTTTGCTATGTCACTGGTTCTTAAGCAGGGGTGAAGGGGCCAGACCAAACCACACACCCTTTTGCTATGTCACTGGTTCTTAAGCAGGGGTGAAGGGGCCAGACCAAACCACACACCCTTTTGCTATGTCACTGGTTCTTAGGTAAGGTTGGAGGGCCTAGACCAAAACACACACCCTTTTGCTATGTCACTGGTTCTTAGACGGGATTGGAGGGGCCCAAACTAAACCACACATTCTTTTGCTATGTCACTGGTTCTTAGGCAGGGCTAGAGGGGCCAGACCAAACTACACACCCTTTTGCTATGTCACTGGTTCTTAGGCAGGGGTGGAATAGACGGGATTGGAGGGGCCCAAACTAAACCACACATTATTTTGCTATGTCACTGGTTCTTAGGCAGGGCTGGAGGGGCCAGACCAAACTACACACCCTTTTGCTATGTCACTGGTTCTTAGGCAGGGGTGGAAGGGCCAGACCAAACCACACACCCTTTTGCTCTGTCACTGGTTCTTAGGCAGGGTGGACGGGTCAGACCAAACCACACACACCCTTTTGCTATGTCACTGGTTCTTAGGCAGGGGTGGAGGGGTCAGACAAAACCACACACCCTTTTGCTATGTCACTGGTTCGTAGGCAGGGGTGGAGGGGTCAGACTAAACCACACACAGACCCTTTTGCTCTGTCACTGGTTCTTAGGCTGGGTGAAGGGTCAGGCCAAACCACACACCCTTTTGCTATGTCACTGGTTCTTAGGCAGGGGTGGAGGGGTCAGATACCACACACCCTTCAGCTATGTCACTGGTTCTTAGGCAGGGGTGGAGGGGTCAGACAAAACCACACACCCTTTTGCTATGTCACTGGTTCTTAGACAGGAGTGGAGGGGCGCCGGCCCAGACCAACCCATGCACACCATTTTGCTATGTCACTGGTTCTTAGCCAGAGGTGGAAGGGCCAGACCAAACCACATACATTTTTGCAATGTCACTGGTTCGTAGGCAGGGATGGAGGGGCGGCAGGGGCCAGACCAAACCACACACACCCTTTTGCTATATGCACCACTGGTTTTAATGGTTCTTCATTTCAGAATGTTTGTTTTGTTGATGTTTTGATGTAATTTGTTTTGTTCCATTTCTAGCTGCTTGTACTACAACCTGCTTAGGTGACTCTCAGTTAGACCAACGCACCTGTGAATGCACTTGCGCGACTGGGTATCAGTATAACAGAGGGAGGCAGAGATGTGAAGGTAAGAGTACTTTAATATTAAATGATTCTGCCTGAATTCTATAAGCTGAGTTTCCCTTTCTTTTAAGAGGGGAAATTAGGGATTTGCAACATCAGAACACCCCTAGTAGAATTCATCAAAATTCAGAATTTGGAACAAGTTCAAAATGTCACATAATCAAGGAAAATTAGAACGATGTCACAAGTTGTATTTGAGGATGGATCTGATTCATCATTCAAGTGCTTGTATTTTTATTGCTTCAATAGCCAGTGATTTCAACTACTTGTCTTCTTTTTTCACACTGTGATGACATCAAATAAGGAGCATTTTGTGTTCCACAGCCTCATCCCCCACTTTTCTCAAAAAAGTTCAGATTTTTATACCACTGGAAAACTCTGGCTACAAAAGAATCTTGCAGATTAATTCATTCAGCATAAATGTCATCAAATTATAATTATGTTGTGGTGTACCAGAATGAAATTACAACACAGTGGCATATGGAGCAGTAATACATTATCATGCTTAACTTGCGAACACAAAATCAGAATCAACTGAAATTTTGGGAATAAGCTTCTTTTTTTTTTATAGATATCTACTTAAGGGCTGGGGTATGAGCGTTTGGACAGTATTTATTTTGGGACATTAGAGCACATCAGACATATCAATTGCATTCTGAATACGAAGAATGTCATTCTGATATCAAATAATTTTGGTTTTTGAAATTGCAATTTAATACACATTTTATGGCAAATCATTAAAATTGATATTTTTGATATTTAACAGTACTCGAAGTAAACTTTATAAATCTGATGATTTATACTTTAACGTATGTAGGTGGGATGAAATGCCGACGATCAATTGAAAATTTTGACCTTTCGTATTGAAGATATGGATTTTTTTCCCAAAACACCAAAAAAATTAGGTCTTTTGGGAAAAAAATCTATATCTTCAATATGAAAGGTCAACATTTTCAATTGACCGTCGGCTTTTCCTCCTGCTACATACACTTTAAGAATATATCATTAGATTTATATAATTTACCGAGGACTGTTATATATCAAAAATTTGAAAAATATCAAATTTTTATAATTTGTCATAAAATTTGTATTATATTGTGATTTTCAAAAAATGAAAATTATTTGATATCAGAAAGACATGCTTCAGTATTCAGAATGCAATTCGATAGGTCTGAGGTGCTCTCATGTCCCACACAAAAAAATACTGTCGAAACGCTCATTTTAGATCCCTTAAAAATGTCATAAAAAGAGTTGTGCTAGGATCACAAAATACTCCTTTGAAAGTTCTTTATCATGATTTAAAAATCTGCAAATTTACTTTTCAGAAAAATTGCCATATTTTGGGCAAAAATTAGTACTTATAAAAAATCTCCCATTTTTTTTCAAAAATTGTACATTTGTAAGAAACTTTTTTTAGGAAAGCTTGTAAGATTCCCACATGTCTAGTTGTTACCAAAACTGTCAAAATAATGCAACTCAAAATTTGGAAACAAATTATTTTAATGGTAGGCGTCAATCTAAGATAGAAAACAGAACATGATAAATTGGACCACGCCTCTTTAACAAGTAACTAAGTTTAAAGTGGTGAAATAACTTTTAAAGAATGTTAAGATAGTCAACAAACTGTATGGCAGTTTACAGTTATGGTAATGCCTAAAAGAAATTCAAATTAAGACAAGTTTTTACTGCACTTCTGGTTGAGTCCATTTTGTACACCCTTTAGGTCTAATATAGTAGTTTTGTGTCATACAGCAGCATTGTTCTAATGAGTTGAATGCAATCATTAAAGGAGTATTTCGTGATCCTAACATCCTCTTTTTATACCATTTTTCAATAGAGAGCCACAAAAAAAGCTTATTCCCAAAATTTCAGTTGCTTCCAATTTTGCGTTTGTGAGTTATGCATGTGTATTACACTGCTACTCTCCATAGGCCAATGTGTTGAATAACGTTCTGGTACACCAGTGGTATAAAAATCTTTTGAGAAAAGTGGGGGATGAGGCTGTGAATCACGAAATGCCCTTTTAATTTCACTGCAATCAAAATAATGTCTCTCATAAAACATTATTCTTTTTTATTCAGCACAATAACTTGTTTTAACAAGTTGTCATTCAATTCAAATTCAAATTCAAATTCAAAATCAAATTCAATTCAAATTGTCATTCAATTAAAGTTCATTGAGTTCATTTTTGAACACCCTAAAAGTTATTCTTTTTATGCCACATTATGTTCATATGAGTGGAGTGTAATATCATTTAATATCCTCAATAAAATTTCTTTTCATATAATATTCTCTTTTATGGTTTGAGGTTTCTCATTAAAAATCCTTTGTCATTATATACTTCACTGTAAAGTTCAGTATTCAACACAATAACAGTGGTTAGAACCAGAGAAGATATCCTACACTTCCCATAATGCATTTCTTCCATTTCAATGTTCTGTACTGATTTGCTATCTTATGCAACATCATTGGTCGAGAGTGACAAAAAGTACCTCAATGAACTCAGAGCACACCCATATCTTGCACAAAATATGATTATTTCTTGATTATCGACCCATTGGCCAGTCTATTCTCAACATGAAAACGAAAGGAACATGCAGGGCGTACTGATAAAGTAATAGGAGTGTCACTCATTTTGCTGTAATGGTCACCTATCCCTACCTGTCGGAAAACTCCTTCAGTCCGCCCACGTGCGTCACGGCATACAAATTCACAAGCTTTTGCAACATTTACAGCAGCTTACAGCCACAAAAGACTGTTACAAGAATTCTTTTATTTCCCAGAACTATTAATGTTGCGAAGGATTCTGGGAAGGGTGATATATCTTCTTTTGGGTTAGAACTATGTAAATAATCATTGCCAAGTGATTTGGTGGGAAGTATTATGTTCTGATTAGTCAAAAAGGAAAAAGTCATTGAGGATCAAGTCAGATTTCAGGAAACACTTCACCACATGTGTATTTGAAATCGGATGTGAACGTAGCCAACCATTAAAAGCCTGGAGGCGGTGATGCTGAGTATCTCATGCGAACTTGAACATCAAAACATCTCACATTTATTTATTTGTTGATTGGGTTTAACATCAATGACGTCAGTCAAAATTTTGAAGACCCTGTTTATGATGAAATCATTTGTGTTCTAAGAATCTTTTAAAGTATTTTCCTATATTCCAAGCCTGAGGCTCTACAAAGTGTTGTTGCTCAGGTACATGGTATTGGCAATTCCATTTAAAGTCCACACTCCCAGTGGCCTAAATTTCTTTTTGACATGGGGGGGGATGGGGTTGGAAAAACATTCTTGAAGTATAGGTGATACCAGCACCTTTTTTCAACAGAATAAGTTTATGGTACAAAAGCGCACAAAAATTTTTGCCCTATAAAAATTTTTGCCTTATTAAACTGATTAACTGATTAAATATGGTGCAAAAGTTGAATAAATTTGTGCGAAGCGTGCAAAATTGTGCACTTTTGGGGCTTGAACCGGGGGCTTGAATGCCCAAATATGAGGTTAATTTGGTCAGAAACCTACATACAGGCAGCAATATCATCGGGGGGCATGGGGGTGATTGTATGGACCATCCCCTGGGGGACCATCCCCCTGGCATCCCCCAGGATCTATGCCTATGCACACTCAACTTATGGAAGAGTTTGGAAATATTGTTCACAGGGGGAGTATGAAATTCAAATAGAATGAATCTTATAAATCAGTGCAAAGTATTTTCTGGCTCTGCATCTTGCAATGTAGGCTAATTGCTCAGGTGCATATTATTGGCTATTCTATTTAAAGTCCGCACTCCCATTGTGGAAGAGCTTGGAAATATCTTCCACAGGGGAGTATGAATTTCAAATGGAATTAGCACATTAGGCACTCCATTTGAATTTCACACTCCCTCTGTGAATGATTCGACCAGAATCTTCCACAGTTTCAAATAGAGTTGGTTAATGTGCTAATTCCATTTGAAATTCATACTCCCCTGTGGAAAATTAAAAGTGTGAACTTTAAATGGATTAGCAGATTTTCACCTAAAGTTCAGAACAATCCTAGAACTAGTTCCAGTTCTGCGCACACGTCCGCTGGGAAGCAGCCAATGAGGCGTTTTGTAGAGAGGGCTTGTCATGGTCCCCTTCAGTGCTATATCAATCCAAACAATTCTTTTCTGTTTTGAACATTATGAAAAGGATATCTCACAAATTTCCCAAGATGAGTTATCAGAATAAGTGTGATTGCAATTAGTGGAAATGTTATCAATAATGATTTATTCTTGTCACCATGGTTACAACACATGCTAGTATTTGCTTTTGTTTTTGGCACCATCCATATTATTGTTTTTGTGTTTTAGTGATTTGTACAAAAGAGGAGTCTGTTGAAGATGAAACCAGGAGGTCTTCAGGTGACAGTTGATTTGAAAATGGGGTCTGTCTTACTGGTAGTGGTAGAATTCAGTGCAGCCATAATCAAAATTCATAGCGGGGGGTGCAGGAGGTGTGACATACACTCCTGACCCCCAATGCCAATCCAAATAAAAAGGTTGATTGAAAATCAGCCCTTTTTTGAAGGAGATATTGATAAAAGGTCTGCTTGTTTTGGCACATTGAAAGCTATTGAAATTAGTCTTTTTTGAAGGAAAAATTCACAAAAGGTTCACTTTTTTAAACCCCCTCGCAGCCCCAATAAATAAATCCTGGCTATGGTTCTGGCCATGGTTGCCTTATCAGGGTCTCTCAACAGATTTTCTTGAAATCCAGCCAGCCAACCACTGATATGTGGCCCTTGACCAACTCGGAAAGGTAAAGAAAAACACAAGAAAATCCGGGGTGTTTGGCCCCTTGTGTCCCTTGAACAAATGAAGGTGACAACCCCCTGACATATGTGATAACCTTTTAAGTACACTTTAAACTATTTCAAACTTTTGTCATTCTCTCTCTCTGTGTCAGGTGGCGCTGTGTAGCGCTGCTGTGGTCTTCACAAGAGTATGCCATCTCACCTTGCATTCCTTGGTTAGAAACTAGCTTCACCGTCACGTCATTAGTCCAAGATGTTGGTGGACGTCCTCTTCCTTGTCTGCCTTCCATAGCCCCTTGCAAAATCTGTTTTTCTACACCTCCATGTTTCTTGACAATATGGCCAAAGTACTTTAGCTTTCTCTCCATTATGCCGCTTCTGATGGTTAGACTTGTACCAATCTTGTCGAGGATCCAGGAATTTGTTCTCCTGTCTTTCCATGTCACTTGTAGAAGCCTCCTGTAACACCACATCTCAAAATCATATATTCTTTTTCTATCATTCTTGGTCATAGCCCAAGACTCGCATCCATAAGTGGCAACGGAAAACACAATTGCATGAAGTAGGCATACCTTGAGGTCAATGGATAGGCCTCTGCCCGGGCCTCTGCTTTTCCATATGCTTGACATGCCCTGTTTTTTTTCCGTTATTTTGTATAATTACATTGTTTTTATTTTTTCATCAGATATAAACGAATGCAGCCTGTATCCAGACCGTTGTTTAGGCAATTGCTACAATAGAAGGGGATCATTCGAGTGTATTTGCCCAAGTGGCTATGTGATTCATAAAAATGGATGGGATTGCCGACCAGAACCAAAAGTATTACGTAAGCTATCATGAAACTCTGTTGGTCATAACCTACATGTATCATTACACTTTTATGTAACTTTTATCATCAGGTTTTCTTTTACCAAAATTTTTCTTGTTTAGGGACCGTTCACAAACACTTGTTAGGAGGGGGCCTGATGCAAAAAAATCATGACGGAAAGTTTTGGGGCCCCCCTTTTCGGATCTCAAAAATTTCAGGCCCCCCTTTTTGACATGAATATTATGGGTCAACCCCATAGAAAAGCATATAAAGTCAATTTTCCCAGGAAAATGTGTGATATTTTTTTCAGGCCCTCCCCCCTTAGGAGGGTCAAAACTTAAGAGCCCTTTTTTGAATCAGGCCCCATAACAAGTGTTTGTGGATGCTCCCTTAATCTTATAAATTATGTTTTGCAGAATTTGACATGATTTACTGTGACATTGTAGAATTTTGCAAAAAAGTTCCTGTGATTTCCCATTATCATTATCTACTGTGATTTGCATCAACTTGGTCAATTTAACACTATATCCCTGAATTTTCACCAATGGGGCCTATTAAATCATTCATGTACAAAATATGGAAAAGGTAGCACTTTTTAATACTTTTTTCATTTCAAATTTATGAATATTTGATTAAGGAGCCCATGTGTCCTAAACATAATCACCCATGAAAGTATAAATAAGAAAAACAAATACTATAAATAAATATTCTTCATATATTTGCTTCATTTCAGCTTGCGGAGGTTTAGTATGTTATGATGGTTCAAGACTCAATACTGTGTTGTGTAAATGTGAATGTGAAAATGGGTACAGGTATAATTTCTACACAGAACAATGCGATGGTGAGTTGTATACCCAAAAATAATTGTTAATCAACAAATGAATGACGTGAGAAAAAACCAAAAGATTGATGAAGTAGTTAGGCCTATATGTGATGTGATCAAGCAAAATCAGTCAGAAGTC
Organism: Amphiura filiformis; assembly: GCF_039555335.1. Classification (NCBI taxonomy): domain Eukaryota; kingdom Metazoa; phylum Echinodermata; class Ophiuroidea; order Amphilepidida; family Amphiuridae; genus Amphiura; species Amphiura filiformis. Next base: position 49,510,085 of record NC_092642.1, on the reverse strand, counting down.
AGAAATATTGATTTTGAGATATAGCCAAACAAAGGAAGGGTGTCCTTTTGTTTCCTATTGTTTTAGAAACTTGTTCAAATTCAATGGGGTTTTCTGTAAAATGTAGCTTTGCAAATGCTTATTAACCCTAACAGGACTACAAAATACTACTTGATATATGTGCTGTTCGTGCGTGCATCCCACGTGGTGTGATGACGCAATCGCCCTAAGTGATATATAGGCACGGTTTCACTAGCCAGCGAAGCCCAACACCCATGGCAAAGTGCCGCCGACCCAGTGCTTGGCGTGCAAGGGGTCTCGAGTTTGAAGAAACTGAAAATTGAATATGTTTACAAGACTTCAGACTGATTTTGCTTGATAAGTGACCCTTCCCTTGTGCTGTGTAACGAAACCAAAAGTGGGACGAAATAACATCAGTATTTTCACTGAGAAACAATCAAAATAATTGACTAACTCCTCCTCAATGAATCTAGTTTAAGTCATGTTTAAGTCACATGACTTAATGGGTTATTCGATTTGAAATTCACACTCCCACTGTGGAAGATTTTGCTCAAGTATTCTACAGAGGGAGTATGGGTTTCAAATAAAATAGATAATTGGCATGATTGGCCGGCAACTTCCATTTAAAATACTCACTCCAGATGTGGACGATATAGGTAACAATATAAGATACAATTAAGGGGAGGAGTATGGGTTTCAAAATATTAACCATAGCCAATTCTATTTGAAAAACATACTCCCTCTTCTTCTTCGTTGGTACGTGACGACAGACTATGTAGTCCATGTAGAGCCACGGTGGAATACTTTTCTTAAATCTTCTGCTGGGGAGGGCAGATTTGAAATGGAATAGCCTAATTATCTTTTGGTTTATAAATTTTCAATTGCATCTTTACATCTTCTGAAGGAGGTCAATAAATAAAATAATATTCCATAATGAATAAATCAATCAATGAATTGGTTGGTTGATTAATTAATAATAATAATAATACATGGGATTAATTAATCAATAATCAATTTCAGATATTAACGAGTGTATATTAGGAACTCATGGCTGTGGACATGGATGTATCAACGTTCCTAGAGGCTATAAATGCTACTGTCCTGAGGGTTACGTGTTATCATCTGATGTCAAGCAGTGCTCCAAATCGGTGGATTCAAATAGAGAACTACGTGAGTAACAAAATACTACTGTACGAGGGGGTTTCCAAAAGTTTTTGAAATCACCCAGAAGTGAAAGAGCTACATCGATGAAATTTTGTTAGTGTAATCACTGGTCCTTATGTACATTATGGTCCAAAAATGGTCTCATAAGTATGTTTACTTTCTTTACAAGTGGCGCTAGATAGGCAGTAGGCACATAAACTTTTCATGATAAGATCCTCCACTTTCTTGAGTTTCTTCACTGTGACCGCATCATCTGTAAGTGATGCACGTCCACTTCTTGGCTCATCTGTGAGGGACACTTGGCTAGTTTGGAAATTCCTTTTTCAAAAAGCAACAGTGTCATATGATGGGCAATGATCACTGTAGATAGCTCTCATTTCATCATAGATTTTCTGAGCATTGTAGGCCTAACCCCGGGGTCTAACCTTCAAATGCAGGAACTTAATCACGCTGCGTGCCTCAATTTTCACCATCTTGCAGAGTATGTGCCTACTGCCCATCTAGCGCCACTTGTAAAGAAAGTAAACATACTTATGAGACCATTTTTGGACCATAATGTACATAAGGACCAGTAACACACTGACAAAATTTCATCGATATAGCTCCTCCACTTCTGGGTGATTTCAAAAACTTTTGGATACCCCCTCGTATGTTCAATTATCGTAGATAAAAGGTATTGTTTATTTGAAAATGTTTCATGATTGCAAGACCTAAACAAGAAATGTCTTTAAAAAAGTTTCCTGGACTGGTGATGATTTAGTCGGTCTATAATACCGAATTTATTAATTCGTTTTAAACAATTCATTGATGCTAGCACTGGTAGTATCCATTACTGCCAGTAGACTGAAGTCTGGAAAGGTGACCTCAATGCTGTGGGTGGTCTTCCTGTGCTTTTGAAAGTTTTGGAAGTTTGTGAGAGCATAACAAGACTTTCCAGTAATGGATTTTTATTTCCGTCTGTATAAAATACTTTTTAATTAAGTTTTTCATAACATGTTAAAAAGGCAGAGACCCCAGCTGTATAATAAATTAGCTAGGTAAGTTTTGAGTAACCTTGATGAAAATCATCAAAAAAGTGCCTATTCTTTTGTGTGTGTATGGTCCATCACCTGTCACTTGGTAGTCTTGTAACATGTCTAATGGCACTGCCCATGACCACTCGGTGAATTGTTTAATTCAAATTAATCAATTCGGTATTATAGACTGTTAGTAGGTGACACTTAAACCAGGCACATATCCAGCAGGGGGAATCCCTAAACATGGGTCACAATTTGACAAAATTGGTCAAAAAACCTGTCAAAACAGCCATTTTTGTTTTTGTTTTGGTGAAAAAAATCAAACATGGGTCCTGATTTGAGAAATAAAATTGGTCAAAAACTGTCAAATCATTTTTTTAGGTACAAAAATCCCTAAATATGAACAGTTGTTTCAGAGTGCCAGCAGGACACCCTTGCCAAAATGTAATTCATGTACCCCAGGCCCCCACACTATACTTTTAATAACGTTTTCAAATTTTATTTTTGTTCCTAGCATGTGATGGTAAGGTATGTGGCACAGGCTCATCATTAGATGCACATCACTGTAAATGCGAGTGTCAGATTGGCTACACATATGATATTGATGAGAATGCATGTGTTGGTAAGTATAGATGAGTTGACCTAAATGTTTATCAACAAAGACAAGGGACTGGTATATCAATATGTTTGAGTGAACCCCATGAAACCACTATACTGTTCAATAGCCTTATTGTGATGTGGCGGAGTTTTAAAAACACGAGCCCTAGGCATAATATGATGGGCGTGCATACTGCCAGGCAAAAAACAATGGAAATTGTGATGATGCATGCACATGCTGCCAGGCATCGAAGTCAGAAGTCAACTCATCTATATATAGGTGAAGGCTGGGTTGGGTACTCACACTTATTGGTTATTCAAACCAGTAGCGCTAATAATGCACCAGTCCTTTACACTCTTAAAAGGTGTATCTTACCCTTAAAGCCTTTTTGTCCTGCAGAGCTCTCAACAGGTTCTTTCTTCTATCATATGGAAAAGTAGTCTCTTTTGGTCAAATAAAAGGGGTCCCACAGTTAAGCAATGGGAGAAAATTGTCTTTTTTCTCTTTCAACTTCAATTATTATGAAAGGAAAGTCTTTAATTTTTTGGCTCACTCTTAATTGTCTCAAGTATAAATTAAACTTTACTTACCTCGATTTTCAAGGAAATCTGATGAAAGACCTCGTCGTACAGGAGCACTAAACACAGCAAGGTATTCCCAAAATCTCACTCGATTTACAGCGAAATACACTGACATGCACCCTGTGTCATTAAAGTAGCGTGCTATATACGGTCCTCACTTGATAATAGAAAGTCCGATTGACTTGGCTTAAACGGTATTTCCTAGAAATACTTTGCCAGATTCTACTCTCTAAAAGGAATCTGATTGGTTACAAAGTGCCGTCGTACTGTAGGAAAAACCATACCCTCTTCCGTACAGCCCTGCTTAGTGTGTTGTGTGGTAATGTATGCATTGTGCATTGACCTTGAACGCCTCTGTACACACAGCGTGCACACACTGGAGTCGAGTATAATTTATTTAAAGAGACTTTCATAGGAAAACTTTTCCATATGATATGTTCAAAACCCTAAAAGTTCCTAGAACTTAACTAGGGGTTCCTAAGACTCCTTTAGATCCCTTTGGAAAACCTTTAATGGGGGTTTTAATTATCTTTAAAAGTCCTGGACTATAATAGGACATCCAAAGAACCTTTGTAGTAAGCCTTCCCATTTTCTAAGAATATATTTGGCATAAAATGTCAGAACCATATGCTCCTGTGAAGAAATGGCACTGTCATGTGTGGTGTTAAACCTGAAATTCCCACATCTAGTCATTTGATGTGCTAGGGGGCACAAGGAAATTTTCTCCAGTGATTGGTCCCATATTTATTTTCCCCCGTCAAAATCAGTAAAAGGTTCAGATTTGGGTAAAAAAGAAAAAGGTTTAGTATGTTGTCACCCGTAGAGACATCTACTCTATTTGCCACCTGAACAAATTGGGCTATTCCAATTGAAATCCACACTACCCCTGTGGAAGATTTTGGAAATATCTTCCATAGAGGGAGTATATTTTTCAAATGTAATTGGTCAGGGTTAATCATTTTAATCATTTTAAAACCCTTACTCCCCATGTATTATGGCTTTACCTATATCTTCTACAACTGGAGTGAGTATTTCAAATGGAAGTTACCAAAATGTCTTTTCTATTTGAAACTCATACTCCCTATGTGGCAGACTTTAGCTAAATCTTCCATAGAGGTAGTATGGATTTTAAATGGAATAGCCCAATATTGGTGCTTCAGCATCTAAACGTTGCATGTCAATTTGGTCCATTTATTGTGACAGTTCTATTTAAAACCACATTTATACAGGTGGATTTGGGAGGGGGTGCCCCCGGCGCACGCCCCTTCCCCCTAATTTTTGCAGAGTTGCGCTTGACTTTGTGTGGGTGCCAAGCCACCGCCGCCCCTATTGAAAATTCCTGGATCTGCCCCTGATTTATATAATATTTGTTGTTTATTGTTGGCAGATATTGATGAATGCTATGACTATCGTGGTTGGTGTGGGGGGACATGCATAAACAATATTGGATCTTATCAATGCATATGCTCCGATGGGTATCAAATCAATGAAGATGGATGGACATGTGATCCCATACCTACCCCAGGTGAGTGTTATCTAGTGTATTATGTGATCTCCACAGAGGAGAAAGAAACAGAGCGCGTACAACCAGTCAAAGTCCACATGTATTGTATGATATAAGTTCTTGCATATTCATGAGGGCCGATTGTTCGATCGTGCCGTGTCTAACAATCACGCCAGTGCTGCGTGCCTTCGATAGAGCGTTAATTGCGTGCTTTAGAGATTACGCGATAGACAGTGAAAATATGCGGTAATTGCGTAGCAGTCTCGCCTGTCGCAATTTCATGGAACAATCGACCATCATTATCGGGTGATGCTGAGACTTTGACTGGTTGCACACGCTCTGTTTCTTTCTCCTCTGTGGTGATCTTGTACCTACCCCAGGTGAGTGTCATGTAGAGCTGTTGTCGACAATATTGTCAACGAAGCAATTTTCCCAACTGTCGATAAGAATGGACCAATTGTCGATAAAACACTGGTCATTAGAATTACATCGCCATTATTTACCATGAAATAACTGCATCAGTTTTCTATTTTCATCAGCAAGTGGTGTGGATTATCTTTCCATTACAACTCCAATATTCTGATGCTGCGTATATGGGGTAGTAATATCTTGATACGAATAAGCGACGTATAACATGGTCTCTGAACTTAATATTTTGACTTTCTTGATGTATTGGTTTGTCAAGAAATTGTCGACGTCGGATATTGAGATTTGACAATTGTCGACAATGAAAGTACTACTCGACAACAGCCCTAGTGTCATGTAGTGGATAATGCACAGAACCTACAGACTGAGCAGGATGAAAATCTGTCATTTGCATAAGAAAAATAACTAGTTTGGAAAGGACTATAAAATGAGCTCTGATGTATAGGTCGTATGAGGTCATTTTACAAATATGATAATTTCTTTTAACGAACCAGGAGAACCGCCCTTCTGGCGAGAACACATTTTACGCATCACATAATTTACTAATCTACTTGTTTATAGTGTTGTATACTTTTCAATAAGAATTTGTTATTTACTACCAAATATTTGGTAGCACATATTTGTAATATCATTCATTCATCTATTTATTCATTCATTCATGCATCATTCAAATATTAATGAATGAATGAATGAATAAATAGATGAATGAATGATATTACAAATATGTGCTACCAAATATTTGGTAGTAAATAACAAATTCTTGTTGAAAAGTATACAACACTATAAACAAGTAGATTAGTAAATTATGTGATGCGTAAAATGTGTTCCCACCAATTTTCTTTGCTTACCTCAGTTGTTCAGCTCAAAAAATATTAGGAGACATATCTGACAATAAAAGCTAACATTTTATGGAAAAGAAATACTAATCTATTTTTATGGAAATATTACAATATGATTTTAATAATATAGCAAACTGTTTTTTGTTCTTTTTTCCAGACCCTGGGGATGAAATCTGTGGTGATTATGACATCAAATGTGACAATGGTCATTGTGTACAAGACACAGTAGTCTGTGATGGCTATGATGATTGTGGCGACGGAACAGATGAACAAAATTGTAAGTATCCGGGGTTCCACAAGATCATGCATAGGACCCCTATTGTAATGGTTAACATGTTGATAGCAAAATCATGCATTGAATACATATATGCATACCTTTATCATATTTTTTTTAATTCATTTATTATTATATGATGTTGTTGTGTAAAAAAAACGTCCTTACCAAAATACTTAAAACACATGTCATATTAGTCAGTATGAAAAAAGCAAATAATGCATGCTCCACATGTAAAATGATTGCAGCATGGGCATGATGGGAGCAGGTCTGAGAAACAATTTAGCAATTGTCCCTCTGAATATATTGGGCCATACACCACTGGGTGGTGTTAATGTGATGGATAAGTAGGTATGTCACAGTGGCTGCACAATAATTCTGCTACACTGTGCATGCAAGCATAACAGTGAATTGAAAAGGGCGCGCTTCAAATTTGGCCAATTTTAGAAAACATCCATGTCGATAAATGAATTTCTTCATATGCTTCATTTATCCAAATTGTTTAAATTTTTAACATATGATGTGTGAAGCCTTTCTGAGGCTAACATCGGGTCCTCCAAAATTAAAATTGTTTTGTTTAAGAGCTACTGCCTGTTTTTATGGATTTTTGAAAATCGCTCATAAATCAGTAAATATAGGCCTATTGAAGTAAAGGAACTACCACCATTTAGCTGAAATACTAATCTTTCTTAGCATGTAAATTAATTCGTCGACAACAAATGAAACACTTCCCTAAAACCAGTTGAAGCAAAACATTAATCAATGTTTTTTTAGGGAGTAATTTTCCAAACCGCAATAGCTCTAAGCCATTGTGTGTGTCCAAGGCCATACTATTTTTGTATACGCGTTACAGTAAAATTGCTGTTCACTTTTCCGATTGTCCTCCCATGTTAATCCAGATGACAAAATGTTAATTTAAAGTCTCATTGCAACTGAATTTTAATTTTTACTTTTCGGACTTGGCTTTGAGTAATGGTGACACATACCATGTTTACAGTAAAAATTAAAATTATATTCTAGACACCGTCAAAATGTCAAACTTTTTATTTTTTTGTATTGTTTTTAAATAATTAACTGCAGTTCATTTATTCAACCTCATAAGAGGATCATACTTTAAAAAATTATGATGAATGAACAGACGTTCATTAAATATTGAAAAAAACCTAAAATTACTCATGCCTAATTTGCATAATAATAGCATAAATACTTAATTAGCTGTAATTACCTAATTTGCATAATTAATTACTTTTTGTGTATTTTTTGTTATCAATTGAAAGAACGTTGTATGCATATGTGTGCAAAAAAACCCGCACCTTTATATCATGTACGGTTTTCTATTGGCATCAATTTTGCATATTAATTAGCTGAACTTAGTCATTTTTTGAGATTTAATTTGTCTGCAGAATGGCGAAATTGCTAAAATAGTATATTTGGTTAATTTATTATGATTATTCAATGATAGATTTTTTAATTTTGTTTTCTGTAACGAAGTCAGGAAAGATAGGAATTTAACATGTGATATTTAAATTAATGCTGCTTTTTCAAGCAAGCATCTAAATATACCTTCAAAATCTCGAAATGTGCCAATTTTGTCATTACAGCCATTTGTGGCAGGATTTCATTCCATCTACGAGCATCTTTAAATTGACGCTACATCACAATGTATTGACCGATTTCAATTCTGTTTTTTGATTTTTGATGCTTTAATAAAGCTCAATAATGTAGGAACATTAAATAACATGTTTCTGCTGCGATTATTTTTGAGGTGATATGCCTAATAATAGTGATGATAATGATGATGATAACATTTCTCCGATGTAAAAGGGTGAAAATTCACTATTTTGGGATGATCTGAAAAGATTAAAAAGTGTTTTAAAAGATATTTTGTGTTTTCTGGGATGATGAGTATTTGTTTCTTGCCACATACAGGCAAGAATATCTGCCCTGCTGAATCTTTCCAGTGTGCTAATGGAGCCAAGTGTCTGGATAAATATGATTTGTGTGACTCAGAGAATGACTGCGGAGACTTTTCAGATGAAGAATATTGTAGTATGTACCGAAGACAATCAGTGACTGGGCTATTCCAGTTGAAATCCATACACCCCCTATGGAAAAACACAACCTTAATCTCACACACAGTGAGTGTAGAATTCAAATGGAGTCCCCATTAAGGGAAGGGGTATGAACGTTTGGACAGTATTTATTGTGGGACATTAGAGCACACCAGACATATCGAATTGCATTCTGAATACGAAGAATGTCCTTCTGATATCAAATAATTTGGATTTTTGAAACTCGCAATGTAATGTAACACACATTTTATGGCAAATCATTAAAATTGATATTTTTGATATTTAACAGTACTTGAAGTAAACTTTATAAATCTGATGATTTATACTTAAAGTGTATGTAGGTGGGATGAAAAGCCGACGATCAATTGAAAATTTTGACCGTTCAGTATTGAAGATATGGATTTTTTTCCCAAAACACCACAAAAAAAAGGTCTTTTGGGAAAAAAATCCATATCTTCAATATAAAAGGTCAAAATTTTCAATTGATCGTCGGCTTTTCCTCCCAGCTACATACACTTTAAGAATATATCATTAGATTTATCAAATTTATTTTGAGGACTGTTATATATCAAAAAATTGAAAAATATCAAATTTTAATAATTTGTCATAAAATTTGTATTATATCGTGAATTTCAAAAATGAAAATTATTTGATATCAGAAAGACATGCTTCAGTATTCAGAATGCAATTCGACACGCCTGAGGTGCTCTCATGTCCCACATTAAAAAATACTGTCAAAACGCCTATAAACGCTCATTCTAGATCCCTTAAGATAACCCCATTTAAATTCACAATTCTGTGGGAGATTAAGGAATGTCTTCCATAGGGGTGTGGATTTCAACTGAATCACCCATTTGTTAAACCAGAACACCCATTAATTTAAGATTTTGGAACAAGCACAGATTTACTTACGAGGGGCAGTCAATAAGTTCGTGGAAGAAGGTACTTGAAAGAGTACTAGCCAAATTCTTTCTATCTCTCTCTTGAGCATGGTCACTACATACCTTAATGTACCCGTCACAATTTTTCTTGAAACCTTCTATGTCAACAAAATGGAAGTCTTCCGATGGTTACTTTAATTTACTGACCCCTCTGTCGTGAATGGCAGCTTGACAAACTAAGAATAGTGTACAGGACAAAATCCGAGAACAGCCACATTCCTACCATCAACCTTCTTCACATGATGGCTTGCCTCAATTTTGCTAGCAAAATTGTATGATATATGCCTATGATTGTACTTTCATTTGGCAAATGATCTGTCATCAAGACTATCCCTGGATCTCAGAAACAGCGATGAAGACCTTGCACTCACGGTGACCGAAAGTGATGATCTTCTTAGGGCGTGAGATCCAGGTGCTTCCACTAAATTCACTTAAACTCAACTCATAATTCCAGTGATTAATGTATGCCTTATCACCTTTAGCCATAGATTAAACTTGCCTTGGTCCTCATCCTAAGTGTATAGAAGGTGTGGACCTGAATATGTCAACTGGTATCAATTTTGTACATGAAGATTCCGGAACCCCATCTAGAAGACACCCTGGAATACCCAAATGTTAATGGATTAATATTGAAAACACATTCATCAGAGTTGTCATATTTTGTGGCTATCTCATCTTTCTTATTTGGCTCTTTATTCATTATCAATGCCACCGTACCAGCGCATATTAGTGGTGACGTCAGCAAGTCTTTTGGACCTTGGATGATCTTCAAGGATGCTCATTCCATTCTTGAACTCTAAGAACCATTTCGTTGCTGTTGAATACCAAGGACTTCATTACCATTTACAACAACTATACACTGTTAAAGTTTATTTGAGTTTTCACCAGCGTCGGGAGAAATTTCCATGATGACCCTGTATTCACTTCTGGTAGTACCTGTGAATTCATGGAGGTAGACTTCCTCTGAAGAGTGTCCTGCCCATATGCAGTGATGCAAAAATATAATATCTTTGCAGTAATGGTTTGAAGGAACAAGCTTTCAAATGAGACCAAATTCAATACCGTGCGACAAAGTAGCATACCGAGTTCTACGAACTTTTTGACCGGCCCTCGTATCAACCAAATTATCAAGACAAATTCTGGCAGGATAAAAGTATAGCATGTACAAAAAAGTGTACTTAGTTTGTTCCCACACATGTGAGGCAGCTAAATTTGAAAACTATCAAAAGTTGAATTTTGCCACCCTTTCATCAACAACCTGAAAAGGTTGACCCAATATTTTTTGGATGGTTTGAAAAAGTGAAGAGCCAAAAAAAAAGAAGGATAAGAGGCACCCCTTCTTCTTCTGCCGCCCTTTCATTTTTGCTGCTCCCTGCTTTTACCCTGGGTGGCCCAAAGCCCCCCTCAAAATACAAGCATGATCAACATGAAGAAAACCTGATCCTGGGAAGCAGGTTATAATTTGCAAGTTGACTGATGTTCAGTGTCATTAGACATAATTTTTTGATTTGCGAGTCACTGCTTTGTATTAAATCCCAAGTGAATACTCTCAATTATCTGCGAATCGTAAAACAAGAGAATGAATTCAATCTAGTCAACCAGATTATTCCAACGTACTGACTGCAACATTGGTTGCTCCAAGGTATATTGGAATAATCTGGTTGAATCACAGAATTAAAACCAGAGAACCAGGACTCGACCGCCATCTTGATACAGGCATGGAGCAAAAATTGGGGGTATTCGGTTTCCCTCGGAATGCGCTCGAGTCATTCGTTGTCATGCAAGCGACATGGATGATGGGCGCATGTGAGAGACGACTTGATGCGACCTGCACACAAGTACCAAGACGCTTCAGATGAGACGCAGAATTGTTTTCGTTCGTCTCCGCGCACCGTCGGCAAGGACCCGAATACCCCAATTTTCTCCCCATAGCTGACGTCGCGATTGTACGTGGCGGTATAGGGAGTCCCGGTTCTCCTTCTCTAATTCTGTGGGTTGAATAGATTGAATTCATTCTCTCGTTTTGCTAGGTATGATAGTACTTAATTTGATTCTACACTGTTTAATGTCATAGAATGTCAGGATGAGAAACTTCAATGTCGTGCATGGGAGAGAAGAGGTGAATGTGACGCTAACCCTGGCTGGATGAATTGGAATTGTAGACTTACATGTGAAGTTTGCCTCACAACGGATGGTGTGCGTAAGTACATGCACTGTAAAAGTGTAATTTTTTAAATTTTTTTCTGTGTTTTTTGTGCTCAACATAGCTATAGCAAACATTTAAATGTATTAAGATGTTCTTTTATGTATACTTGTTCTATATAGGCCTAAAAAAGGCTTTGATTGCTCTTTCGCGAAATTAAGTGTCGCTCTTTTTTTTCTTCAAAGTAGAAATGTAGCTTAAACATTTTGATGGAGTTCTTGTTTGTTTGTTTGATTTCTTCTTTTGCCTGGGTTACTTATTCAGTGGATGTTTTAAGGAATCCTCTGTTCTTCCATGAGGCCCAGGTTTTTCTCAGCACTAAAATATTGGTGAATTTAGATCCTAAAAGGTTTAGACTCAACATATGCTGTATATTTAAAACAAATGCTATTATTCTTGAATAATTTTTTGCATGAACTTTTATAGTCATACTGTTCATGTACATTCTGTTAAAGTTGCCTCAGTATTACTGATCAAGACTAAGAACTGTTTTCACTGAAAGTCTTATACAACAGTCTGTGCCTACAAATGAGCTAGAATTCTGTAAGTATTTCTCATTGACCAAATGTGATGCAATCAAGCAAAATGAGTCTGATGTCGATCAAAATCAAAATTCAGTTTTCAATCTCATTTGATGAGCCATTCTCAGAGCTTTATTTTGCTGAAAACCCCATCATAATTAGACTTTTCGTTCCAGATATGGCCATTTTACAATGTTTTAGTGTTGCTCAGAACAGTAAACATTTTGCTTGATCACACCACAAATGGTCCATGGCAAGCTGTAGATACCATAGAATACTTTGGGATCTTAAAAATGCAGTGATGTGAGATGCGAACTAGTCATAAAATTTCTGTCTTTTACTGTAGAAAACTAAAATTTATAATTATCTGCTATATTTGTCTCTTTATTTATTGCACAGCAAGCGGAAAGATTGATTTGCATTCAGAACCAGAACAATATTACATCAGAAATTCTCATGAATTTGGTAAGTGTATTATACCTATAGCCAACCTACAGTAGACTTTATCTTGACACATGCTCAAATGAAAAATTTGACTTATGAAAGAAGTCAGTAAAAAAAATTCAATCCTACCACTGAGCCAACCCTGATTTTTTTGTCCTTTTCGCCAATTAAACAATATTTTGTAGACCTTTTGGACGATATTTCCTTACACATAATATACCACAAAGTTTTAATGTAGCCTATTTTAATAACTCAAATACTCTGCGAAAAGCAAGGCCTAAAGTGCTGCTATTTGTAATTAACCTGGGACGAGATACTTCCTCTGATTAGAGGAATTCCTCCTTTTTAAGTTTTTCTTCCTTGTACAAAAGTATAAGAGATTCTTTCCTCCTTTTTGGTGTTTTTCCTCCTTTTTGATTGAACCTCCATCTCATGCCTGCAAACTCTAACTTTTTATTAATCATTATTCAATGTACTAGTACCTCATTAGTTCAGCTCAAGATGAAAAAGACAATATCTGATAGTGAAAACTAACATTTTGTGAATATAAAAGAAATCCTACAATATTGCTTAAAGTATTTGATAAATAACCTTTGCCCTTTTCTACTTTTCCAGCGAACCAAATGCAGTTTGTCTTAAGAAATGCCGGAGAAAGACCAGGCACCGTTGGCAACCAGTGGTCATGTGACAACATCACGAGCGTACCCACCCCTGTCAAAGAAGACTTCCGATTAAGTGGTCTCTACACAAAATACACCGAAGCCTTCAAGATACCCATTCTTGGTACAAGTCTTGCAGATGATGATGCAATGAAAAGAGCCTGTTACGTAATCAGATTCATGTTGGGTGATCGTAGGGACCTGCGGCAGACCATATACAAGAAATGGGGTCGTGTCGCCATCATGGATGGTAACGAATACACCCAGAATGTTCCGGAACATTCACACACAGACAGAATCATGCGTGGTGTCCGAGGTCTGGGCGGTACATTACATATACCAGTAACATCAGTAGGGGAGGAAAACTTGCTATGCCGTTCAGCCGATCCCAATCGTGGAGAAGATATCTTAATTCACAATTTTGCCCATGCTTTACAGAAAATTTCCATAAGGGTAGCACAACCCAATTTCCAAGAACGATTAGCTTTGGCGTATAATAAAGCAAGACGGAGGGGATTATGGGAGAACACTAAAGCGGACGACACGGTTGAAGAGTACTTTGCAGAGGGAGTACAGATTTTCTTTAACGTACAACACTCGTATAAATACGGCGTGCATAATGATATTGATACTCGTGACAAGTTAGGCCGATACGATCCAGAACTTCACGATCTTATTACAGAAGTGTTCCCATGTATGAATCATATTGTGGACAGATGTGCAGATCAAGGTAAGCAATAGTGTGTACCCACTGGGTACTACCCAACCTGGGGGAACTAAAATGGGTGATGGGGATGTGTGGCTACATTGACCCCCATTTTTCAACTCCCTCTCACCCAATGACCCCCTTTTTTGTTTTCCTGTCACCAAAAGACCCCCCTTTTTTTCAAGAATTTTTGACAATCTCTCACTGAATGCCCCTTTTTTTTCATTATTTTTCTTCAAATTTTCAAATTTCGATGACTTTTTGAAAATTTGCATCAACTTTTATATTTTGACCTAAATTTTTCCCGGGATTTTCCCCAGTCTCACGGAAAGACACCCTTTTTTGGTAAGATTTTCCCCAATCTCACCAAAAGACCCCTTTTTTTGGTGTCTAGACTCTCACAAAAGACCACTAGTTTTGAACTACTGTCCACATATCCCCGTCACTTCCAAAGTCAAGTGCCCCCCAGCACAGAAAATGTGTAAATGTTGGGTTATATAAAGGGTATAAAACGTTTTGAAAACATTCAGAAAACATTTTTGAAAACTTAATGCAAAACATTCTGACACAATAATATTATTAAATGTTGACAAAATATTTTGCAAACATATTTGGCAAAATCATACATTTTTAAAATGTTGTAGTAGTGTTTTTTCACATAAAATGTTTAAAAAATGTTTTCATGACCTTTATATTACCCAACATTTAAATGTTATCTTAAAAGATGTTTTGACCAAAACCAAATACATAAATAATATTTTATGCCATTTTACAAACATTTTTGTGTTTACTGGGTATGGTGTCAGCAACAATGTTTTCTGTTATTTTTATAATCAATCACAAATGATTGGAGCACTGCTTGGCTTTAGGTCCAGATGAGACTCTCATGATTCACCTTGTTAAAAATGGATTTGGAGCCCAAAGAATCCATTTGCGTATTTATGCATATATGCATTTTCTGATTTACTGAGCTTCTGACAGCGCTACCACCAGACCTTGAGTAACCGCTGCTAGCCTGGACCGGTGGTGAACCCTCAGACCCTCAGTCTGTTTTAGATTTTTTTCAAAGCCAGTGGCATCTCTGGCATGTACGGCCAGTCCGGTGAGAAATTGGATTTTTTTCTATTAAAATGAAGCCCCAATTCAAGTCATTGATGCCATTTTTTACACCTGATGACATATGATACTTATGGAAGTAGCTTGTAGATGCAACTATATAGACTATATCTTGTTTTCTTCACAGCTGATATTCTCAAACAACCACTGAAGATGAACTGTAAAGATGCACATAGAGGTAGGGATGTACTAATATCACTGATATATAAATATAATATCTATTTGTTTTGCATTATTATAGTTATAACATATCATAAGTTGTGTTCACATTGTCGGACGTACCCCCGGCGGAACTTGGTCGCCGCAAGTTGCTAGGAGTAGCGGTAGGCGCTGCCAGGAGTAGTGGCAGTATGAATGATGGTCAGCGTAAGTTCCAACGATTTACTCCTGACAAAAGTCAGGAGTAGCAAGCTGGGTGTAATCTCCGCCTGGCGTAAGTTGCAATGTGAATGCTGCTACGTCTGGCACCCGGTGTAAGTTTGACCTTTTGTTGGTCGGAACTAAGAAATTACATATCGCGTGGTTGAAAAGGTCACGGAAACACTGGTAGTGGTAGCCGATGTTTACGCCAACCAGAAGTGAATGCTTGGTGGAACTGGTCGGTGTAGTGCTAGGAGAAGACATGCGGTAGGAGTAGGGAAAATATTTGTGGAATTTTTATCAAATGTTAGCGTAAGTTTACGCCGGGTGTAACTCACAATGTGAACACGACTAAAGAGAGGGACCTTGTCTGAAGGGACTAGACTGGAAACGGTTTCCGCCCATTGTACTGTATGAGTTGTATCTGGTTTACAAATTATCTTCAGCTGAGCAAGCATGGATAATACATTGATAGACCCTGGTATGATTCCCAGCACAGTTACAGCATGGTGTGAAAGGTTTCCTAATCATTTGCCTATAAATGCTAACATAAATCATCAAAGAACATTATTTTAAAAATTATTTCAGTATTGAAAACAATAGGAAAAGAAAACATACACGCTCCAGAAAAATGAATTTGTCATAACTTCAAAAAATATTAGAATATAAGTTTTGATAACAGAATGATAAATTTGAGAGAAGTTATGCAATTATTTCTCAGAACTTCTCTGAATGTCATAATTTTCAGTACCAATTTAAAAAGTGTCACAATAAGTAGACCAAAGTGACATTGGCATTTTCTTATAATTTGATAACTCTTAAACCTCTATATAATAAGCCCAATCGGCATTGGAAGTTTGCAATGCATTGTAGGACAGTTTTTGCAGTTTTGGGACACTTTGTCCTTTGACCTTTCAGAAAATTCAGAAATATTGGGTTTTTCTACGTACAAAATATAATCTAAAATGTTTTACAATATTTAAAACAAATATAAAAAATATTAGTATTTTATAAATTAATTATTTGGTATTTTTAATGATCAAAATTGTGACAATAATAAGAAAATTAATAATAATTACGTCAATTTTCCCGATATGTCAGAGGTCAAAGTGTCCCAAAATTGCTCTCAAAAACCGGAAGTTAGAATGGCGATTGGGCTTATTGTGTTGTCATTATTATGCCCGCCATGGTAACACAGAAATGGTGAAGTATGAGCTCTCCTGTTTAACCTCATTGTTTTAACTTTGAAGTAAATCTTGTGATGCATGATCCCTAATGTTAAAACCAAATGTGTGTAATATCCCATATACCCATATCCTTATGACAAAATAACTTGAGAATGATGAGAATGTTTTGATGATAATAATTGAAGATTGTCCAAAGATGTTGTTTGCAGTGTTTTTTCATACAAATGTTTTAAAATGTTTTCTTGACCCATGTGTAACCCAACATTTAATGTTATTGAAAAGTTTTGACCAAAGTGAAACAAAAATGATTAAAAAAAATATTTTGGTATTTGAATGTTTGCATTGATCCATGTTATACCAACCAAATAATGTCTCTTGTTCCCCAACTACCAGTCAACATTAATGGGTATATTTTCACGGGAAAATTTTCTGGACACGTGACCAATGGGTATCAATGTAAGTGTGACCTCGAGCCTGATCTCTGACCCCCGGCGGCGACCTCGCTATTCAAGTCTTAGTAATTTTGAATTGGAATAGTATTCTTGGCTGCAATTTCGATAGAAATTCGTGTCTTGCAAATTTATTAAATATCATGCAATCTTAATTTCTTTACAATATCATCAAAACGTAATTTCAAAAATATCTACCTACGGAAAAAAATATTTATCTACGGAAACTCTTACCATAATATTATTAACTTGCGACAAGTTACTTATTTTGCATCAAAGGATGAATTCTTCCTATTCAAATACATTGGTAGACCACACGCTGTGCTCGGGTCACATTCCATAATGCTAATTATGTCTGCGCCCATGGATGTCACGTGTCCAGAAAATTTTCCCGTGAAAATTTACCTATTAATTCTGACTGACTACTAACTATTGAATGTATTTGTCTGTGTAGTGCGTCTCACCCCTACCCAGGTACCTACTACACCTATACAACGAAATGACGAAGACCTACCGTCTGGTGAGTCTATCTTAGACCTTAGGACACAATTAGGGGCATGCAAAAGTGTAATTGAGTAAAACATTTGATTATGTAATAATTTATCTTAACAGAAGATTTATCTTAATAATTTGTAAGATTGAAAAAGTAATGTATTGAGGGTTGAGAGCCAGAAAGCCTTAACTCACATAGGATTTTTTTGCGAGTTTAAGCTTTCTGGTTCTCAACCCTCTGTATGATACTGAAATAAAGTCTGCACAAAGAGTAACTCAGCTGTTATATAATACGCCTATAGATTCAGAACTAATAATTGTTTTCACAATATTTCTACATAGAAAGAAGGATGATTTATTTACACGCATTTTGATACCCCATTTGTCAAATTTTGTTCAATATTGACAATACAGTAGTGTTTTGAAAGAAAAATACCCCAATTTAAAACTTGCAGTTATTTGTATTGATTTGAATTAAGCGCGAAGATAATGGCGGCTTTTACGTGTTTACAGTGCTGGCATTATAACCATTGATCTCTGTAAATTGCCACTTTTAAATTCGGGTATTTTTCTGTAAAAGCACTACTGTGTTGATAATATTGAACACCATTTGACGAATGGGGTATCAAAATGCGTGTAAATAAATCATCCTTCTCTCTATGTTGAAATATTGTGAAAACTATTATTTGTTCTGAATCTATAGGCATATTTATAACAGCTGAGTTACTTTTTGTGCAGACTTTACATGTATTCAATTGCTATACATAGCAAAGCTATTATAGTTGAGAATGACCTCTCGTTACCATTACAGTAGTTTGTCATGCGATTTGAATAAAGCAGTATGCAGACTCAGAGTATTAGACGTATAATATTTGATGTAACATATCTACGTTATTTAATCTAGTCCCATTCTATTTCCAGTAATGTTTAAGTTCTAACGAATGTTTGATGACATTGTAGAAATATATTATCAATTTTACATCATCAAACATTCGTTAGAACTTAAACATGACTGGAAATAGAATGGCAATAGATTAAATAACATAGATATGTTACATCAAATAGTTTACGTCTAATAAAAAGTCTGCATACTGCTTTAGTCGCATGACATATAAATATTTATGATGCGTAACAATATCTGTTGACTAACATACCATAACCACCCGGGTATAAGCCCACCTTCGGCTATAAGCCCACCCCCTATTTTTTACAACATTCTGGGAACAAGGGTGCACTCAGGTATAAATTTTGGCCAATTTCTAAATTTTGGCCAATTTCTTAAATCAAATCAATGCTTTGCTCTCATATTTAAGAACAAATATACAAAATTATCAGTTGATAATTAACATTCCACACTTATAATTTTAAGAAATTGACATAGATAATAGAAATTACTGGTACATTGGGCATATACAAATGGGGGATAATTGTTCTTATTTTTAAATTCAAGCAGTAGCACTTCCCTGGGAATATATTAAAGCCAGAGATGTCAACAAGTCATTTTTTGCAAGTCAAGTCCAAGTCACAAGTCCCAAGTAAGTCAAGTCTTTTTGAAAAAGTTGCAAGTCAAGTCAAGTCACAAGTCATCAAATCACAAGTCAAGTCACAAGTCACTTGCAAGAACGTTTTTGAAAGCGGGGGGACACACTGACAGTAAAAATGGCCGCGCATCGCGACACAGGGGGATGTCTGAGGGGCCCTCAGAAATAAGAAACTTTTACTTTAAGGTTGGTCTTAAAAATGCTAATTTTAGCCCAAAATCCCAAAAAAACCTGTTTTTTGGCCCACTTCTTTTCGTTCCAATTTTTTTTGACCAACTTTGCAAAATTTGCACAAAAAATGGTCAAAAAATGCTAAATTTTCAAAAAAACCATAAAAAGCATAATTTTCACCCAAATTTCAAATATTTTTGGCACCAGGCCCAAAGTTTAACTGTGCTGTTGTTTATTTTGTTCTGCAAAGGGCCCGTGTCGCTGATGATTGAGGGCACTATCTATTTATGTATTTATTTATTTCCAGTTCAGGTTATGCTGGACACGAGGCCCGCCAGCGGATAATTCTTAAATGTAATTGTAGGCCCACTAATATTTATAAATTCTACGGTACATTCATAAATTTCAATTTACAGGTTGGTAACAAGTCATTTTTGTCAAGTCCAAGTCCAAGTCATTTTGTCGAAGTCTCAAGTAAGGTGTGGTAAGGGGGTGGGCTTATACCCGAGTGGTTATGGTAGTTACATGACAGAGTATCACCTTTTTCATCATTACTTGACCGGAAAAATCAACTGTACATAAAAAGAAATTTGTCCCCGTTATTTTTCAGCATTTATGTTCTTGAATGATAAATATTCTATAGTAATGACAAATCATCACTAGACCACGTTTTTGCACACACCCCACCTGCTGGGTGAATTGATCTAAAATTGGGCATTTTTGCCAGAAAAATTGACATTTCCAGAATTCTTGTTTTGATGGGGGTGTGCAAATATGGGAAAGTCAAAGATTGTCTCCCTCATTCAGATATAGTATGTCTTGTCTCAAGTTGAGAGTAACGCCATGTTAGATTTTGCATGGCATATGCTAATCGTGTGTGCTAACCTAATCTTGCTGGGCATATACACATGCGTAGAAGAACGATTTGTCCTGCATACGCTGGTGACACAACTGCGTAAAACGCACTGATTTGAATCTGTTACTGCAAAATCCAATATGGCATTACTCTCAACTTGAGAAAACACACATAATGAAAGACAGAGATAAAAAGACTAGTTTGTGTCTGACGTCAGGGCAAAAGCCCGCTGTGATTGATTGCCAACCTGCGCAGTACAGCATTTTCTGTTACATTGTCAGAATTTCAGATGCGAACTAGTCTTTTTATCTCTGTCTTTCATTATTAGGTGCAAGTTGAAATTTGTCTAAACATTTCAAATATGCAAAAAATATTGGGATGGATTTAAAGAGATCAAGAAACCTACACATAATAATATGACTGATGCCCATTTCTTGCATAGATTGTCAAGATTCTGATGGGGACTGTTTTGACTGGGCTATAGCAGGTGAATGTGAAGAGAACCCAGGATGGATGCATATGCACTGTAGACGAAGCTGTCGCACATGTAGGGCAGAACCAGAAAGTATAGATCCTAGTAAGTTTGCCACGTTTTTGTTGTCTCAAATTAATCTACCCCTTGTCTGCTGACAGTCATGACCAAGCCTGGAAATAAGCAGGCACCCAGGAGCCATTTACCCAATGGCCATAACATTTTGGCTCCTGGTTCACACCAAAATCCTGTGAACCAGGCTCTACATTAAAAAAAATTAGAATAGAGCCTGGTGGTTAAACACCAGTTTTTGTATTTAGGATGTAGAATGATTAAACATGACATTATGACAGACAAAAATAAATAAACACGTTAAAAAATGGCTCCTGGTTCACTAGATAATCACAGGACCAGTAATTTTTTTTTCAAATGTGTGGCTCCTGGTCCAGACCTGCTTTTTTCTTGTGGCATGACACTTGAGGCAAAATTTACATTCATTGGTAAGCATGGATTTTTTTTTTTTTGCCAGGCGGACCCAAATGTTTGGGAGGCCCCAAATGTTTGGGAGGCAAATGCCTTGCCATCCTACATATTTATTTGCATGTCTCCATGGGGGAAATCACAAAACATGTCATAAATTAAATACCTTTTGGTGAAACAAAGTTCAATTTCTTATCAGGGGAATAAACTCCTAATAATTACAAAAGGAAAAGCAAATTGGTATTTTCTATGTGGAGAAAATTGGCTGGAACTGAAAGGCCCTGTACAATAGGGATTTTACGAGGGTGTTCCCTTTGACAGATGTGAGAAATGGTAAGTGCAATAGATGGCACAACCCAGATCGAGAGAATGTGTGTTGAAAAGGGAGCTTAGGCAGAGGGGACGCTAATTTGGTCGAATACATGCCTGTAACCAGGGGGGCTGGGGGCCCAAAAAGTCCCCTTTTCTGACCAAGAAAGTCCAATTTGCGAGCATAGCGAGCGACAAAATTTGTGTTTTTTATCATGCCTTTTTGGTCAAAAAATGTCCAAATTTTGGAAAAAAAGTCCACTTTTTCAAAATCTGCCCCCTAGTCCAAAAAGGTCCAAATTTTGAAAAAATGTCCACTTTTTCAAAATCAGCCCCCCCCCCAAATAAATCCTGGTTACAGGCCTGGTCGAATATTGAAATATTTTGTCCTTTTGTTGTTGTTGTGCTAACAAATTTTCCCAGCAATTGTTATTAAAAATATGTCTTACAGTGACTAACCCCAATGTTACATATGTGCTGAACTCTCCCCCCATTTAAACGAGATTGCCGTGACACTGGGGTGCCCTCCTGTGAAAGTTCTTGCCCCCACCATTGAAAGGGGGTGCTTAGGCAGTTGTCACTAGAAAAATCAAAGTGGGTGCTAATTAGGTTGAATATTGAAATATTGCGCTGTTTTTTTTGTCCATAATACCCTTACAAATCTTTACTGCCATCCCAGCAAACACAAAACGTTTTCGACATCATTCGCAAAAGGTTATAAAAGGTTGTCAGAAAACGTTTAAATGTCGGGTTATATGAAGGGTATATTAAGAGTATAAAACGTTTTCATAACCTTAAAAAACATTTTTTGACAATCTACTGCTCAGCAAACAAAAATGTTTTACAGACGACGTTTAAATGTCGGGTTATATAAAGGGTATAAAAACGTTTTAATAACATTCCAAAAACATTCTTGAAAACTTGATACAAAACATTCTAAACAGAATGTTATTTTAGTTGAAAAATATTTTGCAAAAAATGTTTCCCCAAAATATTTTCAATAACGTTTTAAAATCGTTTTCATGACCTTTATATAACCCGACATTTAAATGTTATTAAAAGGTTTTGAAAAAACATTTTAAGAACATTTCTGTGTTTGCTGGGTTCAAATATTTCAACATAATGTTATTTAAGTATTGACACAATATTTGGCAAAAATGTTTGCAAAAATAGTTTACAATAACATTTTTTTAAAACATTTAAAAATATTGTTGTAGTGTGTTTTCATACAAAACGTTTTCAAACGTTATCATGACCTTTATATAACCCGACATTTTAATGTTATTAAAAGGTTTTTACTTAAACCAAAAGCCAAAATATAACTTATTTAAAACGTTTTTAAAACATTTTTGTGTTTGCTGGGATATTACACTAAGGCTAACACATTTCCCCAGCAATTGTTATTAAAAATATGTCTTACAGTGACTAACCCCAATGTTACATATGTGCTGAATTCTCTCCCCATTTAAACCAGATTGCCGTGACACGGATGACCAGTGTGAAGGATGGGCAGCTGATGGGGAATGTAAAATCAACCCTGTATGGATGCTGGAGCATTGCAAAATAGCTGTGATATATGCGTATGATCTGCTCCTGATCCACTTCAGATCCACATCTTTTTTTGTAAGCAGGAGGAAAGCATGGACTAGGATCCACAACATGCTCATCTATCAAGGCACAGTTCTTTAACCCCAATACATTTGTACATTCATTGAATGACCTTTGACATTTTGAGTACAAAAACTCATACTCTAGAACTTGAGGTCAAATTTTGCACTATGATTGTTTGAGGTTATTGAACTATGCCATTGGGATGAGGCTCCATATTGTGGTCCATAGTGATGAGAAATCAGGAACAAGTTTTGCATGGTTCATGTTCTTCCTTCACTATTTTCATTTCCTTTTCAGAGACATGCTGTCGATCAACATGGCTACTGTTCATTTTCATTTTTAAACCGACATGCAAAAAATTGCTGTACTGTAAAAAGTCAGCAGTGTAATAATGTGATGTGTCATATCAAAAAGAAACACTTTTGGGCAGGTTATCAATTTTGAGGTTTTTACATAACTTAAATATAGAGATATTTTGCACCACATCACCGTTTTCCTCAATGAAATCGGACATTCCTAAGCAAAGATATTGAGTTCATAAGTTATGGCATTATAAAATTGGAAATTGAGATATTGGCCTTTAAAAATATTATTGACAATATTGAGAGTAGGAACTACCTTGAAAAATGTCCCAGAAATACAAGATGCCAGTTTATATTCCAATCTGAAACTATCAGACAATATTTTAAACATTATTAATTAACATAACAAATTTGCAATAAACCCAAATTGTGAAAAAATCACCCCCGGGCAGATTTTTTGCTATTTCTCCATTTACGATCCTGCCCAAAAGGGTCACTTTCGATATGACACGTCACATATAACTAACACATTCAGCATGGTTTTATTTTCATGTTTCTGCCATTAAGATGTTCATCATATCTTTAGTTGATTGTAATTTCCTTTTCTCAGAAGCATGCTGCTACCATGGTTATTGTTCATTTTGTCAACTGATGACACATTACTAACACATGGAGCATGATTTTATTTTTACGTTCATTCTTTGCCATTGTAAACTGCATCATATCTCTCAATATCGACTACACCATATAGGGCATGAGATGAATGTCAATATCACCACCTCATGTTATTTCCTCTTCAATACCGACATCTGTCATCTATAAACATCACTATCCTGAAATGAAGCATTTCTTTGTATAGTTTAATCAGCTCGTAATCGGCGGACCTTATAACATCGCGCATAAATATCAATATATTTTATTTCGAGAATTGTCTTGTGACATCTCGGCATAGTGGTAAAAGCCTGACAATCCCCGCTGATTACGAGCTGATCAAACTATAATTACTGTTTCTTTCTTTGTTATACCATTCATGTTATCAACAACCTACCCTGATTTTCAATGTTATTAATCATCATTTTTTATGTGTATTTGAAAAGATTAATATTCATGCTATTTCCTATTCACCCAGTCATATACCGCGCCAATAAAGTATCCTTACACTTGGAAAAATAATCACAATTTCCAAACTGAACAATATTGGGGTAAATTTGTTTTTTTAATAGATGCACTATTTAATCCTGCACATTATGACACCACATTGAATCCAATGTGACTTCAAGAAGCAAAGTTACAAGCATTTGATTGGACGAGTGTCCAGTTTTAAAAGTGACAAACTGGCCTATTAAAAACTCCACAGATTAGACATCTGGTTTGAGAGTGGTGAATGGCTAATTTATGCATTTGGCTTTAATTCAAAACAAAAGGAACAAAAGAAAACTGAAACAAAATAACTGATAACAAAATTTAAGTTATGAAAAGTACAGAGAAGTAAAAACTGAAATAAAAACTGCTTTAAATAACGCATTGAAGAAACTGTGTTGTCTCTTTGTTGCGCTTGTTGGAATCTTTTTGCGCCTTGTATAGGCCAGTTTGTCACTTTTAAAACTGGACCTTCGTCTATTCAATTGCTTGCAACTTTACTTTTTGAGGTCACATCGGGTTCAATGCGGTCTCATAATGTGCAGGATTAGATAGTGCATCTATTAAAAAAACAAATTTACCCCAATATTGTTCAGTTTGGAAATTGTGATTATTTTTCCAAGTGTAAGGATACTTTATTGGCACGGTATATTATCAACTGCCATACTGAGTGTCAAACAAGTGGTTCCATTAACAATATGCAACATTGGTTGGCCATTGTTTCAAGCCTGTGGGGGGGGGTTACTCACATACAAACATTTTACGGGGATGTGCCGCGCCCAAATGGTTTTCCACATGGGTCTACGTTTTGAAGAAAAAATCCTTAGACATTGGTCTCCCTTGAAAAACATGCGGGAAAACATGTTGCTTTTACTATTTTGTAGCTCAAATCCTTAGATATGGGTCCTTATTTCCTGAAAATCCTTAGATATGGGTCCCTATTTTCGGTAAAATTACCCTTAGAAATGGGTATGGGTTCGGAAGCTCGGGCCGCACATCCCCGTTGAAAAATAATCCAAGTACCCCCCACCCCCCGGGTTTCAAGATCAAAAAGCTTGATTCTGATAAGCTTTATGCATAATGCTAAACCTTGCTTATTGGATTGTTATACATGGAGCTACATGAGACTAAATCAATTTTCATTTAAGAGGGTTGCATTGTATTCTTCTCTGGATTCTTATTTGCTTTGGCTCATTGCGTTACCTTTGAAAAAGGTCCTTTCTTTTGGAAATTATGCACCCCCTCCCCCATAAAAAAAGGCTATGGGCCAGATAGTTATATTGTTATTCTATAGCTTGTGTTTGTAAAGTTAATAGGCCTATGGGTAGCTAAATATAGCGTTTGACAGTTCAGACAAACAGGAAGAGGAACTCATAATCTGACCATCTATGACCTGTTAATAAGCTATAACAGGTCAGCAAAGGACATGGTTAAGGAAGGTGTTCAATTTGACAACCTCATCCCCTACAGCCCCACTTCAATGACAAGAACCATATGAAACAAGTTTGGAAAGTACAAGCTCAAAATATGATAGGCACTATTATTTTTTGCATAATTCTTTTACAAGTCAAGCGTATTGCTAGCACGCCCGTCCAGCGTATTATTTTCCACAAGGTCCAAAATGCACACGCTTGACACACGTTTACTAGATGGTTAACACATAAAAGGAACCTTGCAACAAATATTTTTGTCTAATATTCCAGAGATATTTTGAAAGTGCAATTAGGTTTATAATTATTGTCTTGCTCGATGACTTTCCTCCTCTATTCCAAAGATAAACAGGGACAAGAATGGGTATAACACCAGCACATTTTTTGATGGATCTTATATTTGAGAAAATATGGCCCTTTTACTAGCAAAGCAACAATAAAGTACATAGACCCTTGTTTCAAACATCATAGTGTTGAACAAGATTACTGATGCATTGAGAATCCACATTACTAAATAAAAAAAAAACCTAGCAGACGATTGAGTCTGTTGAAATTGGCAGCAATTGCCCTGATCAAATTGAGAAAAATGATATTTTATCAAAATTTGTGTTTTGGTACAAATTTGTTACTCGTGAGTCAATTCCTCTCCACGACCACAACTTTTGTATATTGAGATATTGTTTCTAGAGTGAAACAGCTGGTGTTCCATGATAACCAAATTGACCCCAATATTCCTGTTTTATACCTCCAAAATGATGAAGAAATGAGTATTAAATATTTTACTTAGTGTGTTTGTATGTTTGTTTTCAGGTTTGGCATGTACTGATGAGCTTGATGAATGTAAGAAATGGGCCAACCATGGGAGATGTACTACCAGAGAAGACAAGCTTACTACTGTTAATTACATGAAAATCTTCTGCAAGAAATCATGTCAGTATTGCTAACCCTATAGAGCATAGCAAGCTGTGGCAGGACTTATGTATCTGCTGCTACCCCAAGATGATGAGGGTTAGGGTATGAAGTTATGATAGGGTTAGGGTTATGGTTGGGGTGGTTTTAATGTTACGATAGGGTTAGGGTTATGGTTGGGGTGGTTTTACGATTAGGATACGGTTAGGTTTATGGTTGGGGTGGTTTTAATGTTAGGGTTAGGTTTGTGGTTGGGTGGTTTAAAGGTTAGGATAGGGTTAGGTTTATGGTTGGGGTGGTTATATGGTTAGGATAGGGTTATGTTTATGGTTAGGGTGGTTTTAAGGTTAGGATACGGATATGTTAATGGTTGGGGTGGTTTTAAGGTTAGGATATGGTTAGGTTTATGGTTGGGGTAGTTTAAAGATTAGGGTTAGGTTTATGGTTAGGGTAGCTTTAAGGGTAAGGTTAGGTTTAAAGTTGGTGTGTCAACCACTATTCTACCATTGCTCTGTGTGTGCATATTTAGATGCAAAACATTTCCATACTTTAGACCTTTGTTTTTAAATGGACTGTCATATCTCAAGACTAGTTATACCAACATTCTGACCTGTTTGCGACAGATGGCCACACTTCACACAAGAGATATTGAGGGCTCACTTTATTTAACTAGAGAACAGGTAATTTAGTTGTTCAAAATATAAACAATTCCAAGGGTTGAGAGCCAGAAAGCTTTAACTCACAAAGGAATCCTTTGTGAGTTATGGCTTTCTGGCTCTCAACCCTCGAAATAAACATTATGTGCAATCGCTTAGATTATGCTCTGACATGTAATATACCTAACTGAGAACAGACTTATTAGTGGCCTACCACCGGGCACAATTTCCAAGGGAAAAGAATTTGAAGATTGCCCACTGACTCACTACCAAAATGATGGGACAAATGCACAATATATTTGCAGTTTTAAAGAGGATGGATAATTAAGCCAGGGGAACTTAACCCTTGTCCCGTTGGTACGCCACTATTACTATAATAAAATTATCACAAAAACAACAGAATGTTTTTAAATTCATATAAATCCCATAGTGAATGGCACTATTTATTCATCAATCTACTAAGTTGTTCTTTGTAACGAGCCTGGTACATCTTAGAACCAAGGTTTTTCTTGTATTAAGGAGTATTTTGTGATTCTAGCATCCTCTTTTTATGGCATGTTCGAGGGTATTGAGTTTTGATTATCGCGTAAAAAGAACTAGGTCACACGTTGCTACACAGCTTGACCAGCGAATGAGGTGCCGATGTGATGATGATGTGATTCAATTAGCCAATCAGAACCACACTTCGGTATATGCCATAAACTGCGCCAAATTGGCAGACCGCTGAAGTTCTTGGCTGAAAACTAGAGTAATTTCTCTGTTAAAGCCATACATTTTAAGGCCAAGATTGTGGTGGACTTTTTGGAACATTTTAACACCGAAAGATCTGCTTACCTGAAAGGACTTTTATTATAATTTCTTAAGGGCTG
This sequence comes from Amphiura filiformis, assembly GCF_039555335.1. NCBI lineage: Eukaryota > Metazoa > Echinodermata > Ophiuroidea > Amphilepidida > Amphiuridae > Amphiura > Amphiura filiformis. The sequence goes on along the minus strand of NC_092642.1, from coordinate 49,481,787 downwards.
GGGTATGAGCGTTTGGACAGTATTTATTTTGGGACATCAGAGCACATCAGACATATCGAATTGCATTCTGAATACGAAGAATGTCATTCTGATATCAAATAATTTTGATTTTTGAAATTCGCAATTTAATACACATTTTATGGCAAATCATTAAAGATTGATATTTTGATATTTAACAGTACTTGAAGTAAACTTTATAAATCTGATGATTTATACTTAAAGTGTATGTAGGTGGGATGAAAAGCCGACGATCAATTGAAAATTTTGACCTTTCATTATTGAAGATATGGATTTTTTTCCCAAAACACCAAAAAAAATTAGGTCTTTTTGGGAAAAAATCCATATCTTCAATATGAAAGGTCAAAATTTTCAATTGACCGTCGGCTTTTTCCTCCCTGCTACATACACTTTAAGAATATATCATTAGATTTATATAATTTACTCGAGGACTGTTATATATCAAAATTTGAAAAATATCAAATTTTATAATTTGTCATAAAATTTGTATTATATTGTGATTTTCAAAAATGAAAATTATTTGATATCAGAAAGACATGCTTCAGTATTCAGAATGCAATTGATAGGTCCGAGGTGCTCTCATGTCCCACAAAAAATACTGTCGAAACGCATTAAATGCTCATTTTAGATCCCTTAAGACAAAGAAGATTGTATAACTTTATATAAACTGAGTTGCCAGTCAGTGTCACCTTCAAGTTGTGAAACAAAATTCTGAGTAAATGAAATATTTAGGTTTCCTTATAGTCAGTTAATATAATTAGCATAGTGTTAGTGGTAAAACCATAGTATTAGATCTACATCATTACATATATATATATACTGCAAAATTTCTATTGTGGCTTCCTACACAGATACACTGTCACCAAGGTACTGTGCTGGTACATACAGAGTACCTACACAGTACCAATATGATCCTCTTGCACAGTACCCACCACCAGTGGTGCTAGAGTGGTACTACCTTAGCGACAGTGTACCTGTGCAGGCGACCCCAATAGGTATCTGGTAGTGTATTCATTCATTCATTTGATATGCCTGTCTCTTCCACTGGAACAAAATCAACCAAAATGGTAGTATGCCGCTTTCTTTAAGCCCACTTCACCTTTTGGCAAAATTAGTACACAAAATGCAATTTTCCGAGCTTCACACACATTTATCACCAGTGGTGTGGTGTCATGTCACAGGGAAGCACATACCCCTCAATTGGGCTCAGTGTCCCCTATCACATGACTTGTGTTACACCACCGTTTCTCGCTCCCGGTAACATCATTTTAGCAATAGGACAACTTTGCTCACTTGTCAATACCACTAGATCTCACTCAAGTGGATAAGGTAGACATATCCAATAAATGAGCAGTATTCTATGTCACAACAGGGTTTAAAACAACCAACTTTGTTCCTATGGAATTATTTAACAATGAATTTATAATCAAATATGTTGCATATATTGTATATAAAAAGTATTTGTGCTGGATGCAAGGCCATATAAAATGTGACGCAATCTGCTCCATGGGGGCCAAAGGAGGCATTTGTGAAAATTGAGTTACTATAATATTTATTACCTTATACAAACATTAAGCTATCATATACTGAAAATACCAAAGGTCTGGTATACTTGTTTCTTAAATATATTTTGTTTTTTACTCCTTATTTTTGCCTTGATCTCAATTTCAAATTTGCTGCTTTTGGTCTCCATGGACCAGATTGTGTCAAATAGCTTCACATAGGCTACATAGGCCGTCAGAAATTCAAATGATTGAAATGTAGGGAAATCTATTCGCTGTCGTAGTGCACGTTACAATATGACCGTTGCCAGGTCAACTGGATCACGCTTTCTTTGTTACTAACCACTGATCGAAATGATCACAACACAAAGCCTATGGCATATCAAAATTCGGAACAGGTGTATGAGCCCAGGCTTGGATCAGTAACCAATGGTTACTAACATGCACTACGACAGCGAATATAAATGTTTACATAAGGCACTGATGTATCTACTTCAGTTTTGGAAGCGAACATGATATATTATATGTAATAATTAATTTGTAAACATGCTGACAAAAGCTCAACCCTGTATATACATATCTTTCCTGTGGCATTACCAACCCCTGAGCCTAATAATATAATTGAAATGCACTCTACAAAGATACAAAGGCCCATAATTTGAAAGTTTGTCTCAAAGCTTCTCTGATGTTCAAAATCTTAATGCGGAATGCATTTTTTGTTCCATTTTAGATTTAATTGATTTACGACTGATGGGAATCTTGTTTTCTTGTAATATTGCACATAATGTTACACAAAATAACTTGAAAAAATGTATGATTTGAGTTGCATGGACTTATTTGAGACATACAAATCACCTCAATGGTAAAAATGAAATAGTTTTTAACAAATCAGGCATGATTAACATGCACAAATTTTCGAATGCATGTGGGAGTTTGAGACAGAACTTTTAAATGAATGGGTTCCAACAATGGTCATCTCTTCACAAGTATTATAATTTATCTACCCACGTACCTAGCTTGTACAAATTTGTCTATTAGCATAAGGCAAAAAAAAACCCTGTTCTACAAGCAGATGGACCTTTCAAATGTTTTTTGTTTTTCAAATGACCCTAAAAAATTAGCCATTTTTTCTTACTTGGCTTGCTTGCATTGTTTCAGTCAAAATCAATACTTTTGCCAAAAAACAGGTGATTTTACATGCACCGTGCAATATGATCACCAAAGCACAAAATCTGGGTCAGTCTGGCACGTAGAACAGGTTTTTTTTGTCACCTTATCACACAATTTATTTTGTACATAGTCAGTATAAGTTGTAACTTTTCATAAGGTGCTACATAATACAGTATATGCAATAAAATATATTATTCTGGTATCAGAACAAGAGTTGTTTTTCATGAAAGTTCATCTGAGTTAGTATATTCAATGATTAATGTTTTAAACTTTTGATCCAAACACAAGAAACTTGTTCCTACCTCTCGAAATTTTCAGATGGTTACTCCATCTTTCATCAGCGAGACTGAGACCGATGATGATCATCAGGTGTTCATTTTGTGAACTTAGACCAGGTTAAGATCTTGACAGAGACCATAGGTGGTTTGAACGAGGCATTAAGGAAGCAGAGCAAATCAAAGTCAACCAGCCATCTCTCAACAAGACTGATCAAGTCTAACGAAAGGTCGCAACCTGATGATCATCATCAGTCTGTCTCGCTGATGAAAGACAAAGTAACCATTTGAAAATTCAGAGAGGTAGGAATAACTTTCTTGTATTTGGATCAAAAGTATTAAACTTTAATCATAAAAGTTGTTCTTGTTCTTTTTGTTTTATTTGATTAGAAAATTTCACACAGAATAATTTATAGGTTTAGTATGTGCCTCAGAGAATCCAAAAGTTAACCCATATTTATACCCATTTTTGTACCTGAAGCCCAGATGTTAAATTTAACACAATACAAGGTGACATTTGGGCTCCAGTTCAGTGAAAATAGGGTTTTTTGAAAATCCAGAGAGAAATAATGGCAATTTATATACCAAAAAAGCACTGAGTACCTGCTCCAAATCTACTTTTCATTTCTCTTCGTTCCTTTTACATTCATTTTATAAATATATAAAAACCTGGACAAATCATGATCCATTCATTGAAAAATCATTGATTATCTAAAATATAAAAATATTTCTATCATAACAAAACAAGACAGTAAAAATAAACTAAAACATTACAATTTTCAAGAAAAATAAAATTATTAAAATCATTTAATAAATTTGAAATAGGAATTTAGCATTCCACTTCATTCTAAACACACATCTTTCACATTTAACTGGAAGCTGCATATGTAATGCCATGGAAAACTCATGGATTGTCATGCATAGATACTAAAATTGAGTACGTACCTTCAGCAATTTGTGGGTAAAGGCCGAAATCAAATGATAACTGATCACCTTTAATAAGCATGAATGTGACAAAGTTTGCAAATGTAGTAGGCCGATATCATCCAGATCACCAGCACGCCCCAAACAAATTAAGCTTGCAGCACAGACAAGAAAACATACAGACCATTCACCAACAGGCAAAGTCCCTTTCCAAGCTGTGAATTCTTACATATTCATGAGGGCTGAACAAATTATGCCAGCATTGTGTCTCGGGGCATTGTGTGCATTCGTGTTTTGCAAAAGATCATTATAATGTCTTTGTGTTAACACGAAAGACTAAAAAGATGTGGTGTGTGTGTAGCAGTTTCATATGTCACACATCATGGGAATGATTGGCCTTCAGTTACGAGTGATGATGGGACATAACCTGTTGGTGATTAGTCTGTATTGGTTATTACTGTCTATGGGTTACTGGGTTAACCAATGCACAGGCACACTATTTTTCTGAAAAGTGCACAGAGGCTTCGATATGGGTTTGGCGTAACACCATAAAGCACCTGAAGGTTTATTTTTAATCCCCTACCCCCTCCATTATCAAAATGGACGAGCTCTCTAGGCAAATTATGTGGTGTAAACTTATAAATATTTGGTTTTAATTAGCACCATTATAAAACTGTTATTAGAACCATTAAAATAGATTTGAATTTTAACATTAATTTGCACCATATTTTATATATTAGATGGTATTAAAATGCATACTACAAAATTTCATTGTAAAAAATTTTGTTTGGCTTATAATTGGCGAAAATTATTTGGATTGTGTTACTGCACACATCAATCAATAAAGTCCCAACTTACGCTCGTGTAAATTCACATAAGCGCGTCCTCAATGCATGCCAGTCACGCATTATGCAATGAGCAACTAGCATAAGTGCTGCGTCTAACTGCGTGCACGCCATTCTATCAATACAAAACGTTACAAGTCTCATTTTTTTCGCCAATTATAAACAAACTTTACCACTGTTTCATTTCAAATGAAATTGCAATTAAACCACAGCTTGAAGAGGTGTTGAGCTCTTATCATCTGAATCTGAATTACCATCCTCCTCTATCAACTCTGTCTTGTCACTAGTAGCCTCATCCAAAGTCTTATCTGGAGTTGGTAGTTGTGCTTCACTCAATGGAGAAGTGAAGGAGTCTAACTCTGTACTATTTGGAGTTGTTGGCTGGTGTACAATTGGAGCTGCTGAATCGGTCATTACAAGGTCATCTAAGGTCACGCCTTGCGGCTCAACTATGTCTCCTTTACGAGCCTGTGTCCTTATCATTAGCTGTTGCGCATGTGGCATTAGTATTTGGTTGTATTTATTTGGGTTGGCTAGGTCATCAATTCTTCTGTGAGTGTCGGCAAAAGACAGCGCCCTCGATCGTTTGCGAGTTCCAATAATGGATGGATTGTTCAGTAATGTATAGGCTATTTGCCAGTGGAAGATGGCTGCTTTCTTTCGTCTTCCTTGTACAGTTCTGTCATGACCTGTGACAAACAGAGCAAATTCAAACATTAAAAAAAAGTTCATCAACATTTTATGTCTACATTCACAATTCATTTCAAGAAATCAAGAGTAATATGTCATTTGTTAATACGTCTTCATTCTCAAGAACCAGTTAAAATGAGCAAAAAAAAATTAATCAATTTTGAAAGGAGAGGTGACAACTATTCATTAACAAAGCAGACAGTAGCCAGAAAGCAGATGAATTGACCAATTTAGCATCAATTCTGCGCCCCTCCAAGCATTTTAAGTCAAAAATTTCAAGCACATTTTAGCACAAGGTGTTATTTAAAAGATCTATTTAACACCGATTCAACTTCATTATAACCAAAATTAGTTAGTGGTAGGCCCTATTTGTGCAAATTATTTCGAGAATGGGGGGGGGGCATTATGTATCTTTAGCCCTGGACGCCACAACCCCTAGCTACGCCACTGAAAGCAGAGCATCTTATGGAATTGGATCCATAGTCCAAGCACTGGCCAGGGTCTAGCTAGAGCCCCTGGAATCCACAGGGTGATAAAAGAGTAATGATTGATAGTGTGCTACAACAGGCATCAACCCACAAACCTCAGCATGCTTTACTGGAATTTGCTGACCATTGTGACCCAAAAGACAATATTTAGAAATAATAAGGAACTTGCAGCAAAGACTCTCACACCCTATACATACCACAATAAACCATTGCAGCCAGGCCCAGTTACCAGAATTCTCATATGGGTAACTGAGATAATAAGCAGCCCAGGGGAAATTTAGGTTTAAGCTAAAATTTACATCACCAAAGACCAATGCACTAGAGTCTAACAACTTACCAACTGAACTAATTTGACTAAAGTGGAGATGAAGGGTTCTTTTTTTTCAATTTCTACAATGAGTGCAGCACAATGATTGAATGAAATTGCAGATTTGTTTTAATGTAATCATTGAGAGAATGGGTATGTTGGTGAAAATGATAACATGATTTTGCAGAGAGCTAAATAAACCTTTTTTTTTTTTAATTTCAGTATCCACACTTACAGGTAACTATATCTCACTTTCTATCTTTCTCTCTCAACAATTTTCATTTTCTTGAAATAAAGCAGTGACATTTTAGTTTAATATGATTTAGAATGAGATCTGAATCCAAAATATACATTTCTTTGCTACTTGCAAACTACAGAAACAAACAAAAAACAAAAACTTAAAACAAACTCTACTACAGTTATAGTCTGTACACCTTCCTCCAGTCAGTAATTTAGATATTGTTTCTTATTTTATCTCTTAATATAATGATGAGAAGTATTAAAAAGTATACATTTTCAGAAAGGAAATAATGCAAGAAATCCAACTAATGTAACAGATTCCTGCAAAAATTACCAGTTTTTGAGAAAATCTCAAAATTTCATTTTAATTTACTGACTCGAGGAAGGTATACAGATTATAGCAAATGTGGTCATAATCTATTCACTAATTGATTAGCCCTTGCCCATTTCCTCAAATCTTATGTTACGATGATAGCTGTAAACTTCGCTATGATTCTTTCATCTATAAAAAGTAAATGATAGTTTTGACTGACTTAATATCCCAACCACCATGATACAATGAGTAACTGCCTAATTATGATTTGTGATCATGTTTGAATTTGACTCAGGTGGAATACTCTTTATGCTGGCCATGGCATCAACATAAAAAATCCAGGTTTGGGGGTATTTTCTCAAAATATCAAGAGCTATCTCAGGCCTTGCCACCTAGATTTTAATGGTGAGTGGTCAATCACTCTCTAGTGGTCAAATCACTCTGGGTCTGAAAGGTCATTTGTACCAATATGAAACAATTACACACTGTTGATACCCTCTCTTTCGTTTTCAGGAATTAAGGCTCATTTATTACAATAAATCGAAACTTGAACGTAAATTGGATTCAATTTTGGGTGATTCGCAGCAAGCGATATTGAGCGTCTATGACGAGTGGAAAATCGCTCACTAAAAATTGAGTTTGGGTGAGCGGTGGTGATCGCTCACCTCAAACGGCAAGGCCTGTACCTTAAGAACCACTGAACCAATGATTTAGATAGATCTAAAAAAAAAAAAATCAATTCTTGTTGCTTGTGACAAGAAATTGCAATAACTGAATCATAAGTGAATAGATTATGTGCAACTAATCTTGGAGTAAAAGATCTCAGGACAATTATAATTCTTCTAGTAGCTGAGATTGTTTTGCATTCAGTGCAGAAACCAAAAGACAGTGGCAGTGCTACGGGGGAGCAGGGGGGCATTTTCTCAATTTTTTCTTTACCCCCAGTTTTCCCCTCACACTTTCAAGGCAAAAACCCCAAAATAACACAAATTTCCCCTTTTTGCAGCAACCCCCCTGAAATTCACTTTGCCCCCCCCCCATGCCCCACCCCCCAAAAAAACATTCCTGGTGCCGCCACTGCCAAAGGTGAGCTGAAATCTTACCACTGACAGGCTCAATTTGAATTTGTTACAGTAGCTGGCACAGAAGAATTGCCCTCTCTTGCACTGGTTGACGCATGCACCCTGTTAATGAGCGACATGGGCGGGGTTTTGCGTTCCCTACATGAAGGCGGTTCTGCACTGAATGAAGCATTTACCTGCTATGACGTGTAATTACTCAGCCAATCAGATTACCAATCTGTTGCTTCAACTGAATTAGCCAATCAGAACCCAACTTTTGTGTTTATACTGTGTGCATACTAAACCCGGGGGGATCACTCACATAAATGGTCTGTACGCATGCGTGACCAAAAAAACAAGTAAAAGGGGTGTTTTTTAGGCAAGGCAAGTTACTGCAGCGTGACGCGTTTAGGGTCTAAAAACAGTGATTTTCAAGAATAAGGGTAGTTTTCTGAAACTGGACAACTTGTTTAGGGTACCTTTTCAAATTTTTGGTAAATTATGAGCCCAAAAAGGGTACATTTGTTGCATTTTCACCAGCCAAAAACTCATTAGGGGGTAAATTCTACACTTAATTACCTTATTAAGGGGCTAAATTTGCTGGTAGGGTCATGCATGCGTACACTGTCATATTTGAGTTGCCCCCCTGGGATACTAAACAAGCATCATTCATCTCTGCAAGCAATGCAAGTGTAGGTATGTGCTACTCAGGTTTCAAAATATATTAGGGACTATAAAATTTCACAGTAATAACTGCATCCTCAGCTGGATGTTTATGGCTTTCATCCAAGGTTATCAAGTCAAAAATCATCAGAGCCGTAACATCTGGCTGAGGACGCAATTGGCACTGTGAAAGTGCTCCCGGTAAGCGATCAAATTTTAAGTAAAGTTGAAGTTGAAAAATTATTCTAATATATTAGGGACTGTTTAATGTATTTATGTCCTTATATCTTTTACTCCATTTTACTTTTGATGAAATGAGTCAATGAGATGGCATGATTACTTGGGCTTTCATCCATGGCACCATAGCCCTCACCAGGCCGATGTGATGTGTATCTCTTAGTACGTCCAGGTAAGATGTACTCATTGATCAGTAGCTGACAGAACACTATTAATACTGGGTGGCTGTGCTGATTAATCATGTTGAGGTTACCAACATAGACTTTGTAAGCTGTGGATGAAACAAAGGGAACACTATTAATACTGGGTGGCTGTGTTGATTGATCATGTTGAGGTTACCAACGTAGACTTTGTAAGCTGTGGATGAAACAAAGAGAAATGGACAGTTTTCAGCAATAAGAATTGATTAGAGGTCAGTAACTGCACATCAATTGTTTGAGGATATTGTGAAAATTTAAACAATTTGCTTTCACAATATCTAAAAAATATCTGATGTTAAGTCATTAGCCTCATTCATAACCGTCACTTTTCACTTTTTAATTCCATCTGCGCCACATTATCTTCCTTTAAATTTGGAAACACAGGTACAATTTTAATTTTATCTTTCATTTTCCCTGTAAATAACTGATCATGGAAATACTGCTAGAGACCAATCACACTACCACGCAATCATACAATGTCCAAATATGGCGGCCAGCACCTGTGTTAATTGTTCAAATGAATAACACGTCACACAATGGAGTCATTGTAATGCATACTTATGTACTACACCACAAGATACGGTTGTTATACTTTTTCAAAATCAGCAATTGTGTCCGCGTATTTAAAATTTATTATCTGTGATTGGAATAACATGTCGCGTCTATTCGTGAGGTTGAATTTTCAGCAATAACATTTAAAATGTATATTTAGGCATGCTTATTTGAATAAAATGAAACTTTACTTTCGGCGATGAAAAAGCAACCCTGTTCAACGGACCTGACTGACCCAGATTTCAACAAATTGGGGAACAAAATTTCCTGTACAAATGTATGCTAACCTAAATTTCAGAAATGTCAGGAAATCTTTTTTTTTTGTATTTCAAAAAATTGCAAAATATTTACAGATTTTGGTGATTTCTATGGTCAGTTGCAAAAAAATTCTAAAAAGGCTAGACCGATTGACCCTACTTGAAGGTCTGTCCATCCGTAGAACTTTTTTTTGACGCCTTACCTTCAACACAACCATGAAGGCTTCATATTGTACTTATTTCAAATCTTTTGACCAAAAGGACAAATTTATACATACTCTTTACATACAGGAAACCAGAATAATGCACAAATTTATGCCATGGCAATTCTCATAATGCATAATCATTGTTTTTCTAAATTTATGACAGTCACTTCTATTTTGTCTCACCATGAGTATACAATTTACTACTGGGAGATATTTAATTAATTAAGTCTTATGCTAGCATCATCATATATAGGCCAATTGTTTTTCATAAATTTTGTTACATCTTCAGAATTGTTTGATTGTCCCTGTCTGACCAACTTTAAATCTGGAAAAATGTTTTTGGTTTGTTTTACTGTACAAAGCAATACCGATCTTAATTTTGGAAATTCCAGAAAGGGTTTTTGGGGGTTTTTTTCCTCCAAAATTGTTGACATCCAGAAAGGTTTTAAACAGTTTCTTCACACTTCTAACCTGTTTAAAAACATGAATGAACTGGTGTACAGTAGAGAAATATCCAAATTCACAACTATTTGGGCTATTTATTAAGCTAATTAGGCTATTCATGTTTTGGCTATGCCTATGACCTTAAAATTATTCTTTTTTAAATCGGACCAACCGACCCTACCAGTTGGGGGGATCAATGAACAATCAAACAATTTCTTTTAGTTATCAATAACAAGAACCCACTTACCGTTATCTTTTATCTCATATCCTCTCATCAATACAGGCCTATCAATTCTGAGTTATCATTAACAAGAACACACTTACCGTTATCTTTAATCTCATATCCTCTCATCAGTACAGGCCTATCAATTCTGAGTTATCATTAACAAGAACACACTTACCGTTATCTTTAATCTCATATCCTCTCATCAGTACAGGCCTATCAATTCTGAGTTATCATTAACAAGAACACACTTACCGTTATCTTTTATCTCATATCCTCTCATCAATACAGGCCTATCAATTCTGAGTTATCATTAACAAGAACACACTTACCGTTATCTTTAATCTCATATCCTCTCATCAGTACAGGCCTATCAATTCTGAGTTATCATTAACAAGAACACACTTACCGTTATCTTTAATCTCATATCCTCTCATCAGTACAGGCCTATCAATTCTGAGTTATCATTAACAAGAACCCACTTACCGTTATCTTTTATCTCATATCCTCTCATCAATACAGGCCTATCAATTCTTGACAACAAGAATATGCCTAATAGAGTGCCCCTAATGATGCGTACCAGTGCTGAGATAAGTCCTAGTAATGTGTTGAGGAATACAAGGAGGTACGAAAAGTTGTGATACCATTGCCTGTAAAAGGTAATTGAAATCTAATGTTAATGGTTGAAATAAGTAGAAACTACCATCCATTTAGAGGTATGGCGGACACAATAGGATGGTGGGTAAAGTCTTTTGAATTTGGTGGGTTTTGCCCATATTGAATACTGCCCTCCTATTGTGTACGCCATGCTTCGAAAAGGCTTATTAGGGACAGCACCAAGGTCAATTCTTAGGGGTTGTAAACAGGGCTGTCAACTTTTTGAAATTGCTTGGTGTGAGATATTGTCTTAAATTATAAATTTTTGCATGCTTAATGTAGTATTTTGTGATCCTAGCATCCTCTTTTTGTGCCTTTTTCAATAGATATTCACAAAAAAAGCTTATCCCAAAAATTTCTGTTGATTCCGATTTACCCTTTTGTGAGTTATGCATGATTATGTGTATTACACTACTCCATAGACTACTGTTGTAATTTTGTTCTGGTAAACCAGAACATAATTCAAAATTGGCGATTTTTTTGCTAAACGAATTAATCTGCAAGAAATATTTTGTACATAAACATTATGTAGCCATGCTCAGAGGCTTCCAGTCGTATAAAAATGTCAACTTTTTTGAGAAAAGTGGGGGGATGAGGCTGTGGATCACGAAATGCCCTTTTAATGAGCACCTTATTACAGAGTGTATCTTCACCAGATACTTTCACCTGTATTTGTAGCATGTATGGCCCGTGATAATTTGATAAAGAATATTTTTTTTGGCCCAAATGGGGTGAACAGGTTGCCCACCCCTGCTTTCTTCGCACCATGTCTCACCTGTGTTGTAATGCCATTGGTTTATCTTTATCACCCTCGTTGAGTTTAGGCTGCAGGAAGTAAAACTTGGCAAGAATATTTTGACTGCTAAATACAATAGCTCCTATAATAGCTGCAGGCCTGGAATGTAAAGGATATGGAAAAGATAATGCACCTGTACCTGTCATACTTTCATGCTGCTGCGACAAGCGGCATGACGTATCATACTTTCTTTCTTTTTTCTTCTTTTTTTTACAACATGGCATAACTGGGCATTAACAGCAGAGACAAAATAAATCATTTAGAAGCTGCTGACGAGGAAGCACCCAAAAAGCGATTAACCTCCCTGCTGAAGCTGGCCCTTGATCTAATGGCTGGAATTTGAGCAGGTAGAGAATTCCATAATTGGGCTGTAATGGTAGAAATGATCTTTCATGGCTGACAAGGTTTGATCTTGGGACTTCCACTGCTAGATCATGGGATCTCACAGATTGTTATGATTAACGATTTTAATGAATAGACCTGATCAATTTGACACAGGAGCTATTTTCCTGCAAGGGTGTAGTATCCTAGTCATAGTTGGCGATAGTACAACTTTAACCAGTTGAAGCTGCTGACTCAACCATATCCTAACAGGCTACCTTTACCCGCTACCATTTTGACATTATACATGTGTATACCGATGTGTATGTCTATGCACCATTCTTTAAAAAAAGAAGTTCAAATAAAGCTATATATACTTACACTAAGAAATTAGCTATGACGTAGAAGAAGAAGCCTGCATTATTGATCAGTGGCATGATGATGAGTGTTGAAAATATCAAGACCAATGCAAACAACACATATGTGATGATGATGTAACCTGTGTGCAAGTAAACAAAATATGAAATTAATAAAATGACAAAATGCAATATCAGATCCATCCTGCTGTGAGAACTATGAGACAACACTTTTGTCAAAAAGGTTTCCTGGCCATTTTGAAATAATGAGGTAAAATAAAAGAAAACCCACTTGCTAACATCCGTTTAACTGTGATGTTCTATGGGGCATTCAAAAATTGACATTCAAAATTGCTACGTTGTCCAAATGCACATTGAATTTGGCCGATTTCAAGTTGAGTTGGGACATGTATAAACATTACAAACATGCAAAAATAAATCAGGTTTTAACAAATTAATCAAATTCATTCGTAACTAAAAACAGCTTCTAACCTTATTTTGGTGAATTTAGATAACTTAAAGTTTCTGAGGGCAAATATTTCAGACATCCTCTTGCTGTCTGTATGTGATAGGATTGAATTATGGTATCTGTATCTTAGCAATACTGCCCAACGTTTCAGGTGAAGCCAACGAACAGGAATGGTTGTGAACATGCGGAATGCTGTTTATTGGAGTTGCTTTAGGTAGTTGGTTGCTTGATTCTTAAATTCTTTGGTGTCTTGTATCGTGGTGATGTGGTAGGGTAGTTTGTTCCAGTGTTGTACTGTTCTTGGCCAGAATTAGCTAATAGTAAGCCAATAAAGAATGTGTGCATGTAGGGCATAGGGAGGTCCATCCTGGAATAGCATACATGTAAACTATGCAAAAAAAGTTTCTTTATGGTTAGGAAATTTACCCACTATTAAAATCTAGCGACCAATTTTGTACGTTTGCTAAATAATCGCATGCGGGAGATTGTCCTGCGCATTTTGACACCTCAATCACTACCCTACGACACTCCTGAGAAAAGATATGAATGTTTAAGTAACACGAGATCGAAAAATGAAAATTGCAAAGAAGCCTATTCAATGGTTTTAGAGCTGATTCACTGATCCAAGACGGTGTCCTTATTCCCGCCTTTTCAATTTTAATTTAAAGCATTTTAATTGATGCATGTTAGATAATCCTTTGCTTATTGTGCAGATGAATGATCAAAGACAAAGGTGAGTGGGTACTAAGACATTTACGTTTTGAGAGATGGATTTGGAAAAGGGATTCAAAACAGGTCATGACTACAGCTGCATTCCTGGAAGCAGAAGGAATTGAGACACTTGAGTGGCCCTGCAGAAGCCCTGATCTTAACCCCTTGGAGAACCTTTGGGATCAGCACAAGAGACGAGTCAACAAGAAGATAAAGGCAGATGCAACTCTGGTGGGATTGCGTCGCATCGTTATCAACGAGTGGAATGGGGTTCAGCAAGGTAACATTCGACGCCTTATTAGGAGCATGAGACGCCACGTGGCTGCTGTAAGGGAAGCCAACGGTGGACACACAAAGTATTGAAAGACTGGTAAAGAAAGAGATTAATCTCAAGTGAAGTTGGAAGCGGCAGTATGATGCCTGAAATGTGCTCAGCAAGTAAACAAAAATGTTATCTGCATGTTTATTGTTTTATGTGTTCTTTTATGCTGAAAACTTGAATAGGCCTTTTTGCAATTTTTATTTTTCGACCTCGTGTTACTTAAACATTCATATCTTTTCTCAGGAGTGTCGTAGAATAGTGATTGAGGTGTCAAAATGCGAGGACAATCACCCGCATGCGATTATTTAAAAAACGTACAAAATTAGTCGCTAGATTTTAAAAGTGGGTAAATTTCCTAACCATAAAGAAACTTTTTTTGCGTAGTGTAGGTTTCTATTAATGTGTTGACTCACCTGACAGGAAGTATGCAATCTGGTAACCACAATATTTTAAATTCCCTACAATAGCATCTTGTGATGTAATTGCATCTTTAGGCAGAAACAGACGATCACCTTGATACAGTCTCAGCACATGCTTTCTGTTTAATACAATTCAAGACGAAACATTACTAAAATGATGCAATGTATCAAGTCACAAGTCATAACAAATGAGGAATTTGTGCACTATACTAAAAGGCAGAATTGAAAAATTATTGTGTGTCTGCTGCGACATGTTGAATCAAACCAGGGCATAATGTGATTGGTGGGGTGTGCGTGTGTGTGTGGGGGGTGTATATAATTAATCTGATTAATGCCCCCACCAGTTACGCACAGGCCAATCATAATGTGCACCGACTTGATCAACATGGTGAGGCAGATGCAAAACTATTTTAGGTCAATCTTTTCGGAGTAAATATGAAGCTACTCTATGTACGATCATAATATCCACATCACAAAATGCATCAACTCTTGTTTTTTTTATGTTTTAGTGGACCACAACTGCAACACTGTGTGATATGCATCAAATTATATCATTATATCAAATAGAAGTACATATATTCTCTGTTGACAAGGGGCGATCTTCAGTGAATGGCTCTTTTCAGGGCCACCAAAACTTTTACATTAGCAGATACAGATAGCCGAGGTCTGCTTGTTCTCTGTTGACAAGAGGCAGTCTTCAGTGAACAGCTCTTTTCAGAGCCATCAATAGGCAAGGGGCGGCCTATATATTTTATTCTGTACTTTGTCCTGAAGAAGTCAGAGCTATTCCTGAACTTATTAGACAGTGAACCAGCTCAAAAACTTATTGAGAAGTACATATTAATACCTCATTTGTGGCAATGATTCCTTATTTACTATCTTACTAAGTTGATTGCTTTTAGTTGTAATAAATTGAAAACAAGCAAGCTTATCCTTACCTATAGCATACAAAGATGTGTCCAACATAGAGCAGTTGAAGTGCTATGGCTATACAGCTACCAATCACTAAGGAAGCTACACAAAAGTAAACAGTTAAATAATGAATTTACTATATACTTTCAAGAATTAATTCAGAACAAAATCTAGAAATTTTAATCATCTTTTCAGTCAATCAAAAATGAACAACATTTCATGTATCTTGAAAACAATGACAACAGGTTTAATTTGAAACAATTCATACTATTCATATTTCATTTTAATAAAAGTGTGTCAAGAGCAACATAGCATATGTGACATGATCTGGTCCATGGGGGCCAAACGCGGCAAATTTGAAACTGAGATCAAGGTAAAAATATGGAGTAAAACAACAACAAAATACATAGGAAAATAGACATCAAAACACTAACTTCAGAACCAAGTATGCTAGACCTTCGGTGTTTTCAGTAAATGATAGCATATTGTATGTTTAATGTAATAATTACAGTAACTCAATTTTCAAAAATGCCTTTTTTGGGCCCCATGGACCAGATCGTGTCACATATATATGTTTGTTTTTATGTTTGTTTTTTAGTTTTCTTGAGTGTTCAATGCACAATTCATGTTATAACCAAAGCCTAATTTTTCATACTTATCCAGGGCTGTCAACTTTTTGGAATTGGTTGGCGTGAGCGCTCAAAAATCTAAAAAGGGGGGAGGGTAGGGACAACTATTTACTTTTACAATGCGTGAGATTTTACTAATTTGGCAGCTCTTGCCATGAGATATATACTACCTTGGCGTAAGACCGTGAGCAAGTGCCTGAATGTGTGAGACTAACGCCCAATGCGTAAGAGTTGACAGCCAGGCCTGCTTTAATATGCTTTTAACTTTCAATAATATTCAAATAAAACATCACGTACACCAAACAAACAATTCATACCTAACAATTACATAGCCTATGATCTGAAATTTATATACATAAAACAAACGGTAGTGTAAGAGAGCACGAAATACTAATAGGATTAGAGTTAGGAATTAGGGTTAGGGCAATGGTTAGGGTTAGGGTTAGAGTTGGGATTTGTTTGGTATTCTCTTACATGAAGGATACACCAAACAGTTTTGTCAAATAAAAGATACAAACTTACTATCAGCTGCTGTCTGAGTTTGACCAATAATTTTCAATGTTTCGTTTACTGTGGCCTCTGTGAAATTATTTTCTTTGAAGTAAATTGGTGCCCCTTGAAGGATGAGGTAGAATAGCGTCTGTAAACCGACACGACCACCGGCAATCATAGGCAATGACAACTAGAATTGAAAAGTAGTACATTACAGTAAGAGATCAATTGAACACTAAATAAAGCTGAATTTATACTTGATCGCTTGTGCAGAAAAGAAATCGTGTCCACTCTATTTACTTATATTTTCAGGGCATCAGCTGATCGTTCGATTAACATCACTTTTGCAAAAGCAACATCACTGAGCGATGTTGATTTAGAGAATAAACAATCGAAATTTTTGTTTTTACTATCCTCTATACCGTGTGTTATAGATGACAGGCAGATCCAATATTTTGAGTAGTGGACTAAACTGTAATGGGTTGTCCCCACTTTGCATCAGCTTTGGTGCCACAAACAAACAAACAAAAACATACCTGATACATACATATCACAGCTACAACAAATGTGGCACAAATGCGTGTTGGATACTTGAAGCCATCTTTGGGTGCATATCTTGCATACACTTTAGCTTCCCAGCCTGTGTAAACTCTGAAATGAAAGTTTGGGTACATTTTACTTCATAATACAATTGAAATCTATATTTTAACCGAAAGGCCCCAATAATTTTTAGCTTGCCAGCCTGTGTAAACTCTGAAATGAAAGTTTGGGAACATTTCATTTAATAATACAATTGGTACAATGCTGGTAGGCATATCGTCTATATGGAAGTGCCCCAGGCTATACCATGGCTTTCAATACTTCTGTGCATCTGTTTACTTGTTTTTAGTGTAACGCATGTTTAGTTGATGGGATTATTGCACAAAAACAAAAACAAAATAAACATAAAGAGGTATAGAATCTGGGGGGAGGAGTTCTCAAGGATTTTGCGGGTACCCATGCTAGATCCGGGGTTTCTGGAAGTAACCTCTATTGGGACAAGAAAGATTTCTATGAAAACATACCTCTAGTGGGTCCAAATTTCCATAAAAACATACCCCTAACAGGACTATTTTCCGGCGGGGTTTCGGTGAAAGTCCCCCTATAAGACCAAGTGCACAAATATGCCAATTAATGTGCCAGAAATTACTTTTGAAAGTCAAAAGGTCACATTTTATTCTATTTTTTATCAAAATTTCTACAGAAAATTTGATGGCTTTGGAGACTAGAAGAGGTGATTTTGATACCCCTTGTGAGAGTCTCGAGACTAGTTCTAGTCTTACTTTTTTGCGATTGAGCATGAGTGCCTGACCAGAATTCAAGTACCCTCCCCCCAATAGAATAAACCTTAACATTTGAGATTGGCAAAGGGGTGTAGCAAGAGCCTTGAGGCCAGTGAACAAGGAACAGTGCAGGGCTCTTTTAACATCTCCTTTATCAGCCCTATTATATCCCTAACCCACGCTTATGTCCGGGGCCCTGAACTTTGTCCATCCTGTCCACCCACTTGCTACGTCCCTGGCTTGGCACATATCAAATAGCAGGCCCGTACGCAGGATTTTTTTTTTTGTGGGGTGCTGATTTTGAAAAAGTTCACAAGGGGGGTACAATTTTGTGAAAAGTGGACTTTTTTCCAAAAATTTGGACATTTTTTGACCAAAAAAGTGTAAAAAACCTGATTATGATATTTTGGGACTTTTTGTATACTTTTGCAAATGGGGGGGGGGGGCACCCCCCTATAGGACTTACTTTGTCACAGGTTTCTTCAATAGCTCCTGTACATAAATAGCATGGTGGGTCTTCATCATTTTTTCTTCTAACTGTAAACAAAATACATATCACATGAAATAACACTTACTCATTTTCTTTCAATAGTAATAATATTTCAGAAAGTATTTGCTTGGGTATAATCATTGGCATTGTGAGAGTCATTCAAATTGAGGACTGGGAGAGTCTGATTGAGGGAACACTGATCACTTTTCACCCCACCCAAATCACTCACACACTCAATCCTTCTCTCCCTCCCTACCTCCAAGCTCCTTTACTCACTCACTCACTCACTAAATCACTTACTCACTCACTCTCTTTCTCTCTCAAACACTCACTTACTCACCCTTTCTCCCTCCCTCTCTCACCCCACCCCAATCATTCACACACTCAGCCCTTCTCTCCCTCTCCCACTCACTCCCTCACTATTATTTGGTTAATCATCAATCTGACATTTACCCAATTGCATGCTCTATGGCTAGAAATTATGCCTTTTGCAGTAGAACTGTACATTCAGAAGACTGCAGAACTATGAACAATAGGGTGTAGCATCCAAGTCTTTAATACTGTGAATACTACATAAAACTATGCAGATTATAAATTTTGCGAAAATTTAATTCTGGTCACTAAAATATTCTGTTATACATTATGCACCTTTCATATTCTCTTTTCATAGCGAGAACCAATCAGAGCAAACATTAGAAAAATGCACGGGGGCACACTCCACATAGAACTCTCGGATGCGTTCATTTTTCTTAGGGTTGATGCGTTTATATTTGCTTGTATTTTCCAACATTTTCAGTGACAATTTTGTTCTAAAAATAGCAAAAATCATGATTTTTTTATTGTGTATGAAACAGGTTAACAAATGCGTATCACTTGTTGCTCGAGAAATTGTACAAAATAATTTTGTATAATTTCACTCCCAATACGTGATACGCATTTATTAAGGTTGGTCTTAACCCTGGAATTATGGAAACTTTCGGGCTTCATAACTGCTAAATTATTGGTCTAAAGAATATAAAAGTATACATTTTTAGAATGGAAATGACTTGATGAATTCATCTGTGAGGTCCAATTTGGGCTAAAATGCTTATTTTTGGAGAAAATCACAAAAAACAGGTTTTTTAAATTAATTTTTAAAAACTAAATAAAAATATCTAGGGACCGTTTTTTTTTTTTTGAATTTTGACCAACTTCGAGAAATTTGCACCAAAAATGGTCAAAAAATGCAACAACAAAAATTAATAAAAAAACAAACATGTTTTTTGTGATTTTCTCCAAAAATAAGCATTTTAGCCCAAATTGGACCTCACAGATGAATTCATCAAGTCATTTCCATTCTAAAAATGTATACTTTTATATTCTTTAGACTAATAATTTAGCAGTTATGAGGCCCGAAAGTTTCCATAATTCCAGGGTTAAGACCAACCTTCATCTGTAAATCATCTTACCGTTGGTTTGATGTCAGTGTGGTGTCTTTCTTTGATGGTGTCAATAAATGTGAAGAGGAAATACATGGCTAGCAGAAACATACAAATTAAAACTGGAAACTGAGCTACCAGTGACTGGTATCGGAAATACTGAGAGGAAAAACAATCAGAAAATATACAATATTATTAATTAATCCTTAGGTAGCGAAAAAACTACAACCCAGTTTTATGGACGGACAGACTTTTCAAGTTGGGGTGGTTGGTGGGGATTTGTTTTTTCTGGAGGCTAAAATGACCCAAAATATCATTGTAAGCTTGAAAATTCTGGCAAAAATTGATGATTTTTTGCAAACTTATTTAGAAAATGTTTTGAAATTTTTGCACAAATTTTAATCATTTCAATAATTTGGGTCAAAAAACTGCTGATTGTACATAATTTTAGGATTTTTTATTTTTTAAATTGCCCAAAATCTGGGTAGGTCAGGCCTGTAAACATTACATTTACTCACTTCTAATGGGCCACTTTCTGTAAAGTCATGATTTTTGATGGAAAAGTGATGCTTACCATTTTTTTCTAATAACCCCCCCCCCCATTGGAAAATAGAACACCTATCTACAGCAGCAGGTATCAACTGTTTAAAATAATAAATTGCACTCACCGTCCCTGGGCGATCTGGACACAGGATGTTCAGTGTGAGTTGTATGGTAAACCTGCAACAAGAAATAAAGAGAAACAACATGACCCTATTTATGATAAGGAATGGCTACATTTAAATGCACAATCGGTTCACTGAATCAGAAAATCATCAAAATTAAGACTTTTGCATTTTTATACAGACAATGTGCTAATAATGATAAATAATCATAAAATTACACATTTTTGGTCAATGTTGGGGAAGTTTGTCCATATTGATACTTGAATCTACATGCATATGAATGGAGCTTTGTAGTTAAACAACACTGCCATTTTCTATGTTTTTGCCAACTTTTTCATACAAAAAATACCTATGACAATTTTATTGACTTAAAATTCACTTTAAAGCATTTCCTACATATTTTTAATGTTTTCACTGGGATTACTGACAATGTCTTTAAGGGGTTGGTCACCCACCATTGCACAGTAGTTTTTGTGGCTCCTGAGATGAGAGCAAATCAGACATACCAAAAACACAAAAAAAGGCTTTTGATAAAGTGAGTCATCAAATTCTTTTAAAAAAGCTGCACCATTATGGCATTTGTGGCCCTTTGTGGCATTGGATTTCATCCTTTCTTATGAATCGTTCTCAGTGTGTCCAATTCAGGGGGGCTTCATCCGGATGGATCCCTGTTCAATCAGGGGTCCCCAAGGCTCGGTCTTGGGTCCTCTTTATTTAATTTGTTTGTTTTGGATTTACCACACTATGTGCAATCTTCTCTTCCGCAATATGCGGATGACACACTTCTTTACAGGCCTATCCGTTCTGAAAATGACATCAACATCA
Organism: Amphiura filiformis; assembly: GCF_039555335.1. NCBI lineage: Eukaryota > Metazoa > Echinodermata > Ophiuroidea > Amphilepidida > Amphiuridae > Amphiura > Amphiura filiformis. The sequence continues at coordinate 49,460,368 of NC_092642.1, read as the reverse complement.
TACAAGGTGATCTTAATAATATTACTTATTGGTGTCAAATCAATAAAATGTCTTTAAATCCTGATAAATGCAAAGTTATGCGTCTAAGTAGGAGAGTTGGTGTTGCGCATCGCCGTCCCTCTTATAATATTCTCAACTCACCTCTGGGTGTTGTGCAAAGCTACAAATATTTGGTTATTATCATTTCTTCTAATCTGAAATGGGGGGCTCACATTAAGCATATTACTTCCAGGGCTTCAAGGCTCCTTGGTTTCATCAGACGTCTTGTTCGCTGTCATGATGCTGATATCCTTGTTAGGCTTTACAATACATTATGCCGCCCCATTCTTGAATCACGGGCCCCAGCTTGGATTCCACATCAGTCTGGTCATCTTAAAAAACTTGAAAATATTCAGAAGCGGTTAGCACGCTCTTGTATCCCTGCACCTAGGGGCTAGTTGTCTTATAATGAGCGCCTCCAAAGACTTAGTCTCACCTCACTGGAGAACAGATATACATATCTTGCCATTGCCTATGTAACCAAGTGTCTCTGTGGTGTGTACGATGTTGATCCCTTCAAATATATCAAGATTAATTTGCGTCATGCAGACACTCTCAAGTTTCATCATTCATATGCCAGAACTGACAGTTTTAAATTCACAGTTTTTAATAGATTTCCTGTTTATTTTGACAATTTACCCTCTTATGTCAAGGACCAACTCTTGATGAGTCTTCCTAGTTTTTACAAGGTACAAAAAACATTTAAATGAAATCAGCTGGCAGGTCCAGAACTAATCCTGATTTCTTTTTTACCTTTTTGGGTGCAATAACTGTAATTTTCCTTTCTGTACTTTTGTATTTTTGTTATTTTTATAACTTTACATAATATTTCATTGACATTTTTAGATGTTCATATGAGCTGCTTGGCCTGGTGGGAGTTTTGCTCTTCATCCTGGGGGTCTCTCAGCCCTTTTTGTTGTTTTGTGTTTGTAGAGAGCCATACGGTTAGCCACTTTGAAAGTTGACTTTTTGTCACTGTTTGGCTTTCCTGCCAGGGTTCTCTTGTTTTCCGTCCTGTTTTGTTAATTTGTTGCTCGACCCACCCTCCCGGGGTTGGTGCTATCTGCCCAGCAGGCCATGTTGCTCAATTCCCATATGTGTACATCCATAACGGGGCGGTGCGCTTGTCGGTTGCTGCATGTGTCTCGTTTCGCATGATAGCTGGGGGTGGGTGCCGGGCTTGTCTCGGTGGGGGTCGCCGTCAGTCCACGGTCGCATGGTTTGGGAATACGTTTCTGTATTCCTGAATCAGGTGACTTCGGTATGGCTTGGGGCGGCTTAGGCTTGGGACGGGTCTGGTATTCGTCCCTGGCTGTTCATGTGGAATGGAGCGTGTGTGGCGGCCGACGGGTGCATCGTGTTTGATGTGGATGTACACATATGGAGTGCTTATCTACATGTAGTACTATTGGTGAATTTTGTTTTGGGGGTTCGGTAGTTTGCTCGCGTTTTGGACGCCTCATCTTCCGGTCGGGGACGCCATTGGTGATGTTGGGCTGGCGGCAGTCCTACTCTAGTTCGGAGTGTGCGGACTTTGCGGTGGTTGGTCATATGCAGGATTTGGTGAGTGTGTCCCTTCATCACCGTTATTGGCGTTAGCATCCATTCGATGCTTTGGTTTTGATGTGACGCGTGATCTGTCATGGCGGACTTGTTTATGAGGGGACATGGCCACTAAGTCATGTGTGTGGCTGGCTGCTGTGGGGAGCTGTGCGCTCAGGAGATGGGGGTGTTGCTGGTTCTGTCGTGTTGCTGAGGGGGTCCTCCGATCGGGGTGGGACGCCTGGAGAGGGAGTGAATTGTTGTACTTGTGAAGCGGTTTACCATTGGTATGTCGTCTAACAGTCCTGATGAACTTATTCAAGGGCTCATATTTAATCGCTTTTTAAATATCTAATTGTTTTTGATGTAGTACTTATAAATGTGCAATATATGTATTTTATAATGTTTTTCTGGCGAATAAAATGAAATGAAATGAAAAAACACCTTAATACAAGGAATTTCCTTCTGATATCAAATAATTTTGATTTTTTTAAATTTACAAAATAATACAAATTTTTGTTGGGGGGGGGGGGAGGTGAGTGGTCAAAAAAGTCTGATTGGGTTGGGAATTTTCACAATTTCACACTTTAATACGTTACCAGGGGGATGGTTAACCTCCCAATAAAAGCACTTTCATTTGTTGAGACATCATAGAACTTTTGGTTTGTTCCCATAAGATATGGGGCTGTCTGGACAAGCTAGTTAGACTTTGAAGGTCAAGTATGAAATTCACTTACCAGAAAGACACATACATGAAGCCGAGTGATGAGCCAGTCAAGCGGGATGGTGTCGAGATACAGGCAAAATATGGGTAACATGCTAATCCAATTTCTATAGTTGCAAAGCCACCAATTAGAACTATAAGAAACCAAGATAACTATAATGTAACTTGATGTTGAAAATTGGATACTAATGATTACTTGACAAGACTAGTGAACTAAGAGTCTCACCTAACAGGGGAAAAATGAAAAGAACAAGTTATAGACCTTAAATTCCTTGTTATTCAAGGTTGAACACTTTGAACTTTGTAAATCACTGTTTCTTCTCAAATGAAGTTTGATATGGCCAGGGAATATGGCATATACTTCTGTATGTTTCGCTGTTTAACAGTGATGCAAAACCACAATGCAATTTGTGCATACCAACATACCGTAAATGTTCGCCTTATGGCGCACTTGGGCTCCTTTGTCTTGGGGTAAATTTCATGTATAAATAGAGATCTCCCTCCTTTAAAAATCCCAACAAGAATTAAGGGTATGTGCCATTATTTGGTGATGGGATTTTTATGGGAGGGCACTTTTAGGCGAATGTTTACGGTATTAGTTTCTAATTGTGCTAACAATACCCATAAATGCTGAAAAGGTACTTGTTTTTTTTACATGGATGCACAATAGGGGACAATATTTGACATTCTACGTAAGTTTGAAGAATCCATATGCTAAACCAATAGGATTACCCCCTTTAAGTGAGGAATGTAGGAATCGATGTAGTACCACAGTAATTGACCTTTTTGGTAAATCCCATAATTCCTTGCGTTAGACCCCAAATGTAGTCTTTTGACATCACACCAATGCGCACATCATCATAGTTAAACATCACTACTGCACATACAAATCAGTTTGACGTCAAATGATGACATCTGGGGCCTAACACAAGGAATTATAGGATTTACCAAAAAGGTCAATTGCTTCTATATTCAAATACTTACTTTTTATCCAAAATTCGTCCACACTTTGAGCATAGTACTGTGCATATGTTCCATAAAACAGATCCAGCATCAGACTGGCTGTAGCGCCAAATGCCAAACTATATGCCGTACGATTGTTGCAATTATCAAGAAGATTGATGGGACTGTAATAAGGTAACCATGGTAACAAGAAAATATAACTATCTATCTACTAATATTAATTAAGCTATATCCTGGAGGTTCTTGGTATTTTGATGGGTACAACACAACATTGACTCAGCATTGAAAATAACTGCATGGATTATTAAACTGATAGACAAGAATGGGGGATCAAATCAAATACACGCTTAGTTTTTAACATTAAAACTAATTACAATCAGATTGAAATGTTCATACTTAAGCTACAGTAGTCTATTTTTAGTAGACCCTTTTTATTTATCATCACTGTTATCTGGCATTCCCTCTCTGACCATGGGAAATGCCATTTATCCTATTCTGATCCAAAAGCTATAAATCTTCAACGTTGGTGGGTCACTCCGAAAATTGCTCCCCGCCGAGAACCGCCACCATAGAGTGTGCAATGTCAGTGAAGCATGGTTCTGAGAACTAACCAACTAGAGTAGACCCTTTTTTTTCTTGAGGGGTGCAATTTTCGGAGGGGGGCAGTTTTCATAGTGAGCCATCAACATTGAAGATTTAGCTGTAGAACCAGAACAGGATAGATGGCACTTCCGTGGTGTCCATGGTCGCAAAGAGGGATATCTAAAAAGGGTCTAATAAAGTAGACTAAAGTTACTGAGGAAGTCATTGCTGCAATTTATTTATCGGGAGTTCATCATCAAATCTACACTGTAGAACTGTAGAAGTCCTAACTTTTTCTTTGTCAAATTAGCTAAAATTTGATGAAAAATATTATGAACTATTTTCTTAAAACTATATATGCTAAAAATAACTCTCCAATTCCAAAGAACCAAAATCTTACAATTGATATAATTTGATAGGAGCCTAATCATTAACAATTCACTGCAGGCCCATAACCAGGATTTATTTGGGAGGGGGTTTATTTTGAGAAAGTGGACTGGGGGCAGATTTAGAAAAGGTAGAATTTGGACCTTTTTTGACCAAAAAGGCATAAAAACTATTTTTTCACTCGACACGCTCATAAATGGGACTTTTGGATTTAAAAAAGTGGACTTTTTGGCCTTTGGCGATGGGGGAGGGCATCTGCCCCTCGCCCCTCCCGTAGTTATGCGCCTGATTTACGGACCAAATATTTACTGAGAATTTGAAGCTATTTTATGGTAGTGTAGTGTTAAATTTGAAACAATGTGCAATGAAAGTGTATTGTGTACCCATCAGCATACCAAGACATCTCTGAACCCCACGGGCACTACTGCCTTTCTTACAATACCCCTAATTGGTTCATTACATGATATAAACATGAGTAACCAATCAAAATAGAGCTTAGATCCATGGCCGTAGCAAGGTTGAAAAATGTGGGGTGGCCATCACAAATGTGGGGCGGCCAAATTACAAATATATGCCCAAATTGAAATAAAGATATAAAGAAAAACATAACAAATTTCTCAAAAAGTGGGGCGGCCATGGCATCCCCGGCTGCCCTGCTTGCTACGGCCCTGCATGCTTAGATCTCTTGGCACTTTTAAAGCTGAATCCCTGTCAGCTTTAATGGCCATTCTTATCATGTCTCTCATTGGCTCATTACACGATATAGGCCTTTTTGTAACCAATCAAAATAGTTGTTAGAGGCCGGCAGTGCATACCCATGGGATTAAACATAATCCTACACACTTACTCTTCAACCATTCCTGATCCACAGATGCTGTATAATACTCTGAATATGTCCCAAAGAACAGGTCTAAGATGAGGGAAGCTGTGGCGCCAAATGCAAGGCTGTATGGCAGACGATGATCGCAGTCATCTATGAGGTTAAGGGGACTGTATGGATGAAGGATGGTGCAGCAATGAAATAATAACAAGCAAAGATGAAATGTCAAATGTTTGATTATATAGTGTGTCTTAATTGTCTCAAGTTGAGAGTAACGCCATGTTGGATTTCACAGTTGCAGATTCGAATCAGTGCGTTTACGTGGCAGCGTCAAATTGCCCTTCTACGCGTACGTATACACCCGAGGGAATAGGTTAGTGTACACAATTCGAATCTGCCACTGTGAAATCCAACATGGTGTTACTCTGAGACAAGATATGTTGTACTAAAACTTTATTAACATGATAGCAAAGAAAAAAAGTTTATGGAGTTATATAGTACCATATTTGTTTACATGTGATTAATATTACAAAACAATCTTTTAAATCAGTTATAGATTAGTTACTCAAACATATTAATAGAAAAAATAAATCAAAAATAATTAAGTAACAATGATTTAAGCTTTTGAACAAAAGTCATCACTGGATGTTACTGCAAAGGCATCATGATGATCCATCACCACTTATGAATGAATACATACATGTAGGGTTCTTGCACAAGATGAGAACATAAGTTTTTGCTCAGAGAACAATTATTATTCCAATTGTTGCCAACATTGGAATATGTAAATGCAGAAGATTTCTGCGAAGTGTAAAAAAAACTTAGGATGTGGCGCTCTCGCGCCAAGGGCAGCGGCCCTTGCGTGGGATCAGCCCTCCCGAAAGCTCCTGGATGTTAGCTATTTGAAACCCTTCAAAATGCCTTTCCAAGGCTGCTTAACCTTTTTTTTAACAAAAGGACAGGACAGTGGGCCTATAATTGATTTTGTTTTGATTTTGTAGCCAGATGGCTGTAAATGCAAAAGATTTAATATGTTTTGCAGAAGACGGAAGATTGTCAGCAAATGAGAAGGTCTTCTGCAGGATCAAGAAGGGTTCCCGGTGGGTTCAGTCTTCACTGACAATGTGTACGCATGATGGTTCCAATTAGGGGTACTTTTCAAGAAATGTCCGCGGAATTTTCGAGGACAAAATTGTTCGCGATTGTCCAAATTAGGGGTGTTTTGGAGCAAAATTGTCCTTGAACTGAAAAATAGGGTGTATTTCTAGGACTTTCGTCCGCTTTACTGCTACAGTTTTCGTTATGTCCTCATTTCCCGTGAAATAGGGGAAAATTCAAAAGCGCCCTTGAAATGGTAAAAATAGGGGTATTTATTTCGGAAAAATGTCCTTGATTCCGTGTAATAAGGGGGGTGAAATGATAATGTGTAAAAAAAAAAAAAAAAAATAGGGCAGGTATTTGGGGGCAAATTTTCCTTGATTTCGCAAGCAAAATAGGGGTAAAATTGCTGCAAATGTCCTCGATTCCCCGTGAAATAGGGGTCATTTTCAAATCCTGGAACGGTCATACGTCCTACCTTTAAATACAAACTGAACCCACCGGGGAAGGGTTGGCAGCTCTGCAGATAGGAATTCCATATAGCCAGCCCATTATGTAACAAGTGAATTGCATTGTACTGGAGCGTTCTAGAGGATGATTCCAGTCCACCCTCCAGTTGGTGACAAGATGAGGACATCACAAATACTCCCTTTAATTATTGTTGAAATAATTTTGCTTTTGTTGGAACTTCATTGTTCAGTAAAGTAATGTTTAAAATAGATCCATGTTCACAGTTTTATGATATGATGTATAGCAAGCTGGGTATGTAATGGATGCATGGATCAAATATATGTCTGGTTGAAATTTGTTAACATACAGTTAGAAGTGCAACAGTGTCGTTTAAAAAGTCAAAGTCTAAACTCAAATAAAGTTTTGAAATCTTTGAATATTTGTTTAAGACGTCAAGTTTTGAGTATAGGTTCTTGATATAATTTATAGTAGAAATCACAAATCACCAAGCCAGTAACCAGGATTTATTTGGGGAGGGCTGATTTTGAAAAAGTGGACCTTTTTTCAAAATTTGGACCTTTTTGGACTGGGGAAGATTTTGAAAAAGTGGATTTTTATAAATCAAAATGTGGACCTTTTTTGACCAAAGAGGCCTTAAAAAACCCTATTTTTTCGTGTGTTATGCTCGCAAATGGGATTTTTGGCAATTTGGGGGCCCCCCTAGCCCCCTGGTTACGGGCCTGCAAATCACAGATAAAATCAAGTATTTTGTACATGGCATACATACTATATGAGTGCATAATAGCGATGACAGCAATCCTCTGCTCTGTAGGGTTTCAAGCGCCTCTGCATATGTGATAAGATCAAGATGATCAGAGCCTGAAAGAAAATGAAGTCACATGTCAAATCTAAATTTTCACTATATACTGAGCTTAGATACTGTAGAACAATGCTTATATCCAGTGGTGGTGACACGGGTGGGGTGGGGTGGGGCATGGGGGAGGGACATGGGGGAAAATTCCCCCCAGTCAAAACAGAACTCCCCCCTTCTGCTGCCACTGCTTATATCACACAGGGGAGACTCTTTTTTATTCAATTTGAAAGGGGTCTGATGGAACCATCAGAAGGTAAATAATGTCCAAGAGAATTTTGTAACCATAATGGTATCTCAAACTCAACTGACAATAGATACATAGATACATCAACCAGATGAGTTTAGATGTTGACAAACACGACGTCTCTGTTGAAGTCATGGATTTTGTTAAAAGTTAATTAGGCGGCCCTATTTCATTTTGTATATAAATTGAATGTATGAGTGTAGATCATTTACGTCATTTGAATCTCACTGGCGATTCAGAGATCTGCGGCCCAAGGTTCAAATCCTGGTGAAGAATTCATATGAATATATACCAGTGAATGATGGTTGCAGCCTACCAATACTCGACGATGTAAGTTGTGGAAGAACTTTGTCAAAAGTTCTACTTTTCTTGATATAATATTTTATTCCTTGGCCAATTTGAAGGGGAAAGAATATAAGGACTGAAAGGAACCATATGCATGTTGTTTGTTTGTTTTTACACTCTGTGTGGAGACTGGAAACACTAGCATTTGTGTTCTGGTGGGACCAGGTTCAAACAAAATACTCAAGCCAGGCTAAAAAAGCATATATGTGACACAATCTGGTCCATGGGGGCCAAAGGAGGCATTTTTGAAAATTGAGTTACTGTAATTATTACATTATACATACAATAGGCTATCATTTACGGAAAACACCAAAGGTCTAGCACACTTGGTTCTAAAGTTATGAAGTTTTATGATGTCTATTTTCTTATGTATTTTATTGTTTTTTCACTCCATATTTTTGCCTTTATCTCAGTTTCAAATTTTTCGCCTTTGGCCACATATACAAATGTATACTGGCCTATCTGGAAAGAAAAGTGAGAAACAGATTTGAAGACAAAGAACACAGAAAGGCCAAAAGTTTTATCTAGCCTGGCTTGAACATTTTATTTGAACCTGTATGGAGAGTCCATATAGAAACAAAACAAAACTAAGCATTTCACATCCTTGGTTACTGTGATCACATGACATTGGTTATCACTACTTTGAGTCATCTGATTAAACACTTCCATTAGATAGGCTATGAGAATATTGACATACAAAGTCCAATGAGCTAATCCATTTAAAATCCACACTACCCCTGTGTAAGATTTTGGAAATATCTGCCACAGGGGGAGTATGAATTTCAAATGGAATGAACACATTACATGTAGGCAGCTCCATTCAAATTTCATTCACCCTCTGAGAAAGATTCAACCTGAATCTTCCCTGAGGGAGACAAGTTTCAAATGGATCTGTTAATGTATTAATTCCATTTGAAATTCATACTCCCCCTGTGAAAGATATTTCCAAAATCTTTTACAGGGCTTATGTGGATTTTGAATGGAATAACCCAATGCACATATATATTTGGCTCCTTCTAAAACTGGACAAATGTTTATATGGTGAAAGGCCTGTATCACAAAATGGGCTATTCCAGTTGAAATCCATACACCCCATATGGAAGATATGACACTAATCTCCTACACTGGGAGAGAGATTTTCAAATTGAGTTATCTGAATGAGTGATTCCATTTGAAATTTACACCCTATGTGTGAGATCCACCCTATGTGTGAGATTAAGGTCATGTCTTCCACAGGGGGTGTATGGATTTCAACTGGAATAGCCCAATAACTGTCATGTCCACGTGATACAGTGTCAGTTTTGTGGAAGCTGTTCACATATCACCCAAATAAACAATGTCCCTGGCCTGTCCCTGTCAATGAAGAGAGTGTGTCTGTATTGCTCACTATTAAGGGGGTAGTACACCCCTGGCCAATTTTGGGCCTATTTTTGCATTTTTCTCAAAAATTATAGCGCATTTAGTGACAAGTAAGATATGTATATTATAGGGGCAAGGACTACAACTACTGCACTGAAAATTCAGCAACTCAAGGCAAGGAGTTATTGACTTATTGATCAAATATTGGTTTTCCCTCATTTTTGACTGTAACTCCACAACTGTTGTCTGTATTGAAATAAAATTTCCAGTGCAGTAGTTGCAGTCCTTGCTCCTATAATATACATATTTTACTTGTCACCAATGCGCTTATAATTTTTGAGAAAAATGCAAAAATAGGCACAAAATTGGGCAGGGATGTAGTACCCCTTAAATATTCTGCTATTTCAGTTAAAATCCATAAACCACTTACATGTATGAAAGACATACGACCTTGGAAGATATCCACATATAGGGATTGTGAATTTCAAATTCCCTTAATCCCCCAATATAAGTGGGGGGGGTAGGGGGATGGCCCATACAATCACCCCCCAATGTTGACACCTGTATGTGGGCTTCTGACCAAATTAACCTCATATTTGGTCATTTTAGCCAAAAAAAGTGCAAATTTCTGCACACGAATTCCACTTTCACATCATATTTCACCAGTTTAGCTTCAATATGGCAAAAATGTTTTTTTAATTTGTACCATACACTTATTCTGTCGCCAAAAGGTTATGGATTTACTACACTTCAAGAATTTTTTCCAACCCCATCCCCCAATGTCAAAAAGAAATCTACGCCACTGTATTGGCTCTTTCTCAATTCTTATCTTTTGTACAAAATAATAACATAGTATTGAACATTTGCACATAACTTAGTTCTGACACAAACCTGTATGACTTATTTTGGGCTTTAATAAAAGTAATAAACCAAAACAAATGTTGGGTATTAGGCAGAATGTGCGTTGCAATATTCATATTTTTCTTTTCTGAGTCTCAATGAACATACATGTATAATCGTAATTTGAACTTCTGACAAACAGCACACATACATATCTGAACTCATAATGAAAAAATGTAAAATTGGGGTTGGTGGCTAAGAGGATGCAATTGACTGAAAATATGCTGATCATGATTTTGTGATTGTCTCTTGCAGTCAGAAATTATAACTTTCTTTTGTTTAATTTATTGAAAAAGTGCACACACAAGTTTTGTACAAGGAAGTAAAAATACAGTTTGTTGCAATAATCTGGCACAGTATTAGTCTCTGAAATTAAAACCAAAGTGTTACATTGACGGTGAATGAATGACAAAGACTTCTCATAGTAGGACTTTAACTGGTCAGTTAGACCCTCACTTGATGGCTTTAAGGGGGTACTACACCCCTGGCCAATTTTGTGCCTATTTTTGCTTTTTTTTCAAAAATTATAGCACATTGGTGACAAGTAAGATATGTAGATAAGATATGTAGTAAGATAACTACTGCACTGAAAATTCAGCAACTCAAGGCAAGTAGTTATTGATTTATTGATCAAATATTGGTTTTCCTCATTTTTGACTGTAACTCCACAACTGTTGTCTGTGCTGAAATAAAATTTCCAGTGCAGTAGTTGTAGTCCTTGCCCCTATAATATACATATCTTACTTGTCATCAATGTGCTATAATTTTTGAGAAAAATGCAAAAATAGGCAAAAAAAAAAAATTGGGCAGGGGTGTAGTACCCCTTAAGAGCTCAGATTAGACAGATAAAAGCTTATAATACTTTAAAGAACTGAGATCAGGCAGATAACACTGATAATACTTCAACATGACCAAGTGACCTAGTAAGGTTTGTTTCGATTTGGTTTTTTCTTTTGTCAAAAGCTCACATGCACACCAAAGGGGTTCACAAGCACAGAGGACATGAAGTACTAATGGATTGTTCTTTTTTGGGGGGCGGGGGTGGGGAGGTGACAATTTATCAAATATCATATATAATTTAATCCTTTGAATGATCTTCATCAGTTGAAAACTGCTGTGTACAGGGTCTTAGCTAGAAATTGAGGGTTGCCCGTCATTTGAATAAAATTGCCCATCCTAATTTGACCTTTAAAACATTTACCAGACGTATTACGCACATTGGGGGTTCAAAGAGTTCAAATATGTGCTGATATGGCATCTGTTAAAGGCATTAATTTTGCCCGTCCCAGGAGCAAACTCCCCGTCTAAAATGACGGCCAGATGGGTGGCTAGCTAAGACACTGGCTGTGTATCAATCAAAGAAATTGCAGTTTTACAATACATCACCTTTTCAGTGATGGAAACATATATTTTGACACACTACCCACATTGCACACTTGGTTTACATCAGGGACAGACTTAGGTTTCTGTTTTCTACTGGCCCGGAATGGCAAATCTAGTGGCCCTGCAATAAATTTACTGGCCCAGCTTTTTCAATATGTTCTACTGCAAAAAAAAAGACCCTTTTTTGCGGTATCGCTATCATCATCAGATAGAGCATGAAAGAGATTGGAAGTAGTACGTAGGCCTACTATCGACGTAAAAAGCGGCCCTACGTGTATATAATATTTCCAACTTGCTAGCAACGCAAGAATAAGAATATATACGAAAAAATATTAAATAAAGATACAAATATGTCCATCACTGCTTATATCTTGTCTCAAATGTGTTATATCAGGCTCAAAATCTAGTGGCCCACCGGCCAGCGTTGTTGAAAGCTTACTGGCCCGATGCAAAATCCACTGGCCCCGGGCCACCACTTAAATCTGTCCCTGGTTTACATTAATTATTAAAAAGAACATAATTATTTCTTTGTTCACACCCAACTGACCTTAACTTTGAAAAACAGGATAAGTTTCTAAACATTCCAAAAACATGAATGAAGTGATAGAGTAAATTACATATCAACAATTCAGACCAATGTAGTATTCATTTCATCACCATCAAGTTTATTGTTATTTGTTCAGAAAAGTTACTTACTGCGGGTACAAGCGAGCCATGTATAAAGTAGCCCCAGCTGACTGGGTCATTGCACTCTGAATCACTGCAAAAGAAAATTAAGCATATAAAAAATTATGCAGTTTAGTTTTCAATTTAGATAAGTTTATATAATTATAGTTGTCATGTTGTAGGCCTACACTATATCCAGGCTGGACACATCACACTACCGTGTGATGTGTCCAGTTCGTCGCCGAACTTGCATATAACATGGAGAGCTTAGCATAACGGCCTGCCTATTTACGCTTCCTGAAAACACTCTTGCACATAACATACAAAACCACAAATTCACTAACTTCAACTTGCACTACCGACACCATGAAAAATATTTTAATTATTACCGATCCTTCAGAATACTTGCAAATATTGGCAGTTTCATAAAATCCTGCTGCTGAAAATCGTAAATTCCACAATCTTCTGTCAGATCCAGGTCAGTAATCACAGGTGGGCGAATCTACCAGCGTGACAAGACCAGAGATAATAAAAGGATGAGAGGCCACGCCGCACAAATAGCTAGCCTGATTGGCAAGCGCGTCGCTGGCCAGATCTTCACGGTCGTGTATGATGAGTAGAGACCATAGAGCCCTATATAGGGCTCTGTGGAAGAAACTGTTCCTAATTTTGAAGCCATGGATAATATATTCATTTATACGAGAACCATATTTTTGTACCAATCACAGAACAGAATTTCACTTACTCACAGCTGTCAATCATTCTTGTGAAACGAAGCTCCGCCTAGTATCAAGGTCTTCTTCTGCGCATTGGTTGTGCGCATTAACTAGCCTCCAGCACAAATCCTGTGCACACGATCAGGTTGGATGGGCGGTTTACGCCTGGTTTACACAACAGGAACTGCGATGCATCCTAAACTGGATCGTTTCCGTGTATTCGCATTGCATGGTGGGTAATCGCCTGCCAATATGCGTAGCTTTTGCTCCACGTAAACAACAGTAAAAAATCAACACAGGTAAATCCATATAAAAATTAACATGGACACAAAATTGACATAGCTTATGTAATTCAAATAATAAAATAATAAAATGTAATATTATCATGATAGATGCACGCGTTTTATTTTGTTTGTGTTAGTTTGCACGAGTCACAAAATGGCGACCCATCACGCATTTTCTGCATGTGCCGACATTAGTAACTCATAGTGACTGTCCTCAAACTAGCGCCAGTGTGTCTCAGGCCTGATAACGACCCCAGGTAATTTTATGCAGAAAGTTTTCTTGCGAACAGCTGCAGGTGACAATTAAACAATGAACACGGCTTGTTTATGTACATGCGTGGGGAGGCTTGTACGTCAGCTGGCGTGTTTTGGACATGTTCCGCGTAAAAAGTGTCGTTTTCTTCATGAAAAATACCAGCGATGACCAGTTTTTTGTGGGCTATTTGATTTACAGGTATGTCGGTTCGTCATAGGGTAGAAATGATAGCTGTACAATTTGTATAACATACAGTTTAACATAGGCCTAAACATTTATGGCCACAAATCGACCTTCCGTATTATGCACAAGTATGTGGAAGTGGCAGGCATAGGCCTACACATCAAAAGCAAAAAGAGGGTACATCCTCCATGCTCCATGTACCACTAGCACTTTCAGTTTCAATAAAATTTGTCACCACAAAAGTAACTGCAAATGAATTTCCTACTGTGCCAACCATGCAACTGACATTTTTATACTTCTAGTATAAAGTCAGTTAGCAATCACTGGCAATAATAATAATAATAATAATAATTCAAGGAAATCCCGCCTATTGTTTTCAGGCGCACCACTGCAACGGCAGTGTATTTCGACAATTCACGCGTCACTGCAACGGCAGTGTAATTTTTTCAATTTCGATTTTTTTTTTTTACATGTATAATCTATATCACCATTTCACAAACACAACAAATCTATTAGTATCACTGTACAGACAACTACTACTGCAACTACTACTGCCCTGGAACCTAGGGGAAGGGGGTACAGATACCAGAACCGGGGTGATCCCTACTCTTTCCGAATAGCTCTCACTTTTTTTGCACAGGGATGATCGAGAGCCCTCCTGTACACGGGACCAACGGCTTTATGTGACTTCCGAACCACGGACGAAGCACATACACTACCTATATCTGCACGTGATAAGCAGTGTATGGGGGGCGAGAAGAAATTCTTCAATTAAATTCTGAGATTAAATTTCTGAACTGAATTACTGAATTGAAGGATTCCTGACCATATAGGAACTTTTTTGGGAGGGAAGAGAATTTTCACCTAAGGCAAGCCCAAGGCTCGAACCCTCGTCAATCGTATCTCCCGGCCGGCAGCGCAACGCCTTAACCACTCGGCCATCTCGCCCTCTATAAAACATGAAAACTGTAATACTGTAACTGTAACTGTAAGCTTACCTCGATTCTTCCAGTTCCACTTCCACAGCATCTGCCAAACTGCTCAGGAAATCCATTGCCATTACAACACACGGGCCAGGTTTAGAAAACCTAGCAATATGGAAACCGATGATATCTCTATCACTGCATAATTCTCACACAAACAAAGTGCTTCTCTGAAACACTGAACAAACATGAACTTTCGACTCACATGACTTTTTTGTTGACATTTGTTACGAGTATAAACCTTTGACCAAACTAATACTTCCGGGTTTCGTCTGGGGGCGCTAATTGATTGACGCAGTCAGACACACGCTAATAACAATTGTTGATACATAGTAATACGCATTGGAAGTACACACTTGCACCAGCAATATGTGGAGGTTAGTGCAAATATTCCTCAGCCACGTCATCGGTGCTGTGTTGGAACCGGATGAAGTCATTTGCTATTTTTAGTAACATAACGTGCCACTGTTTTGGAAACAAGGAGTGAGCAGTTGGGAAAATCTGATCGAGGATCATTTTCAAATGTTGTTTTGTGGCGGACGAAGCTTGTGATTGACAGAAACATTTTGACCAACTACTGATTGACTACTACTGAAAAAGGTGAGGGGTCATTGGTTGTTGTTTTCTGTGTAATACATGATGAATAACACATGAACATGCGAAATCAATCCAGACATTTTTTTTTATGTACTGGTCACTGCATGCATACCACTGTCATGATGGTACACCATTCATGTCATGCAAGAAGTATGCAAGCTTACTATCATAATGATGTAGGGCTTGTAGGCTCTGCATTGCATGTCAGATTGTAGATTACTGTAACTTACTTTCTAGTGTAACAATGAACATTAATACAGAATTACCGGGAGATTTACACAATACCTTCTGGTAAGTCTGATGTCTGAAGTAAATTCAAGACAAATGATCAATTCAATTTCAAACTGCATATGCATATGCATCAGTACATATATATTATTAACTCAAACATTGCACTGCCAACTGGTTTTGTACTATCAGAAGAAGTTACTTGGTACACCGGGATTGCAGGATTTGAACCTTAGACCCTTTGCGTCCCAAGCATACAATCACCTACTGGGTTTCGCTAGCCTGCATGGCCAAATCAATTCCGTGCATATAGGACAAGTTTACGCCTTGGGATGCATGGTCATGTGCAGATATAGACCCCGTTTACACAGAGCCTGAAGTCGACTTTAGTCGACTTTGAACTCGACTTCATTTGTGTGTAAACAGGGTCGTCGCATTTTGAACTCGACTTCAGAAGTCGACTTCGAATGACGACCCGGAGCAACATTTGTCGAATTCAAAGTCGACTTCAAAGTCGACTTTTGCAGTGTAAACGAACACGTAATTAGAAGTCGGCTTCATAATGGTAATTTGAAACATGAGCAAGTGATGGCATAAAATTTTAATTCACACTTTGTTTTGAAGTCGACTACCGTGTAAACACCCGTCAAGAAATAATTTATGCTAATCCTTCGTTGCAATCTGAATTCGATGTCGCAATTGAAGTCGACTTCTCTCTGTGTAAACGGGGTCATAGTTTATCGGTTATCCTCATGGTATTTTTTGATATTTGTTTGTTTGTTTTTACTGGTGGTAGGACATCACTAAAGTGAAATACATACAGGTAAGGCCAATTACAATTGATTCTTAGTTTCCTGTTTCCCGCCCGCGTCCAAAGTAGAGAATTGCAAAATATTTAATTATTTTATTTATATTTCGGATTTTCTCTTTAAAAATAACTTTTAATGACTACCATTTGCTACTTTCTAACTTTGATCATATCATCTATAATGATGAATAAACATAGAACCTAATTGTACCATTACTTATGTATAAAATCAAACATAGTAGTAAAATAATTAAATGCATGCTCCTTGTCAAAATGGCTTGATGTAGGTTGCGACCACTATTTTAAAATAAAGAAAATAAAAGATAATTAATAATTAAAAGTCGCCTCATCCCTGGTTTTCAACCATGAAACAGGAAACTAAGAATTAATTGTGAAGGGCCTAACCAGTGAGAAAGATACCGTAATCAAAGTGTCAACTTATTCAAAATGTGTCAATATTTTGCATTAATTAAACAAATTTGATTTGTAATAATATATGTCACAAAATGTTATGTCCGCAGATTTGTGTCTGCAATATATTTATGCATGGTTTATTCATAACTTAAAATTTGAAAGATGATGTATGTCCATGTATTGATACAACTGAACTGAATTGTATTAAAGGGGTACTAAACCCCTGGCCAATTTTGTGCCTATTTTTGCATTTTTCTCAAAAATTGTAGCACATTGGTGACAATTAAGATATGCATGTTGTAGGGGCAAGGACTACAACTATTGCTCTGAAAATTCAGCAACTCAAGGCAAGTAGTTATTGATTTATTGATCAAATATTGGTTTTCCCTCATTTTTGACTGTAACCCCACAACTGTTGTCTGTGCCGAAATAAATTTTCCAGTGCAGTAGTTGTAGTCCTTGCCCCTATAGTATACATCTTACTTGTCAACAATGCGCTATAATTTTTGAGAAAAATGCAAAAAATAGGCACAAAATTGGACAGGGGTGTAGTACCCCCTTAAAAGCACTATACAAATTACAATTTTCACTAGAATGAAATGTTAAAGGAAAGTGGTACAATTGTTTATCATATTTTATGGACATGTGGATATGTATTGGGGAGCTGGGAATTACCCCGGGGAATTACACCCACCCAGGACTAGGACCCTGGAAATTTGGAACTGATTGCATCAGCCTTGTCACATCAATTGTTTACAACAGAAAGTTATGCATACATGTACAGCATGGCAGCACTCTGAATCACTAAACATTCCAACCCACCCACTCAAATATTTCATTGTTTTTGTCAAATTATTAGTTGTCACATGTGTGAGTAGTGGGTGAACTGGGTGTACACCTCAATATCAATACACCTACATACACATGTACAGTTGTATACAGTGTGGGGGTGTATGCACTGGGTACAATAGGTGTGGGCGTACTATACTGGGTATATTTCCTGGCGTATTTGGCACTTGGTGTCATTGCTGATGTGGAACTTTGGTAGATAAAGGTATTGTGCTACTGAGTGTCTGCTAAGAATATGATTACATATTTTGTTGTTGCTGTAAAGTTGTTATTTTTGTTACTTTTGGAATAACATAATCGTGCGACCTACATGACAACCTTGACCTTGCCTAGTGATGACCGATTGTGATTTCTCAATTCTTCTTCAACAATAATTGTGTGGTCTTTGCATAGTACACTCGACGCAAATATCTGTGCATACCCAAATTGGCTTTAATGGTCGACAATTGGAATTATTTACGTATGAATTACATGTTAATATTTTTGAAGGATGTTTATTTTTGCCTTTTCCGTGTGTATGTATTTTTGTTTCCTGGTTTATGATAGTGAAAGCTCAAATGTGCTTGTTTCTTGTGCCAGAAATTGATATTTTAAAAAGAATTGTCACACTGCTTGTTGTTTTGTATAAAATACTAACAAAAATTTTAACTTATATCTTTCAGATTTGTAGCATACAAGCATTATTTTCTGTAGCTGTGAATAAAGAAGTAAGAAGACAAAATGTCAGTGGAGATACCGGATCATAACCTGTGTCTATCAGAGTATTCTACAGCGGAGGAGTTAGATTTGTTATTCAATGAGAAGGATGGCATCCTGGCTGATGACACCTTCATTGGAATGATGCAAGATGGCACTGATGACTTCGGGGTGAGTTTATGCAATTTATAAAGTTTCTAATTTTAGGCGCTCATACAAAAATGCATATCAGGAATCACCAGAAATCAGGTTTTAAAAAATTTTTTGTAGTCTTGTATGTAAAATTCAAAGCAAATTTTTGTGTTGTGATCAAAGGGTTAAACCACTAAATTATACAAAGCAAACTAAGAAAATTTGATAAGTCAAATTTGAAGGTTCCTTCTGTATTGTAACGAGTATATGTGTTACCTGAACTTTCATGCTTGTCATATTGAGCTGAAGCAAAATTTATATTTGCAAGCAAAATCTTTTATGTGTATCATATATGTGTGTAGAAAACCTATAACAAGGTTTGTAAATTGAAAAAAAATGGAGGTTGCCTGAACTTTCCACTTCCTGTACAGGATTTCCTTAAATGATAATTGATATTTAAATGAAATGAAATATGGGATTGTGTTTCCATGCTTTTAAGGGGGTACTACACCCCTGGCAAATTTTGTGCCGATTTTTGCATTTTTCTCAAAAATTATAGCGCATTGGGAACAAGTAAGCTATGTATATTATAGGGCAAGGACTACAACTACTGCACTGGAAATTTTATTTCAGCACAGACAACAGTTGTGGAGTTACAGTCAAAATGAGGAAAACCACTATTTGATCAATAAATCAATAACTACTTGCTTTGAGTTGCAGAATTTTCAGTACAGTACTTGTAGTCCTTGCCCCTATAATATACAATATCTTACTTGTCACCAATGTGCTATAATTTTTGAGAAAAATGCAAAAATAGGCAAAAAATTGGCCAGGGGTGTAGTACCCCCTTAAATGAAATGAAATATGGGATTGTGTTTCCATGCTTTTAACACTTTACATGTACATGTACATGCTGGAAAGAGCTACATCAAAACTATGAAATACTGACACTAGATAAATAAACTAATTTTTTATGCAATAATTGCTTCCTCTATCCAGATTGATAAAGCCTTTGATGCTGATGATCTTTTCTCACATTTCCTGGATGGCAACACAACCCATGTGGAACCAAACCATGACCACCCATACTCAAAAGACCAGCAGCTGTCGCGATCTCCCCTCAATAGCGACAGTGGCATCTCCGATAGCTGTCAAAGGTCACCGTACTCCGATATCCAATCAGAACCCAGCCCTGGTCGGTCTGATGATGGCAGTACATGTAATCTAGAGGAGGTGATATTGGAGTCGGCAGATTTTTCATGTATGTTGACTGGTAATGATGCTATGTTGATGGATGATTGTACCGTATCCACGACAACGCAAGATGCATCAGATGATGACTCGATTCATAGCATTGTTATTGAAACAGGTAAGACTAATAACGGACTATTAACCCCATGAGAACTACCTGCCGATTGGCCAAAATGAATATTGTGTCCAATTTTGAACCAATCAAGGAGGGTGTTAATAGGATCATCGGAAAATACAAGTTTGACAATAAATAGTTTAAAGCCTAGTCATAATTGGCAATTGAAATGAGCATTTCTAGTTATCAACCAATCAGAAATGCTGTTAGATTACCTGTAGTTTCCAGGAGGTTAAACAGCCAAAGTCTCTGTGTTGTGTATGATGTGAATTCTCATCATGTGACACTGATCAAGATCAATAGCAGTTTGACAAAGGCTTAGCGACCACAAGCTGAAAGCTCACATAAGTTAATATTTTGTGGTTAGAATTGGTCATAAACTTCATCAATATCAATACACCTGTTATTGTTTCAGTTGGTTTCAGCAGTAACTTAAAACTCACAGCTAGCGAGAGTAAACAGGAGACGCTACCTCTTACCATACATAATATCCAGACTGTGACACCACCTGAAGAGACATGTGAGGATATTAATTCGGTAAGTCATTGGGACATGAATGTGATCAAATTCATAGTCAATGGGATCTAGTACATAGGTTTAAATTATGACATTTCTTGAGATTAGCGTGTGCTTATTTCAGAATGGAGATAATGTTTTTGGCCCAAATAAGGTACAATTGCAAAACAAAAAATTGCAGAACACGTCTTCATTTGGGGCTAAAATAGTCAGGAAAAATATGCTCATGCTATTTGGGTTGATAACGGTACCTGGAACATGCAGAAGCCTAATTTGGATTGTAACAGTCTTTAAGTTTGACTGTGTTTGTCGCATCTGAATATGAATTTCAATTATGGTGATTGTGTATTTATGAATTGTCATGATCTTAAAAACACCAATTTGTGTATAATAATTAGTCATATATATTTAAAGCAATACCATAACAAGCTGTGGTTTTTTTTATATCTTTTAGAAATACCATCTCGTCTTAACTGATGAAGAAAAGAAACTTCTAGCAGACATGAGCGTGTCATTGCCAACAGATATGCCCCTAACAAAGGTAAGCACTGTCAACATTAATACTATATCACATCACATTATAATTTGCTCATAACATATGAATATGTAAATATGAAAGTGGGATTCTGATTGGTTTAGCTAATCAGGTCGGGGAATACTGGCAGTTGATTGGCAGAACAAGCAAAGTAACATTGTGTGACCTTACATTTTTGTACCAGATGAAAGATAACCGATTGGAACTTGAAAAGCACAATACCAGTATCATCAGTTAATTGTTTTAATATATAATCTCAAAGAAAGCTATCGATGTTTTTGTCATTGCTACAGGAAGAAGAAAGAGCCCTGAAGGCAGTGAGAAGAAAGATTAGGAACAAGGTAAGAATCATATATTCTTAATTTGTTTTTACCAATAATTTCAAGATGGAGTATTTTGGTATGAATTTTTGTACATCTTAAAGATGGTTGACCTGATCCACAGCATCATCCCCCTACTTTTCCCCAGGCGGCGGATGACATGATCGAGCCGGCAACTCATGAAACCGCCCGGCCGTATGGCATTTTCCATATACTCGGTTAGTTTTGTGGGGTTCATTATCGAACCCCAACGGTTTTAGCTTGTATTTATATTATTTATCAACATAGGCCTATTTGTTTGTGATATTTCAAGCGTTTTAAAATTTCAAAATAATCCCATTCAATTACACGGTTGACGATGAAAATTTACTGAATTTAGGGACTGCACGTCATACACCACCTGCTTTTCCCTATCAAAATAAAGATTTTGGCATCAAAAGAAAGCTCATATTTTTCTCATAATCCAGGTGAAATTTTAGGCCTAAAATATATTCCATTTAGATGTTATGAATGAAAAAGTGACAGCCTCATATTGGTATACCACACATACCATACCGTTCTATTGGCTGCTGCGAAACACATTTTTACTTCTATCAAAACAGCTTGTGCAATTTACCTCAAAACTTGGGAACTGGATTATTTTGGTACAGGCTCAATGTGAGGTACAAAACACAATACGAAAAAATCTACCTTTAAACTAATCTCAGTGGATAATATCCATTTGATGCTAGTAGTTGAAAGCTGAAGCCCCTCCCAGAAAATGTTTTACTACTACCAGTGCATCGTCATTCAGTTGACATTAGATGATAAGTTGATATATAGGCCCCGCAAAAAACGCAATTTTTTGAAGTAAAAAACGAGATCCAAAGTATTGAGATTTCCCCCGGAAAATGGCACAAGAAGCTTTAAAACGCCCCGAAAATACGAAAATTCGAAAAAAAAAATTAACAAAATAATTCCATAAAAAAGCCCTCTGTTGTTCAGATTCGGTCAATGACAACAGTGAGGATGTGCTTCCTTTACTACCTTGTCGTCAGACGGCAAAAAAGTGACAAAAATTTGACCTTGAATTATGTTTTATAGTCAAAATATTCCAATAATTCAATAAATATAACGATATTTGGCCTAAACTTGAACTCATTTGCAATGAAATGTCATTTTTATTACGTAAAGAATGGCTTTTGCACCTAGCAATGTGGTTGCAATGCTGTTGAATTCTGCACTCTTTTCCGATGTTGAAGTTCATTTCATGGAATTCAACGAACTTTTATGGCATAAAGCAACATTTTTATAGTAAGTATACTGCTTGGAAACTTTCTTAAAAAGCGAGATAATTGGTTAATAGCGAGAATCACGGCGTGAAAAGCGAGATCTCGTTTTTTGCCGGGCCTTATTGATATACCATAAGGCTGGTATTAATTTAAAATAAGGATAAAGTTGACCTACATAAAGATGTACTATATTATGAGAGTTACTAGTCATGAATACAAGTTTGAATCACAAGAAACAAAATATTGTCTTGAACCTAGTCAAACCTTTAATGTCCATATAAATTTTAAAATATATGTTAAACAAAGTTAACATTGTTTCTTTTCCAACTCATTTTCTAGGCATCGGCTCAGAATAGTCGTGCACGCAAGAAGGTATATGTAGATGGACTGGAGCATAGAGTTCAGATGTGTACCAGACAGAATATTGAGTTACAGAAGAAGATGGACAAATTAGAAAAACAAAACAAGTAAGTATCATCTCTAACCCTGTGTTGGGCAAGATACTTTATCTCGCTTGTTCCACTCCACCCAGGTTAACAAAGGGGAGCTGTTGTAGGCATGTAGTGTGATATATGCTTGTGGCAGCTGATCAATGTAAAGCACTTTGATAAGAATTTAAAGCCACACATGAGAATCATCATAATGTGTTGAGCAAGATACTATATATCTCACTTGTTCCACTCCACCCATGTTTACAATGGGGAGCTGTTATAGACATTTAGTATGATATATGCATGTGACAGCTGATCAATGTAAAGTGCTTTGATGACAGTTTAAAGCCACACATGAGAATCATTGTTTTCTAAGAAAATGGTCAGAGAGTAATATGAGTAGGTGTGAATTTCACAGTGAGCACATGGATAGTCTTACAATTAGGGTCTGATTTTCCCTTAGGCCACCCAATATGCCCTACATAGTATGGTAGGACTAAAACTGGTCGGTTTGACCCTCATTTCCGCATTTGTTTTGAAGTGACGGGCTGACGGCTCTAATTGTAAAAGATGCTATATAACTGCTTACATTTATAAAAAAAAAATTTATCTTAAAGAATATGTGCTTTTCAAGGGGTAGTAAAAGCACTGTCAGTGGTCGTCTCTAAGGCATAAAATATTTGAAATGAAATTTGTAATTGTAGCAGTGGTTTAAAAGTAGTATATAGTAGTATAGTTCTCTCATCAGCTATTTTTTCCAATGAAAAACAGACAAAAAATTCAAAACATTTGTGAAAAAAGTACAAAAACCTGATAAAAATGATGATATCTCAGTTGACTTTATAAATGGTTCATAATTTGAAATGATGTCTGAAAAACTTGGAAGAGATTAAATTGATATGAAGATTGCACTATCCTGTAATCAAATTTATTAATATGTCGTCTGTTTTTCATTATTATAGAACCCTGTTGGACCAGTTGAAGAGTTTACAAGGCCTAGTATCCAAGAGTACCACTAAGGCAGCACAAGCTAGTACATGTGTTATGGTAAGTAGCACAATGGCCTCATACCAATGGCATAGTTCAATAACCTCAATTAGACACTCATAGTGCAAAATTTGAACTCAAGTTGCAGAGTATGAGCTTTTGTACCTAAATTTTTTAAGGCCATTCAATAAATGTACAAATGTATTGGGGTTAAAAAACTGCACTGATAGATGAGCATGTTGTGGATCCTAGTGTAGGCACACAAAATTGAAGGGAAGATCACTTGATTCTGTGTATTCTAAATCTTATCAGGGGTGTATCCAAAAATAAATCAGGTTCATTTTGGATGATTTTTTGTCAGAAAACCTGGGGCTATGTGCACCCTGAATATGCCCCAGCACATCATATGAATTGTAGTTCAATACTCAGTACAACACATCATTTGAAACTTATAATACACAAATGGCACCATACCTACGCTTTGTTTCACATCAAGATTGGTAGTGACGTCAGTGTCTTTAAGGTCTGTGCTGCAAGCATGCCACCCATGTATACTGCGCCAATCCTTACAGTTGGAAAAATAATCACAATTCCCAAACTGAACAATATTGGGGTCAATTTGTTTTTTTAATAGATGCACTAGCTAATCCTGCACATTATGACACCACATTGAATCCAATGTGACTTCAAGAAGCAAAGTTACAAGCATTTGATTAGACGAAGGTCCAGTTTTGAAAGTGACAAACTGGCCTATTCAAAACTCCACAGACTAGACATGTGGTTTGAGAGTGGTGAATGGCTAATTTATGCGTTTGGCTTTAATTTAAAACAAAAGGAACAAAAGAAAACTGAAACAAAAGAATTGACAAATAGCATGAAAGTTATGAAAAGTACAGAGAAGTAAAAACTGAAATAAAAACTGCTTTAAATAACGCTTCATTGAAGAAAGTGTGTTGTCTCTTTATTTTGCTTGTTGGAATGTTTTTGCGCCTTGTATAGGCCAGTTTGTCACTTTTAAAACTGAACCCTCGTCTATTCAAGTGCTTGTAACTTTACTTCCTGAGGTCACATTGGATTCAATGTGGTGTCATAATGTGCAGGATTATATAGTGCATCTATTAAAAAAACAAATTTAACCCAATATTGTTCGGTTTTGAAATTGTGATTATTTTTCCAAGTGTAAGGATACTTGATTGGCGCAGTATACATATGTGTATACACTATACTGGATTAGGTTTTTGTACACAATTTGATAAAATAGCAAAATATCAGTTATTAAGTGAAGCGGAGGTATGGTACGGGAAATGATCATGCACAAAGTGTCATACTGGGTGAACCCGAAGGCAGTACCGAGTATGACGCTGATTAAAGTTCATAATTGTAATTTTCTGTGGTATGTGTTTTCCTTTTCAGGTTCTCTTATTTTCCTTTGCTCTCCTGGTAGCTCCAAGTTTCAATCCATTCTCAGGAACCGCACCAGAGTCCTATCAACCAAATGGAGGTAAGAATATGATCACATGCCTCGAGCATTACTGTAACTGTTTT
This sequence comes from Amphiura filiformis, assembly GCF_039555335.1. Lineage (NCBI taxonomy): Eukaryota > Metazoa > Echinodermata > Ophiuroidea > Amphilepidida > Amphiuridae > Amphiura > Amphiura filiformis. The sequence goes on along the minus strand of NC_092642.1, from coordinate 49,434,875 downwards.
GCGCTTTTCATGTTTTAAGCAACTACGGGCGAAAATAAAAAGGCGCAAATATATTCCTTTTGTGTACAGGTCAATGTAAGAAGGAACACAATTATTTGTATATATGATAAGAAGTTTTAATCCAGATATCTAACCATTGTGCAAGGCAACATTACTTCTTGCAGTTCTTGTAAGACAAATCACTCATGACCCATCTCAGAATTGCGTCACATTTCCTGCTTTTGTCCTGGCAGTCACCCCACATTTTGAGTTCATAAATCACAACAACATGGCTCGATATAGAGGGGTGCAGATGCACATTTAAAACATTGGTTCTGTGCATGTAAAATTTTACCTGTACATGCACAATTTTGTGATATTCAGACCATATTCAAGGAAAAACTGCAATGGTGCATGTAGCTTTAATTTGCAAAATCGACCCCTGGATAAACCACAGCAATCAATTCAAGACATTTTTAAAACACTTAAACTATGTCAAACATGATATCACTTAAAATATGTCAAACATGGCAGTATTAGTTTAGAGTAAATATATTGTTTGCAGTTACAAACAAATTAGTGATGTGCATTATACTTCCATGTATGATATGAACACAATGTCGCCATCCACTTTATTGTTGACTTTTCACTAAGCTTAATATCATATTATTTTTTACTTGCAGTTGTGTCTCGTACACTTAAACATGTGGACATGGGCGAAGGAGGAATTGCACATGATGAAGAGGTTAATTTGGGTGTTCCACCTCAGTCGTATGCTGACGAGAACCCGAAAATGTTAGGAAGAAGCATTATGACTCAAACACAAGAAGAGATGTTTTCTTCTCATGAGGAAGACAACAAAGTTGAGAAGCAGACGACAGAAGAAGAAACCCATAATAATGTAGTTGTGCCATCTAGTGAGAGTGATATTAAAACTGTTGTGAATGAACCTAACAATGGTCAAAGGAACAATTCAGATTCACAAAATGTTGTGAAAACAAACAATGTGGAAAAAGACAAAGTCGAAACAAGTAACATTGAGACAGTGGACGTTAAACCAAATACGAGGAAGCTAAAGCATGTTGGAGATGAAATGTAACTCTAAAAGGGACCGGTCACCTTTGATGGTGCAAGTGTAAGTTTTATTATGGTTTTGAGTAAAACCATGTACCGTCCTCAGCTCTGTTTTTATAGAGCTTGCTGCAGATATTGGTCACAGCTCGCAGGTTGAGTGTGGCCACAACCATATCAGATCAGGACTGAATCAGTGATGCCAGTCTTCAGGAAATTTTACTCGGATGGATCTGTACAAATGTGTAGGCAAAGTACATTTTTCAGGAAATTTTTTGCCATTTCAGAATTTTTCACAACACTGACTGGCATCTCTGACTGATGTTGAGGTTGTTATACATGGTTAGTGAGTCTGTTTAACACACTGACATAGTTGTTGAATTCTGCTCATTACTCGGAGGAGGGATGGTCAAGTTTGTGTAACTGTTTAGGAGATACCTTGTTGTCATTTATGATCTGGACCTGGGTATGGCTCTTCTTTTCAGGGGCAAGAAATAAACTTCAAAGAAAAGAAAATTAACTTTTTTTTTTCATTATGAGGAAATCGGTCTCCTTTGTAGATCAATGAAAGTCGACAATTTCAACTTTACTTTAATTTAGTTGTAAAAACCTCAAAACACAATGGCCAGTCAATGTTGGCAATTTCAATTTCATACAAATATATTATGTGTCACATGTAAACAGCTGGTGTGCATCTGTCTAAATATGAGAATGAACAAGCAGAATGAGTCATTTTTGGCTTATATTAGAATCACATTCAGTTTGAGGAATTGCACAGTTTCCTGTAATTTTATCTAGTTTGGCATCAGAGAGGGCTTGAGACCTTTGCCACTCTGACTGGTGAAATTCAGCACATGTCTCCAAGTGGTCATATCTCGACTGCTCAGTGCCAGAAGTGGGTAAGTGCAATAGCTGCCATGTGTAGATGAGTACAATATACTGTGTGTAAATTGCCAAATGATCACAGGGCAGCTATTGCGCTTACCCACATCTGGCACTGGGCAGTCAGTCGATCTGCCCAGGAAACTGCAAGTTTACTTTTAATTGAGATTTTAATCCTGCACAAAGTGAAAGACAAATACAAAAGTGATATTTCATCTTGTTCATATCTCTTACATAGCTTGAATTTTTATCATCTAAACTGCACATTTTATTACCAGCTACCTCGTAAGAATAATGTAAACAATATCTCAAATCAAGAACATCAAACGGTACTATCGTCCATCAACATTGCATCATTATCAGTCAACATATATGTGAGTCTGTATGACAAATAATTGCACTATTTTGTTGTTCATGATAAACAATATCTCAAATCAACAAAATCAAATTGTACTATCATCCATCAACATAGCATCATTACCAGTCAACATATATGTGAGTACATGAGTGTGTTTCTTGTAGCAGTGATATGTGTTTTCCAATGAGAGTTGACATGTGTGGTGCGGTCAAGCAAAATCAGTCTGAAGTTGGACATATTCAATTTCTTATAGTATTGTAAACAGCTTTTGCAAAGCTTAATTTTGCAGAAAAGCCCATTGAATTTGGACAACCAGTTCAAAAGATATGAGCAGTTAAAGAGTTTCCAAAACATAAGGAAACAACAGGAAATGTGTTGGAAACTCTTTAACTGGTTTTTTATTTGGCTATATATCTCAAAATCAATATTTCCGGCTTCTGACTGATTTTGCATGATCACATCACATATAATTTATCACATAGATGTATGTGTTTGTCCCTGTCTGGTACACCAAAGAATTCATGTTATACTGCCCTCTGGAAGTGCTGCCACTCAGCCCTTGAGACAAAACCATTAGAAGGCAGCCAGTCAAAGGCATTTGGACAAAAGCACATACAATTTCTTGAGTGATGTGAGAATTAAAATTCTGATGCCCCATGTCAGAGTTAGAGGACAACAGAGTCAATTGGCAATAACATGGCTTTGGTTAATAGGCTAACATGCAAGCTCAAGTTCATATTTTGGTTAATCACAGCTTTTGAATGATGCGTATCATCATTACATCCGGCCATCTGTTGCATGAAATAAATTGCCAACCATTTCATTTGTTTTTTGTTAAGGATGTGGCGCCAGATGAGCAATTATGTGGTTACTATAGTAACTATGGACACATTGATTAATGATATTTTAAACTTGATTGAAACAGTTTGTATAATGACAGTGATATTTTGTCAATTTGTGAACCAGTATTAAACTGTAACATGTATTATAGACAGACCTGTGCAAGATCTCCAAAATATGCTGTGTTAAATCGATGCGCAGTTGTTTCACCAAAGAATCAGAAACAGAATTCATTAGTAAATCAGAACAGACAGATTCTAGAAAAGACCAATTCTTTCTTTTGTTTTTAGAGCAGGAGACTCAGTGAAAGAGTATTGCATTGTACTGAAAATTTGTTTTGCGTGTTTGAGCGATATCTTGCAAATTAGCATACATTCTTTAGGATACATTAATGTAAAACAATCCTTTTGATTCTGACATTTCGGTAAGTCCTTAAATTATTGATTAATCATGTTGCCAATGAAAATAATATATTAGTTACATGGGGTTCATCTCAAATATAACTTTATTCATGACAAACATGGCAGAGCTATGTTTTAGCTTTAAAATGTCAAAATAACAAGATTACGTGCAAGGCAAAAGTTGGACAAAAATGGTTAATACTTATGATTTATTATGCAAAATATTAATAGCCTTATTCGTTAAATATATGAGAAATAAATTAATTGATTGTAATTATGTAAGTATTATGTTGCAATTTGTATATAAATGGAGATTTACAATAAATCAATTGATCAAACAATAGAAATAACACTTGATTTGTTGATTTCGAATACTGTATTGTTGTCAGGGACAGTGCTAGCTCAAAAATTGATGTAGCATGACCGGCGGAGTGACACACATTGGTGTCATAATCGCTGATAGTAAATTCCTATTTTCTTTACTTTAAATCAGTTGATCAGCTCAAAATTAACAGAACCTAAAGTCTTGATTTTTGCAGGGTATGTTAGTTTAATAAAGTACATTACAATCGTGTAAAAACCAGAATTTGGAGAAATATTGAGGGCATCCTTTTCTGCAAATGTTACAATATACAGCTGTCGAAAGCAACATTCTATGGTAGAGATTGTTATGCACAATACAACCGGGGTCACTCAAGTAGGAAAGAGTACGCATGACCAATAATTTTTTTAACCTACTCAAAATGAGTTTACCCTTCCAGTAAGAATAACCCCTAACAAGAAAATTTTACAGAAAATCTGTTGTCAGCTAAGCTGTATTGACAAAACACTTTGAAAAACTACCAGTTAAGTTCAAAAAAATTCCTTTTCATGAAAATGTCAGGGACATTTGACAGTAAAGCTAACATTTTATGGAAAAGAAATACAATACATTATGTAACAATACGGCTTTAACTTGCACTTAAAAATTCTGAAGTAGGGATTTTCCCTATGCATTTCACTCCTACTTGAAATTTCAAGATATGAAGTTGCTATCAATATTGAATTGAAATGTCAAATGTATTTCAAGTACTAATAATGTTACCAATGTTAAGCACAATCATTGAAATCACATCTTTACATTGTTAGACAGAAGTACATTCGTTTAATAGCAAAATGTCATGCACTTCTGGAAACAATAGAGAATGCTTTCAATTCCAATAGACATTCACTAGGATCCACAACATGCTCATCTATCAAGGCACAGTTCTTAACCCCAATACATTTGCACATTCATTGAATGACCTTTGAAAATTTGGGTACAGAAACTCATACTCTGAAACTTGAGGTCAAATTTTGCATTGTGATTGTTTAATTGCTGTTACTGAACTATGCCATTGGGATGAGGCCATTGTGGTCCATAGTGATTGAGAGTTGAATGGGTGCATTAGTGCAAATCGATTGCACAATAAAATGCAGTGAAATGGTCACATTTTCAACTAACTTCTGTCAAGGTGAACAAGAAGCTTGTGTTATGTTACCATGGTAACGGTTGGTTTTCTGTAAAGTATTTGCAGGAGTCAAACTATATGTGAAGGTTAGAACTTGATCTGGGGAAATTTGAGATGAAGGTCCGTTCATACTACTACCGCATTTGCGATGCGGTGCGTTGTCGCACTGCAAAATACTGCATTGCGATATCGCATTAAAGTTAAATACATTTTAACTTGGAAATGCGACAAGTTGCGTTGAGTTGCGGCAAAATTAATTGATATATCGGCATCGTAGAATTAAAGCCATATTATAACATTTGCTGAGGAGAACGCCCTCAAAAAAAATTTAAATTCAGGTTTTTACACGATTGTAATGTACTATAGTAAACAAAGATTCTCTGCAAAAATCAAGACTTTAGGTGCTGTAGTTTTGTCAAAATCCGAGCTTTTGAATAAACCGCCTGAATCAGCGTTTTATTATTACAATTGAAATATTAGTCGAACGCGTATGCGATGTCAACACAGTACTACGTACACGGCGTGCGGGACACACACACGCCAGAGGGTCGTACCATATTACAACCGCCGGCGTGACATGTATTGGCGCTAGTTGTAAGTTCGATTTTCTTTGCTTTACCTCACTTGTTCGGCTCAAAATTAAAAGGGGACATATCTGACAGTAAATGCTAACATTTTATTGAAAATTAATACTAATCTATTTTTAAAGAAATGTTATTATGACTTTAACATGGGTTTCTTTTTGCTATTTTGGGTTTGTCTCATAATAAAGGGGGGGGGGGTAATTACTTTTTGGTAGGTGTTTATAAAGAAAACTTTGAGAATACCCCACACCACCAACAGTTATATTTTTCATCTGTTTGGTGATAGGAGAAACAGGCCCAAATAATCCCATTTTTTAATAACAGGTTTTAGGGTTATTTGCCAGTGTGTTTTTTTTTTTTTGACATGGGGGGAAATTTCTTGAAATATAGTGCATCCGGCACATTTTGGTGACAGAATAAGTTTATGGTACAAATGCGCGCAAATTTTTTGCCATTTTGAAGCTAAACTGGTGAAATATTGTGCAAAAGTGGAATAAATTCGCACATAGCGTGAAAAATTTGGGCTTTGGGGGCTAAAATGGCCAAATATGAGGCTAATTTGTTCGAAAACCCACATACAGGCGTCAACATTGGGGGGATGATTATATGGACCATCCCCCTGGCAAAATATTGGGGGGATTTATCCCCATCCCCCCGGGATCTACGCCTAAACAAAACAAAAAACTGCCTGACTGACAAACCAGGCTACTTGGACCCAACCAGGGTGGGTTTTTCCTGTTTGGGGCGGAAAAGTCCAAAAAAGGTCCATTTTTTCAAAATCAACACCCGAAATAAATACTAGCTACGCCCCTGTTTGTATTATTTTCAAATAAATGTACGAATGAATACACAAATGAATGAATGTATACATGAATAAAGAAACAAATTCATCAATCAATAATAATTATATAAATAAAAATGCAATACATAAAAAAATAATTTGAATGTTTTTTTTCCAATTCAAACCAAGGTCCCTGATGCAAACAAACGAAAAAAACAACAATAACTTTTCCACAAGATATTTAGACAACATTTGTCAATTTGCAAATGACATTGAGAGAGAAGAATGAGTTTTATTGCCATGACAACAGAGAGAAGCAGAGAAAGACTTTAATCACACATTTTTCATTTAATAATATAAACATTCAATTTTTATTATTTTTCCAAGCTCTTGCTTTCAAAGCTCATAATTACATACATGACATACACTATTTTCAATCATTCATAATGATTAAATATCTGTACAGTGTGTAATTGAAAGTGAATTTCAGGATCCCATTTGAGTTGTTAATGTTGACAAAATCAGGGGTGCATTTCTTGAAAATTTACAACATATCTTAAATGAGTATTTCGTGATCCTAGCATCCTCTTTATGACATTTTCAGTAGATATCCATGAAAAAAGCTTATTCCCAAAAAGTCAGTTGATTCTGATTTTGCGTTTGTGAGTTATGCATGATTATGTGTTTAACACTGCTCCAGGCAAAGGCCACTGTTGTAATTTCATTATGATACACCAGAACGAAATTCAAATTTGATAATATTTTTGCTAAACGAATTAATCTGCAAGAAATATTTAGTAAATAAACATTATGCAGCCAGAGGTTTCCAGTGGTATAAAAATCTCAATTTTTTTTTGAGAGGGGTTTCCCATAGGAACTCTTCATAGGATTTTATGTTCAAATTATGATGAGATTGGGCTTTAAAGGACCGATGAAGGATAGCCCCCATAATTTAACTTTCATGGGCTACTTTCAGGAGTTTGGTGGCTATTGTACGTACCCTAATCCCCATTTACTTTTTGAGCCACAAGCCTGAAAATAGTAATCAAAATCACCACAGTAATTTTATTGTTGAGGGCTATTTTGGCATTTTCTGGAGCAAATTGCCCTTAGCCCCGCCTATTTTGAGCGCAGACTGATGATGTCATAATAAATGTAAGTTAAGTGCTCCACAGTCGGAACCCATATAAAATCTACACTTGTGTGTACTTACAAAACTATATTACAACATTAAGAAAGACCTGATCAAATTAGTTCCTTAATTAAAACAAATTTGACAATGATTTATACAGTACAGGGGAATGCAAAACTTTCTGCTTTAAGGTGTTACTACAGTACACCCCCTGATAAATTTTGTGACTAATTTTGCATTTTTCTCAAAAAATAACTACACACTGGTAACAAAAGTTATGTATGTTATAGGGGGCAAGGAATCCAATTACTTCAAGACAAGTGGTTCATTATATATGTTTAAAAATATCATAAATAACGTACCGCTTGTCTTGAGTCACTAAAATTCCAGTGTAGTAACTGGATTCCTTGCCCCTATAATATACATAACTTTTGTTACCAATGTATTATCATTTTTTTGAGAAAATTGCAAAAATAGTCACACATTTATCAAGGGGTATAGTACCACCTTAATCATTTGTTATCATATATTTGGATAGGTCAGACATAAGCATATATTATCAATACAAGATTTTCTGAACAAAAATATCGTGGTTAAATGCTCCATAAATATTTTCAAGGGGTAAAAAGTAAAACAAATGCACATGAAAATTTCACTTTTAATGTGTAAAATAGTCCAAATTTGGTCTAAAACAAAGCCAAAATGCAGATGCAAACAGCACATTTTAACCTGGTATTTTCAAGCCAGTAATACCCAGCTATACCCCAGCATAACACAGTCTTGGGCTATCACCAGCGTAGCCTGTTTGTGTTCCTATTTTATGTTTACCATGCTATCCGATTGAACAGTGCAACCTCACTTGCTAAAGAATGAACATACTTAAATACTACATTTTGTACCTTCACAATAATTAAATGTCACTCATAGATATGCTCTATAAGTATGCCTTTTGGTCGGTTTACTGGCTTATTTATGCTCGTTCTAAGCAGTGGCGGCACCAGGGAGCAAAATCAACCAATTTTGCACAAAATTTTGCTGCCAAAAGTGGAAATTTGTGTGATTTGGGGTTTTTTGCCACAAAAGTGGGGGGCAAATAGGGGGGAGGCAAGAAAAATATTTTGGGGCCTCCCCCCCCCCACCCTGTAGCACTGATTCTAGGTTCTAAGAATGCCAAAATCTTAGAGCCTTAGCAAACCAATGACTGTGGTGGTGCCAGTGGGCATGCATGGGCTCATTTTCCCCCCATCTTATGTTTTTCCAATCAAAATTTTTAAAATCAGGAACATTTCCAATTTTTAGGTCCAAAATACCACATTTTATTTAGGTAATTGTTTGGACCCCCAAAGTATTCTTTCCCACTCCCCAAAGCAATTCCTGATTCCACCATGCACTGTACCGACTATCCCTGAACTCTCTCAACGTGGGTGTCGACTGCAGACGACAAGTTTCAATTTTTTTTTACAAAATTCAAAAATTTCAGATTTGTAAATGTCCATAACCATATTTGGAATCGGCATGAAAAATGCATTAAAATGAGTACAAACAAGCCTAGCATGGGTTCAGTGGTTCCTATAAGATAGATCTTGATATTCTGAAAAAATTTCTCAAAACTTGGACTTTTTATGTTAAACTTAAAGCTTATAGCTAGCACACAGAGCATTAAATGCCAGAGAGCCTGCTAATTTTAGCTTATCCATCTGTATTGTAGCATAGATACTATATAGATAGTCATCTAGAATTGTTGTAGCAATGATACATATTATACAGTCATATAAAATGAAATGATTCATATATGCAAGGATTACAACAACCTTGGTGGAAAGCTCATGCATTATTTGTAGATTATTTCTAGTAGGTTTGAGTTTCAGCATAAGCATTTTGCTGCATTGATATATTTACTACTTCTTAATGCTGCATCTTAGTACATATGGTATGTTCAAATATTTTTCTATTCTCTCTCACTCTCTCTCTCTTCCTTATTTTACTCTACCTTTCACTATACACCCCTTCCCTGTCTGCTGCATGTTTTGTTCTTATACCTCCCTAATTTCCCCTTCCCCTTCACCCCCTCCCACCTCTCTCTCTCTCTCTCTTCCTCTCTTCTGCAGCATTAGAAATCAGCTGGGGGATAAAGTATCCCCATTGTGACCTATATGATCACTAGCCCTGCCTAGATGCCAATGCTCTCATCCTCTCTCTCTCTCTCTCTCCCTTCTCTATGTTTTCTCTCTCTCTCTCTCTCTCTCTCCCTTTCTTCTCAAACACCACATCTATCATTCTCTTATTGTCTGATTAAGACAAGTCAGAGGAGAGCATGGCTTGATATAAGCAGTGTCTGTCCTGCTGCCTCTTGTCCATGATTTTCTCAGGAACAGGGAGTAAGTATTGGTTATAATAATACTGAGTATATACAAAATATGATCTGTTTAGTTTTTTAACATCATCTTAATATTTACATATTTCAATCAATCAACCAACCAACAAACAATGCCATTTTTGTATCTTTAACTTCATTTTCTTCAAACAAGCTTTAAAGCAAGACTGTATAAATGGTTTGTTTCACATTTGGCCAAAAAAGTAAGTGCATGCTACCATTTTTTTAAACACCTGCCATGCATGATGCTTAAGGCTCTGAGTGAGTCCCGGGAATTCGAGTCCCGCCCGATAATCCTATTACCCGGCAGGAAATTCCCTGCCGGTACCAAATTTTAAAAAAATTTATTTATTTTTTTTTGTCAAAGTTTTTTCCGGTTTTGTAGTGTCTCTGGACCCAGACCTAAATGCTAGGATCATGGTTGACCTAAAAATTTTTTTTTTTAAATTGAATTTTGCACATTGTTTTGTGTTTTTAATCTGAAAATTGATACATAGTTTTCATGTCATACTCTATTAATGATATCAAAATGCATTGAATTTGAATGCATTTTGATATCATTAATAGAGTATGACATGAAAACTATGTATCAATTTTCAGATTAAAAACACAAAACAATGTGCAAAATTCAATTTTTTTTTTGAGGTCAATCATGGTCCTAGCATTTAAATCTAGAATCCAGAGACACACAAAACCGAAAAAAACTTTCTTTTTTGCAATTTGGTGCCGGTACCGCTTCGAAAAAAGTTCGGGTACCGGGAGCGAATTTCCGAAAATGAGAGCCTTAATGATGCTGGATCTGTGCTCATCTGTTCTGTGGGCAAATTAGAGAATCGTAGTGGATTGCTGTGCCGGCATCCACTACTAAAAAAATTGGCCAGCCCATCCATTATAACACGATGATGATATTGGATAGGCAAAAGACAAAATCCTATCTTTTATTCTCATTCTTATTCAGTTTAAGTATAATTTTATAAGTAAAGGTTAGTGCTTTTTCCAGAAAAAATCAAGTTACTTTTGTTTTGAAACCGTTATGAACATCTAAGCCGCCGAATCACGTTCTTAATTCATGCATGTGTATTACGCGAACGCATTATCACACGATCATAAAGGATCTACAAGCGTGCCGCGGGCAGGGGTCGCATTTAAGGAGTTTGTGCGTCCAGGGACTCCATATTTTTTGATTTTGGACTCCTTAAATCACAAGTTGAAAGTGACCAAAGGGTCCTATGAAAACTGTATGGACTCCTTAATTTTACAATGCACGGAGGCATAAATCAGTAAAAGAATAGAATTTCGGACAGATGGACTCCGTAAATTCTCATTGGACCCCTTAAATGTTGGTTTGCAGGTACCAAAGGGTCCAGAAAAATTAAATTGGACCCCTTGATATTTTGTGCTTGCGCTACCCCTGGTGCCGCCATTGCGTTTCGGCACGCTCGCTGTCTTATATGACTATATCCACTATCATGTCATAATGTATATAGGAAACCAATCAAATTGTGTGTATTCTTGACTAGATGCACCAACTGAATTAGAATTGTTAATATTTTCTGGCATTTTATATCACAAAATAGATTTTTCATTGCTAAGTGTATGTATTGTTACCAAGATATACATTTCTTTCTTTACGCTTACCATAAAGGAATGTGATATGAAAGACAAACATTGTATGATAACGCTTTGGAAATAAATGGAAAAATATTTTATGAAATGTAAAAATGTAAAGAGGGTTTTGTAGCCTTATTTGTTTTACACATATGGAACAATTTATAGCATCACACATTGCGTACGGTCACAATGGTTAATTGTGTAAAAAAGAGACTGTTTTAAAATTTGCATCTGAGTCCATTTAGTCAACTCTCAAACAATACAGTAGGCCAGGCCTATTAATGTACACATTTCACACTTTATGCCATGCAACTGCATATAAAGCACTGGCCAGGCCCACAGCCAGAATTAGTTTTATGGGGAGTGCAGATTTTCCAAATACAGACCTTTTCAAGAGAAATGTTCATTCTGGCCAAAAGTAGACCTTTATACTGCATTTGATGATTTGGCCAATAACTATATATTATTTTTGCCAGTGCTGTTTGTGCATATATCTTGAAACACCAGATCTTAAAGCAATATTATAAGATATGTCACCCTCAATTTTGTCAATTTACAAAATTGTAATGTGAACTAAAATACCCTGTGACAAATAAGGCCTGTATGTGCTACAAAATCTGTGATTTCAAATACTATCCAAGGACAGTGGCGGTGCTAGCTGCTAGGAATTTTTTTTCGAGGGGGCATTGGGGGGAAAAGTGAATTAAAGGGGGGGTGCAAAAATAACAAATTGTGTGCAAAATTGCTGCAAAAAGTTGTTATTTTGAGTTTTAACAGGGGGGAACTGGGAGGAGTTCTGACTGGGTGGGCATTTCCCCCATGCCACCCCCCCCCCCTTGCGCCACCACTGTCTAAGGATCTCAAGATTTAATTCAGCCAATCAGACTCACCAAAATATTCATCATTAGGTTGAGGTGCCCTATTTAACGTTAGCTTTGGTTATTTTATTATTTTATTCATTTTCAGGTGAAAAATCAATCAAATAAGTAAATGTCGAAAGCTAACATTCTTTCATTTTAACCAATATCCTTGGCTCAAAATTAAAAGGATGTATATCCAGGACACATAGGTCTATATGAAATCTAACATTTTGTGGAGGGGGAAATCTATTTTCAAAGAAATCTAACAATATTGCCTTTTACTTATTGTGCTAAAAACTGGGAAGGATTAATTAAAGTACAGTAAGTAATAATCTCTATATAATCAAAATATTGGGCTATTCCATTTAAAATCCACACTACCCCTGTGGAAGAGTTAGTTTGAGTCTTTCACAGAGGGAGTATGAGTTTTGAATATAATAAACAATTGGGTAACTTCTATTTGAAATACTCACTCCAGTTGTGGATGATATAGACAAAGCCATAATACAGAGGGAGTATGGGTTTCAAAATGATTAACCCTGACCAATTACATTTGAAAAACATACTACCTCTGTGTTAAATATTTCCAAAATTTTCCACAGGGGTAGTGTGAATTTTAAATGGAATAGCGCATTTCATACAATTGTGCAGAATACTTTCATTTTATAAATCCAATTATATTAAGGGTATATGATGTATTGTTGGTCGAAGCAGCCAAAAAAAAGTAGTTCGCAGCATCTTGCAAATGGTAGTGAGCTTTAGCAAAAATTGCATTGCTCAATTCATAGTGAGCATATAGAAGAATTCAAATATCACAGATATACTTTTGTAGGTCCTGTGGTTCTTGAGTTATGTTGTAAAGAGGGTTGAAACAACAACACTTTTGTAAAATGTACATAACTCATTGACAACAATAAATTAAGCAAGTTTTCTAAGTACATGATTTGTAGAATGAACTTTTGCAAAACACCAAAGATAATGAAAATCGATTTTTTTTGGCTGCACCGACCAACAATACCTCGTATACCCTTAAACACTATAATTCTCTTGTCGGATATACTTTTAAATCAACAAAAATGCTGAATATAGCTGCATATCTCCAGATCTATTACTTCAATAGTATGAGCATCCTAATTATATTGACCCAACAGATATAAAAGCTTACAATGCTGTGATACATAAAAATAATTAATATTGTACATGTATCAGTCAGAATTAATAGGTAAACTTTCACAGGAAAATTTTCTGGGCACGTGACACCCATGGGCGCAGACATATTAGCATTATGGAATATGAGCACAGCGGGTGTTTTTCCAATGTATTTGAATAGGAAGAATTCCTCCTTTGATGAGAAATAAGTTACTTGTCGCAAGTTAATAATATTATGATAAGAGTTTCCGTGAGATAAATATTTTTTCCGTAGATAGATATTTTTAAAATTATGTTTTGATGATATTGTGAAGAAATTAAGATCACATAATATTTAATAAATTTGCAATGCACAAATTTCTATCAAATTTGCGGTCAAAAATACTATTCCAATTCAAAATTACTAAGACTTGAATAAGCGAGGTCACCGCTTGGGGTCAGAGATCAGGCTCGAGGTTATACTTACATTGATACGCATTGGTCACGTGTCCAGAAAATTTTCCCGTGAAAATTTACCTATTAATGTTGACTGTGTATTAAGTACATGTATTAAAGCCATAATGTACACTCTTATAATATGAAATCGGTTAATTTTTATCAAACTTGATTTTTCGGCATTTTTGTAATGTTTACATAAGTTCCAACTTTTCTTTCACTTTACCTTGATATTTAAGCTTAGAATGGACAGAAACATTTTGGATAAAGAATAACAAAATTAAAATTTAGCGGAAATCAAACATTATGGCTTTAATGTGCATGAACATTAACTTTGTGCTGTCAAATCACATTTCCATGTATGCAAACATGTTTCATTTTGCAAGAGAACTTAACAAATTTACTCAACTTTCTGGCAGTATTTGTGCATGGTAACATTTTGAATGAATTTCATTTCATGTTGTAAAATTAAAGGCCCATTCAGTGATTCGCTCATCCGCATGATCGTAAAAATCATCAAAATTCAGCTTTTGGTACCTTTGTCATTGTCATAGTGTCATAGATGTGCTAACATAGCCTGCAGTGGTTCAGCCGGAGGATGAAGCCATGTATTTAAGACAAAATAAGGCATTTTACATGAATCTGTAATTTATATACTGACAGTATATAAATTAGCTACATGTATTTGAATGGGGCTTCAACTTCGTCAATAGTCAATACTGCCGATTTCTTCGCTTTTTCCCAAATTTTCATTTCAAAAATACCAAATGACAATTTGAATGACCTATCCTTCCCTTTTACGCAATTTATATACAATTTTAATTTTTTTTTACACTTTCGCTGTTATCACTGAATGGGACTTTAATAGGAATGTGAATGATAATACAAATCTAAAATGCCACACTTGAACTAGAGAGTTTTTTAAACAAATCAACACAATGGTTGGGTCAATTTTTGATTTGATTTGACCACTATAATACATAACCCCCACTTTTGATTCTTTTGGAATATTGAAAAGTATTCATCATAACCAGAAGGTTATTGCATTTTAATCAAGAACGAATCACTAGTCTCTTCTCAATATGAGACATTTCATTAAAGGTCGCCCTTCTTTTCAAATTTCTGAACGGCACATATTGGTGTGTGTCTTTTAGCATAAAACTATAAAGCTATACATAAATTAAAAAAAATAAAAATAAAGCGATGAAAGAGCTGTGCTATTAAATGCTTCCTTGTTATTCCACGCCAAGCATGATGCCAACATGCCAGTATCTCCCCATCAGTGAATCCCCTTGTTATTCCACGCCAGGCATGATACCAACACGCCAGTACCTCCCTGTTAGTGAATCCCCTTGTTATTCCACGCCAGGCATGATGCCAACATGCCAGTTTCTCCCCGTCAGTGAACCCCCTTGTTATTCCACGCCAGGCACGATGCCAACATGCCAGTATCTTCCCGTAAGTGATTCCCCTTGTTATTCCATGCCAGGCATGATGCCAACACGCCAGTATCTTCCCGTAAGTGATTCCCCTTGTTATTCCATGCCAGGCATGATGCCAACATGCCAGTATCTCCCCATCAGTGAATCCTTGTTATTCCACGCCAGGCATGATGCCAACACGCCAGTATCTCCCCATCAGTGAATCCCCTTGTTATTCCACGCCAGGCATGATGCCAACACGCCAGTATCTCCCCATCAGTGAATCCCCTTGTTATTCCATGCCAGGCATGATGCCAACATGCCAGTATCTTCCCCTAAGTGATTCCCCTTGTTATTCCATGCCAGGCATGATGCCAACACGCCAGTATCTTCCCGTAAGTGATTCCCCTTGTTATTCCATGCCAGGCATGATGCCAACATGCCAGTATCTCCCCATCAGTGAATCCCCTTGTTATTCCACGCCAGGCATGATGCCAACACGCCAGTATCTCCCCATCAGTGAATCCCCTTGTTATTCCACGCCAGGCATGATACCAACACGCCAGTATCTCCCCGACAGTGAATCCTTGACGGCCGATTCAAATTGCGATAATTTATACAGTGGTCCCACTAGTCTCTCATATGGATATTTGGTTGATGTCTTGGCGAGGAATTCAACAGCCAATTTCAGGTGCCGTGGTGCATAGTTATGTACTCCTAGTATTTTGAAACAAAAGAAATATAAAAAGTTGACTTCAATTAGATTCAATTACAAATATATGTATTAAAGGCCCATTCAGTGATTTGCTCATCCGGACGATCGTAAAAATCATCAAAATTCAGATTTTGGTACCTTTGTAATTGGCATAGATGTGCTAACATAGCCTGCTAGTGGTTCGGTCGAAAGCCGTGTATTTTAGACAAAATAAAGCATTTGCATGATTCTGGACTTTTGATACTGACAGTACAAAAGTCCGACTCGAGATCGAAAAGAAGCTCACTCTCCCGCACCAACACGCGCTGCGTATTGTTTCTACTACTTATTACATCAGTAGCTACTATTTTAAACAAAATACACAATTTTAACTGTTTTTCATATTTGAATTGACCGTTAGTTTGCCTCGGTGACCTTTAATTGCTGATTTTGTTTTCTACTACAAAATTGTAGCTTAAAAGCGTCTGTTTTGAATCAATTTAGACTCTACTTCCCCGTGTTAGAAACACTGGACTAGGAAGTTTTTCCAGTCGATTGGTGGCGCACTGTCACGAAAATCTCGATTTTCCCTGATTTTCTCAGAGTTGAAGTAGAAAACCTTTCTAAAACTTCTGTTTTTGACTAATTTGTTGATGTATTCAGGGGAAAAGTGGTTTAATGAAATTCTGTAGACTTATTCTTTATTTCTAAGCAACTCTGACAAATTTCCATTTTTTTTAATGTTCCTGTGAAATCACTGAAAGGGCCTTTAACATCATATCAATCAGTTTAATCAATTTTAAGCATTTCAAAGAAAGAGTCACACATGTATCTTTTAGAAGCAGTTCCACAGAACAAAACCAAAGGCATACTAGAAGTTTATTAATACTTTAATCCTAACTCAAGAGTGTGAGCTGATCTACATAAGGCTGGCCTACAGGGGGAACACAGATTGGTTTAGTCTGACTGGGGTAGGTCTGGCCATTTTCAGTATATTGGGCTATTCCACTCGCAGTTGAAATCCCTATACCCCCTATGGAAGACATATCCTTCACCTTCCTTACAGGGAATGTGAATACAAAACAGGGTTACCTGAATTGGTGACTCCATTTGAAATGCACACCTCCTGTGTGGGTGATTAAGGTCAGGTCTTCAATAGGGGGTATATGGGTTTCAACTAGAATAGCCCACTGTCACTGCATATGGAACTCTTACTAAAAATGGTTCCATCAAAAACCAACATGGACAGTAAAAAGTAAGAAATGGGTACAAACCTTTAATTGTAAGACATTTCCTAATAAGTTTATCTCCCTGTAGATATATAGGTGAATCTGGATGGACTAAGCCCACAAGTACATAGGTGCCTCCTGGTTTCAACAATTGGATCCCTTCTTCAACTACAGCACTCGCTCCACATGCCTGTGATACAAAACAAAATATACTCATTACCAATTCATCTTTACGGTATAACCCTTTGCGGGTAGACCTTTGATATCGTCACAACGATGTGCACATTACAGCTTTGCAGCAACAATATTCGCTAAATGATGTGCACATAGGCGTGGTGTCAAATGATGACATCTCAGGTCTACCTGGTACCTGCAAAGGCTTATGGGATTTACCAAAAAGGTATATCAAAATCTCAGAATGGATGTTAGCCAGAGGGAACATTTTTTAGGGATTTTGCCTTCCCACTTAATGGCTGCCAAAGTTGGGTCCCCGTCGGCTTAATCTCACATAAAATGTGAAATAATGCGGCCTTGGAGGGTATTTTAAACTGCATTCTATCACTCGTGTTACACGAGACAAAAGAATGATGACAGTTTACAACACAAAAGAATCTAACATCGATTTTAAGCGGCTTTAATCCACCCAATTGGGCAGTCACTACACCAGTTTGGTGCATGCGGGGACCCGTCATGGCCGACCAAATCCTGACCATTCGTCTACAGTCAAAATAGAGACCAGACATAATTCCAGTTTGGAAATTTATGATCTAAGCATTATCATGATTATGTCCCTCACTCAGCACGCTCCAGAAATAGTCAAATTTTGATTTCTAATACACCATAGGCCTATATAAAATATTTTCTGATGAAAAAACATGGCCTTTTTTATTATCTTTTATTTTCCTTTGTAATCTTCATATACCCTTAAAGCATGTATTCGCGATGAACAATAGCCGCATTTCTCATTTTAATAATACCATAACAGGGGCTCATAACCATTGAAAACTACCTGTTTTTTTAGAAATTGTCCAACTCTAAGGGGGGCTGTCAAGGGCTCTCCCAATTAGGTGATTTGGCTTTAGTTCACTATACATACCTCAATGATAACATCCACATCATTCTCATTAAGCTTGGGATTATTCTTTCCTGACATTCCTACATACAGTGATAAATATAATGAAATAAAATCAATTTCATATTCAAACTAGAATTATGCAGTTCATAATTAAGGCAGCCCCACAACAAAGGTTTGTAAATAAAAAGAAAAAAGGATGAAAATCCAATAATCCAACAATCATCATTAATTAGAACAATGATGAACTTGAAATGACCAGGGATAATTGGCACATAGTGAATAGATGCCTAGTGTCATAAAACTCATGACAGAAACTATACAGCACAAGAGGCCATCGTACTGTATCACCCTACCAAGTTGGAAGTTCATTGGTGAAATCAAATTTTCTGTGCTAGCACGAAAAACACAGTAAATTCACTAATTTTAATTTCAGGCCACATAAAAATTTGTGCTAAAGTGACTAAATCCAAGTAAATTGACATTGCTAGCAGTTTTCGGCAACTGTCAGGAAAATGATGAGGCCCTTTCTTAATATGAAGGGTTACGAGTTTTAGTATTTAAAACTTTAATATGAAAATTGAAAAATACAAAAAATATGTGGACTGATCCCAGAAAGTAAATACAAAACAAATTTATTTCTTATTTGGCCAAACCTAAAATCCTACTTTCTTGTGCCCAATGCCTAAAATCACCAAAAAAAGGCTGATTTTACATGATTTTTAACAAAGTGCGGGGGGGGGCTTCAGCCCCAAAGCACCCCAGAAATGTCACTGAATGCCCAAAATTTGGGTTATATTAACCACACATTTGAACCATTCCTTACCTGATACAAGTGGAATTGCACCAAATCTTGATATTAATTTGAGTTTATCAACATTAACATCAGCACAATAAACCTTTTCATACCCAGCCTCATGGAGAAGTGTGCACCCAAATATACCAAGGAGTCCAGCCCCCTGAAATTAAAAACAAATATATACAATGTCAGTACAATTCACTATGGACCACAATGGCCTCATAATAATCTCAATAATCTCAATTACATAATCATAGTGCAAAATTGATCTCAAGTTGCAGAGTATGAGTTTTTGTACCCAAATTTTCAAAGGTCATTCAATGAAAAAACACCCACAATGTACCCCCCCCTTTGGAAAATGTTCAAATTTTTGCTCATTGACGAGGCCATATGTCACCTGATTGATAACGCAAAATAAAGAAACATCCTAAAAAAACTAAGAAAACACAAGAATATTGTAAAATAACACAAAAATTCTCTAAAATAGTGGAAAATATCAGTAGATATTCTAAGATAACACTGAATTTTAGAAAATATTCTAAAATAACTTGTTTTATCGATCAGGTGGCATGGGGGCTAAGAACATGATTCAACTTGCCAATAAGAGGCATGCAACCTTTTTCACTGGCATTTTTAATTCAGTTGTTTGGTAATCTGACAGGAAGTGACTATTTTAAGAAGCTTTTAAGATGCATTTTCTTGAAAAAAAATCAGTGAGACCTTTTTCCATTTACATTACTGGAATGTTTAATTCAGTTGATTGAAAATCTAACAGGAAATAACCTTTTAGAACCTTCAGGGGGTACTACACCCCTGCCCAATTGTGTGCCTATTTTTGCACTTTTCTCAAAAATTATAGCGCATTGGGGACAAGTAAGATATGTATATTATAGGGGCAAGGACTACAACTACTGCACTGGAAATTTTATTTCAGCACTGACAACAGTTGTGGAGTTACAGTCAAAAATGAGGGAAAACCAATATTTGATCAATAAATCAATAACTACTTGCTTTGAGTTGCTGAATTTTCAGTACAGTAGTTGTAGTCCTTGCCCCTATAATATACATATCTTACTTGTCACCAATGTGCTATAATTTTTAGGAAAATGCAAAAATAGGCACAAAATTGGCCAGGGGTGTAGTACCCCCTTAAAATATTATAAGATGTATTTTCAATTATGAGTGTGTGATGACAGTCAATGAGTAGGCCTACTATTGGAGTGCATGGAGGATTGGGCATGTGGTTGAAAAGCATTCAAAGCCATATCAATACTTTCAGGCTCGCTATTAGTATACTATCCAGAGAGGTTGCGTGCTACTCGCTCGGTTGAACATCCGGTTCTTCGCGCTACGTGCTCACTAAGTATGTGAGGGCCACAGACTGCGGCTATCAAAGCCGTAGCCAGGGGTGCAACACACACACCAAAATGCCAATCCGAATGCAAATGTACACTTTTTTAAATAAAAACATTGAAAATCAGCCCTTTTTAAAGTAAAAATTCACAAAAGGTATATTTTTTTTGGTAAAAACATTGAAATTGGCCTTCTTTTGAAGGAAAATTAACAAAAGGTCCACTTTTTTAGTCCACCTTACCCCTCCGCCCAATAAATTCTGGCTACAGGCCAAGCCCTTAGTATAATACTTATTCCATACTTATTCCATACTCATGTATAACTACAGTATTCAACTTAAGCATTTTTGTAAAGAAAATAGTAGGCACATTTTAAGCTGACATTTAGTTTTGATGACAACGCCATGCAAAACCTTTTTCATTAATGCAGAACAAAAGCATTGATTATTGGAATGATGTTTGGATGCATTTAATATGTTTCTCAAATACAACATGTAAAATTTTTTTTCTGAAATTGACGAAAGTAAAATCCATGTAAATATCAGCTTATTTTCAGCTTGTTTACTCATTCTCAACCAAGGTCAAGGCATAATGAAATCAAGAAAATTGAATTTTTGTTGGTCGTCGTCATGGTTACTGTCAATACCTGTCTGTAAACAGAACAAATTAAATACACATAATTTGCTATTTTTTTCAAAACTATACAATATTGAAATTCCAACCAGTGACGATATTCAATGAGCAATAATCGCCCAATTCACAGACAGGTTCACAGTATAGTAATGTCAATTTTACATACTAGTAATACATTAATCATTTATTCATCTATTTTGCTTATTTATTTATTTACTTGTTTGTGTGTATATATATATTTATTGTTTATGTATTCATCTATTTGGTGTTTTTTTTAATTATTTATTTTGATTTCTTTGTATTCATTCATTCAGTAGCATAGCCAAGCTTTCAGAATGGCTGGGGAGTGGGGGTGAGGGGCACAAACTTGTGAACATACCAACAAAAATATATTTTGATGACAAAATTTGTGAATTGTTGAGCCCAATTTTTTTTTTGCCCAGTGCGCTCAAGCATCTAAAACTTGGGGAGGTTTACGGACCAAAATTCGAAACACAGGCAGATTAGATGGGGGAAATACGTACTTTGTTTCTTCACATGCACATGCAGTTCACACAAAATTCTTGTCTATTGTTGACCCAAAATGAAAATGGAATAGAACATGCAGGTTACAAATATGGCAACATAGCAGAAAAGATTCTTCACTCTTCTAAACATTTTGATATTATGATTGTCTATTAACATCTGTCCTACAGAATCATTATAGAGCACTTTTGGCTGCATGGCTTCCATACTGATTCATTAGATGCGATAATAAATCTACCACAACAGACTACTTAATACAAACATCAGTTACAAAATGCATTTGAAATTTCATTTATAGTTACAAAAACACATTTGAAAAGTATTCTAAATACAAAAAAGGACAAAGCATATATGAAAATAGTTGCATTTATTTGACAAATGAAAAGTGCTTGTTTTGTTAGGTTAGACCATTGGTGTGTTCAGACTGACATAGAATTTTCTAGGATTAGTGTTCTCAAGAATTTTGATTCCTAAGTTTGAATCCCTGACTGTGTGTCCATGCGACTCCATTGAAAACAGGAATCCACAACATATCAATTTGTAAGCGCTCTTTTTACAAAGTCATAGTTCATTGAATTTCATTGAATTTACAACCGTATGACAAAACAGGCGAAAATGGTAACTTTTTGCACAAGATTTCCAATTTAAAGAGAATTGGCCATTGGTCATGGAAATGAAGCTAGTATATGGACAATATAAATGTGCTCTTTCATTTTATGACATAAAATTTGAAAAATATTATAATAAGGAACACTTGAGGTTTTGACTTTTAAAACCTACATTTTGGTCAAAAATTGTGCTTGGATAGGTAGTTTTCAACAGATTTACCACATTTGCCTTGCTATTACATTGAATTGCATTATCTGTTGACCTAATGGGGACAAGTGCCATAGGGGGAAGTGTTAGCTTTCGTTTGATATAAAGAAATTTCGTTTGATATAAAGAAAATCTAAATTCATTTAGATGAAGGGAACACTTGAGATTTTGACAAAAATCAATCACAGAATCCTATTTTCCACTAGATCTCACACAGCTCTCATGATGCTCTGCACTCGACTCAACCGTGTAGTATAACACAGACTGCGTATTAGGCTTGACTCGCTGTACTGGAAATATCTGTCTTTGCCATTCTAAAAATGTACACTTTTATATACTTTGGACCAACAATTTAGCAGTTATGAGGCCCAAAGGTTTCCGTAATTCCAAGGTTAAGATAAATTAGTATTGCAGGCTTCAACTTCATCAATACTGCTGTTTTCCTCGTTTTTTGCCAAATTTTTCATTTCAAAAATACCTAATAACAATTTTAAAGATTTATCCTTCACTTCACCCTGATAAATTCTGTGACTAATTTTGCATTTTTCTCAAAAAATAACTACACACTGGTAACAACACTAAAGTGATGTATATTATAGGGGCAAGGAATCCAATTACTTCACTGAAATTTCAGTGATTTAAGACAAGTGGTTCGATCATTATATATGTTAAGAAATGAGGTACATTCTAGCGGTACCTCTTTTCTTATCATAAATAACGTACCGCTTGTCTTGAGTCACTGAAATTCCAGCGTAGTAACTGGATTCCTTGCCCCTATAATATACATAACTTTTGTTACCAGTGTGTATTATTTTTTGAGACAATTTATAATTTAAATGTTTTTACTTTTGCTGGAATCACTGAATATGCCTTTAATACTAGAATTTACAATGCACAAACAAGAAAATATAATAAAAGGATTGTTTTACTGTGTGACTTGACATTTATTGATAGCGATACTTATTTGCTTTTATACATATCCTTGAGAGAGCCAGCAATTCTACGGTTACTAAACAAAATTGATTGATTAATTTCTAAGTGTTTGATTGCAAAGATCATTCAAATTCACAAAGTGGTTATTATTTATTAATTTGCCTCAGTAATTTTGCACTAAGAGATCAAAAATTTATAAAGTCTATTTTTGTCAACATGCCTGGTAAACATCTCAAAAAAAGTAACTAACCCCCCTTAAATAATGGCCATTATTCAAAAAGGGACTATTGTATTACAAGTCTGTAAAATGTGTTGGAAGCAGAATTTATTTCTGCGCATTTTGCCACCTCATTTGATACAATAGCCCAGATAACAATAAAACACCAGTCAATTTAATGTAGTGAGGTCCAGATTTGAAAGTTGCACTTACATACAAATTTTTACAATACAAAAACACTCAGATATCATTACACAGGTTTCCTTCCATTACACTGAATACAAAATCAATACAATTTACTGCTACTTTCAAATCTTGGGTTACATTGATTTAAATGTACGCTGTGACATCAATATTTAGGCAATTGCTACAAATGAGGTGTCAAAATGTGCAGAAATAAATTCTCCTTCCAACACATTTTACAGATTTGTAATATAATCACCCGTTTTTTAATAATGGTCATTATTTAAGGGGGGTTAGTTACTTTTTTTGAGATGTTTATATTGTAACAACACAATTCACACATGTATTTCAGTTTTATACAATTGTATTATTCTTGCAATGATCATTGAAATTCATTGAAGCAATTAAATAATATTTCCCATTAGGAGAAAAAAAACTTGTTCTACAAACTAACAGACGGACCTTAGTTGGTCAGTTATTTTATGGGCTTTTTTTCTTTTCTTGCAAAATATTTTAAATGACTAACAATCACAAAAATATTTTTCCAAAATGCAAAATTTGGGTTGGTTGGGCATGTAGATGGGGTTTTCTCATTGCCTTCACTAGTGGTTTTTAAGCATTTCAGTCCATTTTGTCATTGGCCTTTTCTCATACAGAGTGTTTTTCCCAAGCAGAGTATTTTGTCTTATACATGTACCATAATCAATTAAAAATCATATTATTTATTGCTATTGTGGTCTTTACAGAGAGGATTAGGGGGTTGATTCCCAAAAATGAGTTGGTTTGCAGTTTGCTAACTCATCAACCCCCAAAAATAGAAAGTTCCCACCCCCAACCCCCAAATTGAGTAAAATTGAAAATTGGTCTGGTAACACAAATTTTAACATTAATTTTGATCTAAAATAGCGTACCACTGCAAATCTTTTCGCACTTCTCATGCAATTATCAGAGTAACACGGGACTAAAATGATGCCCAACAGCATTTTTTGTCTTTGCCTCCTCGTGGACCCCAATTTAATTTAAAGCTGTAGCATTATTAGATGTTGATGGGTTTTATTCAAAAAGTTTGAAAATGCCATTTAAAGGAAGGTTTTTATTTCAAACTCTAATGGTGACCCGCTGGTCAAATTGCTAGAATTGTACATTAAACACACTTAAACAGACACAATGCAATTTGCAGGCAGCAGCTTAATCAGTGCCAATATTGCAACATTAAACAAACAACTATACAAACATCCAATCCAACACACCCCATCCCCCAGTAGGCAATGAGGATAAAGTGCCTTGCCCAAGGACACAACAAGTTGGCACGAGCGGGGCTTGACCTCGCAACCTATGAATTATGAGTCGGGCGCCTTATCCACTCGGCCACACGTGCTCCACAGCTTATGCATCTGAACTCTTCAGGTATGACATATAAAAAAGCGATAAAGTCAATTACATCTTTAATGTTGACATGCTACAAGGTGTTCCAAAAGTCCCTTGATCATTTTAAACGTTCATCACTCTTAATATTCAACAACCAACATCAAGCATGAAAGTGTCTTTGCATAGAGAAAACTTGTACAATTATTTTGACACCAAAATTGATGTATACATGTAGACCTACAGAAATAATAAATACAATGGTGTGCACAGAATTTTTTTGACTGGGGGCAGACTTGTAACGAGTCATGATTTGTGACTCAACTTTTCAAAAATGGAATGACTCGACTCGGATCTTGACATTTTCCTATAAATAGAGATTGTACAGTGACTCTGGTCATTTGACTTGACCCCCTGACAAAAAATGAAAGAAAAAAGTGCCCCTCTGACCAAAGGGCAAAGGAAAAGAAAAAGGGCAAGGAGCCCCTTTTTCATCAAAACTCACCCCGATCATGGGCCAAAATAGTGTCAAATACAAAATTTTTGCGCGCTAGCGTGCGCACATTGCCACAATAAAGCCATTTTCGTCTTGATCATGGGCAAAAATAGTGTCAAATCAAAATTTTTTGCACGCTATGCGCGCATATCGCCCCAATAAAGCCTTTTTTGGAAGCTCGAAAGTCTCTCTAAAAAAAAAAATTCCATGTTGCAACTGCAATTTGTTTTCAGGTGTGCCCCTGAATTTTTTTTTGCCCCCCCTGACCAAGAAAGCTGGCTACGCCCCTGACTCAAGCTATTGCTAGAAATGACTCAACTCGACCATGAAATGACTTGACTTGTTACAACTCTGCTGGGGGGCACACAATCTTGGCCCCCCCGAATGACTGCACCTAAAGAGGTTGACCCAATTTTAGATGGTTTGAAAAATTGAAGAGCAAAAAATAAAGCTCCTGGCTTTAGGTTTTATAACCTTAAATCTGGGATGAACATAGTGACCACTCCAGTTCCCTGAATGACCATTTTGACTGACTGATAGGTCAAACTGGGGGCTGTGCCCCTCCCCATTTGCACACTGGACTGAATAAATAAACCACGGTGAAACATTTGGCCATATTACACACAATCCATAAAATAATTTTACAACACATCTCCGGATCCCAAGCATCCACTACCTCAATCCTCTCAGCATCAAGACACCAATCTTCAATTTCCCCATTCAATTCAATGGCAATATTAATCAGTTCTCATATTTATAATACTGTAATAATTAGACTGTCAAGATGATATTCAATATTTCACTCAGTATTTATTGTACTTTGATCATCTTCAGAAATCAAGCTCTATCAAGTTGTGTACTATTCCATCCTTCAACTCTCTACTCTGTCACAAGACTCCTGCATCTGTACAAAACTGTCAATAATTTGCAGTGGATGGAAGGTCAACAGAACATAAGTGTTGTTTTTCTTCTGTAAGCCCAAGGAAAACAAGCGGTTCTTTTCCATTAAAAGTGTTCAAAAGTCTAGGAATATCAAGCTTAAATTTCAAATTTGCTATTTAGTTGGTGCTTCACAGTCCTGTAGCCAGAAACGTAGCAAATTTTCTAATGCAGACCTTTTTAAGAGAAATCTTCATTTTGGTAAAAAGTAGACCTTTACCCCTTCTGCAATTGATATTTTGATCCCATTTTCAACAAATTTCACAGATAGTTTGTGATTTGGGGTATATTTATCATAATTTTTGACATTTTGGGGGAGGGGAGGCACCCCTCTGGCTATGGGCCTGGTGCTTCATCGTCAGGCAGTATGACCAGGGTCAGGGGGTGAAAAAGCTATTTGCATATACCCATTGTTAAATTGGAAATTATATGAAGAAATTATTTCAATCTATTAATCATCAACCATATCATAAAAGAATAAGATGTTTTTCATCAAAATTTCACTAGTAAAGAAGGTGAATAGCAAACTAAAACTTCAATTTCACAAATGAGAAACATCTTTTTTTCTTACTATTATTGATATGTAGCATTTGAGGTATATTTTTGACTGTTCTAGCATGTTTGCGAGTTATGCCTGATTATGTGTGTTATATAGGCTCCGAAGGCCACTGTGTTGTCATTTTGTTCTGTTACTTACTTTTTCCTTTTTCCGCTTGTACTGTTCTGTTAACAGAACATACATGCAAATTTGACGATATTTTTGCCAAACGAATAAATCTGCAAGAAATTGTTTGCACACAAACATTGTGTTGCCAGAGGTTTCTGATGGTATACATATCTCAACTTTTTTTTAGAAAAGTGGAGGGTTAAGGTTATACTAAACTTTGTAATGATCGATCCAGAATGAGACTGCATGTAGCCCCCTTTAAAATTATCTATTTCTGGAAATAAATATCGTAGAGAGAAACCGCAAACTACGTCTAAAAGCTGAAAGTGTACTGGTTATTATTATGCTTGAATTTTCCACTTGGCTCAAAAAGAAATGTACTTTTCAAACATTTCAATTTTTTTTTTCAATATCCGAGCATCAAGATTTTTGGGAACACGGCCATAATTTCTCAGTGGAAGTGGCGATTTTGTTGGGAACTACGACGACATTACAAACAAGTCAATAAAAGAATGTGCATATTCATTCTTGATATTGCTTGTCTCGATTTGTTTTAGTAAGCTTACATGTTTGCGAATTTGAAGTAAAATGGCCTCCACTTGTATGTCGTTTTGTAACCAGTAATAACAATTCGCACGATTTCATAGAAAAATTCTGACCTACATTATTTCTATAAACCCTCTTCTATATGCAGGTGCTATTTAAATTTTTATTTTGATAGCAGAAAATTGAGATATTTGCTATTTTTCCGACTCGCTGCTGTCAAATTGTCTAGTTTCGCGATAAAAAGATACAGCGAAATCAATTTTTTTTTAGAACCATTTCACCTCGTTTGCTCGTGCTTTGAAGTACAAACTTCAAAATTGATATAGTGATTCTATATTTCAAGCTGCGTCATACTGTGTTTTTCTTACCTCTGATTGTCGCTGCTCAAGGCCAAAATTCGAAATTTTTTGGACAAAAGTGACACTCTCATTTTTTTTAAACACGCTGTTTACATGATACTGACGGGCTCTATTTGCCCGATAAAGTGGTGTTGCCGAGTTTGGATTTTAAAATATTTAGGTATTTTCTAGCTTAAAATCTAGCGCCAATGAACCTGGTGCATGGGAGGGAAAATGTGGGGGGTAGTTAGGGCGAAAAAAAATGTGCACATTTTCATGCTTGCTGCGCTTGCAACAGGTTTAAGGTATGGCTATGGAAATTGGGATTTGGGGATCCCAAAAAATTGGCATAGGGTAAATTGGGGTAAATGGAACGCTTAAGCAATAAATCACTTTCTGTGGTCAGGAGGGTATCCATATATGATTTTTGTTTGTTTCAACAAGTAGATAATATGTTTTTACAACTTGTTTTAACAGATAAACTCCCATTTTATGGCTTTGTTTCTTGTATCGGTCCAAATACATACATGGTCATGGTGTTCCAGTTACCCCAACAAATTGGGGTAAATGGAACAGTGGGTTGGGTAATTGGAACAAGGGGCATTACTTGCAAGGAGCCTACATTCATAGCTATATTTACATTGAAAAGACATCAGAATATTTTATTTAACATATATTTTGTGACTAAACAAAAGATTAACAAAAATAATTTTGTTTTCATGTTTTTTTTATAAACATGGTAAAATACCACGTAAAAAAACACCTTCTCTCGGTACATAACAGAAAAAAATGGTTTTCAGATTTTTAAAAAATCAATAGGAGGCCTAATCTACCATGAATTAGTTATTTGTAGTATATAATTTCATAATAATTAAACCAATTAGTAAAAAAATATTAACATGTTATATATATTTGAAGTCAGTCAACCGTGTTCCATTTACCCCAAGTGGATCTGTTGTGGGGTAAATGGAACACCAAACTAATTAATTAGCTAATTAGCATATTAATTTGCATAATTTCATCATTAAAATCAGCTATTTTATTGTTTAAAACATTTATGTTATTGTAGAAAACAAACATATTGCCAATATTGTAAGACAACTCTCAGCACAACATTCAAATATTTAGGAATCAATACCCTTAAATTAGTAATGTTCACTGAACCGTAACACCACTTCAAGGTCAGTGACAACATTTGAGATTTTCTTCCACTCAAATACCGAGTAAACCCACGCTTGGGGTATGAAACGAAAGCAGAACGTATGTGGTTGGGGTAAATGGAACAGTCGGTATGATGTTGCCCAATTTTTTTCTTGATTGAGGGAATTGTATTCTCAGCGTTCCATTTACCCCACCGTTCCATTTACCCCAATTTACCCTATAGGCCTAGGCCTATGCAAAGGGGGTGGGGCACAGTTTTGGCAGGCCAAGGGGGAGGGGCCACAAAAATTTGGCAGTCCAGGGGGGTGCGGACAAGCGATTTTTGGCTGGCCGAGACGGGAGGCAAGCGATTTTTAGCGAGTCGCTTGGAAATTTTGGCTTATAATTAGTAGGCTAATACCGGTAGGCCTACTGATTGCACAGCCTTCGAGAAAGCAATTTTTGGCAAGCGGGGCCGGGGAGGGAATAAATTTTGGCATGTCGAAAGGGAGGAAGAATGACTTTACCTAGCACACATTAAAGGGGCATTTCGTGATCCACAACCTCATACAACCCCATAGGCCACGCCCTTTCTCACAAGTTAAGATTTTTATACCACTCATCCCGCTCTGGCCACATGTTTAGGCATTTTCACGCAGATCAATTCGTTAAGCAATGGAAAATATTGCCAAATTTGAATTTCGCTTTTAAAAGCCTACTCCCCATTAAAAAAAACCCACTAATTTTGGGGATTAAAAAAAGTTCTGTAAAATGAAACAAAAGGCTGCCTCAATCCTAATTAGGGCCTATTCATTTAAGGCCAGGCCTTCATTTCTGAAAATAGCGGGAGCTCAGTTAGTCACTGTACTCAGGAGCTTGACAAGGAGCTCAATTATATAATATCAATATTAAACCATAGGAGCAGCTCAATAAATGCCATTGGTAAAATTATTAGGCCTACGATATTTTATTTGACTGTGATCCTATATACACTGTATATACCTTTAAAATTTCTAAAATTACGTCCAGCATAACCAAGGGCAACTGGGGTGGGTGGGAAAGCCCCTAGCTATGGCCATACCCGTAGTGGCGGAACCAGAATTATTTTTCAATGGGCATGGGGGAGTGAATTTGAGACGGGCACTTGAAATCATCATTTTGCACTAAATTGCCGCAAAAAGTGGAAAATTACATAATTGTGGGGATTTTGCCTAAAAACTGGGTGGGAAAGAAAAAATATTGGTGGAAATACTGCCCCCCCCCCCCCCAGCGGCGCCACTGCATATCCATCCATGATGCTAGAATGACGGAAGTTCTGGCGCATGGAAATTCAATTTCAATATCACGAAGTTTTTATCAGGGATTTTACCAAGGGAAGGCGATAGGTGTAGGATTTTGCTGATATACCAGGCAACCCGAGAAAGGAACTGAGGTGTGGCTAAATAAGGGAGTGTTCATTATAAATATTTTCCATTATCATACTTTCGACGCCGAGAGCATAATTATTTGAAGCGTACATATGAAAGAGAAACGCACATGTCTCTGATTAGCTCGGGATTAGCTACTAAGCAGCTGCGTGCTGGCCTGTTGTTGTCCCGGTTGTTGTCGAGTGGAAATGGGAAATTTATGAATGAACTTCCGCAACTTTGCAACATCATCACGCAGCGGCGTAGCTGGGAGTTTTGGAGGGGCCCAAATCCACCAAATTTCCCACTGGGGCGGGGCCCAGTAGACAATTTTGCCAGGCTTATTGATAATAATCGTATATGGTAGGCCTATTGAGCTGTATTGCATATCGTTTGGATTCCCCATCTCTCTGCCCCTCCTCTCACCCTCTCTTTTTTTTTCCCCCCCCCCCCCTCTTTTTTTCCTTGCACTAGGGGGCGGGGGCAGAAATAGGCAATTTTTGCAACTGCCCCCCCCCCCCCCCGGCAGCTCCGCTACTGTCATCACGGTAGACACACGCGGTAGCCTACAACTACAAGAAAGGTTTACAGACAAATATAGGCCTAGGTCTAGTAGGCCTATCAAAATGTTATATTTTTATATTTTCTGGTGGACTCATGGAGAATATCATGTCATGGAGGTCCCGCGCTGGGTTGGGGGGGTCTCAAGGCATTTTGGTATGCCTACCCATGCTTGATTCGGGAGGTTTTTAGCAGGCCCGACCATTTTTTTTATAACACCTCGGGCGGGTCTCTTCAAAACATTTGTACCAAGGGGATCAAAGTCACCCACATTTGGCCTAATTTGACGCTTTTTAAGGGCACTTTTGCCAAAATGCGCCCAAAAGTTGGTCTTCGCTGTAAACCCACCCATCATAGTCGTTGAAAAGGTAGGCCTACTCCAAAACTGTGGCACATCCACGAACCCGAGGGAGAGACCTCCGCGGGGAAAAACACACCTCTAGCGGGACCAGATTTATAATTTAAAATAGGCCTACATTTTGGAAGCCAGTCATCACGCCAAGACGGGCCATGGTAGTGTTAATGGTATTACCACTTTGATTTTAGGCTTAAATGATGAGTGTAGGCCTATAAATTGCAAATTTGCACACACCCCGGGGAACCTTCTCAAGTTGGTTTGGGTAAGGATGTGAGGCTGTGACCGAAAAACTACGATGCGATTTTAAACCAAATTTGAATAAAACAGACCCAAAATTGTATCTACTTTTGGACTGAAAGTTTTCGCAAATTTTTACTTTTTCGAGAAAATCATTGAAAAATACCATTCTTAAACCTAATTTTCAAGACACTGAGGGTCAATAAAATCATGGCTAAAAATGCAACAGAGTCTAAACTAAATGGCTGAAAATGCACCCCAAATCTGCCGCACATCCCACGACATCGTATTTCACCTTATAGATTTGGAAAATTGTCATAATAAAATAGGCCCGAATTATCCCCGAAAAAATTTTTTTTTGCAGGTGAGGTTGGAGTCTTATTATTTTTATTCTCAGAGAGGATAGGGGTTGATATTTTTAGCAGGGTACAGTTTGTCTTGTTTTTGTTTTGTTTTTGACGTTGAAGTTCCAGATTCTTTTTTCATATATTATTATTCATTTATTATTTATACCCTGTACGTGGGGAAAAAGACACACGACAGCTACAGAGAAGCCACGAAAAAACTCCTGTGAAGTGCATGAAAATGCCCCGAAAATGTGCCAACCGAAACACCCGAACAGGAAGATAAAATAAAAAAACAAAACCAAAAACCCAGGAAATATCCCGAAATAAGTTTCAAATTCTTTGTCCCCACTAAAATATATTATGAACACTCCCTTATGAAGTCTGCCCTCTTCCGGCTATTCTGGTAGTAGGCGTTGACAATTACTTTCATATTTTTGAAGCATGTTTGAACCCGATTTGTTCTCTATTCACATTTTTAACGTTGCAAGTAACATTTCAAGACCTATATTTGTGACAGGTATTTAATTATCTTGCTAGAGATGTGCCTAAAGTTGAAATTCAATATTTCGGATCGCAAAGATCGAGAGATATAAAGTTGCTGAATATCAGTTTAACACCATGGATCATATGGGCGTCTTATATGAACGATTATGATAGCTAAGCAAAATGGCTGGGATACAGGTTGTATAAATACTACATGAATATTCATGAACTATACAGATTCCATTCTTCTCTAATAATAAAGATGTCAATCACTCTCCTAGACGACAGTTGCTTGGCGCTTGTAAACAAATCGAATAATAGTGCTTGACAAGAGCTAAAAAATAGGCTAAAACACATTTTCACACATTTTTTTCCGGATTTTTTTATTTCACATGATAAGTAGACATATTTTCTTACGTATAAGGTAATAATATATTTTTTCTGGAGGTAAAGCCCTTCAACACTTTGTTTAACCTTAAGGCTGTGGCCTTTAAAGGCACATACGTCTACACATTATACTTTTTAGCCTGGCTTGAGCATTTTGTTTGAGCATGGTCCCATCATGAGGACCCAAGTGTGTCTCCACATGGAACGACCATTTAAACAAAGAAACAAACAAACATTAAAACCAACTGCCTAAAATTGTTATTTCCCGGTTCCTATTTCAAATGGATGTATTTTTATAATTCAAAACAAACATCTTTTTGAATTTCAGTTGACAGTAAATTTTTCAATTTTCTCACCATATAATTTTATTATAATCTATACTATTAAAGAGGAACTTGCCGATAATCGATACTAATCGATACTTTGAAGATTATAGATAAATCATCTCAGAGATTATAGATAAATTATAAATTAATAAATAGATAAACAAATAAGTTCTAGCATTTCCGGATGAATGGTAAATGCATAGATAGAAAGATAAATTAATAAATACAAAGAATTATTTGGATTTATTTGGTAGATCAACCAATGGTGAACCCAAGACGCGTTGCTTCGTTGCTACGGACAAGCTTTAAAATACTGGCGTATCCTATACTGGCGCATGTTCAAGACAAACACACTGCTCACGGCGGATATTTCATGCTGCAACCGCTACACAGATGATTTTCGAAAAATTTTAAGTGATCTTTTTGAAAGTGATCATAGTTTATCCGTTCGTGGTGACTTTCGATGGAGAGTGGGCATTATTATATTAGCATGGTAACCGCAACCGCTAATAAATCAGCTGCATTCGTTTACGATGACTGTTGGTAACTTATTTTGTGATAACTTTTCGAAGATTTTAAATTCAAGGTAGGCCTATAATATTGGAAGTATAATTTGAGTTTATTCGTTTGTCATGTTGTGATGAATTTCGATGGGGAGGGTGGAGCATTATTAGCATGGTAACCGCGAAACACTATGATATCTCAATGCCACAATGGCGTAGATTTCTTTTTGACATTGGGGGGGTAGAGATATGAAAAACATTTCTTGAACTTGAAGTAGGCATATTATAATAGTGAATCCAGCACCTTTTGGCAACATTAACAGTGGCGTAGATTTCTTTTGATATGGGGATAGGTAGGGTCCGTTTCAATTTCTTGAAATAGGCCTACAGTGAATCCTGCACCGTTTGGCGACAGAATAATTTATGGCCATAATGAAGATGGTATTTTATCTGATGCAAAAGTGGAACAAATTCACAAGAAGACCGCAAAAATGGGCACTTTTTAGTTTGGCCAAATATGAGGTTGATATTGTCAGAAACCCACATGTATATAGGCCTACAGGTGTCAACTTTCTTGGGGGTGATTGTATATGGACCATTGCCCTTATCAAAATATGGGGGGGGGGGGGGATATCTTGAAACCCAATGTTGCTATTATAGGCCTACTTCATGAAACAGAAACAAATTTAAAAGAAAGAAAGAAAGAAAGAAAGAAAGCGAACAAGCAAGAAAATGAAATAGAGAGAAATGGAACGAAATAACAGGAAAGCAATAAAATAGATAGAGAGAGAAACTGAAAGAAAAAAGGAAAGACAAAAGTCAAAAGGGTGTTTGGTACAAAAATTACATAAAAGATATCGAGGCAACAAATGGTACCACATCACTGACCGCAGACTAATATTAGTATTGAGCTGTTGAATCGATACCAATTGCCATGATTACCATTTCCATCGTTTATGCTAACTGCTACCGTTTACTAACCGCTCCTGTTTACTCATCTAGCGAAAAGGGGAAGGAATGAGGGCAGGAAAGAGGGAAAGAAAGAGGGAAAGAAAGAAAGAAAGAGAAACAACGGGAAAGCAAGAAAGAGAAAGGGAGAGAGAAACAAAGAAAGATAGGGAAAGACAAAGAAAAAATAGACAGACAGAAAGAAAGAAGAGAGAGAGAAAGAAAGTGAACAAGTAAGAAAAAGAAAGAGAGAAATGGAACGCATGAAAGCGAGAGAGAGAAACTGAAAGAAAAAAGGGAAAAAGAAAAAATAAGTAAAAAGTAAAAAGGGGAAGGAGAGAGGGAAGAAAAAATGGAAAGAAAGAAAGAAAGAGAAACAACGGGAGAGCAAGAAAGAGAAAGGGAGAGAGAAACGAAAAGAAAGAAAGGGAAAGACAAAGAAAAAAAAAAAGACAGAAAGAAAGAAAGAAAGAAAGAAAGAAAGAAAGAAAGAAGAGAGAGAAAGAAAGTGAACAAGCAAGAAAAAAGAAAGAGAGAAATGGAACGCAGGAAGAGAGAGAGAGAAACTGAAGAAAAAAGGGAAAAACAAAGAAAAAATAAGTAAAAAGGGGAAGGAAAGAGGGAAAGAAAGACAGAAAGAAAGAAAGAAAGAAGAAAAGAAAGAAAGAAACATCGGGAAAGTAAGAAAGAGAAAAGGGAAAAAAAAAAAAAAGGAAAGACAAAGAAAAAATAGACATATACAGAAAGAAAGAAAGAAAGAAAGAAAGAGAGAAAGAAAGAAGACAGAGATAGAGAGAAAGAAAGTGAACAAGCAAGAAAAAGAAAGAGAAATGGAACGCAGGAAAGAGAGAGAGAGAGAGAAACTGAAAGAAAAAAGGGAAAGACAAAGAAAAAATAAGTAAAAAGGGTGTTTGATACAAACATTACGCAACAGATTTTATGCTAAGGAAGTCGTTTGCAATGTAGAGGCAAAAAATGGTAGGCCTGGTAGGCCTACCATCACTAACCGCGTAATAATTGAGCTGTTAAAAGCGATACCAATTGCCACTACCATTTTCATCGTTTATATATACTAACCGCTTCCGTTTACTAACCGCTCCCATTTACTCATCTAGCGGGGCCAGCGCAAGCGCTGGTACCCGCTAGTATAATATTATTAGTATACTGTCTTTGGTAGATAGCAGATACGGGGTATCTCTGAAACAACTATACCATGGGATATATGGAATTGATGATGAATCCACACTTTTACAGTAACGCATATTAACAGTAGCGTACATACGTGTTACGTTTTTGAGCGTAAAATTCATCATACCTGGAACTTGTGTGCAAACACAAAACGTTTTAAAAACGTTTTAAATAAGTTATATTTTGGCTTTTGGTTTAGGTAAAAACGTTTTAATAACATTAAAATGTCGGGTTATATAAAGGTCAGGATAACGTTTTAAAACGTTTTGTATGAAAACACACCACAACAATATTTTTAAATGTTTTCAAAAAATGTTATTGTAAACTATTTTTGCAAACGTTTTTGCCAAATATTGTGTCAATACTTTTAAAAATAACATTATGTTAAAATATTTGAACCCAGCAAACACAGAAATGTTCTTAAAATGTTTTTTTTCAAAACATTTTAATAACATTAAAATGTCGGGTTATATAAAGGTCATGAAAACGTTTATAAAACGTTATTGAAAATATTTTGGGCAAACATTTTTCGCAAAATATTTTTTCAACCCCAAAATAACATTCTGTTTAAAATGTTTTGTATCAAGTTTTCAAGAATGTTTTTGGAATGTTATTAAAACGTTTTTATACCCTTTATATAACCCGACATTTAAACGTTTTCTGTAAAACATTTTTGTTTGCTGAGCAGTTGATTATCAAAAAATATTTTTTAAGGTTATGAAAACGTTTTATACTCTTAATATATACCCTTTATATAACCGACATTTAAACGTTTTCTGACACCCTTTTATAACCTTTTGCGAATGATGTCGAAAACGTTTTGTGTTTGCTGGGTTGTGTGCATATACACAATTACATCATGTTGAATTCATTATTTTGGAAGAAGCAGCTAAACATTGCAGTTTTATCAATGCAGTAGCCAGAGCTTTTCAAAACTACCAACTTGCGACTTTACGCTCATTTTGTGGTAGCAGGTCACAGTATTACATGCTTATACATACTGGTTTGTCATTCAAGATTATTGAATAGTCTGTTTCTGTCCCTGTAAACATGTTTGGATTCATCAAGTTGGTCTAAAATCTAATCAACGTTCCGCGAAAAAAGAAAAGTAATTGAATCACTTATTTATAGGACACTGACTTCCCATTTGATTTTGTAAACTGAACAGATTTAATTAAAGTACAGCAGATCAAGGCCGGTTATTTTTGCATATGTCTGACATACAATGATAAACATTTAGGGAACAATTTTAAGGGCACACAGTCAATTGTTTAATTGACACATTTAACATTTTAACCCCCTCAGCACTACCTTCCGATCTAACATTCTCACTGATTGGTCAATTACATGATATCTTCATTTTAATCACCAATCAGAATGGAGCTTTGCAAATAATTCACCCCAATTTTTTTGTGTGGTGAAATTATTCTAACAATGTTGCTGATTGGTCCAGTTGATAATGAAAACTTCTTATTGACCAATAGGCAGGTAGTTCTCATATGGGGTTAAGATTTGAATGTTAAACTGGTCCACATTTTGTGACACTTTGTAAGACTTCAGAGTTGCAAATAATAAAAGGTAATACCAAATAGTAGGGAAAGATTGATGGTAAATTCTTTCCGCAAGACAGTCTATCGGCTATTTATGTATTGTTAAGTTATGGTAAGATGGGCTAGCATGGCTACATGTAGTGTAAAGATTACTCCCCATATAGAAAAATACAGCATTAATTTTTTGAGATTATATTATCAACTTCTGACTGATGAACACTTCTAATTATTCATATATAGCATGTATAGTACTAACTGGTAATGAAAGTAAAATTTCACTAAAGTTATGAATTAAGGTGTTTTCACATGCTGTGACCTAAAGACTATACTAATTTTCAATTTATACATTGGTTATAAGAATGAAACCTGTATTTTTCAAAAATTACAATCATTTAATGAAAGTAATGAGTTAATCCAAGTAAACCCACTTGTTCTCCACACTAGCACTGTATGGGGCTTTCTAATACATGTGTTTTTTGCTGTAGGGTTAGAGTTAGGGTTATAGGGAATTCAATTTGACTAACAGATAATTTTTCTGCCAAATAAGAAAAATACTATACAAGATTATGATGACTCTGGCCTATACTTTTTGAGGTTCTGCACAGTACGGGAAGAAGAAGAACATGCATCATTATTATGTTTTGATGAATCCGAGTGTGTGAAAATATTGAATCCAAAATTAATGATAAAATAGGATGCTTTACGTCCAATACTTATTTTATTGGTCTTGCTATATCTCATCCAATATTTTAAAACTCATAGCTCAACCAATAAATATGGGTTCAATCGATCCAATTTTATATCACACTCTTGTACAAATCTGAATATGACAAATAATTTTAATTGCATGAAATAAAAGTGGCCCATGTAAAAGTATGTAAATATTGAGAGAACACAGTGTGTACCCAGCTGACAGCCATGCTAATGAAATACTAATATAACAAGTCCATTTTATGTATATCCCGTGATGCAATATTGGAAACAGGGTGAAGCCAGCTTTCTTGGTCAAGAGGAGGGGGTAAAATTTTAAAAAATTTCCTGTTTTGATAGGGGGAGCAAAGATGAAAATGTTTCTGGTGTGCATCATTTGGCCCTGTATTATGATTTGTGCATATCAGGTATTTTTTTAGAGACTGTAAATCCTTCCTGCTAAAAAAAAAGTTATTGGGACACTGTGCATGTAGAGCATGTAAAAATTTGGAATTTTGCACTATTTTGGCCCATGATCAATGATCAGGTGAATTTTGGTGTGAAATGGGCCAAACAGAAGATGTGCCGTGAATTTGGAGCACTTCTTTCCTTCCCCTTTTTTACTTTTTTCTCCTTTTCTTCCTTTTTTGTCTCCTTTACCTTTTTCTTTTCCCTTTTCTCCTTTAATTTATTTGGAGGGTCAAATTTTCAGCTGAAGCAAGATTCGCCAGTACTGTGATTAAACAACTTTTCGAGCAAAATTGGATTTAAAGAAAGGCCAATATAAAATCGAGTTGTGTAAATCAGTCATTCATTATAAAAAGACCTAATTTTTTTATGTTTTGGGGAAAAATGTATATATCTTCAATATAAAAGGTCAAAATTTGATGGACAGCTTTTCCTCCCAGCTACATACACTTTAAGAACATATCATTAATTTACAAAGTTTACTCTGAGGACTGCTAAATGTCAAAAATATCAATTTTTAATAATTTGTCTTAAAATTTCTATTAATATCGCGAATTAAAAAAAAAATATCAAAATTATTTGATATCAGAAGAATGTTCCTCATAATTATTCAGAATGCAATATGTTGTGTGGGGCCCCACAAAAATACTCTACAAAGGTGGGTGACTGACCTGTTAATGAGAAGCTTGGATATTTAAATAAAATCACAGATAAAAAATTTTCATATTTAGAATTTTTAAAAGTCTTTGTTCTCTATCTTTAAAATGTATCATTTTACTTCCATTCATATCTTGGCATATCTCTGTATATTTTTAAGATATCTGTATAAATTAAATCTAGTGAGTCATAAATCCCAGGGGGTCACTCCCATTGTGGCCTGTACACCATCCATGATAATCAACTTTTGAAAAGCACCCTAAACAAGGATTTAACACTTGGCTAAAACAATACCCTAAACAGGTGTTTTCACACCCTAAACAGGGATTTTATTCCTTGCATCACATTTCATTTCCGCATATTAGCAATTTTGCTACCCTTTTTTCCCAATATTTCATGTTTTTGACACTCTAAACGTGTTACGCGCGTATCGTGCTTACCCACGAAAAACTACCCTTTTTATGCGTTTTCATTATCGCGGATGGTGTACAGGCCACAAAGGGAGTGACCCCCCCCCCCGGTCATAAATAAATCAATTCTTTTTTCTGTAAATCATACTTAATAAATCATGCAGTATCTATTATATCTGAAACAAAATTGTATTATTTTAGTGTTTTAATTCCTGCCTGAACAAAACAAGATTAAATACTGCATACACTTACATAATAAGACAGCTTTCATACACTTTTCATCAATTTTAATTATAAAATAAAGGTAATTTGTATATTTAAATTTTCAAAAAAACTGTGCAAAGGTGGGTGACCAAGCCCTTAAAGCCATATTACATGTATAACATTTGCTGAGGAGGACGCCCTCAAAAAATGTTTTAATTCTAGTTTTTTACACGATTGTACTTTAGTAAACAAAGATACTCTGAAAAAATCAAGACTTTAGGTGCTGTAGTTTTGTCAAAATCCGTGATTTTGAATAAAACGATGGAACCGTCGCTTTATTATTACGATGGAAATATTAGTCGAACACGTATGCGATAACAGAGTACGTACACGGTGTGCGGGACACACATACACACACACATATCAGAGGGTCGTACCGTATTACAACTGCTGGGGTAACATGCATGGGCGTGGGTAGTAAATTCCAATTTTCTTTGCTTTACCTCACTCTTGTTCGGCTCGAAATTAAAGGGGATATATCTGACAGTAAAAGCTAACATTTTATGGAAAATAAATACTAAACTATTTTTACAGAAATGTTATAATATGGCTTTAAATCAAATTTTCAAAAACCTGTTAGAAATTGTTTTGTGTTTCATTGTCAAATTTATCAAATTAGATGTAGCTCATGTAAAATGTAACATTTCCCTCAACCTTTAAGGGCTGGGGTATGGACCTTTGGACAGTATTTATTGTGGGACATTAGAGCACATCAGACATATAGAATTACATTCTGAATACGAAGAATGTCCTTCTGATATCGAATAATTTTGATTTTTTGAAATTCGCAATGTAATACACATTTTGTGGCAAATCATTCAAAATTTATATTTTTGATATTTAACAGTACTCGAAGTAAACTTTATAAATCTGATGATTTATATTTGAAGTGTATGTAGGTGGGATGAAAAGCCGACGATCAATTGAAAATTTTGACCTTTCGTATTGAAGATATGGATTTTTTTACCAAAACACCAAAATAAAAAAGGTCTTTTGGGGAAAAAAAATCCATATCTTCAATATGAAAGGTCAAAATTTTCAATTGACCGTCGGCTTTTCCTCCCTGCCACATACACTTTAAGAATATATCATTAGATTTAGATAATTTACTTCGAGGACTGTTATAATATCAAAATTTGAAAATATCAAATTTTTATAATTTGTCATAAAATTTGTATTATATTGTGATTTTCAAAAATGAAAATTATTTGATATCAGAAAGACATGCTTCAGATTCAGAATGCAATCGATAGTTCTGAGGTGCTCTAATGTCCCACAAAAAATACTGTCGAAACTTAATAAACGTTCATTTTAGATCCCTTAATAAAGTCAACAACATGAGCAATTTAGAACTTAGTCTGCCTAATTCGGAAGCGTTACAAAGGCCTATGTAGCATATGCAGGCAACATTCTGCCTGATCTGGCAATGTTTTCTGGGCAGGCAGGTAGTCAGACCAGACTGCTGACTGCTTTGTTTTTGACATTATAATACTTATACAATGACAGCTCATTTTGAATCCGTCAATAGATTCAATCAGGGAACTTTGAATTATGGGAAGGGTGACTGGAAATACATCATGATTTAAGGTGCTCGCAGGTTTCACAA
Organism: Amphiura filiformis; assembly: GCF_039555335.1. Taxonomy (NCBI): domain Eukaryota; kingdom Metazoa; phylum Echinodermata; class Ophiuroidea; order Amphilepidida; family Amphiuridae; genus Amphiura; species Amphiura filiformis. The sequence continues at coordinate 49,393,174 of NC_092642.1, read as the reverse complement.
AAATACTGTGCAAAGGTGGGTGACCGAGCCCTTAAAGCCATATTATATGATTTGCTGAAGAGAACGCCCTAAACATTTTATTAAATTCTGGTTTTTACACGATTGTAATGTACTTTAGTAAACAAAGATACTCTGCAAAAATCAAGACTTTAGGTGCTGTAGTTTTGTCAAAATCTGAGATTTTGAATAAAACGCAGGAACCGTCGTTTTATTATTACGATGGAAATATTAGTCAAACGTGTACTCGTGTTCATAACACAGTATATATATGTACATGACGACACACATAAAGGATCGTGTCGCAGCACAACCGAATGGAGTGACACACATTGATGACATCGGCACTGGCACCTCAGTTGTTCAGCTTAAAATTAAATGGGGACATATCTGACAGTAAAAGTAAACATTTTATGGAAAAGAAATACTAATCTATTTTTTATGGATATGATATAATATGGCTTTAATAGTCCATTATTTCTTGGTTTAGAGTAAAAAAGTAAGTAACATATATAACATTTTCAATTATCTTTTAGAGACACACTGTATTTCTAGTCAAATGGACAGTATTGGATTACCTTATCAAAGAATCTAAGACTTGCATAATGCAAGCTAATTTGGCTTGTATAGCAAACATGCTTGTGCATGCTTAATGCACTAGTGTATTTTTGGTGTAATGTATAGGATGCTAATTGATTATTACATGATTATTACACAACATTCTTTGATTTAAACCATTAAGCTTAACATTTGTGTACGGGTTTGCTTGTATAATAAGATAATTTATGTTTTGAATTTTTGAAACTATCTGTTCAGGGTTTTTTTTGATCCATTCTTTTTTAAAATTCTGAAATGAAATATTGTGACAGTTTTGTTATAGTGTGTTTCGTCTCAAGTTGAAAGTAATACCATGTTGGATGTTGCAGTAGCAGATTCTAATCGTGCACGCTAACCTAATACCGTGGGGCATAGGCTTATAATACACATGCGTAAAAGGACGATTTGTCCATATACTAGGAATGCATCTACATAAACATACTGATTCAAATCTGGCTCTGCGAAATCCAACAGGGTGTTACTCTCAATTTGAGATGAGACACACAATAACTGTTTGTAGCAAAATCGCATAGCCACTTAACTTAAGATAATATTATGCTATCTACTGAAGATAGCAAATGTTGTATACACTTGTGAAAACATTGTTGATCTTTTCTACTGAAGACAGCAAAATACTGTAGGTAACTGAAGATAATAAGGTGTTACCTACTAAAGACAGTGAAATGCCGTTGGCACTTAACTAACAATAATAACATGCTATCTACTGAAGATAGTAAAGTGCCATAGGCCCATTTGCTTCATCAATACGCACATTTCATGCGCAAAAATGTGTGAATCACACAAAACGCAAGTTAGTGAAAAACCCTGGTAGATAGCACATTACTATCATAAGTAAGGCACCTACAGCATTTTACTATCTTCAGTAGATTTATTATATTCAGGTAAAGTACCTACAGTATTCAGTAGATGGCACATTGCTATCTAAGCTATCTAGGTAATGTACAGCATTTTGTTATCTTCAGTAGATAGAACATTGCTATCATAAGTAAGGTACCTATATCATTCAGTAAATAAAACATTACAGTCTTCAGTTAAGTACCTACAGTATTTTGCTATCTTCAATAGATAGCACATTGCTATCATATTGAAGATAGTAATGTTTACTTATGATCATAAGTAAACATTACTATTATCAATTAAGTAACTACTACAGTATTTTGCTATATTCAGTAGTTAGCATATTGCTATCATAAGGTACCTACAACATTCTGCTATCTTCAGTAGATAGCACATTGCTATCATAAGTAAGGTACCTGCAGCATAGATAATATACTTATGATAACAATGTGCTATCTACTAAAGATAGCAAAATTCTGCTGGCTCTTAACTCAAGATATGTTCTCTGCTGAAGATAGCAAAATTCTGTAGGTACGGATAGTAATTTGCTCTCTACTGAAGATAGTAAAAGGCACTTAGCTTATGGATAGTAATTTGCTCTCTACTGAAGATAGCAAAATGCTGTAGACACTTAGCTTACAGATAGTAATTTACTCTCTACTGAAGATAGTAAAATGCTGTAGGCACTTCACTTATGATAGTATTGAGGTACTTACAGCATTTTGTTATCTTCAGTAGATAGCACATTGCTATCATATAAGTAAAGGTGCCTACAGCATTTTGGTATCTTCAGTAGATGGCACATTGCTATAATAAGTCAGGTGTGCGCCTACCTGCAACATTCTGCAATCTTCAGTAGATAGCACATTGCTTATTGCTATCATAAGTAAGTACCTACAGCATTTTGCTATATTCAGTAGTTAGCATATTGCTATCATAAGGTACCTACACCATTCTGCTATCTTCAGTAGATAGCACATTGCTATCATAAGTCAGGTACCTACACCATTCTGCTATCTTCAGTAGATAGCACATTGCTATCATAAGTCAGGTACCTACACCATTCTGCTATCTTCAGTAGATAGCACATTGCTATCATAAGTAAGGTACCTGCAGCATTTGCTCTCTTCAGTAGATATAGATAATATACTTATGATAACAATGTGCTATCTACTAAAGATAGCAAAATTCTGCTGGCCCTTAACTCAAGATATGTTCTCTGCTGAAGATAGCAAAATTCTGTAGGTACGGATAGTAATTTGCTCTCTACTGAAGATAGTAAAAGGCACTTAGCTTATGGATAGTAATTTCCTCTCTACTGAAGATAGCAAAATGCTGTAGACACTTAGCTTACAGATAGTAATTTACTCTCTACTGAAGATAGTAAAATGCTGTAGGCACTTCACTTATGATAGTATTGAGGTACTTACAGCATTTTGTTATCTTCAGTAGATAGCACATTGCTATCATATAAGTAAAGGTGCCTACAGCATTTTGGTATCTTCAGTAGATAGCACATTGCTATCATATAAGTAAAGGTGCCTACAGCATTTTGGTATCTTCAGTAGATGGCACATTGCTATCATAAGTCAGGTACCTACCTGCAACATTCTGCAATCTTCAGTAGATAGCACATTGCTTATTGCTATCATAAGTAAGTACCTACAGCATTTTGCTATCTTCAGTATATAGCACATTGCTATCATAAGTCAGGTACCTACAACATTATGCTATCTTCAGTATATAGCACATTGCTATCATAAGTCAGGTACCTACAACATTATGCTATCTTCAGTAGATAGCACATTGCTATCATATGAAAGGTGCCTACAGCATTCTGCTATCTTCAGTAGATAGCACATTGCTATCATAAGTAAGGTACCTACACCATTCTGCTATCTTCAGTATATAGCACATTGCTATCATAAGTCAGGTACCTACAACATTTTGCTACCTTCAGTATATAGCACATTGCTATCATAAGTCAGGTACCTACAACATTCTGCTATCTTCAGTAGATAGCACATTGCTATCATAAGTCAGGTACCTACACCATTCTGCTATCTTCAGTAGATAGCACATTGCTATCATAAGTCAGGTACCTACAACATTCTGCTATCTTCAGTAGATAGCACATTGCTATCATAAGTCAGGTACCTACACCATATCGAAACCTTTGGGGAACTAAGATTTTCCGAGCTATTCCACGCTTGAACTCCTATAGAAACACGGGCTAAAATCGGGTCTTTTTTTACATCTCTTGCCACCGAAACATAATTTGTAGTGATATAACCTGGATCTGCTAATTACATGGAGCTAATACTGTGATCTTTTGAATTTTTCAACAATAAACATGCACGAAACTTGTTTAGACTCGCGTATCTAGGGGTAAACTTTTTATTTTTAGTCAAAAATCGCGAAAATTTCAGTGTAAATTTCGCGTTTCTTGAAAAACCGGGAGCTTCTAGTCAGCTTCTATTCACCAGATAAATAAACAGCGCCATCTAATCACTTGGATCTCTGGAGTAAAATTTCTTCAAAGTGACCGCTTTCCATTGATGTAACATTCATTTTGGTGGCTTCAGATTAAGACTCGCGTGTGTTCAAGAAAGAAAACATCGTGAATTCGAAGTCTGACTGAAATCTAGTCATCAGGCCGTCATATCCTAGTCTTTTGCACAGACCTAAACATTTCGACGCACTGAATGCGCAAAGCCAATCGATCAGAAAGTAAACAAACAACCTGCTGAAGAGGTTAAGTGAGCTATTGTGCATAGCGTGGACAAGCTTCTTCGCAAAGTTCGTGTAGATTCTATCGTATTTGTGGCCAAACTGTAATTAAATTTTTAATTTTTTTATTATTCTGTAACCACAGTATTGTAAAATAAGTACTACAGAATAAAGGTGTGTATTTGTTTGCAATAAAACACAATATCAAGTGGTTAAAATAGCGATAAACGAGTCGTATGTCAAAATAAAAAATTCGACCAATAGTATTATAGGTTTCAGTGCTTCGTTGACAGTATCGATCTGTGTTCACTATGCGTGACCTGTGCGTTCAGGCCTATTTTGATAGGGCCCTTTTCACTAAAAAGGTTTCCATATGCATTCTGCTATCTTCAGTAGATAGCACATTGCTATCATAAGGTACCTACAACATTCTGCTATCTTCAGTAGATAGCACATTGCTATCATAAGTCAGGTACCTACACCATTTTGCTACCTTCAGTATATAGCACATTGCTATCATAAGTCAGGTACCTACAACATTCTGCTATCTTCAGTAGATAGCACATTGCTATCATAAGTCAGGTACCTACACCATTCTGCTATCTTCAGTAGATAGCACATTGCTATCATAAGTAAGGTACCTACACCATTCTGCTATCTTCAGTAGATAGCACATTGCTATCATAAGTCAGGTACCTACACCATTTTGCTACCTTCAGTATATAGCACATTGCTATCATAAGTCAGGTACCTACACCATTCTGCTACCTTCAGTATATAGCACATTGCTATCATAAGTCAGGTACCTACAACATTCTGCTATCTTCAGTATATAGCACATTGCTATCATAAGTCAGGTACCTACAACATTCTGCTATCTTCAGTATATAGCACATTGCTATCATAAGTCAGGTACCTACAACATTCTGCTATCTTCAGTATATAGCACATTGCTATCATAAGTCAGGTACCTACAACATTCTGCTATCTTCAGTAGATAGCACATTGCTATCATAAGTCAGGTACCTACAACATTCTGCTATCTTCAGTAGATAGCACATTGCTATCATAAGTCAGGTACCTACACCATTCTGCTATCTTCAGTAGATAGCACATTGCTATCATAAGTAAGGTACCTACACCATTCTGCTATCTTCAGTAGATAGCACATTGCTATCATAAGTCAGGTACCTACACCATTCTGCTATCTTCAGTAGATAGCACATTGCTATCATAAGGTACCTACACCATTCTGCTATCTTCAGTAGATAGCACATTGCTATCATAAGTCAGGTACCTACACCATTCTGCTATCTTCAGTAGATAGCACATTGCTATCATAAGTAAGGTACCTGCAGCATTTGCTCTCTTCAGTAGATATAGATAATATACTTATGATAACAATGTGCTATCTACTAAAGATAGCAACATTCTGCTGGCTCTTAACTCAAGATATGTTCTCTGCTGAAGATAGCAAAATTCTGTAGGTACGGATAGTAATTTGCTCTCTACTGAAGATAGTAAAAGGCACTTAGCTTATGGATAGTAATTTGCTCTCTACTGAAGATAGCAAAATGCTGTAGACACTTAGCTTACAGATAGTAATTTACTCTCTACTGAAGATAGTAAAATGCTGTAGGCACTTCACTTATGATAGTATTGAGGTACTTACAGCATTTTGTTATCTTCAGTATATAGCGCATTGCTATCATAAGTCAGGTACCTACAACATTTTGCTACCTTCAGTATATAGCACATTGCTATCATATAAGTAAAGGTGCCTACAGCATTCTGCTATCTTCAGTAGATAGCACATTGCTATCATAAGTAAGGTACCTGCAGCATTCTGCTATCTTCAGTAGATAGCACATTGCTATCATAAGTAAGGTGCCTACAGCATTTTGCTACCTTCAGTATATAGCACATTGCTATCATATAAGTAAAGGTGCCTACACCATTCTGCTATCTTCAGTATATAGCACATTGCTATCATAAGTAAGGTACCTGCAGCATTTGCTCTCTTCAGTAGATATAGATAATATACTTAATAACAATGTGCTATCTACTAAAGATAGCACATTGCTATCATAAGGTACCTACACCATTCTGCTATCTTCAGTAGATAGCACATTGCTATCATAAGTCAGGTACCTACACCATTCTGCTATCTTCAGTAGATAGCACATTGCTATCATAAGTCAGGTACCTACACCATTCTGCTATCTTCAGTAGATAGCACATTGCTATCATAAGTCAGGTACCTACAACATTCTGCTATCTTCAGTAGATAGCACATTGCTATCATAAGTAAGGTACCTGCAGCATTTGCTCTCTTCAGTAGATATAGATAATATACTTATGATAACAATGTGCTATCTACTAAAGATAGCAACATTCTGCTGGCCCTTAACTCAAGATATGTTCTCTGCTGAAGATAGCAAAATTCTGTAGGTACGGATAGTAATTTGCTCTCTACTGAAGATAGTAAAATGCTGTAGGCACTTAGCTTATGGATAGTAATTTCCTCTCTACTGAAGATAGCAAAATGCTGTAGACATTTTGTTATCTTCAGTAGATAGCACATTGCTATCATAAGTAAAGGTGCCTACAGCATTTTGTTATCTTCAGTAGATAGCACATTGCTATCATATAAGTAAAGGTGCCTACAGCATTTTGGTATCTTCAGTAGATGGCACATTGCTATCATATAAGTAAAGGTGCCTACAGCATTTTGGTATCTTCAGTAGATGGCACATTGCTATCATATAAGTAAAGGTGCCTACAGCATTTTGGTATCTTCAGTAGATGGCACATTGCTATCATATAAGTAAAGGTGCCTACAGCATTTTGGTATCTTCAGTAGATGGCACATTGCTATCATATAAGTAAAGGTGCCTACAGCATTTTGGTATCTTCAGTAGATGGCACATTGCTATCATATAAGTAAAGGTGCCTACAGCATTTTGGTATCTTCAGTAGATGGCACATTGCTATAATAAGTCAGGTACCTACCTGCAACATTCTGCAATCTTCAGTAGATAGCACATTGCTTATTGCTATCATAAGTAAGTACCTACAGCATTTTGCTATCTTCAGTATATAGCACATTGCTATCATAAGTCAGGTACCTACAACATTATGCTATCTTCAGTAGATAGCACATTGCTATCATATGAAAGGTGCCTACAGCATTTTGATATCTTCAGTATATATAGCGCATTGCTATCATAAGTCAGGTACCTACAACATTTTGCTATCTTCAGTATATAGCACATTGCTATCATAAGTCAGGTACCTACACCATTCTGCTATCTTCAGTAGATAGCACATTGCTATCATAAGTCAGGTACCTACACCATTCTGCTATCTTCAGTATATAGCACATTGCTATCATAAGTCAGGTACCTACACCATTTTGCTATCTTCAGTATATAGCACATTGCTATCATAAGTCAGGTACCTACACCATTCTGCTATCTTCAGTAGATAGCACATTGCTATCATAAGTAAGGTACCTGCAGCATTTGCTCTCTTCAGTAGATAGCACATTGCTATCATAAGTAAGGTACCTACACCATTCTGCTATCTTCAGTAGATAGCACATTGCTATCATAAGTCAGGTACCTACAGCATTTGCTCTCTTCAGTAGATATAGATAATATACTTATGATAACAATGTATCTACTAAAGATAGCAACATTCTGCTGGCCCTTAACTCAAGATATGTTCTCTGCTGAAGATAGCAAAATTATGTAGGTACGGATAGTAATTTGCTCTCTACTGAAGATAGCAAAATGCTGTAGACACTTAGCTTACAGATAGTAATTTACTCTCTACTGAAGATAGTAAAATGCTGTAGGCACTTCACTTATGGATAGTATTGAGGTACTTACAGCATTTTGTTATCTTCAGTAGATAGCACATTGCTATCATAAGTAAAGGTGCCTACAGCATTTTGGTATCTTCAGTAGATAGCACATTGCTATCATATAAGTAAAGGTGCCTACAGCATTTTGGTATCTTCAGTAGATGGCACATTGCTATCATATAAGTAAAGGTGCCTACAGCATTTTGGTATCTTCAGTAGATGGCACATTGCTATCATATAAGTAAAGGTGCCTACAGCATTTTGGTATCTTCAGTAGATGGCACATTGCTATCATATAAGTAAAGGTGCCTACAGCATTTTGCTACCTTCAGTATATAGCACATTGCTATCATATAAGTAAAGGTGCCAACAGCATTTTGCTATCTTCAGTATATAGCACATTGCTATCATAAGTCAGGTACCTGCAACATTCTGCAATCTTCAGTAGATAGCACATTGCTATCATAAGTAAGTACCTACAGCATTTTGCTATCTTCAGTATATATAGCGCATTGCTATCATAAGTCAGGTACCTACAACATTATGCTATCTTCAGTAGATAGCACATTTGCTATCATATGAAAGGTGCCTACATCATTTTGCTATATTTGGTAGATAGCACATTGAGCCTACTATCATAAGTATATCACTTGCAAACTTGCATGCTGTGACAATCAAGTCTAAAGACTTGTACGAAATCTAATTTCAATTTGTGCATTCTAATTTTTGGAAAACACATATTTCATTCTTTTAACCAATCACTTAATTAAAGTAACACAAAAAGTGAAAATTAGAGCTACATTTCGGCATATGCTCAAGATTTTAATGCTTAGACCTGTTCTAAGTCTTAAATTTTTGTGACTCGAATGTCAATTCGATTGGCTCTTTTTTCAAGAAATTAGTAAAATAGTGAACTTTTTCCTCCAGTTAGTACTAAATGAATGATTAGGATTGAGCTATGTTTCACTTGGTAATATTGTTTTAATCCCATAAAATTAGTAATTTTCTGGAATTGGGAATAATGAGTTTGATAACTTTAATTGGGTATGGCAACTGCTGCCAGCATATTTTGGCCAAGGAAGGCTGTATGATAATGAGCCATATCTAGAATACTATTATTATTTACCTGTACGAGAGCCACTTTGTTCTCTACGTGCTCGTGCGTAATACTGTAGACAGCATTGACCATTGTTGCCAGAGCACAATTGATGGAGGCAGCCATTTTGTCTGTAATGGTATCTGGAATCTGTACCACTGACGTACCAGGTTGTAAAATGATGTGAGTTGCATAGCAACCTGCTAATCCAGAACCAGTCTCTAGTCTAGAGTGACCATACTGAAAACAAAACATGATTAAAACCAAAGATTATGCTACATAGTCAGGCAGAAGTGGTATAATACAGATAATATTAATGAATTCAAAGTTATATACAACAACAGATTTATTAGTCTAATTTGCTTTTAGATAACAATCACTGGCACCCAATTTCACTTTTATAATCTAATTTTCTTTAATTCATTTGACAACATCACTATTTTATAGGTCATAAGAAATCGATTTGGAATTATATACATTAAGTATGGATAAAAAGGGGATCATTGTATATATTATAGCATTGGGCTATAATTCCAGAAATTACCGGTAATGGCACTCCACCCCCCCTAAAGAAGACATGTAAGTTTGTATCATAAATTTTTGGGAATTCCCAACCAAAATTTTATCCCCAAAAATGGGAATTCCCATTTTGACAATAAAATGATTAAAAAATTGGGAATTCCCAGTGTCCCTAAAGAAGACGAACAAATTTTTGGCAACATTTTTGAGAATTCCCAAGACTAAAATAAAAAAGGGTCTTTTTCTTGGGAATTCCCACGTCTTCTATAAGGTTGTGAAAATAATGACCATTTTTATTTTGGGAATTCCCAGTGCAAAAAATTGTGAAAATTGTTGGGAATCCCATGTCTTCTTTTAGAGGGGGGTGTCTTTAATTTCTGGAATAGCCCATTTGTATTATTATCAAGCTTAGACTAATGGAAAGTGAATTTTGAGTTTTCTATCACATATTTTCTGCTGAGTGATGAAGTGACTCATTCATTAGACGACATAAAATTAACAATTAGTTTCACATCCCCATCTTTTTGGAAAATGAGGAAAATGTTGTTGCTAAATTGACAAAATACAGCAGTTTTCACATAAAATTGATATTGTTAGCAGTTTTCAGCATCTGCCAGGAAAACAATAAGGCCCTCTTTTATCGAGGGATTAGACCCCTTAGAGTTCCACAAAAACACTTGCATAGTGATTTATGCTGACTAATAAACTTGTTTATCAGTATTAACATTTAGCCTATTCAAAATAGAATTTGTATCTTATCGCGAATTTCAAAAAATCAAAATTATTTGATATCAGGACATTCTTCATATTCAGAATGCAATTCGATATGTCTGATGTACTGTCATGTCTAGAGTTGGGCGACTATCACTCTTTTCCTAGTCGACAGCAAATAGTCACGACTACAACTTTAGTCGCCACTATCTGTAGTCAAAATTGGCCAAGATTAGTCAACATCACCAATTTAATGATGATTTATGAACTTAATGATTATTTGTTGGTTAGTGGTACTATTGGTAAGACAATGATTAACATTTTTATCACATTTTTGCAGTTTATTATAGTATTTGGTTGGTTTTGGTGCGGATATCTGGTGCTTTTCATATGAATTTTTAACATAATAATAGTTTTCAATAGTCATAGTCCCGACTACCAGTAATAGTCGCGACTAACGACTATTGGCGCCTTAGTCGCCCAAGCCTACTTAATATCCAACAAAAAATACTGTTCAAACATCCATACCCCAGCCCTTAAAGCATAACAGAATTTTGCCTGTGAATCATTCCTACCTTGAACAATTTAACACACTTCTGTGGCAGTCCATGTCTGCATCTTTGGCATTCATCACAACTATCAGCTATACTGAATGTGATCCTGTCACCTGGCTTGCATTCGAACTCAGGACCTCTCTCATGCCGAATCACTTCTGCCACTGCTTCATGACCTAATATGCTGCAAGAACAATTAAGGAATATGAAGTAAGGCCTAAAATAAATTGACTTTTTTTCTGATTTTTTGCACAAAAAAAAAATGAAAATGAAAAAAAGAAAAAGAAAAAAAAGTTCCGAGGCCTTTATCATAACGCAATTAACAGCTTAAAATGTGTGTGTAAATTTTTTTTTTTTTTTAAATGCCGAGCAACCTACCCTATTTTGTTCTTATGTTACGCCAATCAAACAATTATTTTAGGCCTAATTCACAGCATAATAGTCCGGTGGCAGACCGAGGTAGGTTGGGTTTGCCAGTTAAAGTGTTTTTGTTTGTTGATTATTGTTCTATGGGTGGTACAAAATCTGAGGTATCCAAGATCAAAGTTTATACTGGGGTCAAAATAAAAACTTATCTAAACCTAAACCCTGTAAAATTGTTCCTCTTGTAATAAGGATTCAGAAAATATATATTTTCACATATCTACAACTTATCATTATGGAGTTATGAGCAAAAATGTTGAAGATTAAATAGAAAACTCAATAGGGTTACAAAAGAAAAAACACAAGGTCTCAAATGGTACTTTCTCTGACAACAACTCTAATAAAGAACAGTTTGAACCAACTAGAAGGACTTAATTGTTGCTATAGGTATTAACATAACAAAGTAAGTCATTGCCAATTGTGTCCTATTGATGTTGACCTACTGGTTCATCCGTGACTGGTCACCTAGGTAACAAATCTTTACAGTTGGTTATAACTATTCTTCCTTAGATTGAGATAAATTAACAGTGTCAACAGTTTGAGACCATTTTGATATAAAATTGGATCGGTTGAGCCCATATTTATTGGTCGAGCTATGAGTTTTAAAATATTGGACGAGACGTAGTCGAGTCCAATATTTTAAAACTCATAGCGAGACTCAATAAATATTAGTAAAGCATCAATTTTATCATTATTATGTTTTGGATCCAATATTATCACAACTTGGATCCATCAAAACATAATAATCATCAAAATTGGAGCATTATAGGCCCTGTGGCTCTTCAAATTTAACCTTGTGCAAATATATATTTTTTGTACTAAATCTACATAAAGAAGCTTTTTAAATTTTAAATTTACTTGTTTAAAAAAAAAAGTTAAACAGTTCCAAAATGCATTTGTATGCAATTTCCAGTACACATCTACAGCATTACACGATCTGCATGGCTTACTCCTTCTGACCTTTTCCACTTAAAAAGCATTTTCTTTTTGTTAGTTTGTTATTTCAACACAAAACACAGTCAAGACACAATGCTGTTTAGATTCAATGGTATCAAAAAATTCACTTAAGTGAGCTAGGCAATATCGAAAACGATGATACACAATCTAAAAACCTCATACAAAGTAATACAGCCATTAGATATGCATCTTTGCACATTCGAATGAATAAATAGATTAATTGGATGCAAGCATGAAAGAAAGAAAAAATATTAGTTTAATATTTAAGAAAAATTCTTTGAGATAATATCATGAATGCAAAGTACCGATAATGAAAACAGGAAATCCTTGATTTAAATGTATTGTAATGTAAAATGAAAGATATAAACACAATAATGATGGTTAAAGTAAATGCTTGGACCGAAGAAAAACAAATTTTTAAGCCATGCAAGACCAAATAATATGTAAGCAAACCAGGAATAAGTCATTTTCCCCATTATTCTCCAACCTTCTTTCATTCTCAAAATATTCTTTCTACACCACTTTCATCCCCGCTTTCATCAGAAAAAAAACCCAAGAATTGTGAAGCAAAAAAAACAGGAAAAGGATAGCCAAGTACAGAAACAAGGAAATAAGATCCGGAGAAAAGATACAGCAAATAAAGATAAAAACCAAGAGAGAAAAAGAGGGAAAGAAAAGAAATAGCAGGAACAAGAAACAAGTAAGCAAGAAAGATAAAAATAGTATAGTTTGAAGAAAGAAGCAAAGAATACAGAATAACAAAAACCGAAAGTGAGAAAAAATAAAGCATATGAGGAAGTGAAAGAAAGAAGAGTAAAGACATTCTAATTTTACAATGAAAACCAAGGAATGGAAAAATAAAGAGGTATGAGGAAAGGAAAAGATATGAAATGAAGTAAAATTATGTACATTGTTCAAAATGGTATTGTGTCATATTTTTTTTTTTCATTTAGGGAAAGATGTACATCAAGGCTGTCCACTTTCTGTCTATTGTTTATATTATTTATTGACGTTTTAGCCTGTACAATAAGACAGGATAAGAAATTGTATAAAACTTCCTTTCAGAATTATTGTTATTTATCAGTAACTTTGATTTGATAATAAGAAATGGTGAAATTTCAGTAGGGGTTATGTAACAACTGTTAGGCTGAATAGCCCTCGCATCTTAAATTAGCTCTTAAACTCGCATCAAAACATATGATTTGTGTAAAAATTGCATAAATATATCCAGGAGTCCTAAAATCATGTAAATAATCATTAGAATCCAACAAACAGCAAAGAAAATGCCCATAATTGTCAAAATAGTGAAAAGGGGGGACCAAAGAAACCCCCCTTATGCGAAGTTTTTTGGCTGGCACTGTCTCATTTTTCAACCAATTTTTTTTAAATGTGTCAAAATGCTCAGGAGGATGAGCTGCTTCAATTCAGCTGGTACCCTAAGCTTTTTGAAACATCACTCTTTTTGGGGGCTGTGCAGCCTATCACTATTATAAGGCCGGGTTGTAAGGAAAACAAATCAAAGCAAGTTGCATGATTTAAGATGGTACCTAGTAATTGTACCTAAATAATACTATTAAATCACTTGGTGTAATAAATGAGATAACTGAGGCAGTGGAGGTGCCAGCCTATTTTGTTAGGGGGCCATATAAATGTATGAAAGGTTACGATTTGTAGTGTCAGCGATGCCCTTTGCATCAGTGACATAGGGGGTGCCCCCCATAAGTGAATGGAGCCAGTTGGTGCAACTTTTTGAGAATGTTTATGATTATTTTCTGTCAATATTTACAGTGCATGTAACAATTTTGCCCCCCCCCCTTGAGACTTACTTTCCCCCCTCCCAATGCCCCCTGGAAAAAAATCTGTTTTTCTTCTTCCTTCTTTTTCTTCCTTTTCTTTTCAGGGATTCTTTCTTCTTCTTTCCTTTTTTGTTGTTGTAAATTTATGCCAAAAAATCAGGTTTGAAAAAAATAAACAAATTCATTTCCCATCAAGATCGTACATTATGGCTTTAAAACAAAAACAAGGAAAAATATATTGACCAACAGTGGATTTTTAAAACTGTGTCATGGAAAGTGAAATATTTAAAGACCCATTCAGTGATCCCAGCGCAAGTGTAATAAAATTAATATCAAATTATCATTTGATATTTCTGAAATGAAACATTTGGCAAAAAACAAAGAAAACAGCAGTATGAAGTTGAAACCCCATTCAAATACATGTAGCTTATACTGACAGTATAAATGAATTCAGATTTCAGGCTACGTTAGCATTTCTATGACAATGACTAGGTACTAAAATCTGAATTTTAAAGATTTTTATGATCGTACGGTTGAGCAAATCACTGAATGGGCCCAAACAGCTTGAAGTTGCTAGCAAGGTATCAATGAAGTAAGGGATGTGCAGTCAGTATTAATTTTATGACATTAAAGGGGCATTTCGTGATCCACAGCCTCATCCCCCCACTTTTCCCAAAAAAAAGTTGAGATTTTTACACCACTGGATACCTCTGGCTACATAATGTTTATGTACCACATATTTCTTGCAGATTAATTCGTTTAGCAAAAATATTGCCAAATTTGAATTTCGTTCTGGTGCACCAGAACGAAATTACAACACATTGTCTATGGAGCAGTGTAATACACATAATCATGGATAACTCGCAAACGCAAAATCGGAATCAAGTGAAATTTTGGAAATAAGCTTTTTTCGTGGATATCTCCCGGGATATCTACTGAAAAATGTCATAAATGAAAGATATAAACACAATAATGATGGTTAAAGTAAATGCTTGGACCGAAGAAAAACAAATTTTTAAGCCATGCAAGACCAAATAATATGTAAGCAAACCAGGAATAAGTCATTTTCCCCATTATTCTCCAACCTTCTTTCATTCTCAAAATATTCTTTCTACACCACTTTCATCAGAAAAAAAACCCAAGAATTGTGAAGCAAAGAAAAACAGGAAAAGGATAGCCAAGTACAGAAACAAGGAAATAAGATCCGGAGAAAAGATACAGCAAATAAAGATAAAAAACCAAGAGAGAAAAAGAGGGAAAGAAAAGAAATAGCAGGAACAAGAAACAAGTAAGCAAGAAAGATAAAAATAGTATAGTTTGAAGAAAGAAGCAAAGAATACAGAATAACAAAAACCGAAAGTGAGAAAAATAAAGCATATGAGGAAGTGAAAGAAAGAAGAGTAAAGACATTCTAATTTTACAATGAAAACCAAGGAATGGAAAAATAAAGAGGTATGAGGAAAGGAAAAGATATGAAATGAAGTAAAATTATGTACATTGTTCAAAATGGTATTGTGTCATATTTTTTTTCATTTAGGGAAAGATGTACATCAAGGCTGTCCACTTTCTGTCTATTGTTTATATTATTTATTGACGTTTTAGCCTGTACAATAAGACAGGATAAGAAATGGTATAAAACTTCCTTTCAGAATTATTGTTATTTATCAGTAACTTTGATTTGATAATAAGAAATGGTGAAATTTCAGTAGGGTTATGTAACAACTGTTAGGCTGAATAGCGCCCTCGCATCTTAAATTAGCTCTTAAACTCGCATCAAAACATATGATTTGTGTAAAAATTGCATAAATATATCCAGGAGTCCTAAAATCATGTAAATAATCATTAGAATACAACAAACAGCAAAGAAAATGCCCATAATTGTCAAAATAGTGAAAAGGGGGGGGGGGTCCCAAGAAACCCCCCTTATGCGTAGTTTTTTGGCTGGCACTGTCTCATTTTTCAACCAATTTTTTTTTAAATGTGTCAAAATGCTCAGGAGGATGAGCTGCTTCAATTCAGCTGGTACCCTAAGCTTTTTGAAACATCACTCTTTTTGGGGGCTGTACAGCCTATCACTATTATAAGGCCGGGTTGTAAGGAAAACAAATCAAAGCAAGTTGCATGATTTAAGATGGTACCTAGTAATTGTACCTAAATAATACTATTAAATCACTTGGTGTAATAAATGAGATAACTGAGGCAGTGGAGGTGCCAGCCTATTTTGTTAGGGGGCCATATAAATGTATGAAAGGTTACGATTTGTAGTGTCAGCGATACCCTTTGCATCAGTGACATAGGGGTGCCCCCCATAAGTGAATGGAGCCAGTTGTAGCAACTTTTGAGAATGTTTATGATTATTTTCTGTCAATATTTACAGTGCATGTAACAATTTTTGCCCTCCCCCTTGAGACTTACTTTTCCCCCTCCCAATGCCCCCTGGAAAAACATTCTGGTGCTGCCACTGCCTGGTTCTTTTTCTTCTTCCTTCTTTTTCTTCCTTTTCTTTTCAGGGACTCTTTCTTCTTCTTTCCTTTTTTGTTGTTGTAAATTTATGCCAAAAAATCAGGTTTGAAAAAAATAAACAAATTCATTTCCCATCAAGATCGTACATTATGGCTTTAAAACAAAAACAAGGACAAATATATTGACCAACAGTGGATTTTTAAAACTGTGTCATGGAAAGTGAAATATTTAAAGACCCATTCAGTGATCCCAGCGCAAGTGTAATAAAATTAATATCAAATTATCATTTGATATTTCTGAAATGAAACATTCGGCAAAAAACAAAGAAAACAGCAGTATGAAGTTGAAACCCCATTCAAATACATGTAGCTTATACTGACAGTATAAATGAATTCAGATTTCAGGCTACGTTAGCATTTCTATGACAATGACTAGGTACTAAAATCTGAATTTTAAAGATTTTTATGGTCGTACGGTTGAGCAAATCACTGAATGGGCCCAAACAGCTTGAAGTTGCTAGCAAGGTATCAATGAAGTAAGGGATGTGCAGTCAGTATTAATTTTATGACATTAAAGGGGCATTTCGTGATCCACAGCCTCATCCCCCCACTTTTCCCAAAAAAAGTTGAGATTTTTACACCACTGGATACCTCTGGCTACATAATGTTTATGTACCACATATTTCTTGCAGATTAATTCGTTTAGCAAAAATATTGCCAAATTTGAATTTCGTTCTGGTGCACCAGAACGAAATTACAACACATTGTCTATGGAGCAGTGTAATACACATAATCATGGATAACTCAAACGCAAAATCGGAATCAAGTGAAATTTTGGAAATAAGCTTTTTTCGTGGATATCTCCCGGGATATCTACTGAAAAATGTCATAAAAAGAGGATGTTAGGATCACAAAATCCTCCTTTAAGTGTGCGAACCTTGAACCGGGTCTTCAACATCATAAATCAATTTGATCAGTGAACAAAGTTGGTAGTTTTACACAATCTAAAACATTTTTGCTTTAAATCGATGAAAAATACCAATCCATTGAATCATCAGTTAAATATTCTCTCAGCGACAGCCAACTGGACATACAGCCCTGGTACATGAATCCCCAACCAGTATTGTGAAGCTTCCCTGTTAGGCCAAAAAAAAGGTTTGTCTCAAAGCTCGTGCGCGCATTTGTAAAATCGTGAGATTTGGAAAAAAAGAAATGCAGAATTTTTTTTTATTTCAAAATTTTATTTTTTTAAATTTTTTCCAGAAAATTTCAGCAAAAAATCACATTTTTTCTCCAAATACCATGAAAAACTCGGAATAAAAAAAAAAAATCGCATTTAGCATTTGTTTTCAAACCACTCGTGAGCTCTGAGACAAGCCATTATTTTTTTTTGGCCTTATCACCGGGTTATCAGCAGTTTTATTTACTCTCTAAACATTATGAAACATGTTGGCCCTATTTCCAGTAACTCAACATCATTGACATTGTGTTAACAAGATAACGTCATTAAAGGATGATGAAGCCGTTATGTTTAGCAGGACTATGTAGGCCCGAACTAAACTTTGTTCGGCTTATCTAAGGCAAAAATATAAGACGAGCAACACGGTGTATTAATATAGAATGGCGTGCACGCAGTTGGGCGCAGTGCTTATGCTAGTTGTGCGTTGTGTAATGCATGACTGGTGCACGCATATATGTGGATTTGAGACTTAACGGACCCACCCAAAATTGGCCAAAATCAGGGTTGGTCCTTTAAATTTTTTTTTTTTTTTTAGTTTTTAGTTTATAATCTTAACCCTAACAGGACGGTATACTACAAAATACTACTTGATATATGCGCTGTTCGTGCATGCATCCCACGTGGTGTGATGACGCAATCGCCCTAAGTGATATATAGGCACGGTTTAGCTGGCCAGCGAAGCCCAAGACCCGTGGCAAAGTGTCGCCGACCCAGTGCCTGGCATGTGAGGGGTCTCTGGTTCGACTCCCACCCAGAGCAAACAACTTCTTTCCTTCTTTTCTCTCTTTATTCCTTCCTTCTTTCCCTTCCCGTCGCCAAAAAGCCCTTAGGCGGTTAGGGTTAATGGTTTTTTTATTAATTTTTCTTTGTCTAAATTTCTTTTCAAAGCTAAATTTGGCCAACAACATTTTTCTTAAGAAGAAAATCATTACTGTAAACTCATTATAACATTTATAACTGTCCATTCCTACATCAATGTTTCCAATAAACTTGGTGTCTTATGCCTGTAAGTATGCAGTCGTTCTAATTGAACCCATTTCTATGGCATATCTTACGTATTGAAAGTCTGAAGCGAAGAATTGATGTATCCCGACCGACTGACCCACCCCAAAAAATATTTTGGCCTTAAGGGTATACGAGGTATTGTTGGTCGAAGAAGCCAAAAAAAAATTGATTTTCATTATCTGAAGCAATATATTATTGAAAAATAACACTTTGTGTTTTGCAAAAGTTCATTCTACAAATCATACTTTGAAAACTTGCTTAATTTATTGTTAATGAGTTATTAACGTTTTGTGTTGTTGTTTCAGCCCTCTTTACAACATAACTCAAGAACCACAGGACCTACAAAAGTATATCTGTGATATTTTAATTCTTCTACACGCTTCGCTATGAATTGAGCAATGCAATTTTTTTTTTTTTTCACTACCATTCGCAAGATGCTGTGAACTACTTTTTTTCTGCTGCTTCGACCAACAATACATCGTATAACCTTAAGCCAACAAACTTTAGTTGCTTGCATATAAATATATATGTATGTCCCATTTTTAGTCATTTTCAAGACACTTTACTCTTTGCCATCCCCATTTTATCCCTGACCATTTTCTGTGGGGCAGTTTGCCCCCCCGCTAATGGACAAACAAACAAACAAACAAACTTCATAGCCTAGGCCTAGCCATTTCCAGAACACGATCATGTCAGAAATTAATATTTTGTTCTGGGTCTGATTATTCGGACTAGCCATTTCCATAAGTTCTGTAACTAGTAATTGTAATACTATAGTTCATCAAATGTGCATGCAAGTTCTCACCTCATATTATACCTTGCATGATAGTCATGCTTGATTAAATACACACAAATATGTCACCTGTAAACCGTGTATGACCCTGACCAAGAACTATACTTTTTATCAAGGGTACGCTGCACTTCCGGGTTCATATATGATGATCATGATGGCATGATACATAAATCAAACATACCTAGGTGTTGGTTCCCTTCGTTTTCCCGTGATAGTATGCAGATCTGAACCGCAAATTGTAGCCAAACGAATCCTGGCTAAAACCTGACCAGGTTTCAAGGCTGGTATGGTAATGGTCTCCATGATGTAAAATGGTTGTTTATCAGGCCCCAAAAACACAAGTCTCTTGGCGACAGAATCATCGTATGATTCTGCCTCGGTTGCCATGATGATGTAAAAATCAGCCCAATAATTACCTTGACCTTGAGTCACAATATTGTTTCCACACTTATCAGTGTGTGTATCTATCCGTGTACTACTACTAGGTACTAGCAAATGGTAACGGACGACCAGTGCTCGTGGCGCCGCGATGCGCCACTGTCAACCAAAACACGAACCAGTGACCAATCCATGAGTGTATTTCTTCAATTATCAGTTACATTTGATGCGCAAGTAACGTGTAGTTCTTGTAGAAGGCGTTTTACTTTTGGAGGGCAGCATTGCTTGAAACGGAAACTGCAGGCCTGGGAAACTGATTGCACAATAAAATGCCAGAGGCTGTGCAATGATTAGGAGCACGGGGGAGGGTTAAAAGGTGTGTGGGGGGGGGGGAGGGTATTTGGCCAGCCGCAAGGGGGGAGGGGTGGGCAAGCACAGGGGCGTAACCAGACCTGACCTTCCGGGGGGGGGGCAAGATTGAAAAATTTCCCAATTTTTGACCAAAAGTTGTATTATTTATGTCCCGGTGGGTTCAGTTTGTATTTAAAGGTAGGACGTATGACCGTTCCAGGATTTGAAAATGACCCCTATTTCACGGGGAATCGAGGACATTTGCAGCAATTTTACCCCCTATTTTGCGCGAAATCAAGGACAATTTGCCCCCAAATACCTCCCCTATTTTTATCATTTTGAGGACGATTTTGGCATATTAGAAGCTAAAAATCCAGTGTTCAGAGTACAAAATTTCACAATGAAAGTAGTATAGATCTTCTTCCCTCTTTCTTTCCCTTTTCTCTTCTCCTTCCCCTTTTCTCTTCTCCCTCCCCCTCTTCTCTTCCCTCTTTTTTCTTTTCTTCTTTCCGCTTTTCTCTTCCCCTTTTTTCTCTTCTCCTTCCCCTTTTTTCTTCCCTCTATTTCTCTCCTTCCCCCCTTTTCCCCTTCCCAATGTTTTGCTCTTCTTCCCAGTTTTTTTTGGCAGCTTGCCCCCCCCACTGGTTACGCCACTGGGCAAGCAATTTTTGGCAAGCCGAGGGCTGGTGAGCGATTTTTGGCAGGCCGAGAGGGGGAATCATTTTTTTGGCACACTGTTCCGAAGTTAACCCCCCTCCCCACCCCGGGGCTCGTAATTGTTGTAGAGCCCCCCTGAATGATACCAATGCTAGAATAAGATGAAATCTACTGATAAGAGCAAATTATGCTCTAGGACAAGATAAGAAAATACGATCCACTGATGATCATGATGATAGCAATGCAAGAATAAGATGCTATCTACTGATGATAGTGATGCAGGAATACTAGAATAAGGTGCATTATATTGATGATAGCAATGCTAGAATAAGAAACTATGTACTGGTGATAGCAATGTTAGAATAAGATGCTATTTATAGATGGCAACAATGCTAGAATATAAGATGATATCTACTGATGATAACAATGCTAGAGTAAGATGCTATCTATTGATGATAGCAATGCTAGAATAAGATACCATCTACTGATGATAGCAATGCTACAATAAGATGCTATCTATTGATGATAGCAATGCTAGAATAAGATGCTATCTATTGATGATAGCAATGCTAGAATAAGAAGCTATCTATTGATGATAGCAATGTTAGAATAAGATGCTATCTATTGATGATAGCAATGCTAGAATAAGATGCCATCTATTGATGATAGCAATGCTAGAATAAGATGCCATCTATTGATGATAGCAATGCTAGAATAAGATGCTATCTATTGATGATAGCAATGCTAGAATAAGATGCTATCTATTGATGATAGCAATGTTAGAATAAGATGATATCTATTGATGATAGCAATGCTAGAATAAGATGCTATCTACTGATGATAGCAATGTTAGAATAAGATGCCATCTATTGATGATAGCAATGCTAGAATAAGATGCTATCTATTGATGATAGCAATGTTAGAATAAGATGCTATCTACTGATGACAGCAATGCTAGAATAAGATGCCATCTATTGATGATAGCAATGCTAGAATAAGATGCCATCTATTGATGATAGCAATGCTAGAATAAGATGCTATCTATTGATGATAGCAATGTTAGAATAAGATGATATCTATTGATGATAGCAATGCTAGAATAAGATGCCATCTATTGATGATAGCAATGCTAGAATAAGATGCCATCTATTGATGATAGCAATGCTAGAATAAGATGATATCTATTGATGATAGCAATGCTAGAATAAGATGCTATCTATTGATGATAGCAATGTTAGAATAAGATGATATCTATTGATGATAGCAATGCTAGAATAAGATGCCATCTATTGATGATAGCAATGTTAGAATAAGATGCTATCTATTGATGATAGCAATGCTAGAATAAGATGCTATCTATTGATGATAGCAATGCTAGAATAAGATGCCATCCATTGATGATAGCAATGCTAGAATAAGATGCTATCTATTGATGACAGCAATGCTAGAATAAGAAGCTATCTATTGATGATAGCAATGCTAGAATAAGATGCTATCTATTGATGATAGCAATGCTAGAATAAGATGCTATCTACTGATGACAGCAATGCTAGAATAAGATGCTATCTATTGATGATAGCAATGCTAGAATAAGAAGCTATCTATTGATGATAGCAATGCTAGAATAAGATGCTATCTATTGATGATAGCAATGTTAGAATAAGATGCTATCTACTGATGACAGCAATGCTAGAATAAGATGCCATCTATTGATGATAGCAATGTTAGAATAAGATGCTATCTATTGATGACAGCAAAGCTAGAATAAGATGCTATCTATTGATGATAGCAATGCTAGAATAAGATGCCATCTATTGATGATAGCAATGCTAGAATAAGATGCTATCTATTGATGACAGCAATGCTAGAATAAGAAGCTATCTATTGATGATAGCAATGCTAGAATAAGATGCTATCTATTGATGATAGCAATGTTAGAATAAGATGCTATCTACTGATGACAGCAATGCTAGAATAAGATGCCATCTATTGATGATAGCAATGTTAAAATAAGATGCTATCTATTGATGACAGCAAAGCTAGAATAAGATGCTATCTATTGATGATAGCAATGCTAGAATAAGATGCTATCTATTGATGACAGCAAAGCTAGAATAAGATGCTATCTATTGATTAGCAATGCTAGAATAAGATGCTATCTATTGATGATAGCAATGCTAGAATAAGATGCTATCTATTGATGATAGCAATGCTAGAATAAGAAACTACAGACTTGACATTTAAAAATATGGAATACTTTTTCGCAAAATTCCAAGAATGGTCTGGTAGAGGTCTGCATAAACGGCGCGGGCTAAAAGATGGTGTAAAATAATTGTTTGACAGAAAATGTGCTTTCCATTAGTTTACATTATGGCTTTCATAATGTAGTGAATTAGCCTAAAATGGCGGATCTAAGGACACTGAATTTGATATTTGTGGGGGTAAAATTTCTGAATTTGAGCAACATTGTTCTGATATTATCAAATTTATTGAGGTTTGAGGCGATTTTATTGAACCTAAGTACCAATAAGTGTTCGACAGAACTGAAATGCACCTGTGATCTACTAGTTTTGAAAGTGGGAGGAGCTTTAAAAAATATGGCTCTTAAAAGTGGTACGCACTCAGAAATTTTGAATAGTCCCCTGGAACCAAATGTTTTAACTTACTGTAGGCCTACACAAAGAAACAGTGTGAGTTCATTGGACAACCAGGAATCCGCAAAGTTGTTTTTGTACCGTAAGTTTGTAACATTTGACCACAGGGGCCATTCAAACTTTCTGAGTACGTACAGCTTTTAAGAGCCCTATTTTTAAGCTCCTCCCCTGTTCAAAAACTTGCTTGTATGTGTATTTTAGCTGTGATGAATGCCAGTTGCTGACGAAGTTTAAGAAATATCACCTCAAACCACTATAAATTTCATAATAACAGAATCGTGTTGCATAAAGTTCAAAATTGTGGCCCCACAAAGTTCAAATTCAGCCTTCCTAAATCCGCCATTTTAGGCAAATTCGCTACATTATTAGCACCATAATGTAAACATATGGAAAGCACATTTTCTATCAAACAATTATTTTACACCATCTCCCGACATACCCCAATTAATATTTAGCCCGTGCGGTCTATGCAGACTCCGTCCAGACCAGCTTGAAATATTGGGGAAAATATTCCATTTTTTAATGTCAAGTCTGTATGTACTGGTGATAGCAATGTTAGAATAAGATGCTATTTATAGATGGCAGCAATGATAAAAAAAGATGCTATATTGATGATATCAATGCTAGAATAAGATGATATCTATTGATGATAGCAATGCTAGAATAAGATGCTATCTACTGATGATAGCAATGTTAGAATAAGATACCATCTACTGATGATAGCAATGTTAGAATAAGAAGCTATCTACTGATGATAGCAATGCTAGAATAAGATGCTATCTACTGATGACAGCAATGTTAGAATAAGATACCATCTACTGATGATAGCAATGTTAGAATAAGAAGCTATCTACTGATGATAGCAATGCTAGAATAAGATGATATCTGTTGATGATAGCAATGTTAGAATAAGATGATATCTACTGATGACAGCAATGTTAGAATAAGAAGCTATCTACTGATGATAGCAATGCTAGAATAAGATGCTATCTATTGATGATAGCAATGCTAGAATAAGATGCTATCTGTTGATGATAGCAATGTTAGAATAAGATGATATCTATTGATGATAGCAATGTTAGAATAAGATGATATCTACTGATGATAGCAATGTTAGAATAAGAAGCTATCTACTGATGACAGCAGTGTTAGAATAAGAAGCTATCTACTGATGATAGCAATGTTAGAATAAGATGATATCTGTTGATGATAGCAATGTTAGAATAAGATGATATCTGTTGATGAAAGCAATGTTAGAATAAGATGCTATCTATTGATGATAGCAATGTTAGAATAAGATGATATCTATTGATGAAAGCAAAGCTAAGAAGCTATCTATTAATGATAGCAAATTGCTAGAATAAGATGCTATCTACTGATGAAAGCAATGTTAGAATAAGATGATATCTGTTGGTGATAGCAATGTTAGAATAAGATGCTATCTATTGATGATAGCAATGTTAGAATAAGATGATATCTATTGATGAAAGCAAAGCTAAGAAGCTATCTATTAATGATAGCAAATTGCTAGAATAAGATGCTATCAATTGATGATAGCAATGTTAGAATAAGAAGCTATCTAATGATGATAGCAATGTTAGAATAAGAAGCTATCTATTGATGACAGCAATGTTAGAATAAGATGCTATCTATTGATGATAGCAATGTTAGAATAAGATGATATCTACTGATGATAGCAATGTTAGAATAAGATGATATCTGTTGGTGATAGCAATGTTAGAATAAGATGATATCTATTGATGAAAGCAAAGCTAAGATGCTATCTATTGATGATAGCAAATTGCTAGAATAAGATGCTACAGCAATGTTAGAATAAGAAGCTATCTGTTGATGATAGCAATGTTAGAATAAGATGCTATCTATTGATGATAGCAATGCTAGAATAAGATGCTATCTATTGATGATAGCAATGTTAGAATAAGATGCTATCTATTGATGATAGCAATGTTAGAATAAGATGCTATCTACTGATGACAGCAATGCTAGAATAAGATGCTATCTATTGATGATAGCAATGTTAGAATAAGATGCTATCTATTGATGATAGCAATGTTAGAATAAGATGCTATCTATTGATGATAGCAATGTTAGAATAAGATGCTATCTATTGATGATAGCAATGTTAGAATAAGATGATATCTATTGATGACAGCAATGTTAGAATAGCAATGTTAGAATAAGAAGCTATCTGTTGATGATAGCAATGTTAGAATAAGAAGCTATCTGTTGATGATAGCAATGTTAGAATAAGATGATATCTATTGATGATAGCAATGTTAGAATAAGATGATATCTATTGATGATAGCAATGTTAGAATAAGAAGCTATCTATTGATGATAGCAATGTTAGAATAAGATGCTATCTATTGATGATAGCAATGTTAGAATAAGATGCTATCTATTGATGATAGCAATGTTAGAATAAGATGATATCTATTGATGATAGCAATGTTAGAATAAGAAGCTATCTACTGATGATAGCAATGCTAGAATAAGATGCTATCTATTGATGATAGCAATGTTAGAATAAGATGATATCTATTGATGATAGCAATGTTAGAATAAGAAGCTATCTACTGATGATAGCAATGTTAGAATAAGATGCTATCTATTGATGATAGCAATGTTAGAATAAGAAGCTATCTATTGATGATAGCAATGTTAGAATAAGAAGCTATCTACTGATGATAGCAATGTTAGAATAAGATGCTATCTATTGATGATAGCAATGCTAGAATAAGATGCTATCTAATGATGATAGCAATGTTAGAATAAGATGCTATCTATTGATGATAGCAATGTTAGAATAAGATGCTATCTATTGATGATAGCAATGTTAGAATAAGATGCTATCTATTGATGATAGCAATGCTAGAATAAGATGCTATCTACTGATGATAGCAATGTTAGAATAAGATGCTATCTATTGATGATAGCAATGTTAGAATAAGATGCTATCTATTGATGATAGCAATGTTAGAATAAGATGATATCTATTGATGATAGCAATGTTAGAATAAGAAGCTATCTACTGATGATAGCAATGTTAGAATAAGATGCTATCTATTGATGATAGCAATGTTAGAATAAGATGCTATCTATTGATGATAGCAATGTTAGAATAAGATGCTATCTATTGATGATAGCAATGTTAGAATAAGATGATATCTATTGATGATAGCAATGTTAGAATAAGAAGCTATCTACTGATGATAGCAATGTTAGAATAAGATGCTATCTATTGATGATAGCAATGTTAGAATAAGATGATATCTATTGATGATAGCAATGTTAGAATAAGAAGCTATCTACTGATGATAGCAATGTTAGAATAAGATGCTATCTATTGATGATAGCAATGTTAGAATAAGATGCTATCTATTGATGATAGCAATGTTAGAATAAGATGCTATCTATTGATGATAGCAATGTTAGAATAAGATGCTATCTATTGATGATAGCAATGTTAGAATAAGATGCTATCTATTGATGATAGCAATGCTAGAATAAGATGCTATCTATTGATGATAGCAATGCTAGAATAAGATGATATCTACTGATGACAGCAATGCTAGAATAAGATGATATCTACTGATGACAGCAATGCTAGAATAAGATGCTATCTATTGATGATAGCAATGTTAGAATAAGATGCTATCTATTGATGATAGCAATGTTAGAATAAGATGCTATCTATTGATGATAGCAATGCTAGAATAAGATGCTATCTATTGATGATAGCAATGTTAGAATAAGATGCTATCTATTGATGATAGCAATGTTAGAATAAGATGATATCTATTGATGATAGCAATGTTAGAATAAGATGCTATCTATTGATGACAGCAATGTTAGAATAAGATGATATCTATTGATGATAGCAATGTTAGAATAAGATGCTATCTATTGATGACAGCAATGTTAGAATAAGATGATATCTATTGATGATAGCAATGCTAGAATAAGATGCTATCTATTGATGATAGCAATGTTAGAATAAGATGCTATCTATTGATGACAGCAATGTTAGAATAAGATGCTATCTATTGATGATAGCAATGTTAGAATAAGATGCTATCTATTGATGATAGCAATGCTAGAATAAGATGATATCTGTTGCTGATAGCAATGTTAGAATAAGATGATATCTATTGATGATAGCAATGTTAGAATAAGAAGCTATCTATTGATGATAGCAATGCTAGAATAAGATGATATCTGTTGCTGATAGCAATGTTAGAATAAGATGATATCTATTGATGATAGCAATGTTAGAATAAGATGATATCTATTGATGATAGCAATGTTAGAATAAGATGATATCTATTGATGATAGCAATGTTAGAATAAGATGATATCTATTGATGATAGCAATGTTAGAATAAGATGCTATCTATTGATGATAGCAATGTTAGAATAAGATGCTATCTATTGATGATAGCAATGTTAGAATAAGATGATATCTATTGATGATAGCAATGTTAGAATAAGATGCTATCTATTGATGACAGCAATGTTAGAATAAGATGATATCTATTGATGATAGCAATGCTAGAATAAGATGCTATCTATTGATGATAGCAATGTTAGAATAAGATGCTATCTATTGATGACAGCAATGTTAGAATAAGATGCTATCTATTGATGATAGCAATGCTAGAATAAGATGCTATCTATTGATGATAGCAATGTTAGAATAAGATGCTATCTATTGATGATAGCAATGCTAGAATAAGATGATATCTGTTGCTGATAGCAATGTTAGAATAAGATGATATCTATTGATGATAGCAATGTTAGAATAAGAATCTATCTATTGATGATAGCAATGCTAGAATAAGATGATATCTGTTGCTGATAGCAATGTTAGAATAAGATGATATCTATTGATGATAGCAATGTTAGAATAAGATGATATCTATTGATGATAGCAATGTTAGAATAAGATGATATCTATTGATGATAGCAATGTTAGAATAAGATGATATCTATTGATGATAGCAATGTTAGAATAAGAAGCTATCTATTGATGATAGCAATGCTAGAATAAGATGATATCTGTTGCTGATAGCAATGCTAGAATAAGATGATATCTGTTGCTGATAGCAATGTTAGAATAAGATGATATCTATTGATGATAGCAATGTTAGAATAAGATGATATCTATTGATGATAGCAATGTTAGAATAAGATGATATCTATTGATGATAGCAATGTTAGAATAAGATGCTATCTACTGATGATAGCAATGTTAGAATAAGATGATATCTACTGATGATAGCAATGTTAGAATAAGATGATATCTGTTGCTGATAGCAATGTTAGAATAAGATGATATCTATTGATGATAGCAATGTTAGAATAAGATGATATCTATTGATGATAGCAATGTTAGAATAAGATGATATCTATTGATGATAGCAATGTTAGAATAAGATGATATATATTGATGATAGCAATGTTAGAATAAGAAGCTATCTATTGATGATAGCAATGCTAGAATAAGATGATATCTGTTGCTGATAGCAATGCTAGAATAAGATGATATCTGTTGCTGATAGCAATGTTAGAATAAGATGATATCTATTGATGATAGCAATGTTAGAATAAGATGATATCTATTGATGATAGCAATGTTAGAATAAGATGCTATCTACTGATGATAGCAATGTTAGAATAAGATGATATCTACTGATGATAGCAATGTTAGAATAAGATGATATCTATTGATGATAGCAATGTTAGAATAAGATGCTATCTATTGATGATAGCAATGTTAGAATAAGATGATATCTATTGATGATAGCAATGTTAGAATAAGATGATATCTATTGATGATAGCAATGTTAGAATAAGAAGCTATCTATTGATGATAGCAATGCTAGAATAAGATGATATCTGTTGCTGATAGCAATGCTAGAATAAGATGATATCTGTTGCTGATAGCAATGTTAGAATAAGATGATATCTATTGATGATAGCAATGTTAGAATAAGATGATATCTATTGATGATAGCAATGTTAGAATAAGATGCTATCTACTGATGATAGCAATGTTAGAATAAGATGCTATCTATTGATGATAGCAATGTTAGAATAAGATGCTATCTATTGATGATAGCAATGTTAGAATAAGATGCTATCTATTGATGATAGCAATGTTAGAATAAGATGATATCTATTGATGATAGCAATGTTAGAATAAGATGCTATCTACTGATGATAGCAATGTTAGAATAAGATGCTATCTATTGATGATAGCAATGTTAGAATAAGATGCTATCTATTGATGATAGCAATGTTAGAATAAGATGCTATCTACTGATGATAGCAATGTTAGAATAAGATGATATCTACTGATGACCTGAGCTTTTTCCCTTTTTATTGAAACCAATCCTCTTACATACCCATGCAAACGATTTACACCTCTCCCACTGCATTGACTGCAATAAATATGCTTTGCATTGGCTAATTTTTCCTTGCTTTCTATGCTAATATTACATTATTGTTTTAAAGAAAAAAAGTATCCAAACGGTTACATTGCATGCAGCACATTACATCAAAGCTCCATTGGGCGCGCCATTCCTTTTTTAAAGGAATTTATTTAGTGCTTTAACAGTCTTTTTTCTCATTTGACTCTCCATAATACTTTATCACGGTTATGTTTTTCCCCGGGGGGGGGCACTCCTATCTGAAATGGCAGGGATGTGCCTCGGTCATGTTAAAAGTAGGGGGCATTCAGGTCAAATGTACAATTACAAAAATATGGGGTCATTCAGTACACAACCTGAATAAAAATGGGGTCATTCGGTATGAAACTTTGAAAAAAGGATGGTCATTGGGGTAACAAAAAGTAAAATGGGGGTCATTGAGTACAGGATTGCCAAAAGAGTATCATTAAGTACACATAAATAAGTGCCAAACTGCATAAAAACAACTTGGCCATCTTGGAAATGTGAAAAATCTCATTATTTCTGGAGGAGAACACAAATACCACCTAAATTTTGGAATTAAAAGGGGTCTTTGGGTATAGCAGGAAATAGAAAAAGGGGGTCATTGAGTACATGAATTTTTTTAAAGGGGTCATTGGTAGGACCATAACACAAAAAAGGGGGTCATTGGGTACAAGCCGGTTTGAAAAAGGGGGTCTATCCCGAGGCACATGATGCATATCTGTCATGGAAGTGCCCCCCGGGGTTTTTTCACACCTGTCCTAACACACTCAAGCCTCCACTGTTATTTAGATTTCTTTTATGTTCTGCTGCTTGATCAATATTTGAGTCTATGCAGCTTTATATCCCTTGCTTTTTATGATTATTGCTGTCAGGATTGCCAAACCCGCGATTTGGTAGCCCAATTGGGCGACTTTTGAAGATTTTTTGAAGATTCATGTCCCATAGAAACCAATGGTAAAGAGAAAAATTGGGCGACTTTTCGATTATTTGACCCGCAATTCGGGCTTAAATCTTTTGGCAACCCTGGTGCTGGTCTCCACTCTATTGAAAGCAGGTCTCTAATTTTATTGCTTGACTGAAATAGAAGAGATGCGTCTTTTCGAAACGTCGGGTTTTTTAAAACTTTATTTATACATTTTGTGTTATTCCCCCATTGGATCTTGTGTCATATTTTCCATTGCTAGTGTGACTTTCAGCGTATAGTGGGAGCAGATGTGCAGTAGGCCTACATGCGTTATAATTTCTATCTGGTCAGCAATTATCCGGAAACTTGCTAAACACTAGCCGTATTTGTATGTACCGCACATCAATATCCTTCTCAACCGATGGATATTGGCGCGAGATATTTGCACTAAACACAGGAGGGTAATTGTTCGCTGTATTACCGGAAGTAGGGCGCTTCTTCATGATGCGTAGGATACGCGCTGACATTCGGAACGCTTCTCACCTGAGACGAATATATTCGTCTCAGCTTCTCACCCCCAAGAGTTATCAAAACAGCAGCTACATGATCGCCGCCATGATCATGCTGTTGAATGAGCTGTTGTAGCTCGCGCCGCAATATTTACTCATTCCCCATGTGACCTCGGGGTCATTGCAAATGTACGATAATGTTAATTGGTACAAAATGTATATAATTTGTGTGGTAACTGCGTCTCACTATAAACAGCAAGCGTTTCGGTATATATACAAGGATTATCGCACACGGTAAACTCAAAACTCGGTATATTCACTACACGCTGATTGTTGTATCCTTTTGGCTCCATCCTTTGGTTCCCTGCTGGTCAGTTGGAACATATTTCCCTGTTTTTTATTTGGATTAAAGAGCAATATAGCAACATGATGGAAATATGTGACTTCATTTGCATAATTACAGTTCTAACAAACCTATGAAACCGTAGCCTTGGTGACGAAAAAGCGAGCATAAGCCAGCTGGAACCGAGACTGTAACAAGACTAGTATAGCGTAGCCTGTGGTCTGTTTTGGGCACAGCCTGTGTTACTACCTACGATTGTGTAAAAGCGCCCCCTATAATAATGACTCGGGAGGAAAAAAAATCACAAATCATTCGGACTTTGATTTCCTTAATAATGAGTTGTGATTGCTAGGGGACGTTTTACAGCCAAGAACCCTAAACCTGGCCACCTTTCTTACTCGTCAACAGAGGAAAGGCTTACACTTTAGCACCACATTTAAAGTTCTAATCACAACTTGCTTATATATTCACCAAAAAGTACGAATATATAATCCGTGGTGTCAACACGAAAAGTAATTTTTTAAACTCAAAGTAGGGTAGTATCACCTTAAAGTGACTAAAAATAAGATACCGTCGATGAAAAATGTTTCCGCCCTCTATTCGTGTCGAACGAGCTCGACAACAGAGGGGGTACTTCTATGAGTGCATGATTTCACTTAAAACTAAATGGAGAACAGCACGTTCTGAATGCTGATTGGTCACACCCACTCTACTCCCCCTTTGTGCTTGTTTTATACTCCAGTACTTAGCGACGAGCGATAAACATGCACTAATGAGCATGAATGTTTCTTTGTCCACCTGAAAGTACGATCAATCTCACTGGATCAAACTATATAGACTTTCACAAGTTCTTAGGATAATATATTATGGAATAAGTTATCGAATTCATTGAGCCATTCATGAGATTTCATGCATGTATGATGTAAACCTACAATAAGTAAACAAAAATATGGTCTATAAAGATAACAGTGTATAGAATAATAATCATATTCGACTTTTGCTGTGCTCGGGATGCTATATCTGAAATTACAGACTCACATTAACTCAATTTTGACATTTTCTTGATGTATCCGGACTATTTCGGAGACCCACCAGTTTGCCAAGTTCAATCTGAGGTAATTTTCGTTAAAAAAAATCACATGTTTATCGGCGCAGAGTCATCTAGGGCTGTTTTTTTTAAACTCCGTTAAAATGCCCAGGTGTGATTGATTTATATTATAAAATAACTGTCATTAGACCATCATTACCCGGGGAAAATCCAAGCACCTAGCAACGATTGTTGCAAATGGGGAAAGGATTGATTACTTATACAGCATTGGTTATTTTAGTGATTTGATTTCGAAAAGAGCCATTATAAAAGGTTCAACTGGGATTCGAGTTGACGAAATTGCCCTTAATATTTTGTGTCAAATTGAAGGGGATTGTTAATGTTTGTACTCGTGAATATTTCACATTATAGAGGGTATGCAATACAACGACATTCATGACACTCAGTCATCTTCATTTTAAAATAAAATAATGTCCTTCAGGAGGCCCCCATGGTGAATGTCCCATGATATGATAATACAATAAAACAGTATAGTATCATGAATGGTTCTGGAATCGATCATTGCACTTCACACCAGCAATTTATGGTCAGGCATGGGCGTCAAATTCAATAATTGAATTACAGACGGTCCCTAATGCATGGTGCGAATCCTGTGGTGCGAATCCGCATACCACAACACTTTTGTAGTCGACTTTGCTTCTTTCAAACAGAAGCAAGCTCAGTCACATTCCCCAGTATTGCTATGAATAGTATTGATCTGATCTGAATGAAGTGTGGCATTTATATAGAGAATCATTCAAAGTATCAAACTATTTGGCCAAAATTTATTATCAATAAAGAAAGTCCCACTTACTTTCAGCTCAGGTAATTGAAAGCAATACAACTGATATGACAGTCATTTAGGCCCCAATCTATGACAGAACCAACATGGGACCACGCCTCTTTTACTCGAGAATTCGGGATATTAACGTTTTATAGCATAGTATTTTTGTGGCAGGAGTTCATGGGGGGGTGCTGATTAAAGTGGACTTTTTCCAAGGGGCGAATTTGTGAAAAGTGGACTTTCTTCCCAAAATGTTGACCTTTTTTGTCCGAAAAATCGTAAAAAACCTACGCTCACAAATTCTTCAATTTTGGGACTTTTTGTATACTTTTCTAAATTGGGGGGGAGGTGCGTCGACGCACCTCCCCCCCTGCGTACAGGCCTGACCAGACATATCGAATTACATTCTGAATACGAGGAATGTCCTTCTGATATCAAATAATTTTTGATTTTTTTTAATTTTTGATTTTTTTAAAATTCGTGATAGGCCTATAATACAAATTCTATGACAAAATATTAAAATTTGATATTTTAAAATTTTTTGATATTTAACAGTCCCCGAAGTAAACTTGAATCTACTGATATGTACTTAAAGTGTATGTAGCTGGGATGAAAGGTCAAAATTTTCAATTGATCGTCGGCTTTTCATCACAGCTACATACAATTTAATTACATATCATTAGATTTATAAAGTTTACTTTGAGGACTGTTAAATATCAAACATATCAATATTTAATACTTTGCCCATAAAATGTGCATTATATCGCGAAAAATCAAAATTATTTGATATCAGAAGGACATTCTTTGTATTCAGAATGCAATTCGATATTGGCGATATGTCTGATGTGCTAACTGTTGTCACGTTGACCAGAGCCCTATTATGTTGACTCTGCCCAAAATGACCTCTCAATTACACTATTCAAAAGAATATTTCCAAATGAAAACTTTCTATGTTTGAAATACTTAAATGCTTTATTAGTGGCTCTACATGTAGCAACTGAGATTATCGCTACATCGATAGCTATCGATTATTCATCGAATGTATAGAAGACTTGAATGATAAATGTAGTGGCCGTGGACCGTGGTAGGGGCCTACTTGTATCTGAAGTGGACCAGTACAGCGCGCTTTTGTGCCATTTTTGACCGATAATATGGTCCAGGACCATATGGGGAGCACCACTCCAGCACCATATGGTACAGGAGCATGTTTGACTTTTCAATTTAAGCACATCCTAACCAGGATGTTTGAGGTGTCACTGAAGTTGGAATAGTAAATGAGTCAATCAATATCACATTAAGTGGGGATATCTTTTTGTGCTTTATTCACGCATCACCGGCTTTCTGGGCAGATTTGAATAAATGACATTTCGTGAAATCGCCGATGTACAATTTTTAGTGCCACAAATGTCAATTGAAGGTGATTAAGGGGTGGGGTATGAACGTTTGGACAGTATTTATTGTGGGACATTATAATTTATAGAGCACATCGAATTGCATTAATCTGAATAATTATGAAGAATGTCATT
This sequence comes from Amphiura filiformis, assembly GCF_039555335.1. Lineage (NCBI taxonomy): Eukaryota > Metazoa > Echinodermata > Ophiuroidea > Amphilepidida > Amphiuridae > Amphiura > Amphiura filiformis. Next base: position 49,357,899 of record NC_092642.1, on the reverse strand, counting down.
CTGATATAAAATAATTTTGATTTTTTGAAATTCGCAATGTAGTACACATTTTATGGCAAATGATTAAAAATTGATATTTTTGATATTTAACAGTACTCGACGTAAACTTTATAAATCTGATAATATGTACTTAAAGTGTATGTAGGGATGAAAAGCCGACAATCAATTGAAAATTTTGACCTTTCGTATTGAAGATATGGATTTGTTTTTCCAAAACACCAAAATAAAGTATGTCTTTTTTGGGAAAAAATCCATATCTTCAATATGAAAGGTCAACATTTTCAATTGATCGTCGGCTTTTCCTCCCAGCTACATACACTATAAGAATATATCATTAGATTTATAAAATTTACTTCGAGGACTGGTATATATCAAAAATGTGAAAAATATCAAATTTTAACAATTTGTCATAAAATTTGTATTATATCGTGAATTTCAAAAAATGAAAATTATTTGATATCAGAAAAACATTCTTCGTATTCAGAACGCCATTCGATATGTCTGATGTGCTCTCATGTCCCACAAAAAATACTGTCGAAACGCTCATTCCAGATCCCTTAACATTCAGCGTTAAACAAATTTTCACAAATTTCTTTTAAGTAAAATTTAACAGGTGCTGCATCCCCCCATTATTACATACACCGCTTCGAGCTATTTTATATCGGTCAAAAAGGTATAGTTTCGTTAGTTTTCCATAATTTTTCGCCCTTTTTCCTTGATAACTCTGCTTGTCGCCCCATCGGTCTTGCCCTTTTTTATTGAATTCTTCTTCTTGCCGCCCCTTTATCTTCCTTCTTTTTTGCCCCCCCCCCCTGCATTTACCCCGGGGGCTCGCACGGTGGCTCAGTGGTTACGGCCTTGAACTCATAATCTGAGAGCTTGCTTTACGTGCGTGGGTTCGAGTCCCCGTGGCACGCCACCGTGTTGAGCCCTTGGGCAAGGCGCTTTGTCTCGCTTGCTTCACCCCACCCAGGTGCAAATGGGAAGCTGTTAGGGGTAGTCACAGTCGTTGTACTGATGAATCCTGCGCCATTTGTAGGCAGCAAACGTGGTTCCGACATATTCTAATAACGGCGGAATAAATGTAAAGCGCTTTGAGGCTGTTTACGGCATAAAGCGCTATATAAATATCTACATTTATTTATTTATTTTATTTAAGCCTCCCCCTCAAAATACGCGCATGCACATAATCACGCATAACCCGCAAACGCAAAATCAATTGAAATTTTGGGAATAACCCTTTTTTCGTGGATATCTGCTGAAAATGTCATAAAAGGAGGATGTTAGGATCACGAAATACTCCTTTAAATTTAATATGAAAATTAAAGGAAAAAACTGATCCCAGAAAGTGAGGAGGGAGGTCACGGTGGAACGGGGCAGGGAAACTACCGAAAATGTATTGACTAATTTTAGAAATTTTGGTGATTTTTGTTCTGAAACTGGGGCCAAAAAAAGAAAAGGAAAAAGAGAAAAGCCCAAGTTTCACTTCCCTGCAACCCTGAAAAGAATTGTTTTGCCTCCATGTACCTTCACCCTGATGAAAACACAAATTGCTTGACTTTTATCATAGACTTAGGAACCGGGGGCTTGGGGGGGGCTTAGCCCTCAATAATTTTGGTGCGGGGGCTGGAATACCTTTCAGGCCCCTCCCCAATAATCCTATAGGTGAAGTAAAAAATATTGTGATAAAATAGAGGAAAACTGTGACCTATATTTTGCAACCTTTTTCTCGGGCACCCCCAGGGTGCCTCACCAAAAATTTTTCAACCCCCCCAACAATGTTGAAAATCTTCCTAAGCCAATGTTTATGATGGCAAATCAGTGAATAACAGTGCGGAGTACGTGTTGAATTCAAAACATTAAATCTCCGATCGTCCCTAAAAAATCGTTTTCAGTTTATAGCACCTTTTGAAAAGGTTCAGTAAATCCAGTATAATGAGACCTAAGCATTAGCATCTTAAACATCCCCATCTGACAGGGCACAGTTCCTTAACCCCAATATAATTATTTCTATATATAATGACCTTCCATGTGTTGGGTACAAAACCTCATCCTCCAAGACTTAATATTAACTTCTGAGCTGTGGATTTTTGAATGTAGGTTATTTAACTCAAGTTGCTATTGGTACATGGAGCTATGTGGTGATATTTGAGTTAGGCATTTCGTCTTGCCATTTGGTCCCAAGCTAAGTCAGCCACAAACCGATGTTGACCAAATGGATAAACGATTTAATATGTCAATGAATATAATATGTGACCGTCCACCACGAAACGGCTGTAAAAGTCAGCTCGCGGTCAATTTTGTTTTATTTCGTGTTCAGAAAATATATATCATAAGCTTTAAAATGAAAAATCATTTGACTCCAAACGATATTCAGAAGTAAAAAAAAAAGGGTTAAGTGCACAAAGTACAAAAAAGTGACTGTTATCAATAATCCTACATATATGCGACCACTGACTTTTTTGTTCCTTATGACCAGAGGAAAAATTTGACATATCGCACGACTCTCTAGGGTATAGAATATAATAAGATGCTATCTACTGATGATAGCAATGCTAGAATAAGATGCTATCTATTGATGACAGCAATGCTATATAGAATAAGATGCTATCTATTGATGATAGCAATGTTAGAATAAGATGCTATCTATTGATGATAGCAATGTTAGAATAAGATGCTATCTATTGATGATAGTAATGGTAGAATAAGATTGGTGATATGTTAGAATAAGATGCTATCCCGGGGATGCTATCTATTGATGGTAGCAATGTTAGAATAAGATGCTATTTATTGATGATAGCTGACTTTTTTTGTTCCTTATGACCAGAGGAAAAATTGGACATATCGCACGACTCTCTATAGAATATAATAAGATGCTATCTGTTGATGACAGCAATGCTAAAATAAGATGCTATCTGTTGATGATAACAATGTTAGAATAAGATGCTATCTACTGATGATAGCAATGCTAGAATAAGATGCTATCTATAATTGATGATAGCAATGTTAGAATAAGATGCTATCTATTGATGATAGCAATGTTAGAATAAGATGCTATCTATTGATGATAGCAATGCTAGAATAAGATGCTATCTACTGATGAGAGCAATGCTAGAATAAGATGCTATCTATTGATGATAGCAATGTTAGAATAAGATGCTATCTATTGATGATAGCAATGTTAGAATAAGATGCTATCTACTGATGATAGCAATGCTAGAATAAGATGCTATCTATTGATGACAGCAATGCTAGAATAAGATGCTATCTATATTGATGATAGCAATGTTAGAATAAGATGCTATCTATTGATGATAGCAATGTTAGAATAAGATGCTATCTACTGATGATAGCAATGCTAGAATAAGATGCTATCTTCTGATGATAGCAATGTTAGAATAAGATGATATCTATTAATGATAGCAATGCTAGAATAAGATGCTATCTATTGATGACAGCAATGCTAAAATAAGATGCTATCTATTGATGATAGCAATGTTAGAATAAGATGCTATCTACTGATGATAGCAATGCTAGAATAAGATGCTATCTAGAATTGATGATAGCAATGTTAGAATAATATGCTATCTATTGATGATAGCAATGTTAGAATAAGATGCTATCTACTGATGATAGCAATGCTAGAATAAGATGCTATCTTCTGATGATAGCAATGTTAGAATAAGATGATATCTATTGATGATAGCAATGCTAGAATATAAGATGCTCTCCATTGATGACAGCAATGCTAAAATAAGATGCTATCTATTGATGATAGCAATGTTAGAATAAGATGCTATCTATTGATGATAGCAATGTTAGAATAAGATGCTATCTACTGATGATATCAATGCTAGAATAAGATGCTGTCTACTGATGATAGCAATGTTAGAATAAGATGCTATCTATTGATGATAGCAATGTTAGAATAAGATGCTATCTATTGATGATAGCAATGTTAGAATAAGATGCTGCTATCTATTGATGACAGCAATGCTAGAATAAGATGATATCTATTGATGATAGCAATGTTAGAATAAGATGCTATCTATTGATGATAGCAATGCTAGAATAAGAAACCATCTATTGATGACAGCAATGTTAGAATAAGATGCTATCTATTGATGATTGATAGCAATCCGGGATAGCAATGTTAGAATAAGATGCTATCTATTGATGACAGCAATGCTAGAATAAGATGTTATCTATTGATGATCATGCTAGAATAAGATGCTATCTACTGATGAGCAATGTTAGAATAAGATGATATCTACTGACGATAGCAATGCTAGAATAAGATGTTGATGAAAGCCTGATCTATGAAAGCAATGATAGAATGTTAGAATAAGATGCTATACCGGTACTGATGATTGCAATACTATAATATTAGATGCTATCTATTGATGGCAGCAATGTTAGAATAAGATGTTATCTTATCTATTGATGATAGCAATACTATAATATGATGTTGCTAGTAATGCTATAGGCCTAGCTCACTCGTACTCCTCTCCATTGATATTTCCTTAGCGACCCTTCTTTTTAAAGGAATTTGTATTATCCGACATTGGAGGCGCACTAACCATGTTCATTACGTCATCGTCAGTGTGAGATAAAAATAGATCCAGAAATATCGTCCAAGATGGCAACCTACATTCACAGTTTGTCGCAGTAGAACGCACTCTTTCTGCATTTAAGGCGATCTTTCTCCCTAGCGATGTCTTAGTATGTATCTACTCTAAACATATTATTAAATAAGTAATTTTGAAAGCGTCTTGTCCATGTATATATCGCTTTATTTCATGTGCGCGTGATAAGCTTACTTACTGGAAATGATTGTATTGTATTCAATTCATCATGTTATGATTCTTGTTTATTTTACGCATTGAAAGTCACGAAGGGTTGACGTCATGTACAGGTTTATGACACATTGTCATTGGTCAGTACTATTATATGGTGTGATGAAGGTAGGAGACCTCAAATGCCAGTTATGTATGAGCGATGAAGACTGAAGTAACATGGAACTTGAAAGTGGATATAAAAAAATGTACGGTACAACAGTAAAATTAAGTATTTCTTGGCCAACCAAACTGGAACATGCGCGCTGCGTCGACCATGTAGTGTACTAAGACGCTGTAAGACGCATATGTATGCTTTCTTCTGTACCATGCTATGTTCACATGTGATGATGTGTTTATCGCGGAACCACTAGCTAGCGTTTATACTTATACTTTTATAGCGTTCCAGTTTGGCCAAGAAATTTACTTAATTTTACTGTATGTGTGCAATTATTAATTATTTTTTCAGATTTCTTTTCACATACGGTATTTAAGTGTACTGCCAGCCGTCCAGCAAATATTATTTTCCACAAGGTCCTATGCACATGCTTGCAGACGTCGAACGCGTATATAGAAGATGGTTAATGCAAAAAGGAAAGTCTGAATAATTGTATTCTGTCGGTCCGTGCCACATCACTTCCGGTTGATGATGCGACTCACAGTACAGTCGAGTGAAAACAAGTCCTTGGTTCGATTTTTTGTTGATGATTTCTGTCATTGGTGTTGTGACAGTTGTGTACATTTCGATTGCAAATAGTCAGTGGAATCATAATTCTGCAGAGTGGATGTTACCTACTTGATATTGTTAAATAAAATAGTGACAAACTGACAATTAAATGCCATGGTCGAGTGTTGGTTTTTCCGAAATTGAATTTGGAGTGATCAACATCGATATTTAGCCTCCTTCACAGCCGGTTTCTGTCGTTCATAACAAACCGTGAGCCATGTGAAGCTTGCGCCCAAGACTAGAAGTAGCCTGGATGTTGGACCGAGAGAATAGTTCTGACACGAGCAGTAACAAAAAGTATGCACATATGAGTTTGGCCAAGCAAGCATGTATGTTGGGTCCATGTAGCGTAAGCATTTACGCAATGTAAGGCGTGTGTATGCTTTCTTTTGTACCATGCTATCTGCGCGTGTGTTTATCCTGACTAGCATTCAATAATGTTCGAGTTTGGCCAAGAATTTAGAATTTACTTGTACATGAGGCGTACTTTTCAATTTGTTGTTTAGTTATGTAGCCCTCCTAATTGTGAACCCTGAACCACACATTCACATGATATACTTATTATTTGTTTCTTTTTGAATAGATCACATGTGCATCTACAAGACCATGATCAGATGGTAAATACTGCTATACAGGTATTGAACAGCAAAGGACTGTGGTAGGACATCAGGTTAGCAAATCCATCAGCGACCCATTAGTCATGGCGTATGGCCATCATACATTAGGCAGAGCTTTTTCTGGTAAGTATCTTCTAATACAATAAATGAATATATGGTCAACATTGTAAAGAAGGGAAACATGGTGTATATGAAGAGCTTATTTCCAAACCAAGTTAAGTCCACAACCACAAGTTTCTCATTTACTTGTGTGATACAATCACAATTTATACTTTGACAAGTTTGACATAAGCAACAATGAGTTGTACCATCAACAAGCCATTGTTAACCACAGCAATGCTGGTTATATGCAGACTAGTGTTCTCATTCGGGAATCAAAGGCCTCACACAGTATTTTTACTGTGTGTCCATCCACTGTTTGCTTTGTAATAGTGCATCCAACTGAAATTATAATACCTATAGCATCACAACCCATAGCAATATCGCACAGGTAAATCAAACACATTTGTAAACTTTACACGGTTTGGAAATAAGCCGGGGAAATAAGCTCTTTATAATACTGAACAAAATTAATAGTTATACTTGCCGGAAAAGTCAAGTTTCATTGTTTGTATTTCTTTCAAAACATAATTGACACACATATGAGATCATACATGTAGTCATTGGCCAAACATTCTGCATTTGTGGTCATAAAACATCTGGTGAACTATCACCTACTTGACCTGTATTGTTTGAAATACCGGATTCATTCCAGTAACCGCCCAGGGTGCTTAACAAAGTCATTCTGGGTGGCCATTTATTTTTTACATTGTTAAATAGTCACCATCTGACAGTATTTAGTTGCTCACAGTTAACTGCGCCCTAAAAAATGGTGTACAGATTTGGTCAGTTTATGGCGACTGCCGGCAAATAAAATACGATTTTGAAGTCGGAATCACCTTAAACTTGGCCTTTTAAAGGCATTTTGCAGGTGGTTATTGTGAAATAGTTTTAATATCTATACATCTGCCCACTATAAAATAGCGTCATAATTTAATTTTGGTGCACATTTTGGATACTTTTGATGCCCAATTTCCCACATGCATGCATCATTGCATGTAATCAATCACTCGACATGCGAAACAGGTAAGCTTAATCATGGAAGTATTTTGACAACATTGGATGGGCGGTTAATAATATCACGTTGTGCTTGTTGTAAAGTCACTAGGTGGGCGCTTATAGAGGCATGGGCGGTTAGGGCTCATATTGAAATTCCCTTACACAGGAAGCTGTGCGCCATCCTGCAGCTTTCCTGTGCTAGCCTTCTTTTGTTAAAATCCTGGGCAGGGTGTATCACTGATGCATATAATCCATCCGTTTTATGACCGAGCTTTCCTGAGGTGCGCGCTTAGCGAGGGGAATCCTGCCTTCTTTCTGGGTGAAAACGTGGTAGGGTATTTCAATATGAGCCCTTAATGGAATGAATACGGTACTAATAAATCTTGAAATTCTAGTTTTATCTGTTTAAAAAAAATCTTTCATGAAAATACATTGAGTAATCTCACTGGATTGAAAAGCTTTCAAACTTACATTTTGTGTGTATATTTTTTTCACAGTGAATACTCTTGATGGAATTGAAGTCAAAATTGGTGAGAATTTTAAGCCAGTTGATAAAGTCACTTTACCAATGAGGTACCGACAGGCTGATCCTACAGATGTCTTACAGACTGCACAGGTAAATCATTTCAGCATAGATAAAATTCAAGCATTTAAAAGTTGAGAGAGATGAATCTGCCACATTTCTAGTGTATTATCTTGGGATTTTGGCATAATTATGAATTTATGACATGTATTATTAGAAACACAATGAAGTAGAATCTGGGCCAGTGGATTTGCTCTTGGGCCAGCCTGAATCCTTTCCAGCTGGCCCCGAGGCCAGCTGATTATCACTCCTTATGTCTACCCCTGGAAATGGACAACAAAATCAAGCTAAATGAGTTGTTTGTCAAGCAAAGACAAAATTCGATTTTCAATTTCATTGTATGTGTTATATTTAGAGCTTTATTTCAAACAAAAATCCATCCCATTAGGCTTTATGGTAATCAAGTTATGGTTAGTGTTGGCCGATCCAACCCAAGATCGGATCTGCCGATCTCCGATCTGAAAATTAGCAGATCGGGCCGATCCGATCCCGATTCAGATTCCTTAAATGTTATTTTACAACCAGTACAAGTTCATTCAAGTCGGGGCCCCAGTAATGTTAACAGTCAAAGCTTAATTCCCAAACCTGTAACTATGTAATATGATGACCGCTTTTAGAGGTTTTTCATGTCAATATCAACCCAAATAAAATACCATTTTACACCCCAAGTCCCAGCGTTACTCACTCCGTGCCTCCGACTCTCGGAAGTTTAATCATTAATCCATTAAATGATGTACCATCGTACGGTTTCGTAGTTCTATGCCACTAGTTTTAATATTAACAATGTGGCGACCGTCTATAAATAAATGATCGCGCATGCTCAGTTATGACTTAAGAGCTAATGGAATTCCCCGTATGTTACTCTGCGCTTGCATGCCTCGTTAAAGCACGTGTTATACGGTGTTACTGGAGGGGGTAGGTATATTCATTATATTGGGCAATTCACAGATCTCTTCGGCCGAATGATGGCAGGCTTTATTTTTGGAAAATATTAGTCTTTGCCCGCGAGCGTGCAAGTTCAATTGATAAATACAACAGCAAGGTTTGCGGTATGTGCAAAAGGTTACAGATGTCAAACAGCAACAAGTCATGACGACAAAAGCGCAAGCACAAGACAGTGAGACACGTGATAGTTTGTTTACATTTTAATTCGGTCTATCAAAGGGTGGATACATACATAAAATACAGTATGAAACGACATGATTCTTGCGGTGGTAACAACGTTTTTTGGAAATATATTGGCATTAAATAGTAGTAATGTTACATAAGAAAGTAATGGTAAGCTTAAAGAATTGTTGTGTACTTTTATTATATACTGTCAAGTTCAGAGATCGGTAAGCTAGATCGGCAGCTGATAGCTCATCTGCCGATTCAGATTCAAGGCCGATGCAGTCCATATCGACACCGATCTCCGATTCACAGATCGGTATCGGCCAACATTAGCTTATGGTCATTTAAGTTTTTGTGCAAAAGATGTTGAATATTACTATTGGTTGTATCCTTAAATCAGTATTAGGGACAAAAAACTCATTTAACTTGATCATATCACAAATTATTTTGGATTTATCACTTATGATATTCTTTATTTTTTGTCTGTTGCAGTATGACTTTGAAACCGAGATAACATTCCTATCATGGCTGGCAGCAAAGAAGAAAGCAGAAGCAGAGAAGGAGGCAGCCAAGAAAGCAGCTTTGATGGCACAACAGCAGGAAGCAGAAACAGCAGCGGCGGCAGCAGCAGCAGCGGCAGCAGCCAGACAACCTCAGCAGGTACCTGTGACATCGCAGCAACAACCTGTTGTCAGTATGAACAACTCTGTCTCACCAGTAATCTCAGGAGTGGGTCATGATATACTGATGCCCACCCAGCTTCACAGCGGTGCCACAGCAACGACCGTGCCTCCAAAGATGAAGTCGCAAACGTCCTTTGACCCGAGGGATTTTGAGAACAATGCCTTTGATCCATTTGAGATGACTGAATTGCAAACTTTGAATGATATGGACGAGTTGAGGGCAGTACTAGGTAATAGTATTCCTCAGCAACAGCAGCAGCAACAGCAAGGATCATCAGCAGAACCGACTGACAAGCAACAAGGATCAGCTCAAAATCATTTCAGTAGTGCTGAGCAGAACCATACAGTATCATCATCATCAAACAATGTAGAAACGAATGATGCAAGTCTGTCAGATCCGGAATACCAAAATATAAAAAGACAACCCGATTATCAAAATGTGCAACAACAACAACGACAAGATTTACACCAAAAGACAGTAGCAACACCAAGCAAAGAAAATGATTATCAAAATGTGCAAATTCAACCCGGAACAGGTTTAGTTATGTTTAAACCGGACAAACCGGGCAGTCCCCTGCTGCCGCCACGTGATTTAGACCAAACAGCTCCCAACGGAGCATTAAGTCCGAATCTGATGCCTAACGGAGTAGGGGACATGCCGGAAGGGACAGAAAAAGCTAGCACTATCAATCTGACTTTCCCTTCTTCTAGGACTCCTCTTCCACCTATAATACCATCTTCATCTCGTGAAAATACTAGTGTAAGTATAGCTAGTGGAACTGGTAGTAGTAGTAGTGTTTGTGTCTAGTGGTAGTGGTGCACTTGAGTCTAGTTCACCTGCACCCCCTGATCTGCCAGCAAGGAATGAACCGAGGAGCGAACAGAGGAGTGATGAGCCATCGCCAAGAAGCAGAAGCAGGTCCCCTCCCCCAGGCTACTATGCAGTGGATTATGGAAGAAGAAACCCAGGAGCACCTATGCCAGGGGCTGTACCGCCCAGGGTATCCAACAGAGCTGCCACCCGCCTATCCAGAGGTAAAACATTATGTTACATACCGTCACAGGGCGGGAAAAATCTCATATGTACTTTTTGCCCTTGAACATGGATGAAGCAAACCATTCAATATAAAGTCTACACCTACAAGGCTTTATCCATTTTCAGGGCCAAAGTAAATATGAGGTTTTTCCTGCGTGTACTTTTGGCCCTTGAACATGGATGAAGCAACCTCTTCAATATAAAGTCTACACCTACAAGGCTTTATCCATGTTCAAGGGCCAAAAGTACATATGAGGTTTTTCCCGCCCAGTGACGATACTCGCACTTTAAAAAAGAACTGGACTAAAATTAGTACTAGTTTTACCACATAGAGAGAGCTGCAAATCAATGCTGCCCAGGTGAACCCTACCTCATATGTGTTTTTTCACTATTTGGCAAATAGGTATCGATTCGGTGACAAATCATCAAACTTTATGATATTATCTTTTTGCAGGGTACACAAAGAATAGGCAACTGTTCAAAAATAGTGTTTTTTGTCAGTAAACTGTGTTTTATGTGCCTTGTAAAATGAAAACACCATCAAATTTGACATTTTGTTACTGTTCCGTTTATTTTCAAAATAAGTAAAAGTGTAAATGCGCATGTGAGGTTTTTGCTGCCCAATGACAAAATATGTGTTGTTATTTGCTAGACAATTATTTTTGTTTGTGCTAATTAATTTTGCAAATTAAATTAATTTAGATTTATGTCAAAATGCATACATGATTCAGGACACTCTTATTCTTATATAGTCAGGCATGAGAATTTCCAGTCAAAAGTCAAAACACTGGAACCAGACTTTAGCGATGTCAAATTTCCCATAATTTTACTTATTTGCAGCCTATTTTCAGCCTCAGGTGTTTTTGTCCCAATTTTTATTTACATGCTTTTTAAAACACTTTTTAATGAATGTGTATTCTTGTGCATGTGTCGTATTTACTATTTTGGAATCCTCCAATTTCGGGAGTATCATCACATTATCATAGTTAGTAGGATGGGTTTCTGTTGCATGTAAATGTAAAGCACTTCACATCAAAACTTGGTGGAGCAAATATTTAATTGTTACATGCACTACTTGATTGTATTTTAAGAATTTATATGAATGTACGATTGTTGTTGTCATCATGAATTTTTAGCAGGTTTTTAAATATACAAATGATTTAGTTATTAGTTGATGTTATGGAATCTTTTGGAGGGGAAAAACACCAAGTCAGTCTTTTAAAGAGTAAGTAATAATGATTTACCAGCTTTTGAATGGTGAAAGGCTGACAGCCTCTATTATGCCAAGAAAATTAATGAAAACAAACAAACAAAAACACACACAAAATAACAACAACAAACAAAAAACACATATACACACCCCAACCTTTTTCGGTCATCCAAAAGGAAATATTCTTGTATATAATGTGTGGACCAGGTATGACCACTTACAATTTGACCAACACAGTAGTCATGGTATAGACCAAATGAAGAGCATGCATCTATGGATCCAGATTAAACAAATTCACCAATATCTTCCAATATGCTTAATTGAATTCCTCAATGTTTTCCTGTTGGTGTTTTATCCTTTATAGTCCTTAAGTAGGTATTCACCGTTACCAGAAGCGCCAAGACAACGCACACTGTCAGAAGAAGAGAGGTGTAGACCAGACCCTGTATACGATGTGATGAGCACCGAAGATAAGAACTTTGTAATGACTATCATGGGCATGGGTTTCCCCAAATCAAGAACAGCTAGAGTGGTTAAAAGAATTGGAAAAGATGATAGATTGGTAAGCATATAATACATACATTGTAATCAAATTGGTATTTATCACTTAATGTCATACTACTATAGTCCGTATATATTCCTCGAGTCAGTAAAGTAAAATCAAATTTTGAGATTTTCTCAAAAGGTGTTAATTTTTGAAGGAATCTGCTATGCTAGTTGGATTCCTTGCATTATTTCCTTTCTGAAAATGTATACTTTTATATAGTTCTCATCATTACATTTAAAGATACAATAAAAAACAATATCTAAATTACTGACTCGAGAAAGGTGTATAGACTATATCCCATTTTTCATCCTAATGTGGCAGTGATGTCACTTCACATTTAATTGGCCACGGCCTCAAATCGCTAGCATGCGCTCAAAGCGCTGGTGTACACATGCTTAATGCCGCCGCATAGATGCTCAAGCGATACAGCTGCTACAACGCGTTGACGTCACTGCCCAGAGCTGTCACTGCCACATCAGGGTGAAAAATGGTATAATAATAATACATTTTGATTATCTGTTCTCACAGAATTGAACAGAAAATATAGTAACCAGCAGTGACTTTGTTTGGTTATACATGTAACTATACCCTATAATCTTTTCCTGTAAACTTTTGATGAGAGCATATTTTAAACATACATTGCGTATTTACTGTGTTGAAACGCACTTGTCTCTGAATGGCTGCCGAGGCGATATGCTCTTGCCAAGTGGAAATTTATGAGTAAACTTTGCACTGTAGTATGTGCTCATCAAAGGTTTACAGCAAAATATTATATGTTTGTCCATGTTATTCCCACTTGTTTTTAATCAAAACTCTGCCAAAGGGAGTGGCATGTACAAGAAAGATGGTGGGGGCATGACCTTGTTTTTATCCACCAGTCAAGAGGAAGCCAGTCTGGATAATGTGAATTTGGGATTTTTAATTTTTTTAATCATTGCATATCCAGTGTAGTTGTATCTGCAGTAGACCTTTTCAGCAGTTAATCTCAAATCTTTGGAAATTTGCTGCAGAAGTAGTGATGTAACAGGATTAATTACCATAGCGACCAGTCCACAATATTTTTGTATTGCTCTGCACTATATTATAAACAGGCTGCACTCATCCCCTGTGTATTTGATATTGCTCTTTTCAAAAGCACTAATCTTTATGATGTGAAATTTCTATAGAATTATGATCCAGGTCTTTATCATGTTTATCCCAGTTCTTTGATAATCTATGGTGCAATGCAGAGGAACACAGCATAATGTCTAGTGTAGAGCAATAAATTCAAAAATAATGTTGAGCGGTCGCTGTGGTAATTAATCCTGTTACATCACTACGTTTACGGCAAATTAGTTCAGAAAGATGTCACATGCAGAAACAAAAACCCCACAACCGATCACACACATTGGTAACAGCATTGTTTTATGAGCGTGTGGTGTAGTATGATGGTTCACATGTACACCAATCATGTACCGCATTGCTCTAATTGACACAGCTTATTGAATGCTGTGTGTCCACTGTGTAGACAATATGTGTTTAAATCGCAAGGATTTAATTGGTTGAATATATTTTTATCTTGCGCATGATGGGTGTTTTTGATGAAAGTCATCCTTAAAAGGGTTACTGGGGTTATCAGTCAGGGAGTTTAAGACCTTGTAACATTTTGGTCGTATCTTGTATATGATTTTGAATATCATTGTCACTTCACATAAGTTTCTGTATTCATTTTGCTTGTTCCTTGACTAGGTTGTTGAATCATTATGTGCTGTAGAAAGCTTATGTAGTGAAGGATTTCCAGAGGAAAGAGCTGAAGAAGCACTCAACCTGCATGACAATAACCAAGAAACGGTAGGTTCACTCAGTAAATTCATTAAGTGGGCAATCATGCAAACATGAGTTGTTATTTGTCAATTAATATGCTAAAGTTACAACTGACCTTTTCGGTAAATCCCATAAGCCTTTGCAAGTACACCTGAGATGTCGTCATTTGACGTCACGCCGATGCGCACATTGCAAGTCGGCGTGATGTCAAATGACGACATCTCAGAGGTACTTGCAAAGGCTTATGGGATTTACCAAAAAGGTCAGTTCCTGCTGATGCAACTATTTGTTATTGACTGAACAAAAAAATTGGAACAATTCTTTTTGGCATAACTTAAAATGAATTTTTCAAGTCACAAATATACATTTTTAAAACGTTTTAAACCTTATAATCATGTAAATGAGGGAATTTAGGTAGATATACTTTCACATTTTTTCTCATTAAAAAGGGGGACCACAGAGGAATGCAAAATTTTGAAAAAGGAACCTCATTTTGTTCAAAACAATATTGGTCAATCCCTAAAGCATCCATAATTTTTGAAAATTGTTGTGCATTGTCTAATAAAATCAACATTATTCTATTGTTCTTTGCTTTGTACACAGGCCAAAGACTTCCTGAAACTATTGAAACAGTTTGAAGAACTCGGATTCAAAGGAGACGATATCAAACGAGAGTTAATCGTTCACAATAACAATCATGAAAAAGTCTTGGACAGTCTAACTGCATAAGGCTTATGTGCTAGAAGATCAATAGGAATTGATGATACTCAATGGATACATAAAGGAAGTAGTACAGCTTCATCACTCATTCTGAAGATAAAAGTGAAGACTTGATTCAGTCTAATGGCATGAGCTATCTGCATCTGTGACAAAATACTCAGCTACAGTTCAAACCAACCAATCACAAAGCAAGATTCTTCTAAAGGTGGACTTGAATCACGTCTAGCTGATAAAAGTGAGACTTGATTCAGTCTAATGGCATGAGCTATATCTGCATCTGTGACAAATTACTCATCTGCAGTTCAAACCAACCAATCACAAAGCAAGATTCTTGTAAAGGTGGACTTGAATCACGTCTAGCTGATAAAAGTGAGACTTGATTCAGTCTAATAGCATGAGCTATCTGCATTTGTGACAAAATTACTCCTATACAGTTCAAACCAACCAATCACAAAGCAAGATTCTTCGAAAGGCGGGCTTGAATCACAGCAAGCTGTCACTCCAAGGTGTCCTATTTTCCATGATTATGCACAGTGGAATCTCAGTGGAAAGTATGGCATCATGATTGTTTTTATTTGCTACATAAAAAGCAGGAATAAGTATGTGAAGCTATTTTAGCATGATACAATGTTTATACATAGTCGCTATATAACAGCATCTGAATGGTCAAGAGCCGGGCATAAACAATTTTTCTGGTCGTAAACAAATTGCGCTAGAACCCGTAGACGCTTGCAAGTCGGACATGGGTACATGATGCTCGCGTGCTATTTACACCAAATGCGAGTGATGTACATTACATTTGTGCATGTCCAAACACGATAAACTGAGCAAGGAAACATTTTCTCTCAATTGGGGATGGAAAATTGTTTAAAAGGTTATAAGGAGAAAATAGTTCTTAGTCTAAAATTATTGTTTTCTCAGTTGTGGAGGAAAGTAACAGCACATGTATGTATTAAAAGGATTCATTCATATATCTTTATAACTAAACGTTATTATGCCCTCAGACATAAACAGTCATTTAATCATGAAAATATATGAATGAACCCCTTAATCATACAGCATCAGTGCATCATAATCCTTTCTGTTATAAACACTTAATAACTATGTAAGTATAATAAAATTGAAGCAAGCATACAGAGATTTTGTACTAGTTATATGAACGTACCTTTCCCATATACAATCATCCAGGTAAATCAAAGATGAAAGACTTAATCAAGTTTTTTTTTATCAGGATTGGTCATTCATACACAAGTAATTGATCAGAACATCAAGCAACAATTGTGTTTGTACATAAGCAGGCCCTGGACCCATCACTATGAATAACCTACCCAATTCATTCACTTTATCTAACGAAGTAATCAACTGCCAATGGTGCCATTACATTTTATAGTGTTGTGCTGTTCATGGATTTTGTGGTGAATTGTGTCACTGTTTGTGGTACTTGCATTGTATTGACTATTGTGGCTGGCTTGTAATATTGGCTTCTAATGAACAAACCTTTCACCTACTTCCGATTCCAGAAAAATACAGCACTAAATTTTTTGGATTAAAAAATATTATCCTGTTTTGGCAAATAAAATAAATCCTAGTCTTTTAGTTACTTCTAACTGGCAATGAAAGTAGAATTATAATTTTTTGGATGTACATTTGTAACAGCCAAAAACATGCATCTGGATATGTGGTTAATCATGATGGGATACTACAATATAGCCAAGGAAAAGTGTGAATTTCTTGCTAAAATAAGCCATATTTCCCACAAAGTCCAAGATAGGAACATTTCTCATAATTCATTATACATGTATGTATGTGTACTTTTTAATATGAAGGACGCAACATTTCCCTCCAAATGCCATTACTTTACATGTATATATATTGAAGGCGGTGAATTCAGCTATAGTAAATGGCTGTAAACTTCTGATGAGAGCGTACTCCCGCAATGTTGACACGGTAGAACTAACAATGCGTCAGGCTTATAGTGACTAGACAACAGCAGATTGTGTCAGCAGCCAATCAGAGACAAGTGTGTTTTAACACGATTAATATGCGATATATGTACACTTATTCTCAATAATTTACTTTAACTTGGTTATTTTGCAGCATTTGTATCATATACACCTGTGTGATGTTGTTCTCATTGGCAAATAAAAATTGATACAGAGACAAATGGCATGAGAAAGGTTTTAATAATGGGCTATTCCATTTAAAATCCACATTACCCCTGTGCAAGATTTAGCTGAAGTTTTCCACAGAGGGGGTATGAATTTTGATTACAATAGACAAATTGGGTAACTTCCATTTGAAATACTCACTCCAGTTGTGGAATATATAGGTAAAAGCATAATACAGAGGGAGTATGGGTTTTAAAATGATTAATCCTGACTAATTACATTTGGAAAACATACTCCCCTTGTGGAAGATATTTCCAAAATCTTCCACAGGGGTAGTGTGGATTTCAACTGGAATAGCGCAGTGTTTGTCTAGATCAGTAGCGCATTTCATTGTAAAGAAGAAAATACTGATGTATTATCACATTGTACAATTATATATCACGCTACCAAATGTCTACTGTATATTAAGCTTATTTTAACCAGCTTGTTTCTATTATAAGCCAAATATATTGACTGGTCAGTGTCAGTAGTGGGCAAGTGCAATAGCTGCCATGTGTAGCTGCCATGTGTAGATGAGTACAATATACTGTGTAAAGTGACATATATTCACAGGGCAGCTATTGCACTTACCCATTTCTGGCACTGAGCAGTCGATATCATGTACTACATTTGCAGAAAAGGTAGAATTGTATGCAACTCAATATCACCATTATTACCAACATCCCCTGTGTACAGGGTGTCCGAGAAGATACCACAACCATATCCTACTAGCAATACAAAGTTGCAAGTATACAGTTGTTGTCAGAGAAGACTGACACTTGTTTATATTTTGAGAGCGTGCAGAGCTTAAACACAGAAGTGGGGTTTTGATTGGCTGAATCAATCGTCTGACAATCATAGCAACAGACCGATAATCTGATTGGCCGATTGTGCGTCAGATCGTTGATCAGCGCAGATCGGCGCCCTTCAAGTGAACACAAAGCTCCGCGTATGTCGCTCTTTACAAGGGACTGCCATTCTCTGAAGCCCAGTGTTGTGTCTATTTTTTTTGCCATATAAATTAAAGCACAGGTTAACCTTGTGTTGTACACATAAAAGGAAAAGATATACAGTGGAAGCAGCATGATTGTATTAACACAGCATTCTAGAATGTAGTTTATGCAGTATTATGTCCCCAATATTGAGGGCGTGTATTCACACTGTAAAGATTGAAGATGAGCTACAATGAATTATATTGTATTGGTATGATGGTATATGGTGAGCTAACACCAAAAAAGGGTTATCTGCTTGTCTCTCAAACATTTTGCAAAAAAAGCTGTGTGCTATGCTTTTTTTTTTAAATTAAGGGCTCGGATAGCAACGTTTGCACAGTATTTTTTCTGGGACATGAGAGCACATGACACATATAAAATTGCAATATGAATACAAGGGATGTCCTTCTGATATCATATAATTTTGATTTTTTGAAATTTGTGATGTAATATGAATTTTATGGCAAATTATTAAAATTGGATATTTTTTGATATTTAACATTCCTCGTATTCAGAATGCAATTTGATTTGTCTGATTTCCTCTCATGTCCCAGAAAAAAATACTATGCAAATGTTGCTATCCGAACCCTTGAAAACTAAAAAAAAACCAAAAGTCTGTAAAAAAAGGCCCAGTGCATAGGGCTACACGCTAGGATGGCTTTCACATACTTATGAGCATGTTTTTGGTGTTTTTTTGCCTAAACCAAGCAATTGCTCTCACTCGACAGACCAGTATTTTGGTCCTACCCTTAATCAATCAATGCAACCCTAACCTTAACTCCAACTAACCCTAACCCTATTCATATTCAACACATTAGTTCTAGAGCCAAGCTGAAAAGCTTCATTATGATTAACATGCAGGTAAAAGAAACATTTGGCTGAAGTACAACAAGTGTACTTTTGTACTTCATGCAGATAAAGCTGTAGTATTACTGATAATAAATTTATATATAATGTGACCTGCTACCACAAAATGAGCAAAAAGTTGGTAGTTTGAGATGCCCTGGATACTGCGTTGGTGTTTATAATTTCACTCGCACCTGTTCAAGCCAATAGTATGTCTGTATTTACAGGTGTGCGGCAAACAAATAACATCAACTCAGTCGGCCAGGATGTCTTGAAACTACCAACTTGCGACTTTAGGCTCATTTTGTGATGGCAGGTCACATATTATGATCAAGTATATCTCAAAAAAATAGTGTTATTTTATGAAAATTTTCATTTTCTGTCCTTTATATGTGGCTTACAAATGAATGACAAATATTTTATTCAGCTTGTATTTTTTTTACTTACAAATACTATAGACATTAAATGCAATATTGTTATGAGTATATGCGACCCTTGTACATTTTTGTACATTTTTTCCTAAATGTAGATTTCCAATTTAATAAAACTCAGTAACTGAGGAAATTTCATTTCACTATTGGCTTATGTACACTGGTTAGAATAACATCATATAATATTGCTGTATTGGGTGGTATGTTTTTTGTTTACATTCATAAAACATGTTTGTATTTTAAATAAAGGAGTGTCATTTTCACACCTTTTTGAATATTTGTGAAATTGTAAAATCAATTGTTGTATAAATTATATACATATATAACAAACTCATAAATGACAGAAATTGGATGTAAATTTATGTAAATCACCTCAAAAACATGATAATGGTCACTATAGTTACTCATGCATTATTGGTATACATGTATTTTATAACAGCTCTGTGCAGGTGTCAAATATAGGGGATTTAATACAGAATCAGAAAATTGATGACTCTTTTGTAAAAATGGTTGTTATAACTATATACATTATGCAAAGAAGACCAGCAGTATGGTCATCTTTTCTAGACTACATGTAAGAAGGGGACACAATTTGCAAATGTATCAATGCGCAAAATCACTAAAAATCCCAATGTTAAAGTCTTATTCAGATTCCTTTTACAAATTAAGAGTACTGCTAGCCGTCCAGCGCGTATTATTTGCACAAGGTCCAATGCACACGCTTGACGTCGCACGCGTATATGCGATGGTTAAGCTGTCAAATGAAATCTGAATAAGACTTTATCTGCGAATTATTTTGCTATGTGCCCGGCAAACTTTGATACAAAGTGTGTGGTTGTTTGCATTCTGCATGTATCACGATGTTCCAAAACATACAAGGCGCAAATTACCATTCAGTTTTGAGCTCTTGTCGATGAATGCCAGAGGTACATTAGCTGCCCTCCATTAGCGACAGACCAAAATGGCAGATACACCATATAACATTACATATAATGCAATATTATGGAGTTGGTACTCTTTGCGTATAATCTCTTTGTATACAACCAATACATTTCAAGAAGCATAATACACTACTCCCAAGTTCCCAACTCCCATGTTTGTGTACACAGGTAGCCTGCAAGTAAATGAATAAGCCTGCTTCATTTTGTTGTATTCACCACTCGAAGGTTGAGAGCCAGAAAGCCTCGACTCACAATCACCTGCTCCCACAAAATGAGCATGAAGTCGCCAGGGCACTATAGAAGATACAGTCCATTAATTATTACAAAATTCAATAGAACACAAAAGACATTGTGGAGGAAATATTGATTTATGAAGACCAAAGCAAGGAGCCAACTTTATGCTCATTTTGTGAGAGCTGGTCATAGTGAGTTACAGCCTTAGATTATTAATACACAGATTGGAATTTTCCATGCCTGTGCCCTCTAAGCGTACTCGAATTCAGCTGACGCCTGTACAGCGTACAGACCTGGCGACATCGCTTATCTTACGCGAGAAGTTTCTTTTGAATAGAGCACCCCTTGTTGAATAGTATATTTTATAACAAAGTAAACTTTACTTACAAGGTAAATTTGATTTATATTTAGCACCTTAAGTATGAAAATATAGAATTGTTTAAATTTCTAATATAACCCATTTTGTTCTTCAGTTAATGGACTTTTCCTGTTGAAAACCATACAACCCCATAAAAGATGAGACATCTCCCACAGAGGGGGTGTATATTTCAAATGAAGTCACCCATTTAGGTAACTCCATTTGAAATTCACACTCCCTGTGTAGAAGATAAAGGCCATGTTTGCCAGGCAGGGATGTGCAAATGCCTCTTTTCAGCTGATCTCATCTTTTTTCTTTGCTGAAATGTATGTGTTTTCTTTTTTTTTTCTAGCCCTTATTTGGCTTTTTTTATCCCAATTTTATGCTGTTTTTCAGTTTTATTTAAAATATTTTTTTTCTTTTTTGGTATGTGCCCTCTCCCATGCCTGTATGGGGTGTATGGATTTTAACTACTTTGCTCAATAAAGATAAGAATTCTTTGGCAGTAAGCTAGATTGTAAGATGCTGTTTGTAATATCCCAAATATGGGAGCCAATATTTGATAATAATATAATGAAGAAGACATTTATATAAATGATTTAACCCCCTGAGCACTACCTGCCGATCTAACATTGCCTCTGATTGGTCAATTACATTCACCCCAATTTTTTTGGGTGGTGTAATTATTCTAACAATGTTGCTGATTGGTCCAATTGATTATGAAAACTTCTTTTTGGCCAATAAGCAGGTAGTTCTCATAGGGTTAAAAAGGTAATTGAATTTTGTACACTCAATTAGACAACTCAACAGTAATACTATTTGTATACATGAGGCATAGGACAATTAAAAACCCCAGATTATTTTGCTTTGTGGCACAAAGCATTAATGGGACCTATCAAATATGTGATCATTGTGGAAGGCATTTTAGGATGGCTAAGATTCCTTTTGTTTCTGTAATCCACCAGGGATGTAGCTGGGGGAAAGTGGGGAGCATTTACCCAAAGTGCTGTGTTGGATGGGGCACCGAATCGGCTGATGGTGTATGGCCATACTTAAATCAATAGATTCAGCACCCCTTCCAGATGGTTGAAGCTGACACTTTGTGTACATTATAAAAAAAGTCTGACAGACTGTTTAAGACTAAAATTTACCTATTTTCAAATATTTGTACATATAATTATTAGCACACAACTTTTTCAGGAAAAGTTATTATTACAGTATATCAGCCATTGCCTGTAGCCTTGCCCCAAGTGCACCAAGGCTATGGCCCTGTAATCCATTGAAAGACTTGGACAATAATGTAGGTTCAAACAGCCCTCGAATTAAGGATCTGAAGGGGCACAGCAACTTTTTTAGGGCAAGTTGAAAATTGCCTTGGATTTTCACTGAAAAGGCAAGGCAGCACAGCAGTTTGTAATATTTCTAGAGGGCATCATGGCAACTGTTGAAAGGTTGAGAAAGGCACCAAGGCAATTTCTCAAAAGTGAAGAAAACACACACAAACAGAGATAGATTATTGTATAATGGAGGGGCAGGGCTGGGGCACCGACAGCAACTTCATTAGAGGGCACAGCAAGTGACTGCCTTGGGTTAAGTACATATTTTTAGGGCATTACGGCAGTTGGCATGGGCACCCACGGCAAAATGCTGTGGGTGCCGTGGGTTAATTCGAGGGCTGGGTTCAAATCATGTATGCTTCAAACTTAATATGATGCAGTGTACCCTCCAATGCTATATGCACTCAGAGATATTATTTATTGGGCTTACTTAAATATTTGAAGTACCTGGCTGCCTCAACTTCTCTGATTATGCCAATGAATATAGTTTCAAGTAATGCTAAATCAATTTCTATGAGTGTGTGGCCCAACCCAAAATTGACCAAATATGTTGAGAAATTGGATTCCCGGGATTGGTTTAGCATAATTGGAGAAAAAAGTAATAACAACAAAATAAGATGTTTAATTATTCATTTGGTCAATTTTGTTCATGAAATTGTGAAATTGGCCAAATTCCTTATTAAAATCCTCATAGGGAGCACCGTTGTGAACATGTACAATCATAAAATTTTTGTCATCGCATCAATATTGAGACAATAATGTGCCACTGAAATTGACATTGATCATTATTTTTGGTCTTTTCCTTTTTTGCGTGAAAATTGCAAAAAATGGTATAAATATGGGTCCCACTCTCAGAGACACGTCCCAGCTCAAACCAAACTTGTATAGATTTACAAGTGCACAGGTGCAAAGTGCACATGCCATGTGTTTAAATACCATTCTGGAATCAAACCAGATGTACATGTATCAGACTTGCTTGTACATGACAAAAATGTATTATGTAAATTTATGCAATATTATATTTGTTAGATAACATATTTTATGTGTCATTTTATTGTTCATTTGAAAACATGTAACTTTTTGTTCAAGGTCCCTGTCGAGGTCCTTTCGAAATTTACAATAGGAATTATGATTATGATTAAAAAATAAATACCTGTAGTATAATCTCAATATATTATATGGTTCAAAGTTCCCCAAGGTCCTTTCAAAACTTACAACAGAAGTTGTGATTATGATTAAAAAACAAATATCTGTAGAGTATAAACTATCAATATTATTACCGTGGGCTATTCCAGTTGAAATCCATACCCCCTATGGAAGACCCAACATCTATTTAACAGAGTAAGCCTAACAAGTCTTTTAAGAAAAATATTTATAATGTCATATTTCCAAATTCTTTTATAAGGTGATAGACTCATGGTAATGGGCGATTACAGTTGAAATGGGTGACAACATTTGAAATCTACACCCTGTGTGTGAGACTTAGGTCATATATTCCATAGGGGTGTATGGATTTCAATTGAATAGCCCAATTAGCTGCTCAACTCAAAACCGAAAGACAAACTTTGTGAGCAACCAGTTTTGTTTGCATTTTCAAATTTTCAAATGGGAGGTATATTATTTGTGAAATGCTTATGAAAACAATGAAAATACAGGTTACCAGTTTAAGAGCATTGTTTATAACGCTTACAAAAAAAAAGTGAACAATTCTAACCATTTGCATTATATATTTTCACCCCAATAATTTCAGTAGGTGAAAGAAGCAATGTATGTTATCTATATTACCTGGCTTTCATTTTAGTTGGGTATTGTTAATCGGACATATACTATATGAAGTGTAACATGCTTGAGCTGTATTTATAACTAAAATAAATATAGAGGTTCTACATGTACCTATTAGTACAGCTGCTAAGCTCCCTAATTTGGTACAATTGTGCACTTAGTGATAAAAGCATGAGAGTTCCTCACACATAAAGTATATGGTCCAAAGTTTATTTTAAAATGCCAAGGCATTTTGAATTTGAACCTCACAAAGAGTGAAAATATTCTAATCTTGTTGACAGATACACCAAATTACTTGTCTGATCACAAGGATTTCAAAAAATGTAATGTGCTATCCACAACTTATCATAACAGAGTTTTTCTACAAAAACACAATTTTTGGATAAAACTAGCATATTTTTGGTTGTACGTGTAACAATTTCAACTTGCTCTGACTTTGTCCAAAGCTATACTTTTTATGATTTATTTCAGCTAAAGGACAATTTGCCACCCTTTTGATCAACAGTGGCGTAGATTTCTTTTTGACATTGGGGGGGATGGAGTTGGAAAAAAAATCTTGAAGTATAGTCAATCCAGCACCTTCACCTATAAGGTGATAGACTCATGGTAATGGGCGATTACAGTTGAAATGGGTGACAACATTTGAAATCTACACCCCCTGTGTGTGAGACTTAGGTCATATATTCCATAGGGGGTGTATGGATTTCAATTGGAATAGCCCAATTAGCTGCTCAACTCAAAACCGGAAAGACAAACTTTGTGTGCAACCAGTTTTGTTTGCATTTTCAAATTTTCAAATGGGAGGTATATTATTTGTGAAATGCTTATGAAAACAATGAAAATACAGGTACCAGTTTAAGAGCATTGTTTATAACGCTTACAAAAAAAAAGTGAACATTTCTAACCATTTGCATTATATATTTTCACCCCAATAATTTCAGTAGGTGAAAGAAGCAATGTATGTTATCTATATTACCTGGCTTTCATTTTAGTTGGGTATTGTTAATCGGACATCATATACTATATGAATGTAACATGCTTGAGCTGTATAACTAAAATAAATATAGAAGTTCTACCTATTAGTATGGCTGCTAAGTCTATTTTGGTACAATTGTGCACTTTGTGATAAAAGCATGAGAGTTTGTCACTCATAAAGTATTTGGTCCAAAGTTTATTTTAAGACGCTGAGGCATTTTGGAACAGCCCAATTCCAAAATTGAGCCATCAATTTAGATTTTAACCTCAACAAAGGGTCATGCAGGGGTAAAAATTTGAAAATATTCTAATCTTGTTGACAGATACACCAAATTATTTGTGTGATCACAATCATTTGAAAAATGTATAGTTTGCTATCTACCCATCATTAGTTGTTCTACAAAAACCTAATTTTTGTGTAAAACCAGCACATTTTTGGTTGTTTGGGGCAACAATTTTAACTTGCTCTGATTTTGGCCAATCTGGTGGCAAATTGTTTGTCTTGAAAAGGTATAGTATTTGCCATCTAAATGTGCTCTTTACTTGTTATGTACAATGGAAGTCAACGATCAACAGGGCCCTACAGCCAACCAATGGTATTTAACATTTTCAACCTCAATCTCAGTAGGTTAACTTTACCCCTGTACAACCAAAATGTGCAGTTTGACATAAAATTTGTTAAAAATTAGGTTTTTGTAGAATATAAACTCTGTAATGATTGAGAAGTCGTAGATAGCACAAACTATATATTTTCAAAATCCTTAACTTGTGATCAGACAAACAATTTGGTACATTTGTTAACATCATTGGAGCATTTTCAATTTTTTTTATCCCTCTATGACCTTTCGTGACTAGGGTTCAAATACGAAATGCCTCCATGTCTTAAAATAAACTTTGGACCATGTTCTTCATGTTTGGATACTCTCATGCTTTTATCACAAAATGCACAATGATTCAGCTTGGCAGCTGTACTATATATAGCAAATTTTGGTTATTCAATGTACTGTATACAAATGACAAAAATAAACATAAATTGATATAAATTATAGATACTGCTTTGTGTGTGTGTGAATTAGATTTGGTAGTGATCATTATTACTATGATTTTAAAAGTAGCCTGTATTTATCGGCAGGCTCATAGCCAGGATTTTTTGGGGTGGGGGTAGGGTGCAGGAATGCTGGACGGTTCGCACCCTTTCAATTTCGGACCCGTGCACTTTCGCCCCCTTTCTATTTCGCACCCGTGCACTTTCGCCCCCTTTTTATACCGCGGGTATTGTGCTGCTGTTGATTGATGCACGATCGATTGCTTGATCTCCCGGCGGTGCGGCGTAGTATGGGGCCGTCGGGCATGCACTTATTAAGTCATGATAAACCCGTGAAGGAAGCAAAGAAAGGATATTTTATAACAAAATAGAGGAACGATTTTTTTTTCTCAGTATATATTACAGGCCAGATATTTTAGCAGCAGGCTTACCCAAAATAATGAAATAATTAGAACTCAATGATAAAAATAGTAATAATAATAAATAGTAATAATAATAATAAATTTATATTTAATTATTAATTATAATATGTATAAAAACAGTGAAAATTTGTTCCAACTGACGACCAAAGGATGGATCCAAAAGGATACAAGTGTCAACAAGCAATGGATAAAATTAAAAACAATGAAAGTATGACACAACATCCAATGGGGAGTAACACAAAACATATAAACAAAGTTAATTTAATAATATAATATGATGATAATAATAATAATATGATAATAATAATAATAATAATAACAATGTTAATAATATAAACAAAGTTTATTTAATAATATAATATAATGATAATAATAATAAGAAGAAGAAGAATAACAATGATATGAGGATGAATGCAGATTATTTTTATCATATTCATTTATTATAAATTTTTTGTCTCTTAGTGAAATATTGTATTAGTCTATGTACATTTTTGCATTATAATTATCTTTTAACAAACTTGTATATTTTATATTTTAGTAATGTTTTAATATCCACACGGACATGTGGAAGATCAATATTGTATTGAACATGTTTTACCGTGTATAAATAAAGTTATTATTATTATTATTATTATTATTATTATTATTATTATTATTATTATTATTATTATTATTATTATTATTATTATTATTATTGTTATTATTATTATCCCTCACTTTTCTCAAAAAAATTGAGATTTTTATACCAAAGAAATTAAGATGAACTGAACAAATCTAATTGATAGAAATAAATTGATTGCTTAAAACTGTTTATTATGTGCAGCAACATCCAAAAACAAAACAGGGTTCAAAAGACAAAGCAGCTTTCTTGATTAAAAAAAAAGAAGAAAAAATGCACTATAAAAACGAAAAAAAGAAAAAGAAAAGAAAAATAAAGAAAGAAATTCATTTCCTTTACACGATCTTTATTATCTAAGAAATAGATGCTATATTACATTATTGACATCTTCGAGTTCAAACATCCCGCCTTAAAATTGTCGGCATATTTAGCAGATTAAGATATAAGATGTGCCGTGGTGTTAATAAAGCATCGTCATAATGAGTCCGTGATTGACAGGCCAGTAAACAAAATGAATCATGAACACATAAATGTCAATCATTTACAATGCAGAATTGGGTAGCATTTTTTCCACAAATGTGTTTATTTACTTTATGTTAGTTATTAAAACCATATACAGGGCTACCTATCAGATAAATCTGCTATTACAGGGGCTCTGTGTCATAAAAACAATATACATAACAATTTGTAGAATTATACATAAGCCCTATGTAAGAATTTTTTTTAAAACATAAAAATGCATAAACATCACAAAATCATACATCAAATATATCAAAATTCATTAAAAGTATTTACATTTCTTTGTTTTATACAATTTACGTAACACTTGTAGAAATATATATATTAAATTAATTAAGAACACAGACAAAATACATCATTCATTAAAAGACATAAAAGTTCAAACATTTGGTTCATTATTTACATTTCTCATTAAAACGAACAGAAAACTTTCCTGATTAATTACGATCGTACGTCAAGAGGCATATGGCACTTTTGCGTGTCTGTTTACGGTACCCTACCATTGATTGGACCCACACCATACCCGGCGCTTTCGCGTAAGTCATTCATTACATAATGGGTTGAAGGAGTCACACTTTATACAATCACGCGGCCGCGTGGCCCGGAGACTTGTCAAGCAATCGATCCGGTACGGGTGTGTTCTGGGACGAATATATGCGTGCTACTGCCTAGTCACCGTAGGCTACCATTGCATTGATTGAACCCATGTCACGCCCGGCGCTTTCGCGTACTAGTGACAGCCAAGGGCGTAAATCGGGTGGGGGACAGGGGGAACACGTCCCCCTCACTTTTTAAAGTGGGGGACACAATATCAAATGTCCCCCCACTTTTGGTCCCCACCCTAAAAAAAAAAAAAAAAAAAGGAAAAGAGAAGAGAAAGGAGAAAAGAGAAGAGAAAGGGAGAAAAAAGAAGAGAAAGGTTAAATTGCATGTAATTGAGTATGCCCATCACTGCCCATGCCGAAAAAAAACACCCGCACAGTCGGTTATATATAGGCCTGTGGTTATTTTAGGCATTGCGTGCGGGCCCGTCTATATGAGGGGCCTGTCACATTTTATCACCAAAAAAAAGTCAGTATAAAGATGGACTCATGGCATGCTGATTTCAACATCAATCCATGCATGCTTTAGTAACTTGTAAATTTCAAATCTCAAATAGGAAAACTTTTCCACAAAAGGCTTCATGGACCGTCATTTCACACATTTGTGGCTTTTTTAAACTAAAATTTTACACACTAATTAGACACCCTGCGTAGTGGGTAAACAAGTAGCCATTTTCACTTCTGCTTTCCACATTTGCCAATTTATGTAATTTAGGCCTATATGCCTACAATAATAGGGAAAACTTTTCCACGAAAGGCTTCATGGACCATCATTTCAAAACATTTTGGCTTTTCTAAACTAAAATTTTACACACTAATAGTGCCAAAATGGGCCATCAAATCGCTTCAATTAGGTATTCATTTTGGAAAAGTTTCTCAGACACCCCCCTCCTTCGCGCAAGCGCGACATTTTTACTGTATTTATTGATTTCCCCCACTGTCAGTGTGTCCCCCCCACTTTCACAAACGGATTTACGCCCCTGGTGACAGCTAATACTCGCGGTGAAGAAAGGTGGTGAAAGTCGGCACAACATTATCGCAAAGCTGCTGCAGGCATTTGTTTTGCTTGTGCGCATTTGTCTTTGAGAATTTTGCTAAATATTTTTTTCCATTAGTGTCATGTCAAAGAAGATCAATTCGGCAACATAAAGATGGGATAAAATTATAAATTATAAGCCATCATATTTTTGGCCATATCAATATTAGGCCCTAGCCTATAAATGTTATACTTTATAGGCCATAAATAATTGAATACTAAATTATATAGCCTATTATAAAGTACTAATAAGGTAACATAATTCTAATAACAATAATATAATAATAATTAATATAATAATAATAATAATAATAATAATAATAATAATAATAATAATAATAATAATAATAATAATAATAATAATATAATAAAAATAATTAATAGGCTTAAAATAAAATAAAATAGAAATGAAATAAAATAAAATAAAATAGGCCTAAGTAAAACAAAATAACAAATCAAAAACATAATGAATACCAATCTTTAGTCGAAGCACATTTAATATATCGTAATAATATAGGCCTATTAAATTCAATCGAACCGGAGAGTCCATCAACATACTATTTGCTTTTGTACACGCTGGACCCAGTACCGGTACTGCAAACACAGACAGACAATCAACACTCAAAAGTCAACCAATACTATACACATACAACACCCCACTGTACCGCCGGGAGTTGAAGCGATCGATCGTGCATCATCAATCAACAGCAGCACATTACCCGCGGTTTAAAAAGGGGGCGAAAGTGCACGGGTCCGAAATTGAAAGGGGGCGAAAGTGCACGGGTCCGAAATTGAAAGGGTGCGAACCGTCCTGTTTCCGGGTGCAGGACTCCCAAGATAAGGATTTTTACAAGAATAAAATCTGTACACATCTAAAATATGGACTTCGTTTAGTTTGGTAGTTTGGAAATCACAATCTTTCTAATATTACCCTAGACTACCCTGTAGTCCACTTGCCCATTGTGCATACTCTGGATATTGTATTTAAGCTTAAAACTCTGATTTAATTAATGTGTGCACAATTGATAGATTTTCACATCTGATCAGTCACCCTACTCCCTCTGTTTGTTAGCTTCCCAAGTGGACTACTGACATTGCCTTGCGGTTAAGATTTTTAACACGGGACTCTATGGAGAGTTAGGCCAATTTCTGGCCTAACTAAAATTGAACATGATGTAATGCATCTTTAAATGGATCTGCCTTGTGATTGGTCGCCCATACCTCGCTATGGTTTAAATCGTCTGGGCCCGCGCCATTACCATTAACTACACCGTAAACAACTGTCTGTGGTATTTGCGGCGCTTTTGTGTTGACGCGAAAGTTAATCTCTCCTCAAACATCTAGCGCGTACTTGTGGTTGATGGACTGATAAACAAGTATGCTTGACAGTGTGTTTTTAGAGAGCAAAGTCCAGGGGGTAAAGGTCTGCTTACAATTCAAAGTTCATAGTCGAAATTTCGGGGTTCGCTATCAATAAAGTGGTAGATTCCAAAATCTGAATTGTTCAGTAGTAAAGTGAGCCGTTATAATTATGCAAGATAATGTTGCATTCAATTACTTTTATTGTCACTAATCGTTTGATATTTTTAACTCTTTATGACCATTTTACTATTGAATACTTTAATTTTAATAAACATCAGTATAATTTTGAGTTCAACGAAATGGGTTCATCATGACTAATAATAACATTTTTAAAATAAAATTCGACTATGGCATAGTCTAATATTACCCCCATTCCCATATGTTAAAATTACAAAAAAAAATCTCTGGCCAATGTTTTATACCCCTTCAGATGAAAAATGCACAATTGAAATGGGACAAACAAATGGAATAAAACCCCTTCAGCAAAATGCTTGAAGAGAACCCTGCTGCTCAGTAACCAGCAGGGTCATGCATTGCAAGTTTGCAACCCCCTCCCCCACCCACGCACCTGTTCCCCAGGCATGGGGGGAAATTCCCACAGATCTTTCTCACCCCTAATAAAAAGCATTTTGACCCACAGAAATTCTTTTCCCCCATGACCCCCCCAAAAAAAAAAAAAAAAATTCTGGTGCCACCACTGATAATGCTCAAGAACTCGAACCAAATAATTGTTTCAAGAATTGGGGGTGGGGCACCATTATGTATCATAAGCCCTTAAGCTTGGCGCCAGTGCCACAACCCCTAGCTACGCCACTGCCCCTGCCCCCATGAGCCTTAAAGTGAATTTTGGTCAGGGGAGTGGCCAGGGGGAGACGGGGGAGATTACCCCCACAGATATTTTTCTGGGATAAAAAGGATAAAATGGGGCTGGCAAAGAGGAAAGTGTCCTTCATTTAACGAATCAAACCAATAAATTATGAAGGTTTTTTAAGCTGTTTTAAATTTGTGGGAATTTCCCGCTTTGACTTTGGGGAGACATGCTGTCCGTAAGAAGTAAATAGACTGAGGCGAAAACGATTTTACTCCCCACTTTTTTACTAATTTTCAAGCCAGTATATTATACGATTGCTTTACCAGGCAGATTAATAGGTAGGTATATTCTGATTCAACCAATTAAACCTTCACCTGAAGACAAAAAATGGTATTAAACATGTGAAAAGAAGAAGTCAAATACTAGTAGCTGGGCTATTTGGACCTTCCGAATTCTGCAGCTTGACAAACAATCAATCAATCAATCAATCAATCAATCTTTATTTCATTCAAAATTGATCAAACATGATCATTGAATGGCAAATTAGGGAATTTTCTGATCAAGTTGATACAAGTTGATACAACTATTGATGCATCATGGCATGGCAATATTGTAATATTTCATTTCCACAAAATGTTATGTCGGGGGTGGAGGAGGCAAGCGGCTACGGGATGCCAGGTACCCTATTCCCCCCAATTAGATGTCAATTGACAGGATATCGGTGACAGGGTCATCGGGTGAGAGAATGTTTTTAGGCATTCGGTGCGAGCAAAATGTAAACAATGTCACCAGTTGTCAGTAGCCTGGATTAAGGATAGACTCGATCAGGTACAAAAAAGTTAGTGCTATATTTTTCTGGAATCATGGCAGAGTAGTTCACAAAACTTCATCAATCTTTTGATTCGTTCTCAATACACAGGGCTGCACTACTACAGGTATAAAATATAATGGAACATACAGTAGATGACTACCTAGAGGCTGATGGGGACCAGGAGGAAGATGAGGAGGATTGGAAAGCACCTGTCATGATGGGAACAGATGATGATGCAAGGCAGGAAGCAACGGTTGCCATGGGAAACATTGGTGTGTGTATGTGGTAGATTTTAAGTTAAAAAGTTTAGAATACAAAGTATGCTGTATTGGGAATAGGAATTTGTATTTGTTTGTTTTGTTTTGTTCCACCATGTTTGAATGCTTCCTTGGTCTATGTAAAATAATGTTGAACTCTGGATATCGAGGGTTGAGAACCAGAAAGCGGGTCAGAAAGGCTTAACTCAAGAAATGCCATTAAGAGAAAAACAGGTTTTAATATTTTTGCAACTCACAATGTAAGTGTCTGATCTAACTCAAGTTTGGTCCTATTGCCCCCCTGGCAAAAATTGCATATTTGGGCCCCCGCCCCTAGTGCAAGGAAAAAAAAGAAAAAAGGAGGAGAGAGAGGAAAAAGAGAGGAGAGAGGAGAGAGGGGGAGAGAGAGGGGAATCCATACGACATGCAATACCATACGATTATTATTAAATAAGCCTGGCAAAAATTGTCTATTTGGGCTCCCGCCCCCCTAGTGCACTGCAGGGAAAAAAGAGAAGGGAGAGAGATGAGAGAGAGGAAAAAGAGGGGGAGGGGGAGGGAAAGAGAGAGAGGGAATCCATACGATATGTAGTTCCATACGATTAGGGGCCTATTATCAATACTCATAGATCCCAGGATCGTTTTTGACTTCTTGAAGACAAAGAAATAGAAAGCTTTTGAAATGCTAATTGCACAAAAGCACCAATAGAGCAGTAAATTGAATAATAAAAATAAAACAATAAAAGGGCCAACCCAAAAAGAAAATTCGAAAAAGGTGGTCAGGAAGGCTGTGTACGACATGTTTCTTATTGACACAAAATTGGCCGATTTAGTTATTTACCATTGAGCTATTTCAAACTTATAGGGCCGGATTTACCATTAGACCAGATGGGCCCGGGCCTAGGGCCCCTAAAATTGCCTAATGTATGTTCCCCAAAACACAATGTCATTGAACCGAAATGCGAAATTTTGCGCGCTTCGCAGTTCGCACACATTGGCCTTTACATAAAATTTAAGCAAAATTAACCTTCATTTTGGTCTGAAATTAAAAATTTTTAGCGCACTTTAGCCACAAAATTACTGAGAATTATGGCCAAAATTCATTTCTATTAAAATAAGTAATAAAAAAGCAAATTTTTCTCGCGGAGCGCGCAATTTATTTGAAAAAGTAATAGCCCAGTTTACCATTTTCCCTCTTGGGCCACTGTATTACAAAATCTAAACTTATTTCCTTTGTTTTTTATTTTTCTTTGATATATTTACTCTAAAAGTACACTTTCTTTTCGATGGGGGTGTGTCGCACCACCCACACCTACCACCATTTTTGTTTGGTGGATTTGGGCCCCCGCCCCATACAGGCTTGCCCCCCACCCCTGCAAAAAATCCCAGCTACGCCACTGTTTGTACCGAGGGTACCAAAAGTCGCTTAGAGAACATAGTAATATCTGTGTGCTAACAATATAGGTCCAATATGTTAGTGTAAACTAACATCAACTTCACAAAGTTACATGTAAATAATGATGTTAAATTGTTACTCTTTGAAATAGTTTTCTTTTATAGGTAATTATAATTTCTTGTTTCCCCAGAACACCAGAGAACCATTGTGCATATTGATTTGGATTGTTTTTATGCTCAAGTTGAGATGATCAGGAATCCTGCATTGAGAAACAAACCCTTAGGTAAGATATTTGTGGTTATGACAAACATGTAAAGTTTGTGTTTGTGTATGTTTATTTTTTCTAAGGACCTATCATACCTGCCATCCAAGGTCCAAGTCACATCCATGCAAGTAACCTATTTATACTAAAGTAAGTAGCTAAATCCCATAAAAGGCATAGGGGAGATAGGTGTCATCAATATTTGTGAGCTGGGAGGGACATAATACTGTTGACGACTATCGACTGATCTCACAAGCTGAAAGTATTTGTAATTTTATAACAAGGAATTCTGCTTCTTATTTAGTAGTGTAATATAGGATAAGAGGTACCAACGTTATCAAAATGATTGTTATTTTATATCTCGGGTATCCCTTGAGGAACACTTGATCAAACACTTTCTGAGAATATTTATGATAGCACTACCTTGGACACACAATTCAAGTTTGGTTTCTAAAAAAGTTGGTGATACCGGATGTGGGGCTGGGGGTGGGGATGGTATGTGTGGGGGGTGTGTTGTGTTAAAATTACCTTTAAAGCATAACTTTAACTACAGCACTTTATTTCTCATTATGCATAATGCAACAGGAATTCAACAAAAGAACATTGTTGTGACAACCAACTATGTGGCTAGAGAGCGCAATGTTGGGAAATTGTCCTATATCAAAGATGCCCTACAGAAATGTCCTGATTTAGTATTGGTGAGTGGAGAAGATCTAACCCACTACAGAGAAATGTCATATAAAGTTACTGGTGAGTACTTGCAGTGTCCTATTCTTTGTTCAACTTACACTACAAGATTCCTAATTGGACTGATTGCACAGGTACACCGTCGCTAAGGTACTTGGCTGGTACTGTGCAATACCAGGGGAGTACCAGTGTAGTACCAGTGCAGTAACACTGATGGTGAGTCCTGTACAGTAGCAGCATTGGTACTATGTAGGTACCCCGTGTGTACCAGTCAAGTACATTGGTGATGGTGTACCTATGCAGGCGGCCACAATAGGAATCCTTGAGTGTATAAATGTAGTTGGGTGCTGTACCTATGCCAGTAGTGCTTTGCATAATGTATGATAGAGGCACGCTTATTCGAATTTAGTTTAGCATTGGTCAGGACTTTATTGACATGCGCAGTAACAAAAGCTGAATAATTTTCAAGTTGAACAGAGTTTCAAGTTGAACAGAGTGTAGCTAGTATAAACCCATCTTTTAGGAAATGCATTTTATCCTGCAACTACTAAGCCAATTATTCACAAGCTTGAAGTGCTTTACATTTTACATTGGGCTATTATGTTTGAAATCTACACCCCTATGTAAAATTGTACTGCTATTGCATTGGATTTCAAAATCTTCACAAGCTTTAAGATATAATAGTTTTCCTTAGTAAGTTGAATGTAAAATGTGATCTTACTGAAACAAATGTTTGCTTTTCCTATGTATTAAAAATGTAATAGCAATATTTGGGAAGGATCAAAATAAACAAACAAAAACCTGTTAGAAAATGCTATGGTAGAACAAAATAATGATTTCTATGGCAGGGCTTTCCAAACTTTTATCCACTTGACCCAAATTTCAGTAGGAGCACCAGGCAAAATTTACAGGGGATGGGCAAAATTGCAAAGTCATGCAGCTTTCTGAATCCCAGAATGACTTTAAGGGGACAAATTTGTATGAAGTACACAGAAATTTACAATTTTAATCCTAAAATGGGCCAAAATAGGGTTACATGACCAATGCGATGGTACCCTGCACTTGAATGCAAGGCGATGAGAGATGAAAGCTGCAGGGAAAATATATATGCAGATCACTCATGAAGGAGTTGAACCCTTGCTTTTTAAAACAAGTTTTTTTAAAAGGTTTTTGAAGAATTGCTCACTAATTTTAGGTTGCAACCACAGTTTAGGAAGCCCTGTTCTATGAGAGGTAATTCTATCTAGACTATGATAGATGAGATTGACGTCATAGTCAAGTTTTGTTACCAATGTATTTATATATATATATAGACCTCTGGAAAAGGCAACCGTTACTACTAGTTTCACAGCATACCCTCACTTACGATCATTGGGTATACCGATCATCATCCGTCTTATGATCGGTATACCCAATGATCGTAAGTGAGGGTATGCTGTGAAACTAGTAGTAACGGTTGCCTTTTCCAGAGGTCTATACTTTGAATTAGTTTCTACGCTCACCTGTAATGGGTTTGAGCACTTTTAATTCCAAAGTTAGTCACCTGAAAAATAATACTTATATATATATATATACATATATATACAAATTGATTACTATACACTTATTTGCTGGAGCTGCTACACTGTGTCTCACGCATTACAGCGATCATCAGGCAACTGATTGCTGAGATGCACACACAAAGCTATTTCTTTTTCTTGGCACGGTTTGATGGTTTTGACCCGTGCCTGCACTTACTGATCAATTCTGACCTTTTATTTATGAAGCTCTTGAGATTGATTATTTTTATTATTTCCAGTTTTTCATCCATGCATAGGTTACACTGCCCTGATTGTCTTCTTTCTGTGTTTGACTCCCTTACAATTTCCCATTTAATTGAATATTCCTTGCCCTTCTTCTTTAATTCCCAAATGTGTTTCGATAGTTCTGTTTCTTTTTCATATTTTAAGTGCCTAAACGATTTTGTGTGGTTGTTGAATCTCTCTTTGAATGTCCCCTCCGCTAAGCCTACATATGATTTTTTTTCATGCTATCTGATTCTACTACTGCTTTATACACGATTTGTGATGATAGGCACTTTCCCTGCAGGGGGCAGCTATCTTTTTTTCTGCAGTTGCATTTTCTCTGCATTTTGCTAGGTTTCTTGGTGACATTGTTGTGCGTTTTGATTATTGCACCCATGTTGCTCATGCAACTGTAACTGACTTTGGCGCAGTTTCTGTTGAAAATTTTGTGAAGCTTGCTTCCTGGTGGAAAGTGCCTATCCAATAGTTTTAGAAATGTACCCCCAATGTTAGATTTTACATTTCTGCTATAAGGTGGATTAAACCAGAGTACTTTTCTCTTTCTGTTCTTCTTCTTTCCCTTACTGCTTCCATCTGTTGTACTGCCTTTACTATACTTTATTTTCTCCTTGTAACCGCTTTTGCTATAAGGCGCATCATTGTATGCTGTGGCAGCTTTGTCAAAGACTTCTTGATTTGAGGATAGTGTGGATATTCTTTTCTCAATAGCAGCTGGCATATGTCTCACAATGGATTTTGGGTGGTTAGATCTAGTATTTATGTACATTGGTTGGTTATTAGGCTTCATAAACGGCTCATGAACACCTGTTCTTAGGTCCATGCTTGCGTCCAGGAAGTCTACTTTCTTGAGGTTCACCTGCACAGTTATTTTTAGACCAAATGACTGGAAGATCCGTATTAGATTCTTCCTCATTCTATCGCATTGTGTGCCTGAGCACTTTCTGAGGACTGCCAACCCATCATCCCTGTAGAGGCCTATGCCAGCTGTGTTGAGCTTACTCTCGAGGTTGTGGAGAATAAACAAGCTTACCATTTCACATATCTCCGCGCCGTCATTTTCTTTCAGGTTGTTGAACCATTCTAATACCGTCTGCGTGTTCCTCCATTGATTTACCTGTATTGCGGATCTGATTTGATCGTTCATTCTGTCGAGCATACGTTTGCTTACTTTTCCCATTTCACTTTTTGTCGGATTAATTAACCTGCACTTTGGTTTATTGAGAAAGTTTTCCTTGTGGTCTTTCAGTGTTATGAAAGCTGGTTTCTTTGGTGTTGTGTCTAGCCTATCACTTAATCCAAGGTTGTTAGCGATAGCGTTGAACTCAGTGTTTATTTCATTGCTTACTTCCTCATCCGCTAATTTGTATTTTTGCGTAATGTTCTCATTGAGAAGTTTCTCGTAGCTGTCTCCGTTCATTTTGTACATGTTCCTTGTTTTGTCCCCTTTGACCAGTACCTTGTCTGTTGAATTTATTTCTCTTACGTCATTTGCTAGCTCTTGTTGAAAATGGTCGTCTACTTTGCGAAATTTTATATTGCTTACCATGTCCAGTAAATCAGTTTCAAAACCTGCCATATCATGAATTTGTGGTGGTGTCCTTTTTGATTTGAGGCCATAATGATCCTGGGTGCTGTTATCGCTGGTGTCACTATTGTCACTGTCATAATCCTCGTCTTCTTTGGTCAGAAAAAAGAATGCCCTCCATCGCATTCGTTTGATTACACTTTCTACCTTTTCTAAAAGCTTCTTTGTGTACTCTCTGCAAGATGGTAGTGGAATGTTTTATCCGAGTAGTTCAGAGTAAATAATTCCATGCTTTCGGATGTATAGTAAGTGCAGGCACGGGTCAAAACCATCAAACCGTGCCAAGAAAAAAGAAATAGCTTTGTGTGTGCATCTCAGCAATCAGTTGCCTGATGATCGCTGTAATGCGTGAAACACAGTGTAGCAGCTCCAGCAAATAAGTGTATAGTAATCAATTTGTATTACAGCTCTACCAAATACGGTATTGAGCACTCTTCCATGTTGATGATATACATTATATTTAATAATATACATATATATATATGTCTTGAACCATGCAGAAGTGCTTCAAAGATTTGATTCAGCTGTTGAAAGACTTGGATTTGATGAGAATTACATTGATGTTAGTTCACTCGTTGAGGGAAAATTGAAGGAACACAGGCAAGGAGAAGAGAGTGAAGCAAGAATAGCAGGGCATCTGTATAAAAATGGTAAGCTTTTACTTTATTCACATAAGCTGTTATAAAAAAGTATGTGATTCTTCAGGATTATTCCTTATTTCAGGATTTTTTGTTGTCAAAATTTACGCAATTTTATTGATTTTCAGCCCATTTCAGGATATTTTAGCCCAATTTCATGCTGTTTGTCAGGATTTTCTACTTCTTTCAGGATATTTCACAAGCTTTGAATTCTACCCCTGAAAAGAACATCTTATCATCCTCTATCATAGGGCTGGATAGCTC
Organism: Amphiura filiformis; assembly: GCF_039555335.1. Taxonomy (NCBI): domain Eukaryota; kingdom Metazoa; phylum Echinodermata; class Ophiuroidea; order Amphilepidida; family Amphiuridae; genus Amphiura; species Amphiura filiformis. The sequence goes on along the minus strand of NC_092642.1, from coordinate 49,318,766 downwards.
AGATGGTGGCGTACTGGTCTCGCAAACCAGAGGTCACTGGTTGAATCCCACTTCAGCCAAGTTTTCTTTGCTCCCCCGTTTAGCTGATGTAATTTTTGTCAGGATTTTGTCTGCAACTTGTAAGGTAGAGGATCCAATTGACAACCTTAACTCATCTAATCCACCCTTTTACCCAAAATCTGCTCAATTTGTAAAATCCTTTAAATCCTAGTTATCCGGTGGCTTTGATATGAGCAGTTAAAAGTTCATTACTCCTTTATATTTACTGAATAAAATGGTAGCTCTGAAAACTGCTCCTGAATTTCAGGCTGAAAGATGTACTTTTTGCTAAGTTGTGTATATAATAATGTGAGACTGAACACCAAAATAAACTTGTTTTATTTCAACAGAACCAATTCCAGAATGCATTTGTGGTTGCCATCAACGACTCGCCATTGGTTCCCAAATCGCTATGGAAATGAGAGAAACATTGTATAAAGAACTTGAAATAACTAGTTGTGCAGGAGTAGCGCACAATAAACTATTAGCCAAACTTGTCGGAGGGCAACATAAGCCTAACAACCAGACTGTGATATACCCTGAACATGCACATCAGTTGATGATAAGTTTGGGTAAAGCTACAGCAATACCAGGTAAGCAGCTTCTGTTTAAAATCCACACTACCCCTGTGGATGATTTTGGAAATATCTTCCACAGGGGAGTATGAATTTCAAATGGAATGACCAACATAATAGCAGCTCCATTTGAAACTCATCCTCCCTCAGTGGAAGATTCAGGTTAAATCTTTCTCAGAGGGTGTATGAAATTCAATTGGAGCTACCTAATGTTGTCATTCCATTTGAAATTCATACTCCCCTTGTGGAAGATATTTCCCAAATCTTCCACACAGGTAGTATGGATTTTAAATGGAATAGCCCATTAAGCCAATGTATGTGGCTGCCAATTGCAAGGTGTATGTGATGGAGTACCAACACTCATAATGGGGCAATTACATCAGTAGAGTGATGGTGATACAGGCATAATATGGCCAATGTTTATAAGTTAGATTTTGCATCTTTGATCCAATAATCCCAACACAAATTAGAAATCAGCTATCTTCACATATCCGTATCATGCCCAGTGGCATACCCAGAAACCGTAGATCCCAGGGTTCACAGCTGCAAGAATAGCCCTAAAATAGGCTGATTTTGCATATTTTAGGCACAGACCCTTGGAAGGGCACACACCCTCTGCACCCCCCTGGATACACCTTGCTGCCTTTTCCAGTTTGTTTTTATTACTCTACATCTGCAACTTGAGAATAAGTTTGGATGATAAACCAATTTAAATCCCAAATTCAATCAATATTCATTTGAAGCTTAGATCTGCATGAGGCAATGGTGTAGCTGGGGTGGGGGGGAATCAAAGGTGGAAATCTGCCCACCTGTGAGAAGTCCTGCACCCTTCTTGCCCACCAGTGAGATTTCTATGCCTTTTTTGTACTTTTTAGCCCATATTAGACCACTGTAGTCAAATTTTGCCCCTGGAAAGTTGCCTTGCTCCACTCACTTTACCTTACCCCTTCCTGACAGTGGCTACTGGCATGAGGGCAATGGCAACCCAAACTTTGCATTAGTTCTAGGGCAGCCTTTGATGTATGCATCCATTATTTGTCCTATCTAGGTATTGGCCACTCAACTGGAAAAAGACTAGCCTCAATGGGAATATCTACCATACAAGATTTACATGATGCATCAAAGACTGTGTTGGAGTCTGAGTTTGGTCATCAGCAAGCATGTACAATGCAGCAGTTATCACATGGGATAGACAAGTCACCTGTAACTGCCACAGGAGCACCACAGGTATTGGGTTATCCCAGTTGAAATCCATACATGTACCCCCTATGGAAGACATGACCTTAATCTCTACCACAGGAGGTGTAGATTTCAAATAGAGTCGCCCATTCAGGTCACCCCATTTGAAATTCATGCTCCCTATGTGGGAGATTATGGTATGGATTTCAACAGGAATAGTCCATTTCATCATGATTTCACTAGGTGTGTGAAAGGGTGCAATGTCTTGATTAATGCAGGTTTTCCATGTAAGGATGATGACAAATTTTGAAAAACAAATCCCATTTGATTTGTTTTTCCAAGGCCTACATATTTCAAAAAAATCTTTTATTAACCCTAACCCCTAAGGGCTTTCGGTGACGGGAAGGGAAAGAAGGAAAGAATAAAGAGAGAAAAGAAGGAAAGAAGTTGTTTGCTCTGGCTGGGATTCGAACCCGAGACCCCTCGCATGCCAAGCACTCGGTCGGCGACACTTTGCCACGGGTCTTGGGCTTCGCTGGCCAGCGAAACCGTGCCTATATATCACTTAGGGCGATTGCGTCATCACACGTGGGATGCATGCACGAACAGCGCATATACCAAGTAGTATTTTGTAGTATTCAGGCAGGTTAGGGTTAAGGAAGCCTATACTGAGTTTCGATAGTGGTAACCTAACCCTAACCCCCTAAGGGCTTTTCGGCGACGGGAAGGGAAAGAAGGAAAGAATAAAGAGAGAAAAGAAGGAAAGAAGTTGTTTGCTCTGGCTGGGGTTGAACCCGAGACCCCTCGCATGCCAAGCACTCGGTCGGCGACACTTTGCCACGGGTCTTGGGCTTCGCTGGCCAGCAAAACCGTGCCTATATATCACTTAGGGCGATTGCATCATCACACCACGTGGGATGCATGCACTGCAACAGCTTATATACCAAGTAGTATTTTGTAGTATTCAGGCGGGTTAGGGTTAAGATACACATTTTGGGTCCCCATCATTCAATATACTGAATCTGTTATATCAGTGAATGACTAACATTGATATGAGTGGATGGCGTGAAGGGGGTACTACATCAATTTTGTGCCTATTTTTGCATTTTTCAAAAAAATTATTGCACATTGGTGACAAGTAAGATATGTATACAACTGTTGTCTGTGCTGAAATAAAATTTCCAGTGCAGTAGTTGTAGTCCTTGCCCCTGTAATATACATATCTTAATTGTCCCCAATGCGCTATAATTTTTGAGAAAAATGCAAAAATAGGCACAAAATTGGGCAGGGGTGTAGTACCCCCTTAAGTAAATCAAATATCCAACTAAAAGTCAATGTTTTTAAACATGTCAGGTACATATAATATTTTTAAACGTAATAACTGTGTTTGTTTTACTTCCATTCTTATTTAGTCAATCAGTGATGAAGATTCCTTCAAGAAGTGCTGCACCTTGTCCGATGCTAAGGATAGAATGTTGGGAATGCTGGAAAATCTCTTAAAAAGGTAGCGATTACTCGCATACAGTGCGTCTGCATGGTTTACTTCGTTTGGGCGGCTAAAGTTGCCCTCGCAAAGTAAACCACACAGACGATGCAGACGAATTGCATGGTGAAACATGATTGAATTCCTAATGCAAACTCAGCTTATTTTAGGGCTTTTCTTACCGCTGTGCACCACAAGGTTACAACCATGCACCCCTGTGTCTAGCAATTCTGGGTACACCTCTGGTTAAGATGCAGTTCTGAACAAAAGCATATACAGCAACATTTTATATATTTTTCTGTCCCAGAACCCAAACTGCAAGTAAGGTTATACATAAAATGAACACTTAAACAGGGATTTTGATAATAATGTCAACTTTTTGAATGATTTCAGGAAATTATGAGATTCTGTAACTGTAAGTGCTCCTTGAGCCTGCAAATGATTGACATAAAAAAATTGAACAGTTCATATATATTCTTTAATGTACTCAATATCCATTTGTGTATTTAATTTCTTGTAAGGTTGAAGGCTGATGGTAGAGTGCCACAAACCATTCGTGTAACTGTCCGCAAATATTCATCACCCAAGCAATGGAAGCGTGAAAGCAGACAGTGCAGTCTACCTCCTGGTACACTAAAATCTCTCAGTAAAGGTAAGGCAGAATAAGATTGCTGAAGGAGCACATAGGATTATTTCAGCTGAAATCCGTACACCCCTATGGAGGACTTGACCTTAATGCATTACATGCTAGCTATAGGTTTCAACAAAAAAGGTCCAAGTTTTGAAATATTTCCTCAAACTCTCAAGAGCTATCTCAAGAACCACTGAACCAATTGTAAGCACACACTTAAGCATCCTCCCATAGAAATCCTGTCAGCAAATAAGGGCACATACCCGTAATTCTTGTTTGGATTTTCAGAGGAGGGAGCTTTCTATTTGTATGTGAAATTTACCCTAAGGCAAAGGTGCCCATGTGCACCATTAGGCAAATCAGTATGGTATCATAAACATTGCTATTCTATGTATACATAGATATAAAATGGGCTCAAAAAGAAACTTTTAATTTTTCACAAGGTCATATCTTAAAATCATGTCCATAAAAATGAACCAAAATTACACACAGGATTACTTCAATACTCTATTCTAAAAACATGTCAGAACAACAATATGCACTGACACAGAACCGCTCCTGGACCACATTCACAGGCAAATAATTGGCACCCAGCAAAAGAAATCTGTGAGAATGCATACAAGATCCTTACACATGTGATAATTTCTGTAGAGTTAGTGGAATAGTGTGGAACAGGGCTGCTTCTGCTTTTCACACACTTTCTTCATGAAACAGGTCTTATTCCACACTATTCCACTTACTCAGATTTCTTGTGTTGGGTACCAATTATTGGGCAGTGAATGTGGTCCAGGAAGCTGTTCCACATCAGTGCATTTTGCTGTTGTGTCAGCTGGACAATTGTTTGGTTACTAACCAGTTTTTAGAGTAGAGTATTGAAGTAATCCTGTGTGAAATTTTGGATCATTTTATGGACAGGATTTTAGGGTATGACCTTGTGAAAAATTATAAGTTTCTTTTTGAGCCCAGTTTAATTTGCCTTATGTATTTAATCCTCATTTCAAATTTTCTTTCAGATGAAAGTTCAACATTATCCAAACTGTTAGATACATGCATCGGACTATTTCATAAGATGGTAGATTCCAACAAACCATTTCATCTGACCCTTATCAACATCTGCTTTGCCAAGATGCAAGCAAACACAAAGACATCTGCTAACATTGACAACTTCTTCTCGCCAAAGGCACCTGGAATCTTACAGAAGACATCACAGCCTGAGACGTCATCAGCATCCAACGCCAATGTCATCTTCACTGGTGAACAACATCTAGGGGATAAAACATCTCAGGATGAAAGCTGTGTAAAGGATCAAGGTCTTAGTACAGAGACTGCTGATTTCAAGCAGCACCATACACCAGCTGCAAAAGACACTCATGTTGGAACTCTGGAGCATTTCTTTTCATCACCGAAGCGCAAAAGAGCCAAGATTTCCCACAATAATGAGGCTCCTACTTTCCCATCGCAAACAAACTCAGTTAAGATGAGACTTAACTCATTGGACAGCTTTGTATCAAAAATAAACCCAACATCATCACATATTAGTTCTAATATAAAAATTCCAAGCTCAAAGAGCAGAGCTAATCAGAATGAATCGGAAAGCAGGTATTTATGTTCACCGCAAGAAGTTGGAAACAAACATACAGGTGTGCACTCAAAAGCACTTGCTGATAACATTATCCCACCTGATGTAGACCCAAAGGTGTTTATGGAGCTACCATTTGATGTCCAGCAAGAATTAAGGTCTGAATTTCTCTCAGACTTAAGAGCTCAAAGTATTAATACAGAAATTGGTCGGAAAGATATATTTGGCTCAACACAGAATGAAAACGAACCATCCAGTAGCAGTTTTCTATCAGACTCAGAAGATCAATATGTAAGAACAAAACAAGATCGTACAGTAGTTGGACAAGTTCAAAATAAAGACGATACTTCAACCACACAAGGCATCAAACCCTGTGTGAATACTGCTTCTGTATCTCTTTCACCTTCCAATGTAGTGTGTGATGCAGCAACTGCATCCAACTCAAAATTTTCTGTGCCTGATGATGATGATGTGAGCATTCCAGCGGTGTAGATCTTTCTGTGGATGATGATGATGTGAGTATTCCAGCGGGTGTAGACCCTGTCGCTGATGATGATGTGAGTATTCCACCGGGTGTAGATCCTTCTGTGGATGATAATGATGCGAGTATTCCACTGGGTGTAGACCCTGTGCCTGATGATGATTTGAGTATTCCACCGGGTGTAGATCCTGATGTGTTTGCTGGATTGCCAGCAGAAATGAAACAAGAATTGATTGGTGAATGGAAGCAGAGAACATATCAAATAAGTTGTGTAGATTTAAGACATGGCGCTGGTAAACGCTGTCATGGACAGGCAAGGGGAAAGCAGAAAGGGAAGAGTATAGCAGACTATTTTAAGAAATAAATAATAAACACCAACTCTGTTCTGTAAATATCCTGAATGACAGGTAGAAGTTGTGAGACCTGTCCATAAGGCGATGTACTAACATTGGACAGACCTTTCAAGTAGGGTCAGTTCAGCGTTTTTTGTTGGTTTTTTACAAATATCGTATTGTTCCTAATAAGTGCCCAGTCTCTGTTAAACGAACACCCAAAAAAATTTCCAAAATGAAAATTGAAAAAGCAATCAAATTTACCATTATTAAATGCAAATATACATTAAGAATGTTAGATCATTCCTAGGTCTCACTGGATATTTTAGGAAATTAATTTCTCATGATGATAAGTCATTCCACCTGCAAACAGAAGCGTCTAAAACTGGAATGGGTGGTGTTATTTTGGTCATTTAATTTAAAAATGTACACAAAAAATTGATCCCTATAAATAAACGCTCACCCTTCATGTAATCTCACGGCCCGTGGGCGCTTATTAGGAACAATACGGTAGTCCCACAAATCACACTCACTTTGCTTGGGACTTTTCATTCAAAATTAGTCTACTTTCCAGCTAATTTTACATGCATATAGCAACAACAAAAAACAAGCCAATATGCCAACTTAGGGTCATTATACAGATGACAAAGATAGAGATAGTTTTCATTATACAGATTAAGAGTTGATGGGTTTTCCATTGGACAAGTTTAAAAACTCAAGCTCTTTTGTCAGGAATATATCTGAACTTCTTCAGTACAAAACTCTTAGAAGGTATACTCATAGTCTAGCCCTGTGTCTGCAGAGTATCAGAAATCACTTTACTTGGAGACACTTGGGTAAGAGGCAGCCGACTATATGACATCCACTAAGTAGACATGGGGCGCAGTCTGCTACTCCAGGGACGGATTTAAGCAGTGGCCCGGTGGCCCGGGGCCAGTTGAATTTGCCTCGGGCCAGTAAACTTCCAACAATGCTGGCCCGGCGGGCCACTAGATTTTTGATCCTGATATAACTCATATGAGGCAAGATATAATCAGTGATGGACACAATTGGACACAGTTTCTGCTCAACTTGTCACCAGTGTGTAATTTATATTTTTATTTAATGATTTTTTTTGTCTATTTATTCTTACCCTTGCGTTGGAAATATACGGCCGCTTTTTACGGTGATAGGCCTACATACTATTTCCAAGCTCTTTTATGCTCTATCTGATGATGATAGCGATATCGCAAATACCGCATACTTGAACCTTTTCTTTTGTGAACTTTTGAAACTATAGTATAGATTAAGGAAGGACTACTGACTGAACTTGTGTTAGTGACTAGTCTCTCAGTATAAAACAATTAAAATGTTCAGGGTTGCTTGAATTAAGGTGGCACCATCCTGGAAAAAGATTTATAGGGTCCATGGTGGCACGTTAACACACAAGTAACATGTGTCAAGTTTGGTAATTGGTAGTCTCTAACTTTAAAAGTCGCATTGGAACGTGCAGGCCCGTAACCAGGATTTTTAAAAAGTGAACTTTTGTTCAAAATTTGGACCTTTTTGACCGACAAGGACTGAAAACCTCTATTTTTCGCTGCTACGCTCGTGAATGGCACTTTTTGGGTCAAAATAGGGGACTTTGTTTTTTGGCATTTGGCGAGGGGGGGGGGGATGTTGAAGTTCTTTATTTGCACTTTTTGCAGTAGAACATATTGAAAAACTTGGGCCAGTAAATTTATTGCAGGGCCAGTAGATTTGCCGTTTCACTGGCCCGGAGGGCCAGTAGAAAACTGAAACCCAAGTCTGTCCCTGTGCTACTCTCTATTCCCGAAAAATACAGCAATGATTTTTTTGGATAAAAGAAATATTATCATGTTTTGCCAAATAAAACATAGCTAAATTCTAATCCTTTAGTTAATACTAACTGACAAAAAAAGTCAAATTTCAATACTTATGCAATTTTAGGGAAAATTCTTATTGCAATCACAAAATTCAAAAACTTGGAACAAGTCTTAGTACTCAAAATCTTGACAGTATAGGCTAAGAGTTTTAATATCTAAATCTTATATTGATCTTGATAATTTATTATAAAAGAGATTAAAAAATGTGTTTTCCAAAAAATTAGATTGCATAATCTGAAATGTGTCTTTGTACAAGTCTTTGGACTTGATTGTTAAAATATACAAAAATACCCTAAAAAAGGAGGTTTTTGGCCCTTATTTTCAAAGGTGACCAAATAAACCATTTCACTTTTATTCCATGTTCAATCAACTTTCAGAAAAGACACCAAAACCCGGCTTTGGATTGCTTCCCGTCTTTAAAGTCATAGACCTGGGACAAGTCTTGGCATTTAAATCACATGTAGGCTAAAATATAACCTTTGTTTTCACACTTTTGTGTTTCTTTTTTAAAAAAATGGTTATTTGCTTGTATTTTATTATTTACATAATTATGTAATATGTTAATTTTTGTTAGATAGTGCCAACCACAAATGATCAAATAGGGGACCGTGACAGGTTCTCTCTGACATCACAGATCATAGTGATTTAAGTGATTATAAAGGCCAAACAATATGAAAATAATTGAAAATGTATCTTATTTTGTTTATTTAATGATTATTTGCTCATTTAATCACTATTAATCAAGTATAACCCAAGTAATGCATAGGTATGCGCATACAGGTTGTATCAAAATGATTGGTACTCATCAATATCCAGTTAGTATGGCCAAGACTGGTACCTCAAAATGCAGCATAACATCCACCTTATTTGTAGATTTATGTTATAAAAGGTCATACAACTAATTGTAGTCATTTCAAGATTGAGGATCTAATGTTGAATTTGGAAGGAGCAGACATTTCATTAGACAAGAAAACTGATGGGTACCAATTATTTTGATACACCCTGCACAGTGTCATCGCCCGATATCTTCATGGCAGAAATCGCCATGGTAGGTTGAATCCACCGCCAAAATTGGCACTTCCGATATGTTATTTTCTTTATATTTATATTATTTTTATCTATATTTTATTTCATACATTGAAGTAACATTTTATGTCAAATATTTACAGATAAAAACGTTTACCAAGTAAAACACAAAAATGCTTCTGTAAAATGGAGAAAATTCCATTTATGTTAGTGTTGCATTCTGCCGACGAAATGGGTATCAAATATTCAAAAGGGCTTCAAAGGAAGCAAAAAATGCAAAATTTGAATGGTGTATATTTGTTATAGTACAATATTTGTCAAACATAACTTTGCAAAATTGTCATATGAGGGGTAAAATAATTATTATAAACTTAGAAAGTTTCTTTGTCTTTGACGAACTGTAATCACTTTGAGATGCAAAAATGCAAAATTTGAATGGTGTATATTTGTTATAGTACAATATTTGTCAAATACAACTTTGCAAAATTGTCATATGAGGGGTAAAATAATTATTGTCAACTTAAAAAGTTTCTTTGACGAACTGTAATCACTTTGAGACCTTTTAATATATTAAAAGAATTAACATTACCTACAAGCTTTGTTGTGTTGTTTTTTATTGTCTGCTGGATATAAATTATAACTAGAACAAATTTATGAAAACAAGCTAGGGGAGGGGGCTAGCAGGGAATCAGTCCCCCAATAATTTTGGTGCTGGCTTGAATACTCTTCAGCCAGTGGCGTAGCGATGGGGGGGGGCAAGGGGGCACCGAATTGACTAATTCAGCATCGATTCTGCGCCCCTCCAAGTGATGAAAGTCAAAATTTCAAAAAGACTGATATTCAACTTCATTATAACCAAAATTAATTAGTGGGTATGCCCTATTGGTGCACATTTTTGTGTGCTCCGTGTACAATTGTTTTTAAAAAAAATTATTTTTTTTTTTTTTTTTTTGGGGGGCTATTATGTATCACAACCCCTAGCTACACCACTGCCTTCAGCGCTAGTAAATAGTAGTATAGAACTTAGTATTTTGTAGTACCTGGTAGTGTTAGTGATAAGGGGCTGTGCAATAATGAGCCGGAGGGGTAAAATGTTCAAGCGGCCTGCCAAAAATCGCTGCCCCCCCCCTCTCGGCCAGCCAAAAATCACAGATATATACTGCGGGCGCAACAAGCAGAAAAAATGTTTGCTTCTGCCGGAGATAATCGAAGATATGATACAAACTCAATACAAAATGTTCAAACGGCAGGCCAAAAATTGATTGCCCCCCTCTCAGCTCTCCAAAAATCACTTTCCCCTCTCAGCCTGCTAAAAAATCTTTGCCACCCTTTGCACATGACAAAATTTTGGGATCCCAATTTGCAAACCTAAAATCTAAAAAACCTAAAAAGGCACCCCATAAATGTGTGCCAAAATTGCTTACCCCCCCCCTCTTGGCTTGCCAAAAATTGCTTCCCCCTTATGGCTGGCCATGATTTCTCCCCCCTCTACACCAAGTTTTGGGAATTTTACCCTCCCACCAGGGCTCATAATTATTGCACAGCCCCAAGGCTAATTTATACTTGTCATGGATATGATACAAACTGTTCAAACAGCCGGCCAAAAATCGATTGCCCCCCCCTCAGCCTGCCAAAATCACTTCCCCCTCTCGGCCTGCTATAAAATCTTCCCCCCCCTCTTTGCACATATGCCAAATTTTTGGGATCCCAATTTGCAAACCTAAAAAGGTCTAGATCCCGGGGTCTAGATATTATGTTGCGGCCATGCAACTAGCAGGAACATTCAAGTTGCATATTTAAGCGTTTTCGTAGTGTTTTCCTAAGCCTTTTTGAGCGTTTTATTTAAAAGGCGCCCCATAAATGTGTGCCAAAAATTTTGCACCCCCCTCTCGGCTTGCCAAAAGTCAAAAATTGCTTCCCCCTTTTGGCTGGCCATGGCCGGCCATGATTTCTCCCCCCTGACCCTAGCCCGAGGTACTCACACCTCTGTCACTACGATTTCCACTGAGCGACGTAGGGCCATGATGTGTCGGGCTACCCTGACCCCAATGTTTGGGAATTTTACCCTCCACCAGGGCTCATGCTCATAATTATTCCACAGCCCCAAGGCTAATTTATACTTGCCAGGGTTATGATACAAACTCAATACAAAATTTTACTCATTCTCTCCATACCAGGGATCTACATATTCCGCCCAAATTTTGGCCCTTTTTCCTGTTTTCCTTTATGCCATGGTCCATATCACAAATCAGATCTACTACCACCTGCCACCAGAAAAAGTGAATTTTATAGCGCCACCTGTTCTCTGGTAAAATTAATTAACGATCACATCATCCCCGTGTGCCTCAAATTCGCTCCTGACGTATTCCGCTACCTGTGAGAAATTGAACTTCGATTGCAGAATGACAGTGATTGTACCAGTTTTGCGAAAACATTGGAAAAATCTGCTAATGCACGGATGCCCTACGAGATGTAAATGATAGTGGTAGTATATTTGAAAAAATGGTGTTCTAGATGTAGAATTAGAGGTTAAACGTATGTAGTTAGGAAGATGGAGAAGCAGTTACGGTGTACTATCAAGTTGTTGGATGATCAGTTAGGATCTATAACCGTTGAATTCCCGGTAAGTACTCAGTAGTCAGTAAGCTTTACTTGTTGTTTTACTGCTGATGAGATTGAGATTCATGATTCAGCATGTTGTTCATGGGGATGCCCGGTCCCCGCACTCCGTGCATCCATGGGTATTCATGCTCGTCGAAAATTTCGCGAAATAGGGGGTGTTTTCAGATGAAGAAATGCGATTCGCGAAAACACAAAAAAGGGTGTTTTTTCAAACCACGTGTTCGCGAAATTGAAAATAAAAGGTATTTTCATGGAGCAGCCTACGTGTTTCTGTCAGAAAAGGGTATGTTAAAAATATCGTTCGCATTTTAGCGAAAATAGGGGTATTATCGAAGGGCAAATATTTCGCGAAAAAGGGATGTTTTTCCCCTAAAAACGCGAAATGAGATGCAAAAGGGGGTGTTTTTAAAGTTCAGTAGGCTGTGCTAGAGCTGTCTGTATTTTATTACAATATTTTAATACGTATACATCCCAATATTTTTTTTCGTATGTCATACTTGTAGTTGTAACGCATGATGTGGTAAAATGATGTTGTACCAAAAAAATTTTGGTACAATTTAATACCGAATCAATAGGGCATATAGTAGGTATCCCAGGCCCTGCCAGGCAAACCTTAGTTAAAGCAATATTATAACATTATCATACAAAATAGATTAGCATTTCTTTGACATAAAATGTTAATTTTTACTGTCAGATATATCCCCTTTTATTTTTGAGCCGAACAACTACGGCAAAGCAAAGAAAATTGGAATTTACTACCAGCGTATGTATGCCAATCGTACCACTCCTTCGGTCATGTTATGGTACGACCCTTTGTTGTGTAGATCACCGTCCCGCACTGTGTGTTATGAACATCGTGTATGCGTTCGACTAATAATTCCATCGTAATAATAAGCGCGGTTCGGCGCTTTATTCAAAATCTCGGATTTTGACAAAACTACAACACCTAGAGTCTTGATTTTTGCAGGGTATATTGGTTTAATAAAGTACAATATAATTGTGTAAAAAAATGAATTTTAAAAAATCAGTGAGGGCGTCCTCAACACCAAATGTTATAATATGGCTTTAACACATTTGCTATAATCAAATTAAGTAATTCTTGGCCAAACTGGAACATGCGCGTTGCGTCCATGTAGTGTACTAAGCGTAATACGCAGTGTAAGGCGTGTATACTTTCTTCTGTACCAGCGCTATATTGGCGTGTTTATCGCGGAACCACTAGCGTTCACTGTGTTCCAGTTTGGCCAAGAATTACTTAATTTGATTATAGTCAGCGAAATTCGCCAAGACCGGGGCCCAAACACAATGCATATTTACATAGAAATTTGATTTTTTTTCGAGAATAGGTTGGTGAAGGAAACCTACATAAATATGTTTTCTATCAAGTCGCACATGGAATTTTAGAGGGATTTTGATAGCAGTTCCATTAAAATAAGCTGCTATCGCCATGAGACTAAGATCTAGAAATACCCCTAAATGCCGTTTTGGGGAATTTTGCTAGGAGAATCTGTTGGATGAAAGTCAATCTTTGACAAGATGTAACTTTGTTACGGAAAGTGCTATGACAAAAATGTTTTCAGTTTTGCCTTTCTTTACTCCAGGGCTTTAATTTGATATGTAAAATGATGCAGTTTGATGGCAAATTTGAATTCACCTAGCATACCTACATATAGGTGTAATTTGTTAGACTTGAAGTTGAGTTAGGGTTTAGGGTTAATTTTTAGGGCAGTCTTAACATCTTGTAATAAGAGAGTTGCAATCGCTCTATTGTGTTAAATTATAAATGGATAAAATATCGCATCCCGGACATAAATATACAATTTTACACCGGCGTGTCCAGGATCTTTTCCTGCTGGGGGGTCCGTGTTTCTACGGTTCATATAGTTCGTCATTTTAGCGTGGGTTTTAAGTTGCCTAATGATAAACAGGAATTATCGTTCTAAAATTGACCTTGAATAAACGCCCCCCTTGGGAAAATGTGATGCCCGAGCGTTTATTTGACGAAATCTGGTATGCATGCATTGATTTTTGTCATTTGCAGTACCGTATTCGTTCCATTAACCTCCCATGCCCCTTTAAGCACCCACCCAGTGACTTTTTAACAAACTGATATTATTAACTGCCCATGCAAATCTGCCTCAATGTCCGAACCATATCATGGCACACTTATGATGACGGATGAATATATTTTAGCCATTTTTTAAATTTTATGTAATGTAATTATGTAAACAAATTGATGTAAAAAATAAGCGACTGCCCAAGATACCTTTTTCAAGAGCCCTGGGCGGTTAATGAAACAAATACAGTACCGTACTTGATTTGATTTGATTTGATTTGATTTGATAGATAAATAAATGATTTGATGGATTTTCTTGCCAATGTGTACATGCTTCACCTGACACTAATTTGTATTCATATAGATGTGTGCAGTGCAATGAGATCTGCTAGGCCTTAAATAAATTTTGCTCAGTACAATTTAAATTTCACCATGTTAGAGGAAATGGGGAGTAAATTTGCTCGGATACAACTTGATTTCCCCATGGTCCATACTGTGACTAACACAAAAAACAAGCTACTGAAGATTTTTATAAAAGAAAAAGTTCTGTGTGCATATAGGTGCATGCACACACAAAACATAGCATCAGAGGTTGATAAGCTTACATCTACTGTCTACTGATGGTTTTGGACTGTGTTCCTGAACTGAACTTCTTTTAAATTCCAGCAATACATTCATCATGCCTTAAAAGAACTCCAGATATGACTCCTGATATTTGCACTGGATCTACATGAAGTTGGTTGGGGTGGGGCACTCAACACATGATATGGCCAATGGCCATGTATGGGTATGCTCCCTGTGAAGACCCTGTGTGTGGATGGACTGCACAACTCCAAAAGACCCCTGAATGTTACCAAAGAAAGACCATTGCTTTTGATAATTTCAGCTCTAAAAGACCCCTGAATTACTCATTCTTCACATGTCTAGGGGTTTTCAGGTGATTTTCAACTGGAAAGCCAATTTAAAGACCCTTGAATGCCTTGATTTTGACTGCTCCCAGCTCCAAAAGACCCTTTTTACTGGTGCGCTGTCAGCTCCCAAAGACCTGCCACTTGAAATTTGGGGTAGCATACCCACCAAAATTTATGATATGCCCCCCCTGGGAATGGGCCACAATATCTTGATTTGAATGATTTCCCTTCCCCACAACTGAAGCCAACTGGGCATTGATTCCCCAAATGGTAGACAAAATTAGGGGCCATGGTAACTCCCACCTTTTTGCTCTGTACATGCCCCTGCCTAACTCACTAGTAATTCAGATAAAATCAGGAAATGAGCCCAAAACGTCCTAACATTTTGAGTTTTTTTAATTGTACACATCAGTGTTCCCTCCCCAAAAGTTATTTACAAGTGGCAAAACATTCAGAAGAATAATTTACAGAAAGTAGCAAGTCACTGTCAGTTCCTTACCCCGAAACTCCCAGTTGACCCAGTTCCACGCATGATATACCATCTTTGGGAAGAGAGGATTTGATCTTGTCATTCAAAATTGTCATCATTTTGAGATTTCTATTCTTGTCTGAATATATCTATTTATAAATCTGTAGATTGAAAAGGATCTCCTCCTATTGATTGGAGATTTCTCTGGGGTTGTACTAGATTTATGCTGTCAGAAAAAGTTAAAATCTACAGCCCCATCTAGGCTTATTACTGGAAGTTTTTCATTGATGTATGCATTGTGAATATTTGTAGGGGAATATTGCACACATTATCTATGTGTTCAACTTAATTGTACATAACATGTACATTGTACTAAGCTACTGTATGTAGAAGAAATCTTCTTCCTTCCTTTAATTTTGCATTGCAAATTTACTGACAATTTCTGATTTGTATATTTTTATTTCAAAGTTTTAGAGGCCTGAGCTTTCTATCCTAGCAGGATCTGTATCAAAGGCAGATAAAGATCCTGTTAGGATCGAAAGCTCAGGCCTCTAAAACTTAACGGGCTATTTTTGTGGATAAGCAGTTTACAACAGCTCACTTTTTAACATTGTATATTTTAAACAGATCTTTGCACTATATACATTGTATGTCCAGGCCCGTACACAGGATTTTTTTTGGGGGGGGGGCGGTGCTGATTTTGAAAAAGCGGACTTTTTTTCAAAGGGGGTGATTTTGTGAAAAGTGGACTTTCTTCCCAAAATTTGGACCTTTTTTGACAAAAAAAACGTAAAAACCCTGATTTTTTTGCTCACTCGCAAATTGTGATATTTTGGGAATTTTTGTATACTATTGCCGCACCCTCCCCCCTGCGTACGGGCCTGTGTATGTCCAAACATGGAAGTATTCTCTAGTACTTCCATGGATGGGTAGACCCTTCTTTCCAACATTATCTTTTACCATTCTACCTTAGAATTTATATGCATTATATAGATTTTTTCTATTTACCTACCGTAAAACCTTGTCTACAAGCATATACAGTGTTTTTAATTCAAGCTAAATTAATACAAAATAGCCGTAAATATGCCATTGCAATAGATTGATCTTGTAATACTTGTTAAATATATATGCTTGTATCGGTAATTTATTTGCTCAAATTTCACAATGTTATAATTTTGTTTATGGAGGGCTCCTGGATTAATTTAGCTTTTAGATTTTATCAGATTCATAATAATATCTTATTTCAATATCAAATAAATCATGATTTTTTTCCCAGTCAATTCCTTGTGCAACCTATTGGCAACCCAGGCAACCTATTCCTAATTCAAATTGAAGAGCTGGCGCCCCTTTTTGTACTAATTTGCAGTTATTGTTCTATACTAATATTCCATGATGTATATTTTATTATTGTTTAAATACAGAAAGATGCCAAAGGTCGTTATCTTCTCAACAAAGCATGTGAGTCACAGAGTCTAGAGGAGAAGGATTATTTTGGTCTGCGATATGTTGATGGTGAAAAACAACGAGTAAGTAGTACAAGTAGTGTGCATTTGCAACTCATGCTGGGAAATATATGCCAGCTATGGGGCCACATAGAAGCCTGCATTTTAGTCTAATTCTAGGAAACAAAATCTACAGCACTCGATCCAGTTTAGCCAAAGGTGTGCAGTGGTGTAGCCAAGGGGGGGGGGAGGGGCAGAGGGGACAGCTTCCCCCCTGTGAGAAGTCTTGCCCTACTCTTCTCTTACCCTCTTAGAAATCAAAATCATATTCAAATTGAGCATAGCTGATCAACTCGATGTTTTATTTTCACATACAGCAATGGAAGTATTACTTCTAAAAAAGGCCCTATTTGAATTTTGAGAATAAAGGTGTTGTTTTTAGATGCTGTCATGCATCTTATTGTCTCATACATGTATAACATGGTGACATCATAAACAGTTCAACCAAAAACTGATACAAGAATGCTAGAAACATAATATATTTTGATAAAATGGATGGTTTTTATGATTTTTTTTAGTCTTGAGATTACAAGAACATCATCATGTAATGTGATGTTCATACATTCTGCTTTACATGCAGTCCCGTAACCAGGATTTATTTGGGGGGGGGGCTGATTTTGAAAAAGTGGACCTTTTTTTCTCAATTTTGGACCTTTTTGGACTAGGGGGGATTTTGAAAACGCATTAAAACTCTATTTTTCGCTCATTACGCTCACAATTGGGGTAAAAAAAGTGGACTTTTTGGGCCACCCAAGCACCCAGCCTACCTATACTCGGACAAGAATTTGCAGAATAAATTTGCTTGTATGTGTAGACTGTGTACTTACTTTAATTTAAGTTACATCCTTTGTCCAGAGAATTACATCCTTTTTTACAGCCTGTATGCCCATTCTGTCTGATCACACTCTCCAATGTAAACAAATCTAATTTCCATTTAATTTCCATAAATAGGCCAGCTATACAGCTATGTATGTGTCAGCATATTTAACGACTGGTGCATTACTTTTTCAACATGACACCTCACTAAGAAATAAGATAATAATTTCATTAAGTTTTATACATATGTATCAACATTAAGCATTGACCCTCCTGTAGAAATATGAAGTCTTCTTAAGACCAGTCGTGCAGGATTTAAAAAAAAATTGTAGCGCACTGTATAATTCTAAAAAATAAACATGACCTGTTATGATCAAACTGATCTATTTATATTCATAGAGCTATTATGAAAATAAATTTATAGTATTAAATAGTCGTCACTTGATTGCTTTTTAAATCACAAATAATTTTGCTGGATAAGCAAATTTTTAAATTTAGCGAACACATATACATTGATAGCAATCTGTTGATAACAGCATTAATTAAAGTTGATTTTGGGAGAATTTACAATGTCATGTCAGCCTCTGATTTGCAACAAGTGAATGAATTAAACTGTTGTATTCATGTCATGTCTGTGGGACATTATTGGGTCTCAGGTGGGTAGACACCAAACCAATGCCTTGGCATAGAGCATAGAGTGAATACAGATGAGCACATGCTTTGGTACATTGTAATTTGGAGCATTTGGAAAGTCGGTATTGTCGTGTCGCACCTATGACATACATGTACGACTGATCACTTGATATTTTCACCGATAACAAGTAAAAATTCCTCCGAATATTGGTCCAGTGGTATCAGGGAACCTACCGTATTTCGTCAAATAGTCGCCCCCTCCCTCAATTAAACGCCCCCACCACTTTATTCAACCAAGATGTTTCAAAAATGCCGATATTTCCATGCCATCTTATGTAGTAAGCTTACCAAGTTCCCTACATGGTCAATAATAGCGTCAATAATTCAACAAGACTTTAAGCTCATTTGGTCACAAAATGGCTAAATATAATACGGACTTTGGTGAAGAAACAAGCAGCAAATGGGAGCAATTCACAGAGGTCTCAAAAAGTGAACCAGACACTTCAGGGGTGCGCACCACCCAAAGAAAGTCCATTGTGCTTCATTGTTGTTTTTAATAAATTAGTCAATAAGTTCATCATGTATCCAAAATTGTATTTAAGAGGAAGCTTAGGACAAGCTTGTCTTTCTTAGTCTGACGAGTAAGGACTTTTTATCGTGTATATCCGGAGAAAAAAAGGTCCTTCTTGTAAGTCGGACTAGTCTTTTTTGCTATGCTGTAGTACTGTTTACTTGAGGAATTCATGGAAACTCACCTTGCGAGTTTTCTAGTGATTTTCCAGTTGTATAAGGCCAAAAAAAAGATTTGTCTCAAAGTTTACGAGTGGTTTGAAAACAAATGTGAAATGCAATTTTTTTTTTTTTTCCGACTTGGTATTTTTATGTTATTTTGAGAAAAAATGTCTGATTTTCGCCGAATTTTTCCGGAAATATAATGGTTTAGACTTAGAGTCCACAAAATTGATACATGTTTTTGCTTTGGGAATACTTAAAAAAAAAAAATTATACTTGTCATGTACTTGTTTAGGAGTGCATTTTCAAATTAATGCTTTTATGTCATGTGTAGGGTGCCTTTTGAAAGTCCATGTTCACAGATGATACCCCCCATGTCAATGTCAATTGGCCCCTGGGATTGTAATTAGAGGAAGTTATTAATTTCAGGATTGGTTGTAAACATGGGAAATTGTGGAAGTGATGATAATGTGATGCGATCAAGCAAAATCAGTCGGAACTCGGAAATATTAAATTTTCAGTTTCTTATAGGATAGTAAAAAGCGTTTACAAAGCTGCATTTTGCAGAAAATAACATTGAAATTGAACAACCAGTTTTTAGATATATGAGCAATTGAAGAGTTTCCAAAATAAGAGGAAACAAAAGGAAATATTTCCTTTGTCTCCTTTGTGGAGTTACCTTGCATTTTGAAATCCACATTTGTGACCATCCATCTCAAACCGCTTGTAAAGTTGGCAAATTGTATTTGAGTTACAGTGCAAAATGTGTATAGAGGTTGTATTCATATGTCCCTAATGTTTGTCCTACATGTTTCTCATTTTAGTCCAGTCAAACACCAATCTTTAATCCTATTGTTGAAGAGGATAATAAGCTTATACTTATGTATAGAATAAGTAAATAGCCTAAGTCTTTGTTTGCTTTGGCTAAATCCTGTTCAAGTGGTGGGTTAACCAACAATTAACAATGAGAGGACATTCCTGAACCTCATTGAGTTGGGGATGATTTGAAGTGACTGCCAATTATGACCATTTGATATTTAATACCAGCAATGTGGAAAAAAAGAAATAATGTAGTGCCAAAATAATGTACCCTTTTACTGAAGGAGCAAAGTTTAACAAGTTACAACTCTGGTTCT
Organism: Amphiura filiformis; assembly: GCF_039555335.1. Lineage (NCBI taxonomy): Eukaryota > Metazoa > Echinodermata > Ophiuroidea > Amphilepidida > Amphiuridae > Amphiura > Amphiura filiformis. The sequence continues at coordinate 49,298,678 of NC_092642.1, read as the reverse complement.
GGATATCGTTTGAAGACAAATGATATATCATTGTAAAGCTTATGATATATACGGTATTTCTAAACACGGAAGAAAACAAATTTGACCAAGGGGCCGACTTTACGAGCGTTTCGACCTGGACGGTCACATTTATCAATCAGAACTTATCTGAAAATTACTTCAATTTCAACTTTTATTTTACCTCATCAACTCCACATTTCCTATCTTAAATTTTGATTTTCGAGTGTTTACAGTACATCTGACTGCTAACCCGTTTTCACCTTATTTCTTCATGCGCTCATAATCGTAAACACCTCAAATTTTTTGTTTCAAATTTGTAGAGATTACATTCACAAGTTCTAGTAAAACACAATTTTCAACGCTAAAATTGCTAATATTGTAACGATTTTGCACAATTTTATGCAACGTTGGAAAGATTAATGGGTTGCACTTTTGGTGGAAGCCGCTTCACATCTGATTTAGTGGGATGAACCCTTGAGGTGAACCAAATTATAATGGGCTATTCAGAAATTAATGGCACGCCCCTAAAGAAGACATGTAAGTTTGTACCATAAATTTTTGGGAATTCCCAGACCAAAATTTTATCAAAATAAAATGGGAATTCCCATTTTGACAATAAAATGATAAAAAAATTAGGAATTCCTAGTGTCCCTAAATAAAACAGGCAATTTTAGCCAAAAATTTTTGGAATTCCCAAGCCTAAAATAAAAAGGTGTCTTTTTCTTGGGAATTCCCATGTCTTCTTTACGGTTGTGAACATAATGACCTTTTTTGGGGGGGGGGGGATTCCCAGAGCAAAAAATTTGGGAATCCCATGTCTTCTTTGAGAGGGGGTGCCTTTAATTTCTGGAATAGCCCAATGCATAATGGAATTGTTTACATTCATGCAGAATTGCAGATCAATATGGATCAGAAAGTGTCTTTTACTAAGCCTTGGCTTCTTTCTCCCTGGGGATGAAAAAATGACATTTTAAAATTTTCAGATAAGAAGTGGGGAAATTGTGACATCAAGTTGATTGAGCTGCCTCTTTTTTTGTAAAATTTGTGTGTCAATATTGAGTACAATGTAGGCGACTGAGGGGATTTGTTAGAAAAATTGCTTGTCAATTTTACTCGTGGGTTATGTTAAACATGTTAAAAGATTGGTAATGCTGTGTACATTGCATAACTTGTTTTCACCACAGGCCAGTGTCAGCTTCAAATAGGTACATGTACATAATGTAGAAGTGGTAATAGGCAGTGCGGTCTGTACTTTTTACAAACAACGTTTCAAACATGGTTTAGTCTTAATGATGGCATGATTGGAGAGCATTAAGTTCATTTAGCCCCATCATGAAAATACATTGTTAATTGTTGCAGTATTGACGGAAGTCATGTTCACATTTTGAGTTATACTCGGCGTAAACTTGTGCTAACAACGATATATAATTCCCCAAATATTTTCCCTACTCCTACTGCATGCCCCCTGCATGTCCACACAAAGCCTACTCCAACCAGTTCCACCTAGTATTCACTTCTGGTAGGTGCAAACATCGGCTACCACTTCCTTTTTCAACTGCACAAAATGTAATTTCTTATCAAAAAGTCAAATTTACACGGGTGCCAAGCGTAGCAGCGTTCACATTGCAAAATATGCCTGGCAGAGATTAAACCTAGCTCACTATTCCTGACTTTTGTCAGGAGTAAATTGATAGAATTACGCCAGGTGGAACCTATGCTGACCATCGTTAACACTGCCACTACTCTTGGCTGTGCCTACCCCTACTCCTAGCAACTTAGGCCGACCAAGTTCCGCCGGGCGTAAGTCCAGCAATATGAACGCAACTATAGATCAGCACCAATAGCTAAAACTGCCTCTCATAAAAAGAGCAACAAATTTGTTGCCATCAGCATGATAACATCGTTTCCTGCATGCCCAGATGATGTAAGTGAATGGGAAACAAAAGCACAATGTACAAATGAAAATATATAACATTGCTAACAACACAATTAAGAACAACTTATTTCAAGGATGTTTATTTTTTGCCCACGTCTGACATTTCAGATATGACATTCAAGATAATAATGCATACAGTCCGGTCTGTAAAATAACAACCTCAAAGTACTCTATGGCTTTTACAGACATGTTAGAATTTTGAAGTCTTAGTCACGTATCAACATTAGTGTACATTGCAAATAAATATTATAAAGAAACCCATAATTGTCTCAAATAGTTCATACGATATTCAAAATGAAAATTTTCTCTGGTAAATGAAATAAAATGTATATAAATCCGATATGAGTATGATTAGGCCAAATAAAAAATAAAACATGTTTCTCATCCCCTCCCGTTTCCTTAAATTTGAGGCTGCTTCAATTTTGTTTTTATTTTTGATACATTCAGTTATAACTTTTAACTTCCTAGACATCTTTCTTGTTTCTTATATTAGCAAGGATGCTCTCTTAGCCTTGCTAATACAAGAAACACTTCTGGAGGGTTGGAAGGTTCTGTGATCATTAGAGTGGGCCTACCTACCAGAACAATAAAATAAAAAAGGCCTTTTTTCAGGCATTATTGTACACTAAATACAAGGCCGAATATGGGTATTTACACTTATCTTTCGATAAAAAATAAGAAGCCCAGCTCCTTCTCTTTTTCTTTGAAAACCCAGACGAGAAACATGTTTTTTAATTTTCACTGGGCATAATACGATTTAGTAATCTATCTTAAAAATGAATCATCCAATCAAAAAAGTCAAGCAAAACGTAAGGTGAGAAATACAAACCATGAAGAATATAACGATATCAGTCAGCCAGCGCCAGATTGGCTCCTAATTAGTTTCCAAGGTCGTACCATTAATAAGTTCAACTGGGGACACATCTTGTCAACTATCTCAAACTCTAATAAGAGTTGCCAGATCAAAGATTACTTTTATAAACAGGTATGTTTAGTTACCCTATGTGTGATCATTGGGAGCTGTAGAAAAGCCAGTTGTCATATTGTTAGAAATTAATGGCATGTCATACTTGATTATTTTTTGTGAAGGTTTTATTTTAGCGAAGTCAGTCACAACCGAGAAATTCAAGATGAGTTTAATAACTGCGCAACAGTTGTTCGATGGGCAGTGTGAAAAATCTAAACATTTCGCCTTTAATTGGAACTAAGGAATATACACCCTCAGCCTCACGGATGTTCCGAGGTCCAAAGCAAAATGCTGAGATTTTTCACAGTACCCGACGTATAACTGATGTAAATTTATTTAAACCAACTGTCACTTAAAACTCCTCACTGATAAATTATGTAGATTTTATTCTCTAAAATGAGTAGAAATTTAAAACTATTTAAATCACAAATTGCATTAATGCCCTTCAAAAAATCAAAACCGCTAATGACCACTTACTGCAGCACAAAATTATGCTATGTGCAAATACGGTAGTTTCACAGGCCTGATCTGTGCCAGCGCATAGTAGGCGCACTTGCGAAAGTCATTGTGTACATCACACACAGAAGTCATTGATGCTCAATAATGCATTACATGTATGGGGCTGGATTAAACAACTATGAAATTAACAAATCGCTAAATGTCCCATTAACTTCGAATCACAAAAATATCTTTTTGCGAAAAATAATGGCTTTTAAGTTTTATAATATTGTGAATTCTTGAAAAGGTATGCCGGACTTTTGAAGTATGGTAATAATATAAATTACATACATATGGTAGAGTTATTAATGAGGACTACTGAGCAGGACAGTGTCATGTGTTTGTAATTATTGCATGCACCGACTATCAGGTGATGAGTATTTGGAATATCAAGTACGTAGCAGGTCACGCTTAGGTTGATGCGGTTGTCGTGGTTGCTATCAAGTATTTACTGGTTGTCATGGTTGATAAAAGATGCGTGAGTGATGAGATGCTGAGCCAGCTAGCTGTGGGATTCTTCTTGGAAGATTCATCCTCAGGTTTGCAGCATCCAGAAGCCATCTGGTTTGGTTAGGGTATCCTGACCGACTGTAGCTCCGACCCCCCCCCCCCCCCAAAATAAATATATATTTTGAGGCCTCTGGGAGAAAATAAAAAGTCTGTATAGTCTATTTATCTACCTCCAGTCTGCAGCACTAGCTTTGAAGTTCCACATGTTTTATGTTAGCTTATTTACTTGGTGTGTGTACAACTACACAGCCTGTAGTATGGCCATCTATAACAATACACATACTCTACGGAATGAAGCGTAGTATCAACACGTCCGTCAATAGCCTCAGATTTAGCATGTTATGTCCACAGATCTTGATAAACTGGTGGATCCTTACATTTTTTAGCAGTGTATTGTTAAAGGAAGTCTCCGGCAATCACACATAATGCCTTATATGTAAGAAAAATAATTATCAAGCACGAATCACATGGTTTTATTTAAAACAGACTCATAGTGACCATAAAACCAAATAAAAACATCCGCCTCTCAACACACGGTATTCAAAATTCACTGAAATTGTCTAGTGCAATGGCGTCCCAGTAATACAATGAAGGCTGGCGACAATTGAGCACAAATAACTATTATGTCATTGCACTTAGGCGATTTGGGCGGGAATTTTGAATATCGCGTGTTGGGAGATGTCTATTTTTATTCGTTTTTATGGTTGATATGAGTTTGTTTTAAATAAAACCATATGATTTGGCGCTTGATAATTATTTGCCTAACGTAGGCACCGGAGTTTCGCGCGGTTCGCGCAAAAGCGCACATTTTCGTGCATTTGGGTGTCCAAAGCGCATTTTGGGTTCCATCGAGAATGTTCACGATTTTGACCCATCGATAAGCTTAAAGTTAAAACTTACGATTTTATGCCCCAAATCGGCAGCATTTACAAGAAAATTCACGCAATATTGGTTCTAACTTCACTTATGTACATCAAAATACAAATTACGATCATTAAACCAAGCATAATGTGGGGAAATTTGCCCTTGCTTTCGACATTTCGATCGACGATTTGTGATGGTCGCCATCTTTATTTTAAATTATTTTTTCCAGAAACGGAAATGAACCGAAGTCGTTCAGTAATTGATTGACATGCCATTGTTTTACCGATGTTTTTTTCGTGTTTTGCATTGAAAACAGGGGATCACGCATTTTAGCGCATTTTGACCTATTTTTTGGCGCATTTTTGCGCATTTTGAAAAGTGGCCAGCGCATTTTGCCGTTTTAAATCGCGCGAAACTCCGGTGCCTAGCCTAACATAAGGCATAATCTTGATTGCTGGAGACTCCCTTTAACAATCAAGTACCACAGAATTTTGCATGCAGTTTGAATCATTCTTCAAACTGTTCAGTCACAATTGCAGGTGTCAAGTTTTGAGTCATAACATGTGCCTAGATGAGTTTCCTATCAATTTGACATGAGATTAAATGAATACATCAATGTCAAGTTCAGCAAGCTGATTCATTGTTGTTATTGAAAGGCCTTGTGATTTTTGCAAACTTTTAAAATGAAAGATATTGCCAATTTCAGCTTTTTTATAATCAGGGGTGAGTGAGACAAATAATTAAGAGCAAGAATCCCAGTGTGAATTGCCAAGTCTTCAAATTGACTCACACCTGAAATAACTTTTTCAATATTTCAATAAAACTTACTCTGTTTGGCCATTGGCACTTGTATTTTGTCTTAAATGCTTTTGAGTGTGAGCTAAGATTTTTGATAATCGTGTCCTCTTATTTTTTAATGCCTGCCAATGTAAGTTGCTACTTAAAGGGGCATTTCATGATCCACAGCCTCACCCCCCGCTTTTCTCAAAAAAGGTGAGATTTCTATACCACTGGAAACCTCTGGCTACCATAAATGTTTATCTATAACACATTTCATGCAGATTAATTCGTTTAGCCAAAATATTGCCAAATTTGAATTACGTCCTGGTACACCAGAATGTAAGTCAATTATTCAACACAGTGGCCTATGGAGCAGTGTATTACCTAATCATGCATAATTCGCAAAGCGCAAAATCGGAATCAACTGAAATTTTGGGAATAAGCTTTTTCATTGATATCTTCTGAAAAATGTCACAAGAGGATGCTAGGAATACAAAATACTCCTTTAAGTTGAGATGGCCTTCATTCACAGTACTCACTTACCACAAATTAAATTAATGACATGATATAGAATGTTTGCAAATTTGATTTACATAATGTCCAGTTAAAAAAGAACAAAAGTAAAGCCAATCCTATAAAATGTCATGCGAATACAGTCTATTTATAGAGTACAGTAAGCCAAAAAATTAAGGTACCAGTTGTGTTCACCCCTGTATATCCTAAATAAAGACAAATATGTCAAAATTAAAACAATCAGCCAATACATGTACTCTTTAGCTCTAATTTAAGACATTACTTGTTGAAATTGGTTGAGAATTAAAGAAACAGTGATCTAATACCCAATTGCAACTTTTAAATTGGTATCTTCCTTGGGTTTTGGGATCGCCGTGTCTTTATTTCTTGAACAATTTCAACGAATGAGGCCTTAAATTCGAGCTAAAAGATGCAGCTATTGGCTGCTGGTTCCCATTATGACATATCTGTCTTTGTTTAGGATATACAGGAGGTGAACATAACCTTAATTTTTTTATATTGCTCTGTAAGAGGAGTAGAGAAGATACACACATCATTCTAGATTCCTATCTATTTATATTATTTCTTAATTATATGGTAAAAGAAAAAGAAATAAAAGGAAACAGTCCAACAAATTTCAAATAATTTGACTAATTGTTATCCCTGGGTGGGAATAACTTTGCATTACATCAATCTTATTGTCTACTTCATGTAGTTCTGGTTTGTTTTGCTTTGCTACATGCAGTAGAATAAATGTGACATGATCAAGGGGAATGAGTCACATGTCGGCCCTGGTCTAAAATGAGTTTTACACATGTTTCTATAGAGGACATTAAGAGCTTTCAGAAACTGAAAACCCCATGTTGATACAGCTTTTCTTTGCGAAGTTTCATCAATTTATCAATCGCTGAAAACAATATAAAACAAAAGAATTTTGACACTTTCTTTGCCAATATCTCAAAATCAATATTAGCGACATCCGACTCATTTCCCTTGATCGTGTCACAAATGAGACCAGCTGAACCTACACGATGAAGGCCAGTGTGAAGCCAATATCAAATGAGCCCCTAATTAAAAGATGTATTTCCATATCTCATACAATTTAACCTTTCAGCAGGTCTTTGTACAAGTATCATATTTCTTGGAACACTATATGATGCAACGTTGCCAGTCTATTTAACACTGCCTTTTCTGCTTTTTGATGGAGGGAGGGAAAAGAAGAAAGGAAGAAAGAACAAAGATAAATAGAAAAACCACTGACTGACCCCATGAGTGCTACTGACAAGACCTGGGATAGCAAGCCATGAGTGTTGACCTGGCCAGCCAGCATTTTGTGCGTTTACGTAGCCAGGCAAACGAGGACACACACAAGGATACACACATGACAAATGAGGACACCCGGTGACCGTGGACGTCCTCGGGCTTTTAAATATATCCAGGACATCGCAAATCACGTATAAATGTATTTAAAACGGGCCCACCTATAGGTGGTATAGGACGGGCCACGGTTGGATTGTAAGTGGTCTGGTGTGTGTGAGTGAGGTCCACGGTATGGCGATTAAGAACGGATGTGTGAGTCCTCGGTTAGTATGTTTTAAATCAAGTGAAAAATGAGGTCCTCATTTTCCTGCCTACGCGAGGGGGTGGGGGTGTGTGTAATTCGCGATGACTGCACAATCAAATCATATGGGATGCTTGCACTTGCAGTTGCTTTGTGCTGTATGGTGTTGTAGGTCTAGTGGCATTAGGGTTAGAGTAGCTCTATTATGCTTCTAAAATTCCACATCTAGGCAACACTGTGTCTTCAGCTGCTAGTGCTCGTAGTAAAGATCAATGCAATACACAGACCCAATTCCATTAGAGATAGAGAAATAATATCATTCCCCTTGCCGGCTAGCCAACCGGACGACCATGCACCAGCAGGTACACTTGTCCTACAGTGTTCGGACGGCAAATTGCTTAAAATAATACATGAAGATAGCGTATGTACCAAGCAGTATATGACCAAGTTGGTATTATAGTCAGTGTAGAATTTATGGCATGAGGAGCAGCTTCTAGTTTAAAGAATGGCTGAAATGTGTGAGTGCTTTGTGCTTCACAGTCAGTAAATAGAATAGAGGTTTACTTTCAATTGCTATTTGTAGTGTACATTCAGGTGTTCAAGGCCCGTCAAAAAAAGCCAACTATTTAACATTTTTAGGTCTTTTTGGGAAGAAAATATGTATCTTCAATACAAATTTAAGGTAAAAATTTTCAAATGATGGATGGCTTCTCCTCCCAGCTACATTAGATTTATAAAGTTCAAGGACTGTTAAATGTCAAAAATATCAATTTTTAATAATTTGCCATAAAATTTGTATTACATCACAAAATTCAAAAAATCCAAATTATTTGATATCAGAAGGACATTCCTCGTATTCAGAATGCAATTTGGTGTGTCTGATGTGCTCTCAGTTCCCATAAAAAATACTCTGCAAACGTCACTATCCGATCCCTTGATAGAACATAAATACTAATTTGACGATATTTTTTCTAGACAAATGAATCTGCAAGAATTTTGTTCCACACAAACAATATGCAGCCAGAGGTTTCCAATGATTTAAAAAATCTCATTTTTTTTGTGAGAAAAGAGGGGGATGAGGCTATGGATGACAAAGTGCCCCTTTAAGGTTCAATGTTCTACATTTAGGAAGTTGCTGTCAAATTATACAAGATACACATAGTTCTATGCTGTAATTGTGATTGGTGATTATTATGGATAAGGGCCTATTGTATGCTTAGGTTGTATAATGTACATGTATTGTAGGGTGATGCATTCATCATGTTCATTGGTAAAAAAGTTGAAAATCTTATCAAGCTTTCTTTTATCAAATTGTAAAAAACGTGTTTTTCATTGGATATTGAAGTCAATCATTTTTTTCTGAAATAGGGTTCAATGACCGTGAAAGTTATTTTATCTGTGATGAGTATCTTGTCTTGTTCAATCAAATTTTAAAACTGTACAATTAGCATGGGTATGCTGTGTATACTGAAGTGCTAAAATGATGCAAGAGAGTGACACATTCATTAAAAAAAAATGATGGCAACATTTATTAAATATCATTTTTCTTTCAGTTTTGAAGATAAAAAGTGAGATTGCATATTTTTGATCTAAGTTAAAGGCAATTTCCACGTATGCACATTGTGCTTGCACAAAAGCTGTTTTTCAACCCTATTGGGCTATTCCACTTGAAATTCACACTCACCCTGTTGAATATTTTGAAAATATCTTCCACAGGGGGGGTATATTTTTCAAATGTAACTGGTCAGGGTATTTCATTTTGAAACCCATACTCCCCCTGTATTATGGCTGTACCTATATCTTCCACAGCTGGAGTGAGTATTTCAAATGGAAGTTACCAAATTGTCTATTATATTCAAAACTCATACTCCCTCTGTGGAAGACTTTAGCTAAATCTTCCACAGGGGTAGTGTGGATTTTAAATGGAATAGCCCATTGAAGGTAGTCTCGATGCCATCATTGGTGCACTTAGTAAAGCTGCATAATTTGAGATGATTTGGCGGCAAGATCTAACAGCGCTCATTTTGTCAGTTTTGATCAAACAAAGCGGGCAACTGAAGTATTATGGTTATATGGAAATCAGCATTAATGAGGGCATAATGCAATATGCATTTATGCAGGCTGGTTGGCAAAATGGAGGCCACATACGTAGTCTGTATACCTTCCTGAGTCAGTAATTTAGATATAGTTTTTCATTGTATCACTAAATGTAATGATGAGAAGTATATAAAAGTATACATTTTCAGAAAGGAAATTATTCAAGGAATCCAACTAGCATAACAGATTCTTGCAAAAAATAACAGTTTTTGAGAAAATCTCAAAATTTGATTTTACTAAACTGGCTGGAGGAAGGTATATGGATTATAATAGCCAGATATTTTTCTGTTGTAGCAGGTGCATTTTTGGTCCTCTGCTATGATTTTGTCACTGGAGAACATTTCTGCCACAACAGAAAAAACAATGCATTTTGCTCAAGAACCAATTGAGGCTGTACTTTTCTAAGAGTGTAGACTGTAGATTATTTCTGTCTATCATAAGCACTGAAATAGCAGTGGGACACGCCCCCTAAATTGTTCTGTGAGATCGATGTCCCCCCTAAAAATCCTGATACTAATAGAAGTAAAATTAAGGTGATTGCTCTCTGCATCTTCCTATAGCCACCAAAACACTGTTTTGTTCCAGAATAGGGTAAAATTGCAAAATATGCCCTGGCCCATCAAATACAAAAATTCACCTTAATTTGGGGCTAAAATAGTCCGAAATTGAAAAAGTTTTGCACGCTTGATGCACAAATGTCCCAATAAAACCAGCACAGTATTATACTTGTCATTGCTAAATTTTAATGCTTCTGCTGTTTATGCTGTAACTCAATGCTTGCTTATAAGTTTACAATGTAAGAAGGGTGTAGATAGAAAAACAATTCTATGCACTCAAACAAGCAGAAGCAATGAACTTAAATTTCATATTATAAGCTAATCAAAATCTATTTATAAATCTGTTTTGAAGCAAAAACAGTGTAATAACGTAATTGAATTGCAGCAGAATACTTGTTTTGATCAAACGGAGGTTAAAAATAGAGAAAACAGAGCAGAAATAGTTTGTATTCATGGAGTGCACTTAAACTGATTAACTCAAAAATATCTCATTTATAAATGTGTTATGATGCAGAAGGAATATTACTGTATTGAATTTCAGTGGATAAGTATTTTGATTGATATTGGGTATCAAATAGTTACCCTGTTCATGACTTGACACTGTGAAATGGTAAACTGAATTATCCGTTGAATTTTTGTAATATTTAGCGCTTATAGCATGTTATAACACGGCAGAATGCAAACAAGGACACATTTCGTCAACCTGATATGTTACTTCCCTATAAAGTATTTTTTTGTAATTTTGAGAACCAAAAAAAATGTGGTTCAAGCATGCATCAGTTACGTAATCACCCTAATTATTTTGGATTACTCCCTTTAATTTGTATTATTATCATTTGTTCTTGTGCAAAGATTGGTGAATAAATATATGTAAATGCATGCTTGAACCATAATTTGTACTTTGTTCTCAAAATTGCAAAAAATGACGTAGGCAAAAGCGTAGCAGGCTGGCAATTTAAGTTTGCCGCATGCATGTCAAAATATTTTGGGATTAAGTAAACATTGATCACAGATGGGAGGGGGCAGGGGTGATTGCCCCCTGACAACCCAAAGAAAAAAAGAAAAGGTTATTCCTAGTTCATAGTACTGTTTAAATATGCATACATTTAATAAACACCTTGATTTGGGTATAAAATAGTGTAAAATCTTGCATTTTTGCTTGGCACGAATTGAACTCAACATGTATCAACTGTCACAAAAATTTATTGCAACTTTTCGACCTATTTATTAAAGGAGTATTTTGTGATCCTAGCATCCTTTATTTATGTCATTTTTCATTAGATATCCATGAAAAAACCTATTCCCAAAATTTCAGTTGATTCCGATTTTGCGTTCGCGAGTTATGCATGATTATGTGTATTACACTGCTCCATAGACAATTCAAATTTCACGATATCTCTGCTAAACGAATTAATCTGCAAGAAATATTTTGTACATAAACATTATGTAGCCAGAGGTTTCCAGTGATATAAAAATCTCAACTTTTTTTGAGAAAAGTGGGGGTATGAGGCTGTGGATCACGAAATGCCCTTTTAATATCTAATTTGATTGACCTATTATGATGAATAGGGTGTCAGACTATTTGAGGAAACTATAATTGCTGTACACAAAATTGTGTACATGAACTTTATGGTTGACTGAGTTCAAATGCAAATCACAAGTGTCGTTTTATACCAATTAGGATCGTGCATGACCCGTCTTGTCATGACATGTTTTATGGTATGGTGACTATATTCATACTTCACTTCATTCAGGCTCAGTGTTTATGTACCTAATTAAAAAGTACCCGGTAGTCCAAAACAATATACATATTTTTTGTTTTTTTAATGCAATTTTCATTATAACACTTGAACTTTTACATGAGATAAAACGCTAACTTAACCGAGTGATATGAATGGTGTAACATTTTGTTCATCTGATTTCTGTCATTCATATCTGTAAAATTTCTAAAATACTGTACACTTGAAAATGATCCAATATTTGGCAGCTGACATGGACTGGCTAACCATGTATAAGGTGTACTTCCATATTATCATTCATAACGGCAGAGTTAAAATTTCATCACTCGCTGTGACTGAGAACCAATAATTGGTCTTGATTCACAGGTTGAAACTTATGCTGTAAAAATTAAAACTTCATTCTTCCAAAAAAATTTATTGGAATCATTTGATTGTCGTAAGTTATTTTTTTATGTAGACGTAAAATATTTATAACATTCATTTTCATGCATATATTTTAATAATCTGTGCAAGATATGTTCAAATAAGGAAAACAAAATTAGCAGGAGTTAAGTGGGAGATTTAATATGTGGTTATGGTAAAAAAACAAAACTGAACTATGTGTGTCTGCTGATGCAACCTTTGTGTATTTACATGTAGTTAGGTCAAAAATGCCACGTTGCACTAAGTGTTGATGCTTGTCACGTAGCACCCACATGCTCTGATGTGTCTATTTCTCTCACATTCTCAATAACTAAAACAAGAGTTTTCAACCTATTTAGTATAATTATTATGTTCAGCAGTCTTGCTCAGTTATATTCATGGGCTACTGATTTCTCAATCATCTTTGTAATATTCAAGCACCGATTTGCAAACTGTTTGGCAGCAATACTATCTGCTGCTCTAGATAAATGCATCGTGACCAAACATACAAATGCACATCTATAGGTAGTGACAGAGGAATTGTTTTACATTGATGATGTTCGAAATGCCTACCGTTGAGTATAAATAATATCCTAAAGCGCATATGTTCATTTCCCGTCTGGGAGCTTTAGTGATAATATGTATTTGTGACCTCATTACTACTAAACTAGGAAACTGTCTAAATGTGTCTTTTTCAATATCTTGACAAAGCTGTAAAGATTAGTTATAAACTTTTAAATGACACCAAGTTTGATTTTTTTTTTACTATTTATATAATACAATTGAACTTACAGATGTAATAGGAGTTTTACAGTAATTTACATAATAATACAGTCAATTTCCCTCACCTCCTATGTATATTGAAGCAAATTGCAGCCAAATGTAACTTAACCTGCATTTTTCCACCTCAAATTTATTTTTCCCTTCCCTTCTTTTTGGATTTGGTGGGGTGGTCTTAGAGGTGCATGCACCTGTTCGCTCCAGCCATTGACTGGACTTTTGACAAACAATTGTGTTCCTTATATGCTATTGTGTTATTTTTGATGTAACTTACGTGCGATATTATATCTTTGTAATTCTGTGCCAGTGATAAAGTGTAATAAATAAATTAAAATAAATATATTACACAGCACTGAATCAGGATCAACAAAATCCAAGAGGTTACCGGTACTATGAATTAAATTGTCCTCTTTGTTAGAAATATTTGGTAAGTGCCAAGATGGGTGCCACAGCCAAATAATAATTTTAAAATGTGATAATACTCTATGTTCCGAATCTTTTTGAGGCTCTCATCTTTAAAATTAGGTCTGCATACCTGTTCCAGGTTTTATGAGAAAGGGTTATATTTCATGAAGCCCTATTTTACTAAACGTGTGGATAGCAGTGACATTATGACTACATTCTGTTGGCAATATTGTAATGTTTACCATGTTATGGTTACTGTCTACTGAAGATAACCTTCTTCAAACATGTTTTGACCACCTCTATACAGTTTACTTATTAAATATAAACCAATAAAGGTCATCATTTAGTTAATAGCCATTCACTTATAAATACCATGTGCAAAAACTATCTGTGCATGCAAAAAATGCGAAGGCCATGATGTGCACCAAATATAATTTTAAAATCAATGTACTTAGGGGGTCGGTCACCCACCTTTGCACTGTATTTTTTATGGAGCCTGAGAGCACATCATACACCAAATTGCATTCTGAATACGAGGAATATCCTTCTCATATCAAATAATTTTAATTTTTTTAAATTCGCGATATAATACAAATTTTATGGCCAATTTAAAAAAAATTGATATTTCTTATATTTTTAATATTTAGCAGTCCTCGTAGTAAATTTATGAATCTGATGATATGTACTTAAGTGTATGTAGCTGGGAGGAAAACCCGTCCATCATATGATAATTTTGACCTTTCGTATTGAAGATGTACATTTTCCCCAAAAAACACCTAACAAAAATTAGGTCAAATTTGATAGCTATCCAAGCCCTTCAATAACCAGTGATTGGTTTGTTTATATTCAATGTTATTGGAAATGACTATAAGTATTACAGACTACAGTCCATCAATAGTGAGCAACCTGGTTGATTTAATGCTATATTTTGTTATCTACTGTAGATAGCAGCTTATAGGCATGACAGTGGTTGTCAAGCTGATAATACATCTGCTATCTACTGTAGATAGCAGCTTATAGGCATGACAGTGGTTGTCAAGCTGATAATACATCTGCTATCTACTGTAGATAGCAGCCTATAGGCATGACAGTGGTTGTCAAGCTGATAATACATCTGCTATCTACTGTAGATAGCAGCCTATAGGCTTGACAGTGGTTGTCAAGCTGATATACATCTGTGATCTATCCTAAACAGGATTCTTCAGACAAGAAATTAATATTATATCACTATTTTATTTTCTGATTTATTCCATGATTGATTGGCAAGCCCTAGGTGACAATAATCAATGACATGCCAATAGCTTTCAACAGCATATCCCTTATTACCAGCAGTGACATAGTTAATATCCTATGTCATATGCCATCTGCTTTAGGTAGCAAATTATGTTCCAATGATAAGTCTAACAAAATGGTTTCCAGTAGGACACACATACAATGTATTTCAGTTTTTGGAATAATTTTAAGGTGGTGCTACACCCCTTGATGAATTGGTGGCTATTTTTGCATTTTTCTCAAATAATAACACACTGGTAACAAAAATTATGTATATTATAAGGGCAAGGAATCCAATTACTACACTGAAAATTTCAGTGACTCAAGACAAGTGGTATGTTATTTATGATAAGAAAAGAGGTACCACTAGAATGTACCTCATTTCTTAACATATATAATGAACCGCTTGTCTTGAATCACTGAAATTTCAGTGAAGTAATTGGATTCCTTGCCCCTATAATATACATAACTTTGTTACCAATGTATAGTTATTTTTTGAGAAAAATACAAAATACAAAATTAGTCACAAAATTTATCAGGGGGTGTAGTACCACCTTAATTAACACATAGTTTATTTTCTGAATCTTTAAGGGATCCAAAATGAGCGTTTATTGCGTTTCGACAGTATTTTTTGTGGGACATGAGAGCACCTCAGACCTATCGAATTGCATTCTGAATACGAAGCATGTCTTTCTGATATCAAATAATTTTCATTTTTTAAAATCACAATATAATACAAATTTTATGACAAATTATAAAAATTTGATAGTTTTCAAATTTTTGATATATAACAGTCCTCGAAGTAAATTCTATAAATCTAATGATATATTCTTAAAGTGTATGTAGCAGGGAGGAAAAGCCGACGGTCAATTGAAAATTTTGACCTTTCATATTGAAGATATGGATTTTTTTCCCAAAAAGACCTAATTTTTTTTGGTGTTTTGGGAAAAAAATCCATATCTTCAATCTGAAAGGTCAAAATTTTCAATTGATCGTCGGCTTTTCATCCCACCTACATACACTTTAAGTATAAATCATCAGATTTATAAAGTTTACTTCAAGTACTGTTAAATATCAAAAATATCAATTTTAATGATTTGCCATAAAATGTGTATCAAATTGCGAATTTCAAAAAATCAAAATTATTTGATATCAGAAAGACATTCTCCGTATTCAGAATGCAATTCGATATGTCTGATGTACTCTAATGTCCCACAATAAATACTGTCCAAACGTTCATACCCCAGCCCTTAAACTTGTTCTATAAATCCTGACACAGAATTGAAATAAAAATAGACTTGAGGGAAAAGTAGTCTTACATCATGAATTAGTGGTTCATTGAATAGAACCACAATGGTTTCAAACATAGCCTTCAAACAGTGTCATATACAGTTGCTGTCTACTATAGATAGCAATTATTAGAATGGTGTTTTAAGGCTATTATTAATTCATTTGACCCAGTTTGTCAATCCAACAGAGGTCACTGTGTGAGCGTTCTATCACCTGTGGATGAAATTAGAGACATGTTGACGTTAACCTAATACTTACCGGTCTTCATGCAGATTTTAATCATATACTGTGTAAGCCACTATTTTCACGTACAGATATTTTTGTGGTTGTGAGCTTTACTAATATTTTCACGGGGTGGTGATTTCACAGTTGTAGATTTCTTAGTACCGTAATTAAGCTTAGTAATTAAGCTTCCTTATTGAGCACATTTGTGTGGCATTTAATTTATAGGCTATGTCACACAGCGAAAAGCGCAAAAATAAAACCACCAGGAAAATAGTGGCTTGTGCAGTGTTTAAGGATATCTGTGTGCAGCTTTTGAGCTGAATGTGACCATATAGATGCAAAACGGAGACTCAGTGAGACAATATGAGACATTTTGCAGCATTGATAGTGATTGCAGTGTACATGTAACACATGCTATCAGTTATAGATGGGTAACTTCTGTATTCAATTATGGCAGATAAACATTACATTTATTATCTAGGTGTTATACTCACACATAAATCACAGCCTGAATACAGTTTGCATTTTGTGAGATCAGGTTTCAAATATCAATGTGATAAATCAACTTTCGTTTTATGAGCTTACTGGTTGCATTTCCAGCAGCCATTGTTGCGTTACATTAAATGTAACTCTATTGTGATGAATATCAAGCCTACAAGCATGGTATTATTGGTACTTTGGTGGAGGTTTAAATTAATATTGGCTTTTGCTATCTACTGTAGACAGCAGGCCTGGTAGAAAGCAAGTAATTTTGTCAAATAACTGGCTGTTAAACCAAATCATTGTGGTATGCAAGAAATGAAGACAATATATCATATTTACAACACTGCCAGCTTTTGCTGTAGAAACCAAGTGATTTGTAAGATACCTGGCTACCAGAGCAAGTCATTATAGTATGCTTGAAATCAATTATTTTTATCAGTAATTTACATCAGTTTACAACACTGTCAGCTTTTGCTGTCTACTGTAGAAAGCAAGTAATTTGAGATACCCGGCTACCAAACCAAGTCATTATGGTATGCAAGAAATCAAGATAGTATTTTAATTAATAATTTACACCAGTTTACAACAGTGCCAGCTTTGCTATCTACTGTAGAAAGCAAGAGATTTATGAGATACCCAGCTACAAAACCAAGTCATTATGGTATGCAAGAAATCAAGATAATATTTTTATCAATAATTTACATCAGTTTATAACACTGTCAGCTTTGCTATCTACTGTAGAAAGCAAGTGATTCATGAGATGTAAGAAATCAAGATAATATTTTTGTCAATATTTTACATCATTTTACTACAACACTGTCAGCTTTTGCTATCTACTGTAGAAAGCAAGTGATTTGAGATGCCCAGCTACCAAACCAAGTCATTATGGTATGCAAGAAATCAAGATAATATTTTATCAATAATTTAAATCAGTTTACAACAATGTCAGCTTTGCTATCTACTGTAGAAAGCAAGTAATTTATCAAATACTCGGCTACTAAACCAAGTCATTATGGGATGCAAGAAATCACGATGATATTTTATCAATAATTTACATCAGCTTACAACACTGTCAGCTTTTACTATCTACTGTAGAAAGCAAGTAATTTGTGAGATACCTGGCTACCAAACCAAGCCATTATGGGATGCAAGAAATCAAGATAATATTTGAATCAATAATTTACATCAGTTTATAACACTGTCAGCTTTGCTATCTACTGTAGAAAGCAAGTGATTTGTGAGATACCCGGCTACCAAACCAAGTCATTATGATGTGCAAGAAATCAAGATAATATTTTTATCAATAATTTACATCAGTTTACAACACTGTCAGCTTTGCTATCTACTGTAGAAAGCAAGTGATTTATGAGATACTCAGCTACCAAACCAAGTCATTATGGTATGCAAGAAATCAAGATAATATTTTATTAATAATGTCCATTAGTTTACAACACTGTCAGCTTTTGCTATCTACTGTAGAAAGCAAGTGATTTATGAGATACCCGGCTACCAAACCAAGTCATGGTATACAAGAAATCAAGATAATAGTTTTATCAATAATTTACATCAGTTAATGACACTGGCCACTTTTGCTATCTACTGTAGAAAGCAAATGATTTATGAGATACCCGCTACCAAACCAAGTCATTTTGATATGCAAGAAATCAAGATAATATTTATATCAATAATTTAAATCAGTTTACAACACTGTCAGCTTTGCTATCTACTGTAGAAAGCAAGTGCTTTATGAGATACCCGGCTACCAAACCAAGTCATTATGGGATGCAAGAAATCAAAATAATATTTATATCAATAATTTACATCAATTTACAACACTGTCAGCTTTTGCTATCTACTGTAGAAATCAAATGATTTGTAAGATACCTGCCTACCAAACTAAGCCATGGTATGCAAGAAATCAAGATAATATTTTTATCAATATTTCCCATCAGTTTACAACACTGTCAGCTTTGCTATCTACTGTAGACAGCAAGTGATTTGTGAAATCGTAGACTTTGGAGTCTATGGTGAAATACACGGCTACCAAACAATGTCATTATAAAATACATAATAGCCTGATACATTAACTGTTGGTTTAAGAGCATATACTGATTGGATTTCCATTACCTATAAGAGTCGGTTGGTGCTGTAGCCTGTATGGTGATGGGTATATACATTGTATCTGTGCCTGAGGATTTAGCTTATGCAGCAACGTGAATCAATACTCATCAGTATAACATTTAATTCTATGAGTCACATACACTGTAGGGGAAATAGGGAAGGTTCCTTGAATTCAACTCAAATATGTTTTGAAAATGTTTATTTGATGACCTCTCAGGGGACAGATAAAATTTGATTAAGAATAAATGTTATTAAAAAAGACAATGTGTAAATGATAATTTTATAGCAGGTGCCAATATGACATGAGTGTTCAGTTCAATTATTTTCAAATCCTACAATATTTACAACATTTGTTTTTTGTTTTAACATATGGCTGATTTATACATATCAAACAAAGACAATTGGGGTCCATCCTTACAAGAAATTGTAATCCATAGCCTTGATTTAAACATGATTCTTTTGGAATTAAAAGATGAAAAACAATAAAAACCTCTTGAGATTCAGATGCTAGTTTGAATAGAATTTGTTAAATTAAAAATAGTTTGAAAGCTATACATTCGATCATTCACTTTAATTCTGTTGAGTTGTCATGACAACACATCAGTTGCAAATTAGCAGTAAAATGTTTAAAGAATTTCTGTAGGTAAATTAGATTAAGACTGAGATAAAGACTAGCTTGGACTATTCCTTAATGCAATGGACTCTCCTTATACAAATATATTTTATCTGACATTTTAAATTGCATGGAAGAACACTAAAGGTACATGTACTTGACAACCAGACAGAGATTTGAATGGAATATATTCTGCTCCAAAAAACTATCCTTACACTTGGAAAAATAATCACAATTTCAAAACTGAACCATATTGGGGAAAATTTGGTTTTTTTTAATAGATGCACTATCTAATCTGGCACGTTATGACACCCCATTGAATCCAATGTGACTTCAAACGCAAAGTTACAAGCATTTGATTAGACAAAGGTACAGTTTTAAAAGTGAGAAACTGGCCTATTCAAAACTCCACGGACTAGACATCTGGTTTGAGAGTGGTAAATGGCTAATTTGTGTGTGCCTTTAATTGAAAACAAAAGGAACAAAAGAAAGCTGACACAAAAGAGCTGACAAATAAAATGGAAGTTATGAAAAGTACAGTGAAGTAAAAACTGAAATAAATACTGCTTTAAATAAAGCCTCATTGAAGAGAGTCTCTTTGTCTTTGTTGCTCTTGTTGGAATCTTTTTGCGCCTTGTATAGGCAGTTTGTCACTTTTAAAACTGGACCCTCATCTATTCAATTGCTTGACACTTTACTTCTTCAGGTTACATTGGATATAATGTGGTGTCATATTGTGCAGGATTAGATAGTGCATCTATTACAAATTTACCCCAATATGGTTCAGTTTTGAAATTGTGATTATTTTTCCAAGTGTTAGGATACTTTTTTGGCGCAGTATATATATAGATGCTAATCCAACAAGAAGCTACCAGATTATTGTAGATACATTTGATCCTTCACTTCAATTGGGTTGTCATGGCAACTGATGATGGCAACTCATCAGTTGCAATTTACAAAGGTGTAATAATGTGTAAGATGTAACATTTCTCCCTTATTTTAACTTTGCAAACATGTGATTACTGAGCCATCTAATACCAGATTGTTCCAGTTTTATTCAGTTAAAATGGTGTGCAATCGTAATGCTACCAAAAAGATATTAATGGTTCATTCTAACTTTAAGCAATGTAATTATCTAAGTGCATTTTGTTTTTGAAATATCAAATGTCACTTTCATTGGGCTATTCCATTTAAAATCCACACTACCCCTGTGGAAGATTTTTGAAATATCTTCCACAGTGGGAGTATGTTTTTCGAATGTAATTAGTTGGGGTTAATCATTTTGAAACCCATACTCCCACTGTATTATGCCTTTACCTATATCCTCCACAGCTGGAGTGAGTATTTCAAATGGAAGTTACCCAATTGTTTATTCCATTTGAAACTCATATACCCCCTGTGGAAGATGTTTCCAAAATCTTCCACAGGGGGAGTGTGGATTTTAAATGGAATAGCCCATATTGATGGTTCCAGTTATAGTGGGTTAACGCTAGTGATATGATACTTGCATGTTTTATCATGTAGTCATTTGGTTTTACATTAAATTTTTTTTTTCCTTCAAAAATATGTGTAAAATTGACAGTATTATCCTGATCAATTAAACTATAAGTTGGAAAGGGGTCTGGAATATTTTTTTTAGAAAAAGGAAAAACTGTATTCTGGTTGCTTTTTAGTTGAAACAAATGTTGAATAAAATAGGCTATACTTGGCTTCTGCATACATTTTGTTTTCAAAGTAATTTTTAACATTTTTAAAAATATGAAAATATTCTATTCATTTTTCTTTTATTTTGCAGCACTGGTTGGATCCTACAAAAAGCATTGCAAAACAGTTAAAAGGTAAGCAATAGAGTCTGAGATATTACTGTCAAAGTAATGCTTGCACATGCAAAATATCATGCAGAAATTGGTTTTCAAATTTTGAAATGTTTCACTTTTAAACATTTACTTGAGCATTAAGTTGTAACTGGTTGAATTTGCTGTTGTTGTTTCAAATATAAATGTAAACCGGTACATATGTGATATTATCATAATTTAAAAAGCTGTGTTTCAGTGATTATTTGACTTGGGTCATCATCATGTTTACAAAATCAATTTATAAATGTAAGCCATCTTTGCATTATTGCTATGTACTCAAACATGTTATCCAATTCATGTTTACCAACCATATGGCCCACAGTTGATATTGATGGGATAGCCATAATGGCCAACCATAATGGTGCACAGTTGATATGGTCCTGTGATAGCCATAATGAAGAGCCATTATGGCTCACTGTTGATATAGATGGGATAGCCATAATGGCATTTTCTAAGGGCCGCTACAGACTCTGAGTATTCGATGTAGAATATTTGATGTAACATGTCTATGTTATCTAATCTATTGCCATTCTATTTCCAGTAATGTTTAAGTTCTAACGAATGTTTGATGACGTAAAATTGATAATATGTTACGTAGAATATCTGGTAGAAATATATTATCAATTTTACATCATCAAACATTCATTAGAACTTAAACATTACAAGAAAACGAATGAGAATAGATTAAATAACATTATGTGACATCAAATATTTTACGTCAAATAAAAGTCTGTAGGGTCCTTTAATGTTAATTCAGAATTACCCAAGCCACTTATCAAATCCAGCAAGATAATTAAACATCATTTGTAATAAATCTCTGCAAAGTTGATTCATTGTAAGATAGAAAATGTTAAAACTGATGTTGCCTTGCTCATCTGTTCAAGAACTTGTTGCTATATTATTTAAACTAGAGGCAATCATTATACATGTACACACAATATTAAGTCATAATGACCAGCCATAATGTCCTTTGGACGATTTGGATGGGATAGCCATGGCATTTTCTTAATGTTAATTCAGAATTACCTAACCCACTTACCAAATGCTAATCCTCCAAGATAATTAAACATCATTTCTATATTGAATCATTGCAAAGTTGATTCATTTGAAGATAGAAAATGTTATGTTAGGCCAAAAAAAAAGGTTTGTCTCAAAGCTCGCGCGCATACTTGTAAAATCATGAGATTTGGTAAAAAAAAAATGCAGAATTTTTCTTATTTCAAAATTTTTTTAGTTTTTTTTAGTTTTTCCAGAAAAATTCGGCAAAAATCAGATTTTTTTTCTTCAAATACCATGAAAAAAGTCTGGAATAATAATAAAAAATAAAAAAATCGCTTTTCGCATTTGTTTTCAAACCACTCGTGAGCTTTGAGACAAACCATTATTTTTTTTTTGCCTTACCTAGACCTTGCTCATCTGTTCAAGAACTTGTTGCTATATATTATTATTTAAACTAGAGGCAAATACATGAACACAAAATATTAACAACATGCATCGTCTTACAAAACAAGGTACTCGACTTAACTGAAAGCTCTTACGATGAGCACATTGTAGGCTCTAAGGAATTTACTTCACTACAAACCTTTTCAATGTTGTGTCTCCTTCCGTTCTGCAGGAACAGGCCCGCATTACACATGCATCTTTCGAGTGAAGTACTACCCTGAGGATCCCGGCGCAGTGAGGGAAGAGATTACAAGATACCAGTTATTCCTACAGCTCAAAAGAGACTTGTTTCACGGAAGGCTGCTGTGTTCTATAGATGATGCCGCGTGGTTGGGAGCTTATATCATACAGTGTAAGTTTGCTACCCAGGGAGTTTGGTTTGGGTGGGATGTGCCCAAAGAGACACATATTTGTACCAATCTGTTGTCCAAAAGGGGCCCAGGACCCAGATTTTGGGCTAAATTAAACACCAATTTCCCAGGGTGTTTGGTTTCAGGGATGAAATCAAAACTCGATTGGCGGTTGACCGCAGGTTCCGTCTAGTTCCGTCCGGTTTCTATTGTTCAACACAATGGAAACTGGATGGAACCGGCGGTCAACCAGCGGTCAAGTTATTATTCCACCCCTTTGAGGGATTGGCCTCAAAGATTCTGGAATTAGGACCCATATTTATACCAATTTTTAAGTGGCCAAGGTAGCAAGTCGCTCTTCGTTCATAAAATCATCAAAAACTGTTACTCTGAGACATGTGCATACCTAGTGTTAAAATAGTTTTTAGGCCAAATAAAATTTGTTTCATGTCCCCACATTTTGGAAAAGTGAGGAGGGAAGGAGGTGTTTTGTTTAACTTTTTTAAGCCAAATTGACATTGATACAGCAGATTTCAAGTAAAATTGACATTGCTAGTAGTTTTTATCATCTTCAAGGCAATCCGATGAGGCAGTTTTCTATTTTACGATAATGAGGGTTAGACCCCTTGAAATTGGTTCATAAAAAACTTCAAATTAATATGAAAACAAATTATTTTTTGTTGTGGTCTTAAATCATGATTTTAAAAGTGATAATACCCCATTGAGGTATTAAAATAAAATGTTGACAGTTACACTATTTGGGTAACAAAATTTGCTACCTTTAGTTACTCCATTTTGGATCTGTTTTGAGGGTTGATTAACATGCATGGATAGCACCTATGAAGCAGTAGTATGCCGTCATACACACTGCAGTTGTGATTGTCTCATATTAACATGATAGTGCATCTGTGAACCAATGCAGGTTTTTATCAAGTGATAGTGAATTATTTTTTGCAATTCTTTATTTACACTGTATATGATTTGGATATCTGTTCTCATGCATTACTAAAAATCAAATGAAATACATATGTGTTCAATTGAAATCAAATTATATAGCTGTTTAGGCAACCAGGTAGAAAATTGTATTAGATCAGATCTACCGGTTGGTTTCCTTGCCAGCAACAGGATGATAATTAAATTGAATTGGTATATGATATCTGTTTTTGATTCACTATCAGTAGTGAATCAAAAACATGCTCATCTATCAGGGCACAGTTCTTTAACCCAAATACATTTGTACATTCATTGAAAATTTGGGTACAAAAACTCATACTCTGCAACTTGAGGTCAAATTTTGCACTGTGATTATTTAATTGAGGTTATTGGACTATGCCATTGGGATGAGGCTATTGTGGTCCATAATGTATGGAAACTTGTTGAGCAATAATTTGAATTAGGTGATGGCATGTGAATTTGACAAGAAATAGGAATATTTATCTTACTTCAGTTCGCTTAAAATTTTGGGGAAGAAAAGACATCATATTGCATTGGGTTATTCAATTTAAAATCCACACTACCCCTGTGGAAGATTTTGGAAATATCTTCCATAGGGGAACTGTGCATTTCAAATGGAATTAACACATTAGTAGATCCATTTGAAAGTCACTCTCCCTCAGGGGAAGATTCAAGTTGAATTTTTCAGAGGGTGTATGAAACTCAAATGGAGCTGCCTAATGTGCTCATTCTGTTTGAAATTCATACTCCCCCTGTGGAAGATATTTCCAAAAATCTTCCACAGGGGGAGTGTGGATTTTAAATGGAATAGCCAATTAGGTTTGACTGGATGTCTCGGTCAAAATGGGCCAAACATGCAGGTTGATTTCAGTGGTGGAGCCAGGAATTTTTTTTTCGGGGATTTGAGGGGGCAAAGAGTGCATTTCAGGGTGGGGGAAAAATCACCAAATTTTGCACAAAATTGCAGCAAAATATGGAAATTTTCGTAATTTTTGATTTTACTGAGGACAGCAGGGGGGGGGGGCAAGAGTTCTGACTGGGGACATTTGCCCCCTCATGCCCCCCATGACACCGCCACTGGTTGATTTCCTATACACTGTTAGTGTGGATTTTGTATACATTATAAATTTCCATTACCTTCTTGAAATCACCAGACAGGTCAGTGTTGTATTGCACGTAAGCAGGTCCTCAGGTGCATAAGTAAGTCATATCAAGGGGCCGTCATTATTGACATTTGCATGCAATTCATAACCTCATGAATATAGGTGATTCATATGATCCAATCATATTTTATTATTTGTACACAAGCGGACATAATTATTATAAGTCTGCAAAGTGCGTCTCTCTATGAGGTTTAAAATATTGGGCTTGACTGTTTCTCGCCTAATATTTTTAAAACTCATATCTCTACCAATTAAACTTGGGCAATGGCTGCACTATGGGAACATTTATCAGGTGGGTGTGTTCACTGTTCAAGGTTACTCACTGAGGTCAAATGTCATTTGAGGTCAACTTGTAAAATAGGCTGAAAATTAAAAAAAAAATCTTCAGATGGGCGACAACTCTCTAGTCTGAAGGTTCCCAAATCCTAAAGCTCCTTAGTCCGTACACGTAATTTATCATTTCGCTAGTCCGAATTCTGAAAAAGGTTCACTAGTCCGAATATCGGGTTCTTTAGTCCGAATAAGGCTCGCTAACTCTAACCCTAAACCCTAACCATAACCCTAATCCTAACCCTTATTCTATATTCGGACTAGAGAACCTTCGGACTAGCGACCCTTCGGACTAGAGAGAAGTCACGTTCAGATGACCGATCTGGGACCAGCGTCCCTATTTCTATATGTTTTTTTACTCAATTTCATGTTTGAAGTTCAAAGAAAAGGGATGTTGAAACTGTAGAAGTTGGGAATGTTAATAGTGGATGTTGAAACAGATAGAAGTTTGGAATGTTAATAGTGGAACCCCTTTATGTAAAACTGCACATAATTAGCCGTGCACAAAAATCTTCTATTGAAAGATACAGCTTTATTCCGTAAACTACTTAATTCCTCAGTGGAGTCTTTGCACTAATGTAACTCATCATCAGTCGGCTGCTGTGGTAGTGTAACTCATGAATATCTTACACCAAGGCTATGCATTTACCATCAGAAATACATAATACTACAGGATTCGAAAAAAAATGAGTGACAAATGATATAAAAAAATCTTCAGACGACCTATCTGTGACCAGCGTCCCTATTTCTTTACATTTGTCATTCAATGTCATGTATAATGTTCAAAGAAAAGGGATGCTGAAATGGATGTAAGTTGGGAATGTTAATAATGAAAATATGGGAAGAGCGCTCATTGGTTTATCCTTTGTGTGAAACTACACAATTAGCCTCGCACAGAAATCTCCTATTGAAAGATACAGCTTTATTCCGTAAACTACTTTTAAGTAGGTATTTTTCATGAAAAATGCAAGTTTTGCCTGGCTATTTAAATAAGATAGATGATGTAATGCACAATTTACCTACCTAGAGCAATTGACCGCAAAGTGCATTAACTGTTGTTTAAGTTGTTTGTAAACTACTGTTTAAGTAGTTTGAATTAAAAGAAATCCTCAATGGAGTCTTACATCAAGGATATACCATCAGAAATACATGTAGGTACTACAGGATTCTAATAAAATTGAGTCTGACAAATGATACTAAAATTAGTTTTAGGTCATATACATGTATATTGTGCCTTCACTAAGGATATGCTACATATGTTCGCTATCGCTGCAGAAAATACACACATCAGCAAACATAATCAGCCAAATACTTCATTGAAGCAAATCAAATACAATTTGATGTAAACAAACTGACAAATTGATATTGCCTGACATTTGGCAATGGCAGGTTATTCACTATGGACCACAATGGCCTCATCCCAATATCATAGTTCAATAACCTCAATTAAACACCCATAGTGCACAAATTTGACCTCAAGTTGCAGAGTGTGAGTTTTTGTACCCATATTTTCTGAGGTCATTCAATGAATGTACAAATGTATTGGGGTTAAAGAGCTATGCCTTGATAGATGAACATGTTGTGGATCCTAGTGAATGGTCATACATGGTGATGGGCTCTATGACTAATTGTACTATAGCAGGTGTCAAAGTGTCCTGATTGAAGTCAGTAAAATGGACTCAAGCTAAATCATTTGATGACTTCAATTATTATATGCCTTATCATTTGATGACTTCAATTATAATTGCTCGCAAATCATTTGATGACTTCAATTGTTAATGCATATAGTAAATCATTTGATTGCTTTAATTATAATGGCTTATAAATAATTGACGAGACATAAATTCATAATTTGTACATTTAGGCTATAGCTTAAAACTTCCTTAAAACATCATTAAAGCAATACAGCAGGACCATGATGTTAAGAAATTAAACACTAACATGTTATAGCTATTAAATAACAAGATATTTCCAAGCATAAGTTTGTACAGCACTGATGGTATATTTTGATATATTTTTGTCCAATCTATTTTTGCATGAAAATATAAATTTTACTGGATTTTTCAAAATTAAAAAGTAAATGAGGTACAATTGCTCAAATAACAAAATGTGCATGGCCTATGGAAAACAACCTCTTTTGTTTTAGCCTAAGAAAAATGCTTTTAACGGTTTGATGTTTGTAAGTAAATAATAAAATATAGTGATTGTTTGATACAATCTAGTGATGTAGCTAAGGGGGAGGCAAAAGGGTACAGCTGTCCCCCTGTCAGAAGTCTTGTCCCCTGAAATGCTGGCCCCTGATATGCTGCCCCCCCCCCCTGAAATTTAAGATTTGTACACCCTGTTTGTACATTTTAACCCATTTCATCAAATTTTCCCCATTGAAAGTTGCCTTTTCTCCTTTCACCCCTTTGCCCCCCCCCAAAAAAAAGTCCTGGCTATACCACAGATACAATCTCTGCCAGAAATATAGACAGATATTTATAGTTTTATCATCCACAGCTCATTTATCCTTGTTGCTGTATACATGTAATATGAACCCTTCCCTGTAAATAACACATAGCAGTTCACAACAGGTAATCTATCAGACTATTTTCCAACAGGAGTTAACCCCATGAGAACTGATTGGCCAAAAAGAAGTCTTCATTATCAATTGGCCCAATCAGCAACATTGTTAGAACACAGATATTGGAACACTGTGGTTAGAATAATTTCACCACTCAAAAAATGGGGGGAGTTATTTGCAAAGCTCCATTCTGATTGGTGATTAAAGTGAAGATATCATGTAATTGACCAATCATAGGCAATGTTAGATCGGCAGGTAGTGCTCAGGGGGTTAAAGGAAAAAATCAATCACAAAAATTTTGACACGCTTCATGCAGATCCAATATAGCATTTAAAATAGTTAATAACATGCATGAAAGTGTATTGAGGGTATTAAGTTCAAAATTATGAAAACTTAAAATTAAAAACAAGCCATTTTGATTAAATTCACTGCTGCATGAAAAAGTACATCACATAAAAAGTACCTATTTTTTTCCTTGCTTGAAGAACTGGTGAAATATTTACACCTAAATTTACCGTCTCAGTTTGATACAGGCATCATCGACACTGTTTCACCTGCCGAGTTTTAGTTGTTGATGATGAATGTTTTATTTTGTATTTTCATTTTGTATAAAACGCTGTACTCTTTAGTTTAAAAATTAATGATCAAAGGAAGTTGGTGTTACGGAAAGTACAGGACGAACTCTGTAAATTGCACGTCTTTTCCTTTACGGATATAACATTTAGATGAAAAAACTTTGCATACCGTAAAATACTTTTCCGGCATTGTGTTTATACTCCTGATAAAAAACCCATTATTTTCTGTCTGTTTTAAGTAGAAGCTGCTGTCAGATTATAGAGTTGATACATGTAGATAAACTGCCATTATAGCGTCAGTGAACTATGCACGTTTTATAGTTCTTGATATTTTGCAATTATTGTCAGCCATCAGTGATGAGATATTTTTTGTGTCTTTAGAAACCCCTTTGAGTAGATACTTGAAATGGGCCATTCCAGTTGAAAATCTTACTCCCTGTATGGAAGACATGACCTTAATTTTCCACACAGAGAGTGTGAATTTCAAATGGGGTTACCTAAATGGGTGACTCCATTTGAAATCTATATCCCCTGTGTGGGAGATTAAGGTCATGTCTTCCATAGAGGGTGGAGGGGCTTCAAATGGAAAAGCATTAACTTCACTAGTGCTGGGACGTTTACACGTGTGAACGTTTAAACGAACGGAAGGAGCACTAAACGGTTGCTGATATTGCTACACGTTTACACGAAAAGTTCATTGTTCTACCAGAGCATCCATTATCCAAGAAAATAAAGCTATTGTATTACAACAATATTTCATTTTATGGTCCCTTTTGATTGATTTTCTTACTTTATCTGCAATAAGAAACTGAAATGTCTTCAAACCACGTTACCATTTGTCAGCAATGCTTTGATACACCCCGACCGCCCGACAAGAAAATCCCAGGGTGGGTATTCCCCAAGAAATCACACAAATCTTGTTGGCATACGCTCTGTTGGTTCTCCTGATATTTCCCCATGTGTACAACAAAGTTCACCGCTCAGCGCATCAAAGCTGAAAACAGCACCGGGACATTCAGTCACGAGTCATGCATTTACCTTGTGTGTGGGATTTTGATGTACTACACTTCAAGATTGGGGACCTGGGCATGCGTGCCGCTAAGCCCGAGAATATTTTGTGCTGATTAATATTCGTCAAAATGATGATCAGTAAAACTGAATATCATTAATATTAATTCATGATATATATATAGCCATCTCATGACAAAATTTAACAATTTTCAAGTCTAAACACAGTCACAGTCTCAAATATCAAATTTCATCTCCCAACCCATGTGAACTTGCCTTTTATTAGAGTCATCAAACTTTTGGCCTTAAAACTTCCTTATTTCCATGTAATTTGTTTACAAAAATATCTCCACAGCAAGTCAGTAAAAGTATTGAACTCCTTTTGACCTGTCCTTCGATGATTGTTAAAACAGCCGCATACAAATGCCACGGTTCAAAACATTATTGAATGGTGTATACTGCAATATGACATGTGCAGTGGGGAATGACGCTACACGTGGCCAGTGACCCACCAGCGAACTAGTTCGTTCTGGTTTCATCTCAATTAGGAGATCAGACGGTTCAGACCTATCAATTTTCTACAGGGGTGAGAATTGTATCCAGTAAGACATTTCCTTTGTGAACAACAACAAAAAATGTTACAGGCTCATGGAAATATATTTGGTCATTGCAATCATTTTATTATCTAATTGTGAATACAGTTTTTCAATTCCATGACAAAATGGGCACACTGATTTGTTTGGTGTTATAAACTTGCACCGCACCGAGTACTACCTACCACCATTGCAAATACACCAGTCCCGGCCACGGAATTATGCATAAATAATTATGGGGGCGAGAGTGCTACAATATGGAATAAAAATGCTTGATTAAGTGAAATAGAGTCATGCAGGGACATTTTTGTTATTAATATCATCTAATTTAAATGAGAAGAGTTTATTATAATATATAATATTGATAAATGACAGAAAGTGAATGGAAATCCTCGAACGTATTTGCCCAAAATTTGCAGGTAAAACATCGATTGAAAATGGAATCGCTCAAAGTTTGATTCATGGAAATTGTTGATGAGATATTATTACTGGGTGGGCAAGTGATCACGGCAAACACGTGAAGTTCATCAAAACAATCAAGGCTGGGGACGGCGATGTTTACCTGTTTAATTTGTTTCAGAAATGATATATTCCCACAATAAAATAATATATTTCATATTCAATGTGTTAATTCTATTGAAACAAGCATTGGAAACTGTGTTTAAGATCGATGTACAGAGCAAGAATTACATCGTAAGTGATGGTGCAGAATTCAGCAGCCGAACATGGTTCTTTTACAGGTTTGTTTACTGCTAGCATTTTTAAAACGTTTACACGTGTAAACGCCCGAACATGCCGACCGTTTAAACGGATATAAAAATAAACGGTAACTCCCAGCACTAAACTTCACTCTGAATTCACAGTCTTCATTTGAAAAAAAATTATGCAAAATTGAATGTATGGGTTCCTTGAAAGCAGGAGGAGCAATAAACTCTGACATTCTACTGATTTCTGCACTTTACTATTAAACCTGATCAAAACAAAATGGAGTCACAAGAAAAGTCAAACTGTATTTCTGAGTCTTGTAAATTGCAATTCCTAATTCCTGCCTGAAACATTATGTAACATACATGGTATTTTACTAGAAATGTACTTGTAGATCTTACGATGTAAGTTTGACTTTGCATGGACAAAATTACTGTAAAAGTGCAAGTTTTGTGGATATTAATTGTCAAGCTTTTCGGTAAATCCCATAACCCTTTGCGAGTACACCTGAGAACTTGTCATTTAACGTCACACAGACTTGCAATGCGCAGTAACGATGTTCGATAAATGATGTGCGCATCGGCGCGGAGCGGCGTGACGCAGAATGACGAGTTCTTAGGTGTACTCGCAAAGGCTTATGGGATTTACCAAAAAGGTCAATCGTCAAGCTTTTCATGCTCAAAATAGCTGTCACAAAATAGTTAGAAACTTTAGCGAAGTATTTTAAAATTGCGACAAATGACACACATGAAAATAAGCTGTTTTAAGGTAGAACATTATATGACAGGCATTGAGCATGATGCATAGAATCTTGCATGGCTTCCTTGTAGCGGTATGGACAGTAAGGCAATAATAAATCTGTAATTCAAGCTACCACTGACATATAGATTTACATGAATACGCTTATTCCGCTCATAGTTAGAAGTGTAAATCAGCCTGGGTTCTATTCTCATGTATTTTATCTGCGTTACCATGGTTATTCAGTAAGGAGTCATGCTTTTATGATAGGCATATGATACCATAAGAATATTTTATTCAAAATGTTATTAAATATAATCTGTTTGTGTCTTAAGATGGAATCAAATTCAGTTTTCCACTTTATGATATAAAGGTATTATTATTTGGTACGTCTATAAAATAATACTGTAAAGATTCGCCTAATGGTGCTATTTACTACCTGCCCGGTTCCGCCATTATGCACAATTTGCAAGGAGAGCCTTGAACTGGCAGCACACATGAATGAGAAGCGAACCAGTCATATTACATTGCGTGTAACGTTATGTATTTATTCCTTTCATGTGGTCATCAGTTCGAGGCTCTCCTTGCACATAGTATATAATGGCGGAACTGTGCAAGTAGTGAATGTGCTCCCTTGATATACCTGGAAGTTTAGGCACAAACTGAAAGTGCTCTCCTGAACTGTTGGAACTGTTAGCTAATAGCGACAAAAGGTACCTCAATGAATAGAGCCAATGTCAGGCATGGGGACAAATGCCCCCGGTCAGAACTCTTGTCCCTCAGTTTATTTCATGACTATCGACCCATGTTTAGCCATTCTATTCACAACTTGAAAACAAACGTAACATGTACAAAGTAATAGGAGTGTCATGTGATGAAATTAGTGCCAGTATATCATGTTGCAAAGGATTCTGGGAAGGATACGATATCTTCTCTGCTAAGCTGATGATATAATGTTAGTGCTGCAGAAGCTTACATGTAAAAATTTGTCCCAAAGCCAATTCATGTCTTAACTAAAGATGACAGCCCTTCAGCTGGTGTGATGAATTTAAAATGAGGATACATCATGTTGCAAAGGATTCTGGGAAGGGTCATATCAGCTCTCCAGATGGGCGAATTAGTGCTGCAGAAGCTTACATGTAAAAATTTGTCCCAAAGCCAATTCATGTCTTAACTAAAGATGACAGCCCTTCAGCTGGAGTGATGAATTTAAAATGAGGATACATTATGTTGCAAAGGATTCTGGGAAGGGTCAGATATCATCTATGCTGAGCTAATGTTAGTGCTATCAGAAGCTTGCATGTAAAAATTTGTCCCAAAGCCAATTCATGTCTTAACTAAAGATGACAGCCCTTCAGCTGGTGTGATGAATTTAAAATGAGGATACATCATGTTGCAAAGAATTCTGGGAAGGGTAAGATGTCTACTCTGCTGAGCTAATGATAATGTTAGTGCTATCAGAAGCTTGCATGTAAAAATTTGTCTCAAAGCCAATTCATGTCTTAACTAAAGATGACAGCCCTTCAGCTGAAGTGATGAATTATGTACAGGCTGTCAAAAAGGGCAATAATTTCATTACATTATCAAGTCAGATTGTCATAATAAGGAACCGATATCATGTACACACGACATGCACGCAAATGAAATGATAATTTTGCACTGATATTTTGCTTGATTAAAATCTTAAGTTAAAAATCAACATTTTTACAAGCATTATTTAGAACTAGCGCGGGTCCCCGCTAGTTGAGTAAACGGGAGTGTTTAGTAAACGGGAGTGTTTAGTAAACGGGAGTGTTTAGTAAACGGGAGTAAACGGTGATGATAATCATGCTGTCTTGGTGTAGATTATTCATCCAGTAATAATCAGATGTTGATAACCATGTTAGCTCCTGTCATGTAAGAAGCTAAACTTTTATTTAAGTGAATATCCAGATCTGTGATAATGTTGTTATACTCACTCAATCCCTCAGATTTATTTTGCAAATATGTCACCCAATGACCCCTTTTTTCACCAGCTTACACCCAATGACCCCCTTTTTTTAAATAGAAATTTACACCAAATCTGCAAATATTTTAGGCGTTTGCGCGCATTGTGAACAAATTTAACATACGGTATTTGTAGCAATTTCAGTTTCACAAAGGCAAATTTTCACAAAACGTTGCCCAGAAAGTTATATTTTACGGTTAATGGCACTGAATTTTAGCGTTCTCACGCATTTTCTTGGAGGTCCCCACTGAATAACCCCCTTTTTGACCATAATCGCCTTCGATAGACCCCTAGTGTCATACTCTGGTAGGGACAGGTACGTTACTTTCATATTCAAGTGCCCCCCCGTCCCGGCGCACCCTCCATCAGCCCCCCCCATTGCTATTTCATTATTCACGATTCAACATACTCTAGTTTAGATTTCAGGTAACCCCATTTGAAATTCTCACTCCCTGTGTGGAAGATTAAGGGCAAGTCTTCCATAGGGGGTATGGATTTCAACTGGAATAGCCCATTTTGGAGCAGACGACACTAAATGGGTGATTCCATTTGAAATTCACACTCCCTGTGTGGAATACTAAGGGCATGTCTTCCATAAGGGGTGTATGGATTTCAACTGAAATAGTCCAATGCCTGAGCAAAATGAGAATACTATAGAAAGGTGAACCTGTCCTTAGAGCACTCCCCACAGTGGTTTGAAAAATGCATTGGACTCCTTAGTGGTGGAGTGAAAGTTAAATGCAGTAGATCTTTTTTCGATGTTATGTAACTAGAATGATGAAATGATGAAATAACCATGGTAACAAGTTTATGGTTTCTTATGCATTGGTGAAATTTTGTAATGTTGATATGTATTTCCACGGTTTTGTAGCGCATTTCATTGGGCGCAGGTTCAATTCAATTGGCTAGTGTTCGCTCAAAACAATGGCGTACACACACACACACACACCCCAAGATGTTGCATAGAAGCATGCACTAAACAGCTGCCTCAATGCGTTGACATCACTGCCACATCAGGGTAAAAAATGGTTTAATCTACTAAACAAGACTATATGACCCATAATGATTGTAAGCGTAAGCTAAGATTTTGCCCCCCCCCCCCTCCCATGGTAAAAATGACTGTCCATCATCATGTCACAAACTCTAGGCAATTAGGGAAGATTTGACTAAATTGTGGGTAATTTTATGACTTGTACAACATAATTTAATTGCAAAAATTAGCTGTTTGAGCAGGTAACATTTCAGATCAGTATGTACATTTTGTTAATGGAGCAACATTTTAGAATTACCAGCCCATGTGACTGGTGTCATGAACAGTTAAAGGGTACATCCTTGGTGATTCAGTATGGCATTTTTGTATAGATTTGCTTTATTGGCAACAACCTTGTTGATATCAGAGATTCCTACTGGGGTTTGATCCTGCTTTTCAATCACTGCAAGGGAATTTTAAAGATGTTGTATCAGAATCACTGAGAACGTCATTTTATCATGATCACTCTGTAATAATAAAAAAATTACATATTTTGTTATCTTTTCACCACTACAGCCAACCTTGGTGACTACGATGAAGATGATCATGAGCCGGGATATGGAGATAGTTTTGAGATCATCCCCAGGCAGCCAGAGAAGCTGGAACGCAAGATGGAGGAAATTCACGAGATGAAGCTCAAGTAAGTATCAAGTTACAAAGTCATAATTATATGCAAACAAAAAATAGCCTAAGTACAGTAGTCCCCTGGAATGCAAGATGGAGGAAATTCATGAGATGAAGCTCAAGTAGGTATCAACTTACCAAGTTATAATTATATGTAAATAAAAAATAGCCTAAGTACAGTAGTCCATCCAGCCTCAAGTAGGAAGTATCTTCAATGCGTTGATGCAGCAGTATTGTAATATTTCATAGTTTGATAGCCCTGTCTGTTACACATAGATTGCTATAACTTTAAGGTGAGTGGTCTATTACCAAATCAAGCTGATTCCAAGCTGTGAGTTCAAATCCTCCAGTGTTATGAACATTAGAGGGCATAAATGAAAATGTGTTCACAATGGCCTATTGAACAGTACAGGTGGTACACCACCATGGGGATGAGGCTTAGGCTAACATCTTTTTAGTCCCCACCCCACCAAGAATTGGTGGAGGGAGGCTCTAGAAATGCTTGGTGTCCATCTGGGCATCCTTCCATTTGTGCTCATCTTTTGAGCTAGGTGAATAGGGGTGTCCATCTTTGCAGCATAGATATATCTCAAGTAGATGTTGGTAGATTTCGGAGGTGTGTCAATGGTCAAAGGTCAAATAAGATTAAATTGCTAAATTGCCTGGGTTAATCCAGTTCCAGCTTCCACTAGAGCATTTTTGCAACAGCTATGGCTGGAGGCCCAGTTGTTCGAGAACTATCTACAAGTTCCATCACAACCATCCCTGCGACCGTGACAGGCAGGGGATCTAGTCATTCTAGTGGTTCAGCGAACAGCCTTGCTCATTCATACCATAGAATGAAATATATCTCGGCCCTATTATTTGTTTTGGCTAAGAGAAAAATATTAGCAGCTTTCAGATGCCCACGCAAATCTCAATTTTGATGAGGTACAAAGTGGGAGGATGAGGTCGCTGATGGGCGATTCCAGTTGAAAACCATACACCCCCATGACCTTAATATTACCTGAATGGGTGACTCTATTTGAAATCTACATCCCCTGTGTGAGAGATTACGGTCATGTCTCCCATAGGGGGTGTATGGATTTCAACTGGAATAAGGCCAATGGGATCATCCACCTGTAAGAAGATACTAAAAGCCATACAGAGGCACACTTCCTCTCCACACCTAACATGCAAATATGTGACGTGTCATGTCAAAAGGAGACACTTTTGGGCAGGTTATGAATT
Source organism: Amphiura filiformis (assembly GCF_039555335.1). Taxonomy (NCBI): domain Eukaryota; kingdom Metazoa; phylum Echinodermata; class Ophiuroidea; order Amphilepidida; family Amphiuridae; genus Amphiura; species Amphiura filiformis. Next base: position 49,261,913 of record NC_092642.1, on the reverse strand, counting down.
TTGAGGTTTTTAATTTTCTTAAATATAGAGATATTTTCCTCCACAACGCCGTTTCCCCAATGAAATCGGACATTCCTAAGCGAAGATATTGAGTTTCGGAAGTTATGATATTATAAAATTTGAAATTGAGATATCGGCCTTTAAAAATATTATTGACAATGTTGAGAGCAGGAATTAACTTGAAAAATGTCTCAAAAAATACAAGATGCTAGTTATATTCCGGTCTGAAACTATCAGACAATATTTTTAACATTAATAACATCATAAATTTGCAACAAACTCAAATTGTGAAAAAATCACCCACCGGCAGATTTTTCGCTATTTCTCCATTTACGATCCTGCCCAAAAGTGTCTCCTTTTGACATGACACGCCACATATGGCAGAGTGACCTAGCTAGACCATATTCTCCTTATGATTCAATGGCACTTAAAAGAATAATATGAAAGTAAGATGTAGGTTGGATATTGAACCGAAATCTGAGCAGATTTCATGTTGAAAACATATTGTGTACTATTGGTACACATGGGGAAAAATCTGCACATTTTAAGATTGATTTTTATAATGGGCATCTTGTGCATTCTCTATATATGCATAGTGTAAGTAATGTATGTTGATACTATCAGTAATGTGTAACATGATATTGTTAAGTAACTTGTGCCATATCAGGTGTATTGTAAATTGCATTTCGACTTCAATGCAGATTTAACCTGTAAAATGGATACACACAAAAATTACAATCTCATGCAGAAATCTTACCTGAACATTTTCTCTTTCTTTCTCGGTTTCTCCCATTGAATTGTTAAAATAGAAATGAATTTATGACTAGGTTTCACGTATTACATTCAAAGTGTTCTTGGGGACTATGTAAATTGATAAAGAGTCATCAATTTGTGCATATAAGTATAACTCAAATGCACTTTGAAAGTATAATATTGCAGGGCAGTGTGTCACCAAAATAAATCATGTTAATGACAAAGAAATGAGAAAGTAGGGAAAGTTCATTTAAATTAGTCATCTTCAGTTGACAAAAATATATTTCACACTGCAAGATGTCATCTTTTGATGAAATTCAAAACAAGTTCTATAATTGTCATACATCTATGCACGTCTGCGTTACTGACAGTACATCACGACATAATATTATGTTGACAGTTCTAAGATTAAGGAAATTATTTTCTTTTCCCAGCAGAAATACACAGATTACATTCTGATTCTACAATACACAGGCATGAGAATTTTCAGGTTTAAACCTGAATTCAGGCTTTTTTGTTGTCCAAATTTCCGCACTTTCTTTTAATTTCAGCCCGTTTTTGGCCTTTTTAGCCCAATTTCAATCACATTTTCAGGCTTTTTTCAAACACTTCAGGTTTTTTTCATGGATGATCATTCTCATGCCTGAATACACGATGCAAGTCTCTTTGATAATTTGTGACCCGACACGGCGAATGAGCCGTAAATTCCTCCTCCGGTCAATTTTGTTTTATTTCGTGTTTAGAAAATATACATCATAAGCTTTAAAATGGTATATCATTTGACTTCAAACGATATCCAGAAGCGGGGTTATGGTTTGTTAAACTTTGCTCCTTCAACAAAATGGTAGCTTCTTTCGTTTATACATGTGTCTCTTTTTCCACATTGCTGGCAATAAATATCGAACAGTCATAATTGGCGGTCATTTCAAATCATCCCCAAGTCAACGAGGTTTAAGAAAGTTCTCTCATTGTTAATTGTTGGTTATACATACCAGCTCATACCTATACAAAATACATTGCCTGGTAACCCACCTGTGTAACCCACCACTTGAACAGGATTTAGCCAAAACAAACAAAGACCAGCACTATTAAAAATTCTATAGCCATCTAAGGTAGAAGCTTATTATCCACTTCAACAATATGATTATTGATTGGTGTTTGACTATAAAAATGAGATAGATGTCGCGCCAGCTTAAGTTACCGATGAATATGACCTTCATACACATTTTACACTGTAACTCAGAATACAATTTAGGGAATTTACGGCTCATTCATGCTGTACGGTCACATTTGATTTGATTTTGAATGAAATCGAAGATGTTAATTACAATTGTATTACCCATAGAATTGGTAGCCATTTTTAATTTCATATTTTAGGGTCAAGATGCCAAATTTGAGCATGATAAACAACTTTTGTGAATACAGCACCCTCAAATCACCGTAAATATGGTTTTTTTTAAATATTAATATTGTTAATCCACTTCTTTTAGGCCCTATGCATATACCATTCTTTTTTATTGAAATTCGGAATTGTCTATTTCAATATTTAGGCAGTAAATTATGAAAGGGAAAAGCATAATTGGGAAAGTGGAAATTAAAAACAATAATTGGCAGACTAAAATGTTGATTCAAGTGGACAGGGGAAATCTTTTCATTTACCTTTTCTCAGGGATTTTAATTCATAGAATGGTCTGTCAGGAAGTTACAAGTACTATTTATAGAATATGCTTATATTTTGCAGGTATATCGTGCTAAGTTGGAAAAAAGTATATTTGAGCCAAAATACTTGCATACCTGTTTAGCTATAATTGCCCCCCCGGTGGGGAAATTAATTTCAGTCCTGTTGTTTAGAAGGGTTTTATAATTATATATGGATATTTCTGAACTTGGTAGAGTGGAAAGGGGCATGGTCCAATCTTTTCATGTTCTGTATTCTCTCTTACCTTGAGGCCTTACCATTAAAACAATGTTTCACAATTTTGAGTTGTATTGATCCAGCAGTTTTGATATGAGAAGCAAAAAACATGCACTGTATTCGTTCCGTTAACCGCCCATGCCCCTATAAGCGCTCACCCAGTGACTTTCCAACAAGCAAACTGTCCATGTAAATCTGAATCATGGTCTGAAACATATGACACTGATGATGATGGATGAATATTTAGGGCCTTTTTTACATATTATAGGCCTAAACAATTTAAAAAAAAAGCGCCCACCCAAAATGACTTTGTTAAGCACCCTGGGCGGTTAATGGAATGAATACGGTATTACAGTGCCCCATAGGATAGTACATACACTTCCGGTGTGGTTACCACAATTCACCACATTTTTGTTCACATTATCTAAACGAAACATGTCTCGGGTGTGAAATTTGACTGGGGTTATGAGAAAAACATGATTCTCAATACCAAAATCTCAGTTCTTATGTAGAGAAATTTGGGATGAGGCTGTTGATTGTGTCACACCCCTTGAATGCCAATTTTATTTCATTTTAATACAAATGTGACAATATCTGGTTCACCTTGACCAATGTCAGAAATTCTGAATATGATTATGAAATACAGACAAATTTATAAGGGAAGAAAAAAAAATGAAAGCATATCAAAAGACCAACTTATTTAGGGGCATTCAAAATCTTGCAACTTGACAAAGTATGCTACAGGCCAGTACATAGCCTGACATCTTCCGGGTGTTTTCCATTGCGACAGATGCAACTGAATATCTGCTACATCTTCCTCAGCAACAATAATTTACCACAGAGCAGGGGAACAAAGCTTCAAACAAAGCTGCAGAGAGCCAAAGGTCACAGCGAACAACTGAAAATCGTTGCAGAGACCTGAAAACAATACAAAAAAGATAATTGCTTTTTAGATGCAAAAAGTAACAAGTTATACTTTATATTAAAACAAACTGCAATAATTAGGTGATCCTGTCAGTAGGTTTTCTAGAGAATGGAAATAATTTGTCAGTGTGCGTTTGGATAAGGGGGAAAAAATCGAAGAGTAGGGTAATGGCGTTTTATTTTTATAAAGCAGGAATAAATGAAATTTAGATTATCTTACTTCACCTCAGCAATGTACATAGAAAAACAAACCCGAAACCCATAATGATTAATTCTGAAAAAGAAAAAAAATTCTGCAAAAAATAAAAAAAATCATTAAAAAAAACCCCACAAAAAACTGCAAACAAATTGTGTGGTCCTGTATACGCTGTATGTTTTCTAGAGAATGGAAATAATTTGTCAGTGTGCGTTTGGATAAGGAAAAAAATTCAAAGAGTGGTGTAATGGCATTTTATTTTTATAAAGCAGGAATATATGAAATTTAGATTATCCTACTCCACCTCACCAATGTACATATAAAAACAAACCTGAGACCCATTATGATAAATTCAATGTTGTTGCAGCCTGTGCAGTTCTCGGTTGGTAGCTATTAAACTCATCATTGTTGATCATACATCCTTTCAAGAACAGTTTTCAGTTCAGATCTCTATTTTTACCTGCTATTAGTATTAGTTCAGGTGAGGTTAGAGTCCTCATATGATCTGATAGCAGAATTCTGCAGTGTTATAGTGTGTCTCAATAAAAATTCCTTTTAAAAAGGGATGGGGTGCCCAATGGGAGCTTTGATTGCCCCAAAAAAGGTTGGATAGTAATCTTGATGCACTATGGACCATAATGACCTCATCTCAATGGCATAGTTCAATAACTTCAATAAAACAATCATAGTGCAAAATTTGACCTCAAGTTGCAGAGTATGAGGTTTTGTACCTAAATTTTCAAAGGTCGTTTAATGAATGTACAAATGTATTGGGGTTAAAGAACTGTGCCCTGTTAGATGAGCATGTTATGGATCCTAGTGTGATGTGATAAGGAACTGTCTTGTCAGCTGTAAAGCAGGGTTGATAATGGGCTATTCTAGTTGAAATTCTTACACACCTGCTGTTGAAAATATGGCCTTAATCTTCCACACAGCGAGTGTGAATTTCAAATAAGGGTAATTCCATTTGGAATCTACACCCCTATGTGTGAAAGATTAAGGTTATGTCTTCCATAGGGGTTATATTGATGCAACTTGAATAGCCCATTTCTTATAGTGTCAGGCTTTGAGTTTAAAAAAATTGAGGAGTGTGATAAATAGCACTCCTCAATCTTGTGAGGAGTGCTATTTTGTGAATGAGGAGTGTGATTATGCTTAAATGTGATGTAAGCTTAAAGATTAAGGAGTGTGATAAATCGCACTCCTTATGATCAAGGAGTGCGGAGGAGTGTGATTGCACTTGCACTCGTCAAAACTCAAACCCTGTTTAAGTGTGGACATTGAACATGCACCTGTGCAGATGACTTTTATTAGTCGCTAAAGAGTCGCCAAAGTATCTGAATGCTCAGCGAAACATGGTATTCACCATTTTTACTTTTAAAAAAGAAAGAAAAAAAAACATGGCAAGCCTACTGATCTCTTTGTTTGCTATAAAATTAATATGATTTTAAAAGACAACAAACACATCTGTTTTATTTCAAGATCTAACATCAGAAAGTTAACTGGAAATTTAAAAATATGAAATATAGTGTAATTGCAAGAAATAACCTGTTTCACTCAGGAAAGTCCAGTAATTGATGAGATATCCCTTCTGGATTAAATGTTTTGAAAGGGATTTCTTTCAAACAAAAATTTCATCACTTTATCGGAGGTATTTCTTGACATGTTGACAACACAATCCGGCCAATATACCATGAATCAAATTTTCAAGGGAGATGGTTTATTCTGGAGATCAGATCAGAGATGATTGTAATCCCAAATTCACATAATTCTAATTTTAAGGTTAATAAATGTGTATCACTTGTTGAGAGCGAAAATTGTACAAAATAATGCACGCATACTGAGATGTTGATACATTTCATTTGTACAATTTCTAGAGCAACATTTATTAAATATTTCATTCACAAGAAAAAAATCCTGTGATTTTTGCTATTTTTATAACAAAATCATGACTAAATATGTCACTGCATGTACTATGCTGAGTGAACGCCCGTGCAATTATATCAATATTTATACATGGCTTTGATTGGTTCTTATTTTATCTTGGAGTGTAGGAATTTGATTTAACCACTTGAGGGGTTCTCAACTTCATTTATTCCAGGGGCACAAGGGGCCAAACACATTTTAAATATACATGCTTGAGGATCCAAATACACCACCATTTCTTATGTTTTCCTTTGCATTTTAGGGTTGGTCAATTGCCAAATATCAGAGTTGTCGGATTTGGCCTGTGGGCCGCCTGTTAAGAACTCTTGACTTAATGGTTTTCTCGCCGTATATTAGAAAGAAAAATGGAATTTTTCAGAAGCCAACCAAATTGTTTGAAGTGATGGGAAAATTCCCATAGTATCCACCCACCTGTGTTTTAACATGTCTTTTGATTTTGTATTAGGGAAGAATGTTTATTGAATACACTGTACATTGTAGCTTAAGTGTAGTAAGTTAATGGTGGCAAGTAGAACTCCTTTTCTTCCATTTGCTTTGGCGAAATATTGCTTTGTGAATCTTTGCTGCATATCTGCATTGGTATAGATTTCACTTTTCATTTGACTATTTTCACTGTCTTTTTCTTTCAGAGGACAGGTTCCTGCAGAAGCAGAGAAGAATTTCATCACAAAAGCACATGCATTGGCTACATATGGAGTGGACCCACATCCTGTCAGGGTAGGTACAAGGCATGCTCTCCTATTCGCTGTCGACTGTCGTAGTGCACTTACGTAACCATTGGTTACTGGTTCAAGCCTGGGCTCATACAACTGTTCCGAATTATGATATGCCATAGGCTTTGTGTTGTGATCATTTCGATCAGTGGTTCGTAACAAAAAAAGCGTGAGCCAGTTGACCTAGCAACGGTCATATTCTAACATGCATTACGCTGGCGAATAACTGCCAGCTTGCACAGTATTTTTTGTGGGACAGGAGAGCACATCACATATCAAATTGCATTCTGAATACGAGGAATGTCCTTCTTATATCAAATAATTTAGATTTTTTTTTAAATTCGCGATAATAATACAAATGTTATGGCAAATTAATTTTGATATTTAACAGTCCTGTAAGCTTTATAAATCTAATGATATGGACTTAAAGTGTATGTAATTGGAAAGAGAAGCTGACCATCAATTGAAAATTTTCACCTTTTGTATTAAAGATATACATTTTTTCCCCAAAAGACCTAAAATATTTGAATGATCTTCCCATAGGAACTTGTCAACGACCCAAAATAAGAGAGAATTACGGCTCGCAATACCCCCATCCCCGTGCTACGCCAAACTTGCACAAGACCAATTTCTACAAACTTTTTACGTCTCTCAGGAAATGCCATTTCGTAAGACTTGCGTCTTGACAATCCTTTTTAGACGGTACAATATTTGCTCTGGGTAATGAAAAAGGACAGACTGATTCCAGTCTCTAATGCATTCCCAGTAGGTACCAGTGTACACAAAACATGCACACTTCTGACTTCAGGTGTCATAGTACACTGAATGAGACATGCCTATTTTAAAATATATAGAGCAAGATCGCTATCAATTTACCACTTCCCAAATGGAAATTTATTCACAGTCATCGATATATGTCATGGACCTTTCTTTCACAGCATTCAAGCGTAAGTTACATGGTGAAAAAAATACTGATTCAATCTTTGTGTGACACAACAGTGTGATTGACAAAAACAAAGGAACTTTGATTAATGCAAGTCATCCTGGTACAAGATTTGAACCAAGGACCTTTGGATTCCCTTTTCCCTTTATGATGCGTTATAGACCAAAATGATCTGATTGTCAATGGACTATTCCAGTTGAAATCCACACCCCCTGTGGAAGACATGACCGTAATCTTCCATACAGGGGGTGTTAATTTCAAATGGAGTTACTCATAGCACAGGTAACCCTATTTGAAATCTACACCCCCTGTATGGAAGATTAAAGTTGTGTCTTCCACAGGGGGTGTATAGATTTCAAATGGAGTCACCCATACAGGTAACCCCATTTGAAATTCTCACTCCCTGTGTAGAAGATTAAGGTCATGTTTTCCATAGGGGGTGTATGGATTTTAAATATGGAATAGCCCAATGTCATAGTTCATAGACCTCCATTTATCCATCATATAGATCAAAATGTAACATAGAGGTAGTCATTGTGACGTCAACGCCACCATCTTGTGGGTACGGAGTGCCTTGTTGCTAAGATCACCCCGTTGACGCTTGACTGAAGAGGTGCGTCACGTGCTGTGACTTCCGCGTAATCTCTAACGCATGACATGGAGACTGGCTGTACCCACAAGATGGCGGATCCCGCGGAAAAGGCTGACTGCCTCTATATAATTATTCACATGTCATTCAATGAAAATTCAAACATGATTTTCCCTGCCCTGGCTGATGAGCATCCTATACTAAGTGTCACCTAGAGTTTGCAGGGATATCAGCGCTTTTACTTGGTTGTGCCAAGTCAAATCACTCTTGTACGCATATGTATATATTCTACAAGGTTAGGTTACAGCATGTGATGTGATACAGCGACCAGCAAAAATACACACCTTCATGAAGTTCACTACCGAAAATTAGGTGAAACAAAGTGTAGTGTATATAAAGGGATGGCTATAATTGGTAGCCATCAATTCAGTACTTCCTACTTGGAAATGCAGTCCACAATGTGGATATGCCATGACCAGAGACAGACGATTTGCGCGAAAAAAAAAGCAAATTGCGCAGAATTGAGCGGAACTCTTTTTTGAAGTGCAAATCATGTATCCCTGCCCATAGGAAAAAAAAAATAGCCAATCGCGCGGAATTACGCGGAAAAAAGTTCCGCGCAAATCGCCTGTCCCTGGCCATGACCCTATCATAGAGTTCAAGTGCAATTAGTTTCTATGTAAAAGGATTTCTCATTATCCAGATGGAGCTGTTCACTACTAAGGATCCACAACATGCTCATCTATCAGGGCACAGTTCTTTAACCCCAATACAGTTGCATATTCAGTGAATGACCTTTGAAAATTTGGGTACAAAATCTCATACTCTGCAACTTGTGGTCAAATTTTGCACTATGAGTGTTTAATTGAAGTTATTGAACTATGCCACTGGGATGAGACTATTGTGGTCCATAGTGATTGCCTTATTTAGACTTGAATATTTCACCATTTGTAACACTAGGCAGTACACCCCTTGCATTGGGCTATTTCCCTGTATGGAAGACATGACCTTAATCTTCCACACAGGGAGTGTGAATTTCAAATGGAATCACCTGAACGGTGACTCCATTTGAAATCTTAACTCCCTCTGTGAAAGATTAAGTTCATGTCTTCCATAGGGGGTGTATGGTTTTTAGCTGGAATAGCCCATTTTACAGCAGACAACACTGAATGGGTGATTCCATTTGAAATTGTGACTCTCTCTGTGAAAGACCATGTCTTCCATATTGGGGTTAATGGTTTTCAACTAGAATAGCCCAATTTGCGCATATTTCCAAGGACCTGAAATTTGCGAGTCCAAGAGTTGGTTCATGTGTTGTGATGCCGAGGCCTTGTAAAGTCTGTAATATGGACAAATTTCTTCTCACAAGGCCAATGCACAGAGGATGTTAGCTTTAGAGGGGAAGTACAATGTTTGCAGAGAGGACTTGTAGTTGGAGGACCCGTGTCTAGCTACTCGTCATGTACGAGCTTCAAGTGGGCTAAAAGCCTGCATTTCATATTATAATATTAAGAATCTTTCAACATCAATTCTACATTTGAACATTGAACTCTTACTAACCATCTAGTGATTCATCATAATGTAGTACTAGGTGAACATTCATATCCTGTATTCAATGTGAAACATTATGTGATGTGATCAAGCAAAATCAGTCAGAAGTCGGATATATTGATTTACAGATATAGCCAAACAAGGACAACAATTTCTTTTGTTGCATATTGTTTTTGAAAACACTTCAATTGTTCATATCTTTGGAACTAAATGTTCAATTTCAATGGGATATTCTGCAAAATGTAGCTTTGCAAATGCTTTATATAATCATGTAAAAAAACTGAAAATTGAATATGCCCGACTTCAGACTGATTTTGCTTGATCACACCACATTTTATGCAAACCATGACGTAAGTATCCATATCAATCACTTGGCGCTAACATTGATTTCACAATCTTGCTAAATAGAATTGGATGGATATCTATTGTATTTTCTTTGTTGTTTATCAATTTTAGCATAATAAGCATATTGCAAGAATGTCATCACTGATTTCAAAACACTTTTTAGTATGCCTTGTTTTGAATTGCGCATATTTAATAAATTGAAAAAACAAAAATTGTTTGAGCTCAACAATTGACCTATATTTCTTAATCATATTGCAAATATTATGTCAGTTCTAATGAATTCTGTGTGTGTAGGTGGAAAAAACATGATGAAATCTCTTGCGCGACAAGTAGTTATCTCCAGGGACAAAATCCGTAAATTTCAATCATTCATTTGTCAAAATATATTTAGCAAATGATTTGCACCCAAAATGGAGGCAGACTGACTGCTAATTTCTAACACTAGTCCAAAAATAGAAAAACCATCACATTCAAATTCAACTCCATTGTATGGGTTTCCTGGAAGTTGAGGTGGCCAGCATTGCACAGGGGGAGAGGGGGAAATGCTTCTGGGGGAAGCTGCCTGCCCCCTTGGCTATGTCACTGCTTTGTCCAGGGGAATTTCATGCTTGTATCAAAATTGGGGCATTCATTCCGGAAATGGTGTAACAATGTGTGGACTGATGTACTATATTTGAAGAAGAAGAACAATGTACATTTCTTTATGTAAAATTACTTCTTTTCAACACAGGGTGCCAGTGGTTTGAGTGGACACTTGTAATTTGTAATGAGTTTTGTGTAATGAAATTCGCTCTTACGTCACTGACTGTAATTTTACTGTTTCAAGCATTTCAGTTATTTTAATGTTTTGAATTAATGACTTGCACCTGTTTATTGCAATACATGATGGTACCATTGGCAGAGAAAACAGAATTTAACCCCCTGAGCACTATCTGCCAATCTAACAACATTGCCTCTGATTGGTCAATTTACATGATTACATCTTCACTTTAATCACGAATCAGAATGGAGCTTTGCAAATAATTCACCCCAATTTTTTGGTGTGGTGAAATTATTCTAACAATGTTGCTGATTGGTCCAATTGATAATAAAAACGTTTTTTTGGCCAAATCGGCAGGTAGTTCTCATGGGGTTAATAATCCTCATAGCAAAATAATTTTATACATAGATATATAAATTTCATTTTAACATTTTAAAGAAATATGAGTGCAAAGTAATGATATCTGTGACACAGCTGTTATTGCAGTCTGTACAAGTGTAAAAAAGATGAGTGTTTGGTAAATTTCAATGATTTTATCACATCAGTTTAATAAGGGATTTCCACTCATGACAGAGCAAACCAGGCACACTCAGTTATGCATACTATGAAATTGTTCCAAATATGTCAAAATCATTTTTTTTAATGTACTGTCTTTTGTTTTGATATGAAATACCTGCAGAATAGATATGTATTAGATTAATTCTCTTCACCCTGTAGACGACATGTTTCAAAAAAAATTTAAATGCAAAAATTTCAGTAATGTAAATTTTTATGACCATATTTGGAATCAGCATGAAAAATGCATTAAAATGAGTACAAGCAAGCCTAGTATTGGTTCAGTAGTTCTTAGATAACTCTTGATATTTTGAGAAAATATTTCAAAACTTCAACTTTTTCCGTTGAAGCGCATGGCTAGCACGCAGAGCATTTTAGATGACAATTTGATTTGAGAGGTTATGATTTCTTACGCATTTGTGATACGATCAAGTTAAATGAGTCTGATGTCAATCAAAATCGAAATTCAGATTTCAATTTCATTACATGAGCCATTTGCAGAGCATTATTTTACTGAAAACCCCATCATAATTAGACTAAGGTTGCTTAGAACAATAAAATAAGAAGGAAGTTGAATACTATTATTGGCTATATCTCAAAATTAATATACCCAACATCGGTCTCATTTTGCTTGATCACATCACATTTTGTGCTTACACTCATCTAAATATTCAAAATTACTCAACTGTGACGTGATTATGAACTCTGTATTATTTATAATAACTAGTGCACCTGCGGCTGTGAGAGCCCAGATGCTGTAAGTGCACAGGCATGATAGCGATACTGTTTGACCCCAGATGACCTTTGACCTATCAAGTTTAAGCCCAATAGGGCAAAGTTTAAATTTAGCCCCTACATGACCTTTGACCTCGGTTGACCTCAATTTTGATTTGCGCATATATACCCCTACTATCAAGGATTGCACCCACCACGTTTGAACCCGATAGGACAAAGTTTGAAATCCATGACCTTTGACCTTTGACCTCGGATGACCTCCATATAATGTTTTTCATGCTCCCCTCATACAAAGGTTTCGACCCACCACGTTTGAGCCCGATCGGACAAAGTTTGAAATTTGACCCCTCCGTAATGACCTTTGACCTGGGTTGACCTCGATTTTATTTCGCGCATTATAGTCCCCTCCTACCAAGGATTCCACCCACCAAGTTTGGGCCCCATCGGACAAAGTTTGAAATTTTGACCTTTGACCTCGACCTCCGATGACCTTCAAAACCACATGCCCAACATGCTTTTCCGATACCTACCTATATGCGAATTTCAGCGCGATCGTCGACGCACGGCTAAACGCATAGCCGGACAGACAGATAGATAGACAGATAGACAGATAGACAGACAGATACAGCCCGCTTATTATTTTATTAGTATAGATTTTTCAAAAGGGAGCATTTATTAAAAATTTCAGTGAAAAAGCTTCATAATCAGAATCAAAAGTATGAACCACTTCCAGTTTGTTTCCGTATTCCAATATTGCGGCGCCACATAACAGGATATAATGGTAAAAGACTACAAAATTACATCTGTATTAATTGCAGTAGGAATTAATTAGGAATAGTACAGTTCTGTTATTGGCATCATTGGTGAATATGTGGAATATAAATTCCAGCGTATGTGGGTGATCCGTTCGGTCCGCATTAAATCTTGGCAATGTTTAACTCTGCAAATCTGGAAGGTGGCGTTTTGATGTTTTAATAACCGTAGTGTGACCTTTTAATTTGTAAGCAATAATCATGATCTCGTGTATCAAAATGGAAGAGGCTTGACAGTATCAAAATATTAATTATAACTGTGGGCGGCAACTTCCATTTGATTTCCTTTATATTTAATAGAATTTGTGATGCTCTTTTTCAACTGAAATTGATAAAAGTAAAATTTTACAAAAAGTGCTTAGTTAAAAAAATGGAATTTTACATCATCATAATTGAATGACCCAATGTGCTGATCACATGATGAGGAAACGAGGAAAACAATCCATGTAAAGTTTGAATCAGACTCCATATTGCAGCGCGATGCGATGCTGTGATGCTTTTGAAACATTACAGCATCGCAAAGCATCGCAGCATCACGCGATAAAATGAAAACATACATTTTAATGTGAAGAAAGTTGAGCAAAGTTGAACTCTCATCGCTGACAAAATTTCCACCGTGCGATGAGAATATTCTCCGCCGTGCTCGTAAAATTCTTATTCAGATTTCAGTTTTAAAAGCATCGTAGCAGCTCTTCGCGCTGTGATGTGGAGTCTGAAGTGGACTTGAGGCATGTTTCATGAGAGAGGGGGACCAGTTTGTGTCAAATCTTATTATTCACTGTAACTTTTCTTTGAAACCTCTGGATCAATTATCATATGATTGAATCACTTTTCAAGAACAAAAACAAGTTAAAAATCATCTAGTTCACACAATTATTTCATGAGGAATGTCGGTTAGTTATTGCCACTCAACAATAAAACTAGAATAAGGCAATGTTTAGCTGCTTCCTCCAAAATAGTGAAGTCAACATCTAAGCATATAATATATACACACACAAGTTTCAGGCATGACAAATCTTATGCGCTCACGTGTAATATGTATGCACGCTTCCGTTAACTTGCGTTCGCATATCTACTGCAAAAGTGTGGATTCATCACCATGATCACCAGTTAACAATTATTGGCCCCTGTACAAAGGTATATATAGGAAGAGTTGCTGAAAGACCTTATCAATCATTTTGAAAGTTGTTTATTTCTGAAATGTCAAATTCCGTCATTTGTGAAATTGCAACGAACTTATTCCATTACGTGTGTATAAATCTAAAAATAAAGGAGCTCAAAAAGCCGTAGGGCAAAAACCAGTATGATCCAGTCACAGCTCATCAGCCGATGACATCATCATCCCTTGTTTCAAGACTGGAAGAGATCAGAATGAGGATCAGAAGATACCCAAATGTAATTTTTGTCTCGCCTGGAGGCTATGTAATCACGTTTCCGTAGAGGGGTGGGTGGGGTGGGTAGGGGTGGCTGTGTGTGACAAATTTAATTAAATTCAACTGTATTGACAAAGTGATAAGTTATGGACGGAGCTTGTCATACTTTTGACATGGTTCATGCACGGATGAACAAAATTTTTTGAAATTTTTAAAGCTACTGGACACACAGCTTTTGAAGGGTAGTTGGACCCTAAGATCCAGCGTAAACCTGAGGTGTACCTCAGCAATAAAACAAAGGGCTATCAATCAAATCCTGTGGTGCATCATAGGAAAGAAATAATATGAGTTGCTAATAGTATTTAGGCTTACTTGGACTGTCCGTTATTGAGCTCCTAACTTGCTAGATAGGTTCCAATGGGCTGTTCCTTTTGAAAATCATACAACCCCTATGGAAGACATGACTTTAAGGCAGTGTCTTCCATAGGGGGTGTATGGATTTCAACTGGAATATCCCAGTGGAACCTGTTCAGCAAGTTTGGAACCTGTTTCATTGCTAAGTAAAGGATTTGAACCACAGCTAGTGGCCTGTGTTATCCTGTCAGTCAGTCAGTCTGTCAGGGCAGACCAGACACTTCTGATGCTGTCACAATATTTTGACAAGCCTACCCTGACCCATATTTTGATATCACTTTGATGCCAGAAGTGCCAATTAGGATATGATCAGGATTATGATGATGAAGTAGTAGTATGAAGTGCAGTGACCCAGTCTAGACTAGGGGACTTGGTATTGGAGCAAAGAAGTTATGTAGAGAGTATGCACTCCACCATGTTTGTGTGTCGGGCATGGAGCCCAAACAGTGTACCTCTGCAGTATTGTTCATGCTTCCAATAAACTTCGGTTATAGTACTTGTTGGAACAATTAACCCTAACCCAACCCATGCTTTTGTGGCTATTGGAAGGGAAAGAAGAAACGAAAAAGGAGAGACAGTGAATAAAGAAGTTGCTTGATACCCCCGGAATTTGAACCTTGGACCACAGAAGATCACAGACCTGTAGCCACAGCGGTTTCGCTGGCCCGGCCAGTGATTCCGTGGGTATATATGACTGATTGCGTCATGGCATCATGTGGAATGGCATGCATGCGCAGTGGTTTTCATAATGAGATTTAGTTGTGTTTATAGGGTTAAGCATCCAACACATGTATACAGAAAGTAAATTTTCTTGGTCTGTACATTTGCCAATCCAATGTACCGTATTCATTCCAATAAGCGCCCATGCCCCAATAAGCGCCCACCCAGGGTATTTTCAATTTGCTAAAGGGTATCATTAATGTTTAAGTGACAGATAGACGATACAGTGAAATAGCTGGAGGACTGCACATCCTGTGTAAACTTGCAATGCATTTTCAACATCAGAAAAGCTACTAGAACGTGTCAGGACCCTTTTATAACATACGTAAATTCGTCTAATAAACGCCCCTCACGAAAAATTAGGTAAATCAGGTAAAAAATAAGCGCCCACCCAAAATGACTTTGTTAAGCGCCCTGGGCGCTTATTGGAATGAATACGGTAGTTGATTTATCATAATGCGTTCATAGGGTTATTTGGAGTCCCTATAACCTGTTTGGTAAATTAGGATAATAATGATGATACTGGAAATTGGGAGTCACGTGGCTTGTCCGCAGGCAATGTGACTTTGGATGATGGATGGGAGTCTTCTTAGGTGAAGAAGTTGTCCCTATCATTTATTAAAATGATTCACTATGTTCAGCTCTTGCTTCTGAAAATATAAAGTGCAAACCAGGGATAGGCTCCGGTAGAGGTTATTGCTGGGGGTTATTGATTAGCACATTGTTACCAGGTAATCCACACAAGTTCAACATTTTGGTACAAATTACTGTGACACATACAGGCATGTACAGGAACAAGAAATTGACCATAATCATGATAATTGTGATGAGCACCTTCTTTTTGACCCTTATAAATCGATCAATATTCAATTTGACTATGTGCCAAAACTCGCAATCATCCCAGTAAAGTCGCTTTTGCGGAGAAATCCTAGAAATGCAGTTTTTGTTTCTGGATTTTAATGATGACATTTTCTAAGAAAGCAAGGTATTTCAGCATAATTTGTTTTTAAAGGGAGTGATACCCCTTAGCATATTCCCTGGTTTTGCGCTTTATTTTTCCACAATTTCTACAGTTCACAAAATGTTCAGGAAATTTTGATAGATCCCACTGACATCTCTGTTTTGGGAGCAGGCCGACAATAATGTCCTGTATGTATATTATTAATGTTGAACATGATGCACACTGGGAAACACTTTATACTGTTTCCCCCTCCCCCACCCCCGGCCCCCACCCCCACTCCACCCGACAAATGATACTAACCCTGACACCTATGTGTAATGGAGTAGGACCCTAGTAGTAATTTTACCTGACAATAGTTGTGTTCACATTGTCGGACGTACACCCGGCGGAACTTGGTCGGCGCAAATTGCTAGTGGCAGTGTGAACGATGGTCATTGTAAGTTCCGCCAGGCGTACGTCGGACGATTTACTCCTGACAAAAGTCAGGAGTAGAGAGCTGGGTATAACCTCCGCCAGGCGTAAGTTGCAATGTGAACGCTGCTGCACCCGGTGTAAGTTTGACCTTTTGTTGGTCGAAACCTAAGACACTACTTATCGCGTGGTTGAAAAAGGTCACAGAAACGCCGGAAGTGGAGCCGATGTTTACACCGACCAGAAGTGAATGCTTGGTGGAAGTGGTCGGCGTAGTGCTAGGAGTAGGACACGTGGTAGGAGTAGCTAAAATATTTGTGGAATTTTTATCAATGTTAGCGTAAGTTTACACTGGGTGTTACTCGAATTGTGAACACGACTAATGCAAAGTAAAACTTCCATGCACTCAATCATTCAATATTGTTCAATCAGTCAGTATATTTTTCAACAGGATGACGGTTGATCTTGGATTTATGCTTTTCCTAAGGTTTTTTATCTTCGTAACCTGAGGTACAGAAATCAAAAGTCATTTAGGATATGACACTCATCAAACTGGGGTGACACATCTTGTCTCTGTGATATAAGTAATGTCATGTTTAGTGTCAAGAGATAGTCTTAGTAAATTCCAGACAGTTGGGCTACTCCATTTAGAATCCAAACTCCCCCTGTGGAAGATTTTGGAAATATCTGCCACAGGGGGAGCATGAATTTCAAATGGAATGAGCACATTAGGCAGCTCCATTTGAATTTCGTACACCCTCTGAGGAAGATTCAACCTGAATCTTCTCCTGAGGGAGAGTGAGTATCAAATGGAGCAGCTAATGTATTAATTCCATTCAAAATTCATACTCCCCTGTGGAAGATATTTCCAAAATCTTCCACAGGGGGAGTTTGGATTTTAAATGGAATAGCCCAATTTCTGTTCAGGGTTCATTCTGAAGTGAAGCATTTCACTAGGGCCCTGATGTTCAGAACTGCTGGAAAGTAAAATTAGGATATAACACTTTGGTTCAAAGTAGTGTGGCTTGTCTAGACTGCGAGACATGTTTGGAAATGGGAATAGTTGACATGCACAATGTACTTGTATAAGATGTCTTGTAGGCCTACATGTAGGACACCGCTATGGGCAAAGGTGTTTATTACAGTGATTTTGTGCCAGATGGTATTGCATTGCATTGCATCAGTGGTATAGCCCGACTTTTCAGAGGGGGAGGGCAAAGCAACTTTTAAGGGGGGGGGGCAAATTTAACAAATATCAGGGTGGTCAGTGTCTCACAGGAGGCAATTTTTGGATGTTAGAGTTACCCTTAGAAATAATCAGGACAAAATTTTTCCTGATGTTGACTTGTTTGATCGACAATCAACAATGAGACCCAAAACCCGATCTCGCCCTAGCCCCCCAACGGCGACTCCTATTGGTTCACAGGCCAAGCATCAACACAACTGCCCGGCAACGACCTGACCCGGTACAACACAGAACAATGGAAGCCCATTTTCTCAGCATGGGTAAAGGAGTTTTACTTTCGCTTTGCATCGTAAAACTGTGTTATATTAGGCATCAATAACAGAAAATAATTGTTAATTATCTTCACTCACCAACTCTCATTTACCATGATCATATTTTCCATTATGTACCTTAGTCAAGAGATATGCACACCTCCTCCCATACATGTATGCAAGATAAAAACAGTCAACCTTTCTCAACCCCTGCAAACCTGTCACAATCTTTCCAGTATTGAAACTGTGTTTATCTTATCCACCCCTTACTCATAAATGATTACAATGAGCGTGTTTATACTGAGCATCTCGCACGCTTTTATTCCCCTGCATGTTAATTTCATTCACCGTCAACCGGGTCATTTCTGCGGCACTGCAAATACATGGTAACAATTCACTTTTCACATACTTTAGTATTCTCTTGGTCAGGCTGACGTCACAAAGGGGAAATAGCCTTGTAAATCCAGTGTGTGCATGTGCATGCAGTTCCCCTTTCTCAAGCTGGTTGCTATGCGTGGCGTTGCGCAAGCTTGTGCAAAGGGGACAATGTTCCCGGATGTCCGACCGAGTGAATGGAAGAAAATATTTTTGTGACCTTCCAATTTCAGATTATGATTGCTTGCACTGTATTATTGTAAATGACTTCCAAAGTCACCCATACAGGGCCGTAGCAAGCGGGGCGGGTGGGGATGCCATGGCCGCCCCACTTTTTGAGAAATTTGTTATGTGTTTCTTTATATCCTTATTTCAATTTGGGCATATATTTGTAATTTGGCCGCCCACATTTGTGATGGCCGCCCACATTTTTCAACCTTGCTACAGCCCTGCACCCATACCTCTACTGCGCTATATTTCATCACCTGAAAATGTGGTTGACAGTGAGGTTCATTAGCATCACCCCACATTCATCTTCACCAAATTATCATTTGCCCCTCAGTTCTGCTTACCCTACTTACCATAGAATGTAATTGGGGATGTTGATCTAGGATGCTAGTAACACAAGAAAGCCATACACGTTTTGTCAATTGCTACTGTCTTCTTCTTACGTTCAATACCTTTGAAGGCAGACATTCACCTTTAATTAGATTATGTGAAGTGCTACTTTGATACAAGTGTCAAGCAAATGTACCATGAAAAGTGGAAAGGCGTCACAATGTAGGATGTGTATTTAAGGGGCTCTGGTGGGGTTGTTGCCCTGGCACGTATGTCCATGGGGCAGAGTTCTCAGAAGGTCACGGTTGCTGCCTCATATAAGGGCCCTCTTTGCATATATAATTTCTCAAATTATCACAGTTGGCCCTAGCACTACTTTCGGGCTCTATTGCTTGCCTCGCGATACGCGCTCGGATGCTCGCTAAGTCCACGAGGGCCACAAACTGCGGCTAAGTTGGCCCTAATTATTTAAGTGATTTTTCCATTCATTTGTGTTTTCTTCAAGTCGTGCCTCTTACCACTTCAACAAAACCTATGTGCCAGGCATGAGGTGTGAGCTGTACATCATCTGCTCTAACATGTCTATTGTGATCACTGAAGTTTCAAATTAAAATATTATCCTGAATTTTGTGGGATATTTCATCTGTTCAGTAAAATAAATCATATACCATTATTACCTTTCATTTTCCGGGCTTTGAGAGTTCCTCTTTTCAGCTGATTTCCTCTTTTCTGTTGCCAAAGTTTATGTGTTTTCTTATATATTTTTAGCACATATTTGGCATTTTTACCCTGATTTTATGCTGTTTTTCAGCGTTTTTAGTAATTTTCCTCATTTTTGGTCTGTGGCTTTCACACCCCTGCATAATAATTGTCTTTCATATAGTACCTATGAATACTTTTTGATTGGGTCAAATCAAGATTCTAAGCAGTTAGTTCACTAATCACCATGGTAACAGCTACATGTATTTGTATTTCAAGAGGTATTGTTTCCAGTCAAACCTTCCTCGTGATCTTGTTGTTATGCATACAGTTCCATTGGATATGGTGTAGCACTCATTACCTTCTACTCCATCCATCTCAAGCAAGGCGAGCTATAAAGCTTACCTGTCCGCCTCCCAGGGCATTTTGCCGACTTGTAAAACCGTGATAGAAGACTCTATTTGTGTCGGAATTGATTTGTGGTGTTGAATATCGCAGACTAGTTACAGTTTCAAAAAGTATAGCACATGATAATGAATATTGGGGCTGACGGGTAGAAATGCGACGACCGGTGATTTGTCGCTGTTCGCTATTTGCAGGACTATTTATGTTTCATATGTGTAACAACCTCATATGCATCGAGGGTATTTGTGCTCCAAATTGTGCCACAACCTGATATGTTCAGTCAATTTGTACTGTATGAAAAACATGCTTAAAAGGATTCTGATGATTTTAGTACAGTTACAATTTCATTCTAATTTTAGCTGACTAGCTGTCACCTATCTTCTATGGTAAATGATATATGCTAAATTACGTCAAACTTTACATTTAAAATATTTAAAATAAGTCAAATGATTTTATTAATGTGGTACAATGTTAAAAATGAATGTAGTATTACAGAACTCGTAAAATGAAATTAACGGGGAAAATAACACTGGAAATTCACAAATTTCTGTTAATCCACAGCAATTTTCCTCTTTTACTTGTTAAACTGCGGGCTAAAATCCTTAATTCTACGGATCCCTGTTAATCAACTGCAATTTTTGCCAATTTCCTGGACAATCTGCTGCCGGCTAAATAACCCTAAATTTGAATAAAGGTTATTTTACGACTATACGAATCGTACTAATTTTCATAAATTCATTAAAATTTGGAAGGTTTTGAAATAATTTGAACACAAGTGAAATGTCAGCTAACAAAATTCCTCCTACATTCATATGAATGTCAATGATTTGAATTGGTCGCAGTAAAAGTTCTGACCCCTTCAAAGCGTGGATTTTCTTTCTGTGCTGTGTTTACATATATATCACTATGCTTGCTCTTTCCAAATGAAAATTTCAAATGGTAAATGCCATAATATTGTAATAACAAACAAGCTGTATTTTAGTACAACTTGCGTCACAACAAAGTCCTAAGGGTATGCCATTTTTTTCCATATTCCTGCAAATATGTATGCAGTCTTTGCTGTTTAAAAGTATATGCACCATGTTCCTTGGCATGCCTCGGAGGAGGAGGCTCGGTTTTTTGGGCTCGAGTCGTACAGGGATACACAAACACTTTTTAAATTCGATTTGTTTGGAATTGCTTTGTTTTTTATCTTTATGTATTTACTGTATGTGTTTCTTTTGGTAATAGCACTGTGGTTCTTAGAGAGGGCTATACATGTATGATAAGTGTACCCCTAAAGGACTAAAAGCGATGTGGCCATTGGAGGGGGCTATACATGCATGATAAGTGTACCCCTAAAGGACTAATATTACAGTCCAAACTAAATAGGTTTGACTGCAATATTGGACCATTAAGCACATAGTAATGTATGGCTAAGAGTCACATTGTTTCCCTACTGCCTTTGAGTGCAACCCATTATATAGAATTCCCTTATTTATCTGCCGTAGGACACCTGCCCTTCTTCCCTCCTTGGCCCAGTTTTGCCCCTATATCAATTAAGCACAAATGGATAATGAATTGCAAGTCTTAAGACACCCATAGTTCCCCAAATAATATGATAGAATCCCCTGCAGGTGCGATATTACGGTCTGTGTCATGTTAAATGTAGGATGTTGTATGGCGAAGCAGTATATTGTTTCCTACCCTCAAGTCAAAAGCCAACCTGATCTGTCTGTACATAATGTGCATTGTATGGGTGTACGTGTTAAGGTGAGTGAGTGAGATGGCTAGAGAAATATTTCCCAGTTTTAAATATTTAGACAATAATAATAATATGCACCATCTATTTTGAGGTCATTGTGTGAAATCAGAGGGTTTTGTTTTGGGCTGAGGTAAAAAATTCAAGAGCCCCAAAACGAAACCTGTCAATTTCACCTTGAACTCGAAATAGATGGTGCAAAGTTATTATTGTCATTCATTACCATCGTATCTGATATTTTGAACAAAGGGTCAAAGGTCAAAGGTCATCGGGTCAAATTTTAAAATAACTTTGATTTGGTGCAAACTTGGTAAAACATAATTAAGCTGAGGAGAAGGAACATGTTACATGAAGCAGAGGACATTTGAGATCAAAGGTCATGCAGGGGTCAAATTTTAAAATTACTCTGTTTGGGCAAAGTTGATGAACATGAACTGGGTGGATATCTTAAAATAAAAGTAGCACACCTGTGATCAAGAACTGTAAAATTCTAATTTCAATACTATTTTTAGCCAGAATTTATGCCCAAACTTTATTACGCATGAACTCTTCAAATGTAATCCAATTTCATGACACAGATAGGGCTTAAAAAAAGAAGTTGACTTTTTTTTTGCAATTTCTGTAAAATATGATGTCCCGCCTAATAATACTTTGCATAGAGAATTTGAGAGAAATGGAGACAGTATGGGCTTTACAAATGTATGCATCTTCAGGCGTGTATTTATCGAAAATACTAAGGAAAATGTGATTCAAATCAATGCAGGAAACGCAACTGAACACAATTTCCATCCCACATTTCCCTGTTAAAGTTACAGCATATGTTTACGCTGCCAAAATTAACAAAACAAATGCAGAAATTGAGTCAGAATTTGTGAGTAATTGACGATTTTAGTGCATTTTATACCACAGTTAAACATAAATAAAACACATTATTTTGAATATTATAAACCAAAATATGACCCTTTAGTCAAATTTCAACCAAAAAAAGCGACGGTCGATAAGGGCAAGTCAACTTGGTTTTTTTAAGCCTAGTAGATGATGCCTTTGTTTGAAGTCATTTTGAGAAAGAAAGCAAAATTCTTGTACAAATATACCTAGAAATACGTATAGCAAGGTTAACCCTCTGAGCACTACTGCCTTTCTAACAACAACATTGATTGGATGATGACAAGAGATATTCAGTTGAATAGCCAATAAGAATACAGTTTTGAAAATATTTCACCCATTCATTTTAAATGATAGCATTATTCTTACAAGATCACTGATTGGTTCAATAAATGAAACAACATCCATTCTGACCAATCGGCAGGTAGTTTTCATGGGGTTAATATGGTACTTCCGATGCCAAGAGAAGATGCATAAATTGGTCTCATCGGTTCTTCAGAGAATAACATCAAGCTGATTAAATTTGCTGCCTTTAAAATTTCCCAGGAGGAACCAGAAATAGCAGATGCTTTTTAAGTTTAGATGTTTTTTGTGCACTTGAAATGGCAAATGGGATTTGGACATGCTTTGACATTTTTACTTATTGAAAACATAGACGTCTCTGCAATTTCCTTCTTACATAAACTAAGAGTATCTCTCTTTTACTCTCTGTTTATCGTTCTCTCTCTCTTGCTATCAGTGGCAGCGCTACTGAAAATATGTTCTTGCCCCCCAGTTTTGAGGCAAAAAAAACCCCCAAATTACGTAAATTTCCACTTTTGGTGGCAATTTTGCGCAAAATTTGTTGATTCCCCCCCCCCCGAAATTCACTTTTCCCCCATGCCCAACCCAAAAAATTCCTGGTGCTGCCACTGCTTACTATCTCTTGCTCTCTCTTGCTCTCTTACCATCATACTCTCTTATGCTCCCTTACTCTCTCTCTTACTCTCACTTTTCTCTCTTACTATCTTATAGTCCCCATACTCACTCTCTCTCTCTTACCATGTCTCTTTTACTTTCTATATATCTTTCTCTTACTCTCCTATATGCGAAAAGATAATTTTTATAGTGGAGCTCAATTCAGAGAATAAACGATGAAGTTTTGTTTTTACTATCCTCTACCGTGTGATAGACGACAGACAGGTCCAATATTTTTATTGTAGTGGATGCCAGCTGCTCATTCTTAGTCAGTTAAATACCTTCATGAAAACTTCACTTTTTCTAAAATAAACGAAACTTGCTTACCCTTTTAGTTGCGCGTACTGCTAGCTCGTTTGCGTATTACACTCTAGAACGCGCTACATACTTGTGCTTCAACAAGCGGTTTCTGCTGCTGTCTACCGTGTGATAGACGGCATGCAGAAACCAGTGAAATACAGCTTTACAACCTAAATCCCAGCCACTAACTAAGAATGGCTATTCCGTTTAAAATCCACGTACCCCCTGTGGAAGAAATTTCATTGCCATGTCAATTCTACTTGCACCTTATGTTCAGTCCAGCTGGAAATTTTGACTAGTTTTATGTGAAATTCTAGCCGAAAATTGTGGAAATTTGTCAAATCCAGTTGAATTTGGCACACTTTGGCTTCAAATTAAACAATTTTGTTTCAAATTCCAAAATCTTCCGCTTTGTATGGATGAAAATAGTTGGATGTGGAATAAATTACACTGTCGAGTTTTGGTTGGAATTCCAAAATCTTCCACAGTGGGGTGTGTTTTGCAAATGGAACAGCCCATTTCCATGTTACACTATGGACCACAATGGCCTCATCCCAATGGCATAGTTCAATAACCTCAATTAAACAATCAAGAGTGCTAAATTTGACCTCAAGTTGCAGAGTATGAGTTTCTGTACTCAAATTTTCAAAGGTCATTCAATGAATGTACAAATGTATTGGGGTTAAAGAACTGTGTCCTGATAGATGAGCATGTTGTGGATCCTAGTGTTACAGCAACTGGGGCAAGGAGTGAAGATACGACAGTAAGAAGGTCTATTATGTCCAAGAATCTCAGTCGGCAATGATGGATTTGGGATTAACCTACAATCATGCAAATAGTGTTGAAGCAAGAAATAAGCACGGAATGGTAGTCATTGATCATGATGTGATCAAGTGTATTTAAAATGAAATTGTGCTCCAAAATATTTTATATATAAGGCTAATGAAAGTTGATATTGAGTTTCTTTTCACTTATTGTTTTGCTGAGTGATGAGATGATTCTTTCTTTATTGGTTATTTTTTTAACATTTTCATGGAGCAAATCAGGTTTTTTATCACACTAATTAGTAATACTAAGCCATGTTGAGGCAAGTAAATGACAGATCAATTATACTATAGCTTAGTTAGAATATTGACCTCTTTGCTGTGAATTCAAAGACTGTCAAAAGTAGGAAAAATACTGAAATATTCCAAATTTTCATTAAAATGGCAAAATAAGGAATTCTGTTAAAGGACATTCTGACGTGGCATAAAAAAGGTGACACGGTCGGCAACGGAAACTCAACATCAACTTTGCATTTTATTTATTTATATCATCTCTCTCAGGATGTTTGTAAAACCTTGTTTTCTCCTGTACTGACGTCATAATTTTTGTTTTAGCACTTTAGGATTCACTATGGACCACAATGGCCTCATCCCAATGGTGTAGTTCAATGACCTCAATTAAACAATCATAGTGCAAAATTTGACCTCAAGTTGCAGAGTATGAGTTTTTGTACTCAAATTTTCAAAGGTCATTCAATGAATATGCAAATGTATTCGGGCTATAGAACTGAGCCCTGATAAATGAGCATATTGTGGATCCTAGTGATTGGTTTGTGGTTTGGATCAATTCTAAGAAAACCAATATCAAGTATTGACTGTTTTCACCTCCCAAAATGCTTTGCAAAACAGTTATCTATAAGTTATGAAAGACATTGTGTGAGCATCCGGGGGGGTGTCACTCCCATTGTGGCCTGTAGACCATCCGCGATAATCAACTTTTGAAAAGCACCCTAAACAAGGATTTAACCCTTGGCTAAAACGATACCCTAAACAGGTGTTTTTACACCCTAAACGGGATTTTATTCCTTGCATCAAATTTCATACCCTAAATTTCATTTCAGCGTATTAGCAATTGCAATTTTGCTACCCTTTTTCCAATATTTCATGTGTTTTTGACACCCTAAACGTGTTACGCTGCGTATCGTGCCTACCCACAAAAAACAAACCTTTTCGCGCGTTTTTATTATCGCGGATGGTGTATAGGCCACAATGGGAGTGACCCCCCCCCCCGGAGCATCCATGGTGTGACGTAGGTTTATGAGCCATGATGCATTGTGGGGAAATATGAAAATTATTTATACAGAGCTTTCCTTGGCCAGACATCTGAAAACTGATGTACAGCTTGTAGTTATAGTTGTTAATACTGTATTAATTAGGGTTTTTTATCGGGTTCGCCGTCGGACAAGTTTAGAACTGTCAAGCTTTCGTTAGGAGTAGCTCTGACATCTTCAGGACAAAGTACCTAAGAATGCGACATGTAGGCCGCACCTTGCCTACTGATGGCTCTGAAAAGAAAAGAGACGTTCACTGAAGACTGCCCCTTGTCAAAAGAGAACAAGCAGATCTCGCCTATCTGCTAATTTAAAGGTTTGGTGGCTCTGAAAAGAGCCGTTCTCTGAAAGAGCCGTTAATACTGTATGCTGGCCAAGATATTGATAGACACCAAAGTCAATATTTCAATTTTCTAGCATGTGCAATGAAACAGATCTCATTTCGTATTCCCTGGCAACTTTTCACTCATTTTATGAGAACAAGTTTCATTTATCAGAAACCAACAGAACCAGCTTTCCCTGCCCAGACATCTTGAAACTGACCAACAAAAGTAGGATGATCTTTGTGCATGTCATTATAGACATCAATGTCTTATGATCTCTCATCTATTTTGTTTCTTTGTAATACAGGATATTTATGGTACCCAGCTTTATGTAGGTCTGACATACAGAGGTTTATCTCTATTCAAAGGAAACCAGCTTATACAGAACTTTCCCTGGCCAGACATTAAGAAACTGTCATACGAAGGGCGCACATTCTTTGTGCATGCTGTGGTTGACGAGGTAAGTGGGGCAATGGTTGATTACCTGAGACACCCATTACACTGTCATCAAGTCATTTAAACCCATGAGAACTACCTGCCGATTGGCCAAAAAGAAGTTTTCATTTTCGGTTGGACCAATCAGCAATATTATTGGAATAATTTCACTACACAAAAAAATTGGGGTGAATTATTTGCAAAGCTCCATTCTGATTGGTGATTAAAGTAAAGATACCATGTAATTGACCAATCAGAGGTAATGTTAGATCGGCAGGTAGTGCTCAGGGGGTTAAATGTGTAGGATGTCTCTTTTAGTGTAGCACTGGCAGGCTTCTCCATGTAATGATGCTATACTGTGTACCTTTCTTCTCAGCATTTTCTAGTGCCCATTTGGGGATGACATCAAAACTGGACAGGTGGTTGACCGCTGGTTCCGTCCAGTTTCGTTTGCTTTTCATTGTTTAGAACAATAAGAACCGGACGGAACCGGCGGTCAACCGCTGGTCAAGTTTTGATTTCATCCCTTACCCACTTGAATGGAGAGAAACAAGCAAAATGTTCAAATGCCTTGCCTTGGTACCTATCCGTGTTGATGCTGCCAGGGTTTGAACCCACAACATTGAGCTACTTGGCAATTTATAGTTTAACCATCTTACCTATTTCAAAAACTTGAAGTAAACACACACAGTTAGCAGCCTGCACAACCGATTCTTTTGTTTGGCAAGGCTCACTCAGTCATTTAATGAGGCAATACAAACGATCGAATTTGGTGTTGAAATGAGCTAAATTTTTAGTTACACCTTTTCGATGTAAAATTAATTTTCTCGGCCAAATGAAAAGCAATCATTTTCATTTTTTCAGTAAATGTCAGGAAAAATTGTAGTGCTTGATACTGTATTTTTTTTCCAAATTCTAGTGTTAAACTTAGGCGTGAAATTTAGTCATTTAGTGTAAGATTTTCGATTTTGATAGACTTAGACTCTGTCCGCGAGCCTTTTTTTGGATCAACCTTTTAGCTTTTCAAAGTAAGATAGTTCGCTAATGAAGGATTTTTCCCAACTTTCTAACGCACATCACCGTGAGCGATATATCATAGTTTTGTCAGAATTTGCGTTTTCATTTCACTATTTTAACTGCCGGCTGACCATTTTTCAAAATCAACAAGTGAAATCTAAGGCTAATACTAGCATTGTGGATCGATATCCCTGGGTTTAATAGGAATACCGGCATGGCTACAGTGTTGCTAGAACTTCAATATAGCTAAAAGAAATTCCCAGGCCTATAGCGCTCCTACTGATCATGTTTAACCAGAACACTCAATTGGGGATTTGGGCTACCAAATCGCTGGTCGGGCAATTTGCTTTCAATGGAAAATTGACCTGGATAAACAACAAAGGAAATATCGACTATTTCTGTTGGTTGCTCTCGAGATAAAAGTACTGAGTTAGACATTTTCGGAGTATGGAGGAAAAAGGGTAAAATAAAAACGGAAATTCTAACAAAACTATAATATATAGACCCACACGATGTGCTTTACAGAGGTGGGAAATATCTTTCTTTAGCAAACTATATTAGTTTGAGACGCTAAAAATGAATTCGTAAAAAGCTCAAGGCGTGCGAACTGAAGGCCTATAAAAATCAAAAATATCACACTAAAAGACACAATTTGATGCTTAATTTTAACACCAGGATTTGTAAAAAATGTATATCCAAGCACCAAGTTTTTAACTGACATTACTGAAGAAAAAAAAAAATATTGCTTTATATTTGACCGCGAAAATTAATTTCATAGCAAAAGGTGTATCTCTGAATTGTGCTGATTTTAACATGTATCGATCGACTTTCAGCGCGACTAAGCATTTCTAAAGAATCGGTTGTCCAGGCTGCTAACTGCACAGTTACTTATCTTTTGCTTGCCACATCTTTATCGTTGTCAATGTCCACATCATATCAATGCAGTTCTCCTTGTGTAAATTCACAAAAATGTGCACCAATCACACAATATGCAAGCATAGTTACTGTAAAAACTTGATAATTAGCATATATTATGTGCTTTCTATCGAGCGCTTTTGAAAACATGAAATTGTATCAAAGTCTGACGCTTTACCAACTGAGCTAATGGGGTTGAGACACGTATTTGCAGGTTTACTTGTTGTATATAACTATGTGTATCGATGATTTGCTTAAAACCCTTTACAGTTTTGTGGAAGGGGCACTTCATGTTTGCATGTTTTAAAAGTGCTTGATAGTAAGCACATATGCTAACTATCAAGTTTTTACAGTATCACACTAAATTGGTGCATTGCCCGTTGCAACCATGTGGATGTCATTCTATAGCAATCCACAGTGTTACATGTCTTCCTGTAAGGTGGAAAACAAAGCATGTATTATGCAGAGATTAAACCAAGGAAATACCTGCTCTTGTATTTTGACAAAGGTGAATTTTATGCCCTGATAGGAAGTTCCTTTGCATGCTTTAACTCAGCGCTTTAATCATTGTCAAATAATTGTCAACATTTTGAGTTGTTGCTGAAAAGTTTGTCATTTCAAAACTGAGCTACAAAGTTCTCAAAATTTGTTTCCAGTTTTGAGCAATAATAAGAATAGAGAAGTCCTTTTGAGAGGGCTCTCAAAAGGACTTCTCTAGGGAAAGATCAAATCTTACTCATGTTTACCGGACCTAGAGTACCAAGTAATTTCAAATCGTAATAATAAGAATACCGTAAAAACTCGATAGTCAGCATATGTGCTTAGTATCAAGCACTTTTGAAAACATGAAATTCTACCAAAGTCCAGCACATTTGCAGGTTTACTTGTTCATATATAACTATGTGTATCGATGATTTGCTCAAAACCCTTTACAATTTTGTGGATGAGGCTCTTCATGTTTGCATATTTTAAAAGCGCTCGATAGTAAGCATGTATGCTAACTATCGAGTTTTTATGGTATTCATATAATAGGATAGAGTGCTTCTTTCTTGCAAATTGCCTGAAATGTCAAATTTGTAGCAAGAGGACAAGTTTATCCTATGTTCTCATTACTTTCATTATGAACATTGTATAGCATGTGGCTACACACCAAATTTGATTCAATTGTAAGATATTCTGTCAGTCGGCATGACGTCACTTGCGATATATTGCTCCTTCCCATTGGTTGCTTTTGCCGATATTTGGCTGTTCCATCTCGCCCCCTCGGACACAAAGGGGACACTTACTGTTGCACTCAATGGGGAAATCACAAAACATGTCATGAAATAAATACCTCCTGATGAAAAAATTCCAAAAGTTTGATTTCTTATCAGGGAAATCAACTTTAAATAATTACCAAATACAAGGCAAATTGGTATTTTTTGTGCTGAGAAAACTTGAACTGAAAGGCCCTGTACAAACCAATAGGAATTTCGCGATGGTGACCCCTTTGACAGACGTGAGAAGTGGGTAAGTGCAATAGATGGAACAGCCCCGACTGAGAGAAGTGAATGTTTAATTCTACAAAATCTGAAGCAAAATAAGGACACATTCTTAAACGCTTACATTATGCTATTCCAGTTTAAATCCATACACCCCTATGGAATATGTGACCTTAATCTCCCACACAGGGAATGTGAATTTTTCAAATGGGGTTACCTGAATGGATGACTCCATGGAGATTAAGTGCATGTCTTCCATAGGGGGTGTATGGATGTCAACTGGAATAGCCCATTTGGCCTGTGAGCAATGGAGATATTTGTATCAGAGTTGATATCTTACTAATCAGACCCATTGGGCTATTCCAGTTGAAATCCACACTACCCCTGTGGAAGATTTTGGAAATATCTTCTACAGGGGGAGTATGTTTTTCAAATGCAATTGCTCAAGGTTAATCATTTTGAAACCCATACTCCCCCTGTATTATGGCTTTACCTATATCTTCCACACCTGGAGTGAGTATTTCAAATGAAGTTACCCAATTGTATATTCTATTCAAAACTCATACTCCCTCTTTGGAAGACTTTAGCTAAATCTTCCACAGGGGTTGTGTGGAATTTAAATGGAATGGCCCATTCTTCCATCTATTTCTTATTGTCGCAATCTTTCACAACATGTCTCTTTCTTCCAGAAGAAAGTCAATCATGGATTCCGTGTGGCGACCTCATCAGCTACCAAACACCTGTGGAAGTGTGCCATGGAACACCAGGCTTTCTTTCAGTGAGTATTTTATAATTATCATAAAAGACAACTTTTGAATGCTAAATGGCCAGTAACATTTTAGATTAATACAGACCACAAAAGAATTAAGCTACCAGTTATGTTGAATCCTGTATATCCTAAACAAAGACGGATATGCCATAATTAGAACCAGCAGCAAATAACTGCATCTTTTAGCTCGGATTTAAGACCTCATTCATTGAAATTGGTTCAGAAATAAAGACACAGTGATCCAAAATCCCAAGGAAGATACAAATTCAAAAGTTACAGTTTGCCCCATTGGATGCCCTATTGACTTGTACACAAAGACTTCTTAAAGAAAAGAACTAGCGCCATACTTTACATTGATTAGAACATTATGAAGTGCAACTTTTGATTTTGTTCCTTCCTTGGGTTTTCGATCACTGTTTCTATAATTCTCAACCGATTTCAACAAATTAAGTCTTAAATCAGAGCTAAAGGGTACAGGTACTGGCTGCTAGTTTTTTATTAAATACAGATATAGTAATACCCATATGTCATGATGATTATACTTGGAAGTACATAAACCTTAATATTGTATACTTTTTCTCACTCCTGTATCCCATTTTGAACCATTCTGTTGCAAGTGATATTTAGAGTTTACATGTCAGTAGTGAGGGCTTAATGATTACCGTAAAAACTCGATAGTTAGCATATGTGCTTACTATCAAGCGCTTTTAAAACATGCAAAAATGAAGAGCCCCATCCACAAAAGTGTAAAGGGTTTTGAGCAAATCATCGATACACATAGTTATATACAAACAAGTAAACCTGCAAATGTGTGTCTGAACTCCATTAGCTCAGTTGGAAAAGCACCAGACTTTGGTACAATTTCATTTTTTCAAAAGCGCTTGATAGTAAGCACATATGCTACCTATCGAGTTTTTACGGTATTGCAGTACAAATTTTTATTTCCATACAAAATACTGAACCCTATATATTCATACCAAGCATAATTGTATAGCTTGCATACCTACCTTCATATATATATATATATTGAAATGCTATTTTATCTCTCCATAGACGATTAGCTGGTGGCGGATCCCAAGGCGAGGGTAAATCTGATAGGCCTATAACTTTGCCATCAATAGTATACACAAGTGGTTCCCAAACTTGGGGTTGCAACCCTTTTGGGTCGTGGGGCATTTGAAAAGGGTCGTGAGCAAAACCCTCATGAAGCTAGCATTATAAATGTAAACATCAAAAATATTTTAATTTTCCAATTTTTTTAACAGTTTAACAACCCAGACTATAAATTGTGTTTTCTAAAGCTACATTGTGTACCTGAATTCATATTTTCTTGTGCTACATGCGATTTAGCAGTAAGCATCTTTTGAACATGATGAAGTAATTTCAGGTCATGCTGCATCTTATTTTATAAACCAACATTGCAGATTATGTGCAATTTGGTTACATGTCAAGTTATACTAGTAAGTTTAGTTTAGTATGCTGGACGACTCAATTTATGGTCCCGTCAAATAAATCAGGCTTTTGGGTCGCTTGTGAAAAAGTTTGGGAACCACTGGTATACGCCCTTTCTGAGCGAATGTACTAACCCATATCATTCAAAGAAATAATGCACTCGAACTCATTCTTTGCAGCATCTAACCCATTTTCATCATTAGTTTTTAGGAATTTCATTATTTTTATCTTTGCACATCAGTTTTCATATAGCATTGTTCTCTTCTATAAAGGTTAATGATGGTATGACCTTTGACATGAACAGTCACCACCATTTATGGTTTGCGGTGTTTCTACACTTTGATTTTTAATTATTTCAGTGCATTACCATTACAGTATCAAATCTTGTGACTTGCTCCAAAATTAGAGTGTAGAATTTTTACCAGTTTTCACTGGGAGGGGGAGGGGGGTACTCATAGTATAAATGGGTAGCATTGATCACTGACCCCTTTTTCTAGGCCAAGTTTGGTATATGGGTAGGTCCTATTTTCAAAATGTTTCTCATTTTTTTAAAATGGAAAATAGCCCAATTGTGCCTCACTGTAGCCAACATATTTGAAATTTTCTAACATTTTGGGGGAAAAGTTTGGCCAAAAATTCTGAATTTTGGTATATCGATGGGTCCAAATTTCTTGATAAATTGGAATATTGATGGGTCCACTTTCAAAATTTTCTATTTTAAATGTCCTGCATTGCTATATTTGACACAAATGTATAGCTATACGAATCTATTCGGTGATAATAAAAATGTACAAACATTACCCGCATAATATTGCTATGACATAATAATGTGGGTGCGCATGAGCTAAACTGAATGATTCTAGAAAATTATACACAAAGTATAGACTAAAATTTAGTTTTCTGACAATTTCCAAAGGATTTTCCCCTAAATATGACAGGAATTTATTATTTATAATATCTGTAAAAATTTGCAATTTGTGCACAAAAACCCAAAATCAAAGAGTGCTATATTGTTTATACTGTAGCTGTAAATATCAAAAAATAAAAATTATTTGATATCAGAAGGACATTCCTTGTATTCAGAATGCATTTTGATGTGTCTGATGTGCTCTCATGTGGCACAACAAATACTGTGCAAACGTTGCTATCCGATCCCTTTGACAATGTAATTTGCATTATATTAAACTGCATCATTCAGTGCATGTTTTAGAGCATGCATATAGTGGTGTATGATGATGTAGTTGAATCATGTCACAAAGCATATCGGGGGGGGAGGGGGGGAGCTAAAGTGGTAAATTTATTGCAAGAAAGATAATCCGATAGTTATTACCGTATTCATGGTATATGACTTTATTAGTACCCAGGATACTTAAGTCAGTCACTTTTGTAGAGCATTTTTGTCTCGCCTGAACTTTGTTCAGGATGGGACTTAGTAATCACTATTTCTGTCTGTCCGTCCGTGTGTGTGGATGGATGTGTGTGTGGATGTATGTATGTATGTGTGTCCGTCCGGAGCTGTATCTGGGGAACCGTAAGACTTACGGCGACGCTACTTGGTGGGAGGAAGGGTATCCAAGTTTGCTCCGTAACCGTATGTTTTCGGTGAAAAATATGCAAATTAATCATAGCTAATTTGCATAATTTATGCAAAAATCAGCGCAAATTGATAGCGGAGTTTGTGGACAGACTATCTCAAGATCCGTCGGGCGCATGGTAACGAAACCTGGTGACAGGAATGATACACACCTGCTGATCACCTGATTAGTTTTTCGGCATTTAGTTGTTAATTTGCATAATTTATGCGGAACGATTCTACAAATATGGTTGGAAATCTGAAGAAATCCGCCTTATGGAGCTGTATCTGGGGATCCGTAAGATCCATAAGCCCTATGATGATGAAACGTGGTAGGGGGTAGTATGACCAGAGGATCTCAACCTGATTTTCAGCGCAAAATATGGTAATTAAGTACCTAATTTGCATAATTTATGCATAAAATGCAAAACCTATTTTCTCGGAGACTAGGGTGCATACGTTCTTCAAACTTGGTGGGTGGGTGCATCTTCACCCCAGACAGAAGAAGTTTGTATTGGTTAGTGCGTCAAGGTCACCCGAGGTCATCCAGGGGTCATCTGAGATCAAATGACTAAAAACTGTCGTATGGGCACGAAACTTGGTGGGTACGGTCAACATAACGTGGTAGGGGGTAGTATGACCAGAGGATCTCAACCCGATTTGATTTTCAGCGCAAAATATGGTAATTAAGTACCTCAGTTGCATAATTTATGCGTATTTGATGCGTATCAAGCAAAAAACCCTTGTGAACAGCTTATCTGGAGATCCGTATGGGGTACAGTGGCGTAACTTGGTGAGGAGTAGTGGGGCCAGAGGTTCTTGACCTGATTAGATTTTGAGCGTAAAATATGGTAATTAAGTACCTAATTTGCATAATATATGCGTAATAAGCAAAATACCTTATGAACAGATTATCTGGAGATCCATTATGGGGTACAGTGGCGTTACTTGGTGGGGAGTTGCGTGGCCAGTGGTACTCGACCTGAACATACTTTATCCAATTTCGTGAGGTCAAAGGTCACATACAAGGTCAAAGGTCAACTGAGGTCACCAAATCTTTTAATAACTAATTTTCAACTGTGCATCACATATCCAACTAACAGCTTGATCGATCATATAATTAAGGAAATATGACGACTTTAAGATAGTCGCTTTCCATGTAAAGTACAGCAAAGTAGCACTTTCAATGAGTGATAACTCGTAAAGGAAGCATCTTTCTGTTTTGATTTATTTCATGAAATAGTTCTTTGGTATTGCCAAATTTGATTTTTCAGCGCAACATACTTTATCCAATTTCGTGAGGTCAAAGGTCACATACAAGGTCAAAGGTCAACTGAGGTCACCAAATCTTTTAATAATTAATTTTCAACTGTGCATCACATATCCAAATAACAGCTTGATCGGTCATGTAATTAAGGAAATATGACGACTTAAAGATAGTCGCTTTCCATGTAAAGTATGACGTCTTAAAGATAGTCGCTTTCCATGTAAAGTATAGCAAAGTAGCACTTTCAATGAGTGATAACTCGTAAAGGAAGCATCTTGCTGTTTTGATTTATTTGATGGAATAGTTCTTTGGTATTGCCAAATTTGATTTTTCAGCGCAACATACTTTATCCAATTTCGTGAGGTCAAAGGTCACATACAAGGTCAAAGGTCAACTGAGGTTACCAAATCTTTTAATAATTAATTTTCAACTGTGTATCACATATCCAAATAACAGCTTGATCGGTCATGTAATTAACGAAATATGACGACTTTAAGATAGTCGCTTTCCATGTAAACTATAGCAAAGTAGCACTTTCAATGAGTGATAACTCGTAAAGGAAGCATCTTTCTGTTTTGATTTATTACTTTGATGAAATAGTTGTTTGGTTTTGCCAAATTTTTGGAAGGTCATTACGGGGTCATCCGGGATCATCTGAGGTCAAGTTACTAAAAACTGTTGTATGGGCATGAAACTTGATGGGTACAGTCAACATTTCAAGCCAAATTTTTGGAAGTTCATTTTGGGGTCACCAGGGGTCATCTGAGGTCAAATTATTAAAAACTGTCGTATGGGCATGAAACTTGGTGGGTACAGTCAACATTTAAAGCCAAATTTTTGGAAGGTCATTTTGGGGTCACCAGGGGTCATCTGAGGTCAAATTAGTAAAAACTGTCGTATGGGCATGAAACTTGGTGGGTACAGTCAATATTTAAAACCAAATATTTGGAAGGTAATTTTGGAGTCACCAGGGGTCAACTGAGGTCAAATTAGTAAAAACTGTCGTATGGGCATGAAACTTGATGGGTACAGTCAACATTTATAGAAGGTCATTTTGGGGTCACCAGGGGTCATCTGAGGTCAAATTAGTGAAAACTGTCGTATGGGCATGAAACTTGGTGGGTACAGTCAACATTTAAAGCCAAATTTTTGGAAGGTCATTTTGGGGTCACCAGGGTCATCTGAGGTCAAATTAGTAAAAACTGTCGTATGGGCATGAAACTTGGTGGGTACAGTCAATATTTAAAACCAAATATTTGGAAGGTAATTTCGGAGCCACCAGGGGTCAACTGAGGTCAAATTAGTAAAAACTGTCGTATGGGCATGAAACTTGATGGGTACAGTCAACATTTATAGCCAAATTTTTGGAAGGTCATTTCGAGGCCACCAGTGGTCATCTAAGGTCAAATTAGTAAAAACTCGTATGGGCATGAAACTTAGCACGAGGGGTACAGTCAACATTTAGAGCCAAAATTTTAGAAGGTCATTTCAGGGCCACCTGGGGTCATATGAGGTCATATTAGTAAAAACTGTTGCATGGGCATGAAACTTGGGTACAGTACAGTTACCATCAGCCAGATAATCGTGCCCAGCCGATAACCGCCAAATTCATTTACCTCTCTACCAACAGTTATCGCAAAGGCAGGCGGTCACAAAAGCAGGCGGTCACAAAAGCAGGCGAGACTCGTGGTTCGAGAACCGCCTTTTATATTATAATGATGAAAAGAAAGTAAAAAATGAGATTTTAGATGCGTTAACATTCAAAATACAGTGTATATTGTAAGTCAAAATCATTTTAATCCTAAACTTTAAAAGTTTGGAAGGTAATTTTTTTCAGATATTTGCTGGAACTTAATTTTACAGGTGCATTGATAGACAGGTGTCACTCTCAACGTTCTAATTACACTACAAGATTCCTATTAGGGTCACCTGCACAGGTACACCATCCTGGAAACCATCGGCATGGTACTTGGCTGGTACTATGCAGTACCAGGGGAGTACCAGTGTAGAACCAGTGCAGCACCACTGCTGGAGGGTCTACAGTGTAGTACCAGGGGAGTACCAGTGTAGTACCAATGCAGTACCACTGCTGGTAGGTCTACAGTGCAGTACCAGGGGAGTACCAGTGTAATACCAGTGCAGTACCACTGCTGGTGGGTCTACTGTGCAGTTCCAGGGGAGTAACAGTGGAGTACCACTGCTTGTGGATCTACAGTGCAGTACCAGGGGAGTACCAGTGTAGTAACCAATGCAGTATCACTGCTGGTGGATCCTGTACAGTAGCAGCATTGGTACTGTGTAAGGTACTCTGTGTGTACCTGTGCAGGCGGCCACAATAGGAATCTTATAGTTCAGGTAGAATATGCTACTTATGGAACCCTCTACTTATGTATGCATCCATCGGGACAAATTATACATATAGATATGTTTAAATGACAACATCTGTTGTTGTTATACCCCAACCCGCCATATTGTACTCAACAGCCCTAATCATACTCCGTCTCTTCATATCTGTCGTACCATCCAAAGTATGCTACGCAAAGGAAGCACGGAAAAGCTTGCCAGTATCCTCCCCCTGTGTGGAACATCCAGCTTGAGGTACAGTTATACTGTGTACTTATTGTATGAGGTGTTTTCACTTTTGTTACATCCATTATGATAGATTTCAGGGCCTCAGTTTCGTTCCAGTTTGCGAAAATCAAAAACATATGTGTCACTTTACTTACTGCATGATTCAATAGAAGAAGTTGATTCTCGCAACAAATTTTACGAGAATCATTACGAGAGTAGATTCTGTGATTCTCATTGAATCTGAGGCCCTGGATTTTGATAAGTTTGTCACCATATTAGCAGCTTGTATGATGCATGGCTTATATTTCCCTTGTGTTTTAGCATGAGGTATAGTTATAGCAACAATTATTATCTTTGTGTGAACATGTTGGTATTTCACTTGTGTGACTGTAACATATTTATGTGAGAGTCTGACAAACTGAAACAGTGTGGTCTATGCAGGGGGTTAGGGGTTGTCCCCCCCCCCCCCATGAGATGTTTGGCTAACTCAACCCCAAAGAAGCTTTCAACCTCCCTTAAAAGAAACTTGCAACCAACCCCAAAAAGAAAATTTCAACCTCTTAACTCCTCTAATAGAGTGAAATTAATTTCCCCTTAGTTTTGGGAAAAAATAGTGAGAAATTGAAAATTGACATGGCATACACAAAATTTCACCTTAATTTTGGGATCAAATTGTGTTAATTGAATATTTTCTCACGCTTCATGCACAATTATCACAGTAACACAAAGCCAAAATGATGCCCACCACCAATATTTTTGTCTTTGTCCCTTCACCCAACTGACCCTGATATGCCATTGAACATGTAAAATACTTGGACCCCCAAAAGGATTTTTTACAAAACCATGCTTTCTTATTAGAGTTTGGCTCCCAAAGGGGGCTGCAAATTGGGAATGCTGCAATACATCTAGGGGTGTGAGAATTCAGCTTTTAAACTGATTTCAGCATTTTTTGTTGGTTTTGATTTCCAGCTTTTTTTTGTACACATGCTCTGTGAAAGTATAGGATCTTTCCAAACTTCAGCTTTTTCACTCTCTAGGTTCAGCTCTTTTTATATGTGGTATGACTCACACCCCTGCATACAAATTTATGCTATATATTGGCATTCCAAATACCTGCAGTGACTTTTCCATGAATGAAAACAACTTGGTGCAAAATTTAAAAGTGCCTCTCTCAAATATAAATCCTTGAGTGATATATGATACTTATTTCGTATTGATTTGTGATAATATTGTGTATGACTCTCTGTCAGTATCTGCTGTGAATGTAGCCTAATTTCCCCAGGGTTTCTTCCTTTATTAATAATTGGAATTGTTTTAATCATGTCACTAGCTTCTGATGAAATTTGATCATCTTGTTTTTGGCAATAGTTTGTAATTTTTGTGAAACTTGTATTGTTACATATATTGACTGCTCAGTGCCAGAAGTAGGTATAAGTGCAATAGCTGCCCTGTGAACATTTGGCAATTTACACACAGTATATTGTACTCATCTACACATGGCAGCTACACATGGCAGCTATTGCACTTACCCACTTCTGGCACTGACAGTCGATATGTGCTCAGTTGGTGTTACTCTGATAGTGTGTGGTGATAATTAACAGTACTGTTTTGGTATATGCATGGTTTTGATTTTGATGATTTACATGCAGGCTTCGAAATAAGTTGGTATTTTTGAGTGCCATTCAGACCCTTGATCTCGGGCCCTCACAGATGTTTGCAGTCCCAAATATATAATCCACATCAAGTTGTTATGTAGAAGGGTGTACTCCAGACCTGAAATAAGGCAGAATTTCTGAGGGCCACCATGCAGTTGGGTCTTTGCTCTTAAATTATTGGGAACCTCACAATTTTGTGAGGGCCATGGACCCTCAGATTTGTCTTATTGTGAGCCCATATACATGTATAAGTAATATTAAAGGGCGGTAACGGTTGGTTTAGGATGTGGATTCTGATGAAACTGAAGTGCAATGTCAAATATCATCCCTTTTATGCATCCATGTAAAAAAAGCATCAACATTTTCAAGGTAAATTGATAATTAGCATAATTATCAATATATAATGCGGTATGTGTGTATCAGTTTCATCTGTCTTTCCTCATGGAACGATCGGCCCTCATTATCGGGTGATTCTGACACTTTTGACTGTTTGTGGTTAGTCTGAGGTAGATCCATTCAAATTAATTCAGCTATATCCTATCACAGTCGGGCTTAGCTTGCATCTTGGTATCCCAGCAACGGTTACTAAAGAGGAGGATGTATTTTACTTTATTTGACATAAAAAAATTAGGTTCTACACTTCACATAATTGTAAACGTTTTCATGAAACTTTCTGTTTTATTGATTCACGAAACTTGATTATTTGTTATGTGGGAGTTACAACTTGACTTTTATTGTTACACTTTCTTTCAAATCTTGCCATGTTGAAGCATCTCCTGTGTGATAAAGAAAACGCACAGCTACCGACATTCCAAAATGCAGTCTACGTATTCTGTTTAAATTGCAAACACTTGAGTCATGCAGTGTGCAACATATTTAATATGTACTTTGCCATCCAGGTCCATCTCGTATTTATGTCATGCACTAATAATGATTAGTAGCACATGTTGTTGTTGGA
This sequence comes from Amphiura filiformis, assembly GCF_039555335.1. Lineage (NCBI taxonomy): Eukaryota > Metazoa > Echinodermata > Ophiuroidea > Amphilepidida > Amphiuridae > Amphiura > Amphiura filiformis. The sequence continues at coordinate 49,221,368 of NC_092642.1, read as the reverse complement.
GCCATTTTCTTCATGTTTTTAAATAGAATTAATTGCAGACTATTTATTCTATTTGTGAGATAAACCCTTTGGATGAGCATAATTCAACACATGCTATTTTCTTGTTTTAACCCCATGAGAACTACCGGCCTATTGGTCAAAAAGGAGTTTTCGTTATCAATTGGACATTGGCAACATTGTTAGAAAAATTTCACCACACAAAAAACTTGGGGTGAATTATTTGCAAAGCTCCATCCTGATTGGTTGTTAAAATGAAGATATCATGTAATTGACCAATCAGAGGCAATGTTAGATCGGCAGGTAGTGCTCAGGGGTTAAAATGTGGCAGAAAATTTCATCACATGCTAGTTTCTTGTTTTAAAATGTGGCAGAAAATTTCAAAATGTTGGGTTTACTGTGTTAGTATTTGCAATGTTTGTTTTGTTTTTGAATTATCTTAGTAAGTGCATGAATTGGTTTGAATTGTTGTGCATTATATATCTAGTCAAAATAGTAAAATCCAACACGTTTCCCCACAAGTTTGGAAGTGATGTCAATACTTTTATGTAATTGGGCTATTCCAGTTAAAATCCACACTACTGTGGAAAATTTTGGAAACATCATCCACAAGGGGAGTATGAATTTCAAATGGAATGAATACATTTATCATCTCCATTTGAAACTCATCCTCCCTCTGTGGAAGATTCAGGTTGAATCTTTCTCAGAGGGTGTATAATATTCAAATGGAGCTACTAATGTGTTCATTCCATTTGAAATTCATACTCCCCCTGTGGAAGATAATTCCAAAATCTTCCACAGGTGTAGTGTGGATTGTAAAAGGAATAGCCCATTGCACCATATGGATGCCAATTTGATGCCTTGACCAGCAAAATACACAACTACGTCACTAACAAACTCAAGTGAACAAAGTATTACAAAGATGGACTATGTTTATACACTACGATCTACAATATTCTCATCTATCAGGGCACAATACTTTAACCTCAATACATTTGTACATTCATTGAATGACATTTGGAGATTTGGGGATAAAAACTCATATTCTGCAACTTGAGGTCAAATTTCGCACCATTATTGTTTGACTGAGGTTATTGAACTATGCCACTATGCTATGGGATGAGGCCATTCTGGTCCATAGTGATATAATTAGTCTATCTTTGATTACAAGAATTCCAAGTATATGGGAGCACGGTGGCCTGATGGTTAGGAGAGAGATGTATGATCGCATGGTTACTGGTTCGAACTCTGTCAGTGCCAGCATGTTGTGTCCTTGGGCAAGACACTTATTTTGCTTGTTCCACTACAACCAGATGTATAATGGAGAGCTGTTAGGGTAGTCATACCAGCACTGTTGATGTTGGCATCAATGTAAAGTGCTCTGAACAAATTGAAAAGGCGCTCTATAAATGACGAAATTCATTTATTAATTTATATTAAGCACCGTATTCATTCCAATAAGCGCCCACACCCCAATAAGCGCCCACCCGGGGTATTTTCAATTTGCTAAAGGGTATCATTAATGTTGAAGTGACTGATACACATTGATGATACAGTGAAATAGCTTGAGGATTTGAAGTCCTGTTTAAACTTGCAATATACATTTACTGCATCAGAAAAGCAACTAGAACGTCTCGGGACCCTATTATAATGTACAGGTAAATTTGTCTCTAATAAACGGCCCTTACAAAAAAGGTAAACCAGGTAAAAAATAAGCGCCCACCCAAAATGACTTTGTAAAGCACCCTGGGTGCTTATTGGAATGAATATGGTACCCTATTTCAAGGTAAAGCAGTATTGTTTAACATCACTGACTGTGACAAACCCTGTTTTATGGGCTGTATCAATCGGGATTTGATATTTTAAAAATTGTTTATATTTACAAATGTATCTATTCCATTATTTTTTACAAAATCTATCATCATTGGGCAGGAAAGACCTCCTATGTGTCATTGGCCCCTGAACATGTTTAAAATAAAACCTATGTAACATGTTGGCAATTTTGTTTTAAACATGTTCAGGGGCCACAAGTACATAGGAGGTTTTTCATACCCAACGACGCTATGTTCCGTGGAAAAACGGTTAATGTGTCTTCCTTTAAGACTTTATTGTAGGCCTGCTGCATGCTGAAATGTATCAATGTATATATCACTCGTCACCTATCACCACTACCTTGATGTTGTTATGTTCATGTTTTCTTCTCTTTATTTAAAGGAAAAAAGCAAAAGCTCGCCTACCAGATTTCTATTATGGTGCCTCCAATCACAATGCCTTCACTCTTGCACTGTGGTAAACACCGATGGACTGCAAAGCTGGAGTCTGTGTCATGTACTGTCATATCTCAAAAGGCTGCCTTGTGTGATTTTTATTATCATTGTTGTATTTCATGTTGTTATTTTATATTTCAGTATGCTTCTTTCTTTCATGAATGGACAAAAGGTTGTAATATTGTGATAATACTTTAATATTAATAGATGAAAGTTAATTTTACAGTGTATTTTATCACAATTAGATGACAATAATAAAAAAATCACAAAAGGCAGCCTATTGAGATATGACAGTATGTGAAGCAGATGACGATACCTTTTACAATCCCATTGTACCATGTGTACTATAAAGAGGGAGTTCCTTGAAACTCTTGAACAAATTTACTGAAACAAATTGAATATATTCTATTTGTCAAAAACAAGTAAATATGACATTTTAACTTCAATGGTCATGGAAAATTAATACATTTGTAAAAGCTATTATAAAGCAAAATGTTGTAAAAGAGGTGACGCCTTTGAAATGAACAATATGAGAAGACAAAGTTGGATCAGAGTTCAAAATCATAATTTATAGAAATCGGCATTCATTCTTTGCCTGACACCTCTCTAGGTGTCTCCAAAATCAAAATACAGGGGAGAGTGTAATATAAATAGGAAAACAACATTGGGCTATTCCAGTTAAAATATATACCCCCCTATGGAAGACATGGCCTTAATCTCCTACATAGGGGATGTAGATTTCAAATGGAGGTACCCATTCAGGTAACCCCATTTAAAATTCACATTCTCTGTGTCGAAGATTAAGTTGTGTGTTCCATAGAGCGTGTATGGATTTCAACTGCATGGAATAGTCCAATTTGGCGAGATTTAAAAACAATCGTGAACTAAGTGGATTGTGAAAGGTTTTTAGTGCAACGCTTTAAGTGGTGTGAAATGACTGAGATGGCTGTAAGCATGTTTTGCCACTTGAAATGAAACTGTGCTTGTAATTTTTAGCTATTAACCGTACGATTTCTTTATTCCGATGCTAATATTTAAAATGAATTAACTTCGTTGTTGCAGTGTTAGATTGAATTTGCTTCTGATTTTCATATGTGAATAAAGATTGTCAACTAAAAAAAATTCCACTTGACCCGTGGGTGCCGCTATAACAAGACCACCAATTAACTACTACTCAGGTGGCAAATCACTACATACAAATAGATAGGATTTAGCCTTGTATGGCGGACTCAATAGGGTGATGCTGCATGAAGTTGGTCAAGTTTATTTGCAGGATTTTACCCAATTGAAATACTGCCCTACTGCGTATACACCAAAAAGGAAAATATGAAAAATTGCAATGCTTTAAATTTCTCGCCTCTCCCATTGAAACCTTTAATTGTCTAATTATCTTATGTAAACTGACAATTTGGCATATTTCTGCATTATTGAGCCATTTTTGTAGGGCTTTAAGTGCATAATATTGTGTTCCAAACTCACTCACTCACTCACTCCCCCAATTCCCCCTGCCAAAAATTGATTGCAGGAATTACCCACTTGAAATACTGCTGTCCTGCATACACCAAAAAGGCAAATAGGAAAATTGCAATGCTACAAATTTTTTACCACTCCCCTTGTCTAATAATCTTACATAAGCTGAAAAATTGGCTTTCTAGGGCATAATATTGTGTACCAAACTCACTCACTCCCCCCCCCCCTCCTCATACCACACAAAAAAATGATTGCCTCTCTCCTTTGGGTTTTCATAAATTGCACCCTCCTATATCTGGGGGTACACATAATTATTGCACCTCCCCTAATTATGGTAAAATAGTTTGCTGAGACAAATTTTCCTACTAAAAACAAAATTTGAAAATTTAAGTTCTTTAAAGGAAATGGGTGCAATAGCATAATGATGTAAAACTATGAAGTTTCATTTGTAGAACATACTGTAAACGCTTTATGTGGCATTTACTATTATAGTATGCAGGGGTAATCTTGTGGATCCCGTTAATAAGACCAACTTCTACATCGGTTTCATTTGACAAATTAAAGACTATTAATAGAATTCACAAAATTAAAAGACCCATGAAATTATGGACCACAGAACATTCTATTTTCAACCTGTTATGCCTAAATGGCTTTGTATCTTGATAGTTCTGCTTTGTACGTGTCTCACACACATAATTGTGTCTCACTTTCTGCTATATTGAAATTGGTCTCTGTCACTTGCGTACTCTAGTTTAAAGCCCGGGTTTAAGGCTCTGGATTTATTCATCTAATTGGCTAACAAAGAAGGCATCGTCCTTTAGGCTCACATTTTGAATGTAGCAGCAGACTTGTACCCGAGTCCAGCTTGTCCGAGTCCGAGCCGAGCCGAGTCCATTTGTATCCGAGTCCGAGCCAAGTCCGAGTCCTTTTGTGTCCGAGTCCGGACTCGAGTCCAAGTCCAGGGGTGCGAGTCCGAGCCAAGTCCGAGTCCAACAAAAATATGATTCGAGTCCGGACTCGAGTCCGGCTCGAGTCCGGACTCGGTCAAAGTCCATGCCCGTGTGTGTGTATGGGGGGGGGGGTCATTCAACTTATGATGTGACAGGTGTCTGGCATTGCTTAGTAGGAGCCTATTTGTATAAAAATGGGTCATTTGGGTATAACAAAATGAAAAAGGGATTATTGGGTATAAAATTTTGAAAGAAGGGGGTCATTTGGTATAACATTTTGAAAAAATGGGTCATTATTTCCCAAAAATGGAGCAAAATTTTAAATTTTGTTTCTAATTTGAAAATTTACAATACAAATTTGCTGAAAAAAGAAAATTGCAAAGTTTTTGATGTTAAAATTGTAGAAAAAGAAGGTCATTGGCCATAAGTCACTCACTACACTATACCACACACCGCTCTCCCTATACCAGACTTGTAGTACCCGTACCCGTACTCGGGTCCCAATTTCCGTACCCGTGGCTTCGGACCCGGACCCGTACTCATGCCCTATTTTACCCAGTACCATACAGTACATGGTTTATACACAAATGCAGGAAAGTGAGAATAGAATACTATCACTTCCCAGATGCATGTTAACTCCACTCATGAATCCCACTGTGAGTCCTCTGATCATAAATTCATAATTAAAACAAATAGGTTACATCATGAATGGGGTTGTGTGGGGAGTAAATGGAAAGCTTTAGCAAGTGCCCTTAAATTTATTTTAGCCTGGTCCAGGGCCCTGAAAAATATCAATCCAACCCTGGCTACACAAAAAGAACATGAATGCTGAGATCTACAACAGCCTGTGCACACTGCCACCCATGACATGTATGCTACATGTACATGTCTCATTCACACAATGACTGATCAATACAGAAAAAGACCCACCAAACTGGAAAAACATTTCAAGATTTTTTTCTTTTGTGGTGAATTTTTATGTTTTATGTTAAAATATCATTATTTTAGCTTGTATTAATCATTTTGATATTCCTCATTCAAATACACTCCACTACTTGTATGCTGCCCACATGTAGAACTAATGATAATGTGACTGGTGCTGGGGACTGGAGTGAGATTTTCTGCCAGCCACATGAGCTTATAATAGTGTACATGTGTACTTCTTCTACCAGTGCATCTGAGACAAATGAATAGAGAGGTCCTTACCATACTGAAGTTTGGGATTTGATAAGAGATTTAAAGGAGTTTTAAAATATTGATAAAACATGAATATAATTATCCAGATGTGCATAATTAATGATAATAATTATAATGATTGAGCTAATGGATAATCTGATGGATGTACTTGGAAAATTGACAATTAATTTAATTCCAATTGATGTTTTAAGATAAATAATTTTTCCACATTGTACATGGATTGATTGGACTGGAATCGGACTGGGGTCGACTTGAGCCCGAGTCCTATTTTTTACCGAGCTGAGCCTTTTAACGTTCAATTCCGAGCTGAGTCCGAGTCCGGCAAAAAGTGGACTTGAGTCCGAGTCCAGACTTGAACGCGACATCACTTCCAAAATAGTAAAGTATGTTGAAATTAGTATTGCACAGTCTGGTTGTCCATACAAAGACATAGTTTTTTCACTTGCATCCCAAAATATGCCACATTTAGGCTAGATTCACCATGACACCGATATTTAATCTCTTTTTGTACTTGTTTTATTAATTTGTTTATACTCATACCCATAATTATGGGTATGTCTAATTCCCCTCATAATACCCATAACTCATACCCTATAATTGGACCCATAAGTTCAAATTTCCATACCCGCACTCCATGGCCCGTACCCATACTGGGCCCCTGCACCTGCACTCGAGTCCCAATTTCCGCACCCATTACTGCACTGCGTGGCTTCATTACCCGCACCTGTACTCATACCCTATTTTGACTTTGGACCCGTACCCGTACTCATGGACTCGGACCCGTACCCGTGACCTGGGACCAGTACCCGTACCCGTACCCGTACCCATGGCTTGGGACCCGTACTCGTACTCATGGTCCGGGACCCGCACCCGGACTCATGGCGGGTCCCAATACTACAAGTCTGCCCTATACACACCCACCCTACCAAACCCCACCCTACACAGTTAACATTTTAAAAGACTCAACACAACTCAACCAACCAACTGTACACACACCCCTTCAAAGTCCCATACCCATGAACAGGTATCTCCTGATGGTAAAAACGTCTACATGTATCAGACCACCTGTACTAAACAGCACTCACAGCAGTCATGTGGGGCTATCTGTGTGTGTGTGGGACACTACATGTAAACGCACAGTGAACTTGCACCCAGGGACTAGAGAAGCGTCACTAGGCTGCATGCAGCATACATGTATGTAAATGAATTGCAATGTATTCAAATATATATCACAGAAAAATATCATCATCATCATCGTTATCATTCTCTTTATCATCATCATTATCATCTTCGTCATAATAATAATAACAGAAATTCACCTTTAATTCTAAATATCTTTTCAAAATTGTCCCACACAAATGTGCACCCTGCAGCCATTACAATTTACTGAGCTGAGATGTATGGTCCAGTGTGCATATTTCTCTCTTTCAAGATTGGATTGGAAAGTTCCATGAAAGAACCCTTAGATATTTTGATGTAGTCCAAATATTTAATAAAGTTTGCATTTATATAATTATCAATTATTTCATTAATGATAACAATAATATGATTCTACAAAGTGACAAATAAATCTAAATAATTTGGTCGATATGTAGGATATATGACAGATCACAGATTTGACAGCCCCAATTAATTTGTAAAATTGCCAAATATGTAAAGTCAACAAATTTGAGATCTACTTTGACATTTTTAGATAATCATTTCACATTTTACATGGATTTAATTGGACTGGACTCGGACCGGACTCGGCTTCGAGTCCGAGTCCTTGTGTCCGAGTCCGAGCCGAGCCGAGTCTTTTGGTGTCCGAGTCCGAGCCAAGTCCGAGTCCAACAAAAGTGGACTCGAGTCGGACTCGGACTCGAACGATACATCACTGTGTAGCAGACCAGCAGTGTGAAATGAACTGGGGTTGGCCATTAAGATTTGGGGTGGCCAAAATATAGTTGTGTCAAAATCATTATTATGTTATAGTTAGGGAACAAAATAGAAATTGCTCAATTTTGGGGTGATAATCCATATTCATTGCCATATGCCAGTGCTATAACATTGTTTGCAAAGTTTAGTTCCTGAGAATTGTGTTCTTCTTCCTTATAAGTGCCTCCCTCATATGTATGAGTATTGTCGCACTGCGTACAGACAAGCTGTACTTATTTTTTACTCTGGAACCTAGAGTAGATGAGTGTATTTTGAAGTACAGTCAACATGACCGGGATGATCCCCTGCTCTTTTCGAATAGCCTGTGACATTCTTTAACGTGCACACTACATTAATGTGAGAAAATATGCATGTACACGGGACCGACAGCTTAAAGTGCCCTCCGAAGCACCAAGCAAGTAGAGTAAAGTGTCTTGCTCAAGGACACAAAGAGCCGGACCTGGGATTCGAACCCTTGACCCTTGGGTTCACAGTCCTATGCCTTAACCGCTAGGCCACGCTCTTCTCTTGAGCGGTTGTGGTTCTTCATAGCATCATGTTATTTTTAATAGAGATTTGCTCAATTTGTTTCAAGCAAGTAACATACAGTAGTGGAATGTGAGTTCAAAGATTGTCGTGCATTTAATCATCTTCCGTTCTTATAGTTTGACTAATAAATAAACATGATTTTTTTTTACCAGGTTCGCCGTCACAAATAAAGACAAGTAGAAAAAGTGATCCCGTCTGGGAATCGAACCCAGGACTTCAGGTTTAAGGTGACCGCTTATAGATTCGAATTTCAACCAGCCTAATCATGAAGCTCCTGTGGCCGAGTGGTTAAGGCATAGGTTTCGTAAATCTGAGGTCCTGGGTTCGATTCTCAGGTGGGATCATTTTTCTACTTGTCTCCTTTATTCTTTGCGACGGCGAATCTGGTAAAAAAATCATGTTTATTTATGTAATTCCTGTCGATCATGCCACTGTTTTGCCGAGTTTGACTAATGTTTATTATATTGGTAGAAATACCATTTTTCTTTACTTTTGCAACACAAAAGGAAAACATTCACTGAACTTCACTTCATACATTTAACGAATGTTCATTTTCATTGTTGGTCTTTGTGGCTGACAGCAGCAACATAACCATAGCACTGTTTGTTTCATTATCATCTATATGTGACCATCCACCACAAACCAGGTGTAAAGTCGCCAGGGATTAGTCAGAGATATGGCTCAATAAGCTCAACAAAATTCAGTAGGAAACAAAGGATTACCAGAGGATTATTGATTATTTGAGTGAAAATTTACCAAGCAATTACCATAATGTGGTACACCATTTGATAGCTTTTTTGTGCATTGTAGTTAATTCAAAAATCTAAAAATTAAAAATTGCAACTTTACACCTGGATCATCGTTGATGAGTCACATATCTAGTTTATTACATCTAGTCACTCTCTGCTAGTCATTACATTAACAGCATCTATCTTTAACACATCACTTTCTGTCTTTTTCACTCACTGAATTGGGCTATTCCGGTTGAAATCCATACACCTTCTATGGAAGACATGTCCTAAATCTTCCACACAGGGAGTGTGAACTTCAAATGGGGTTACCGGAATGGGTGACTCCATTTGACATCTACACCCCCTGTGTGGGAGATTAAGGTCATGTCTTCCTTAGGGGGTGTATGGATTTCAACTGGAATAGCCCAATAGTGCTTACTGTCAAGTGCAGTCAATGATGTCAGAGCAAATTTCATTGTGCGCTTGTAACCATGCAGAATGTTGGTTGGGATTAGGCCCTTTTTCAGGATATTCTTGTTCGTAAAATAATGTCAAGCTTCATTGTGAGGTAATTTACGATTTCAAAATACGATCAATTCCGATCTCTTCTAGTCCATTAATAACCGGTAATTACCAAGCCCTTCCAATCCATTGATATCGGGTTAGAACTGGTTTGGGACAAAATCCTGAAGGACCTAATCTCAACCAACATGTTGCTTGGTTACATGCTGCGTCAGATTGCAAGCTTTCACTATGGTTTGGGTCATATACATACATGCACTTGTTCAATGTGGCCTTACAGCTGCGTGCATGAAATAGCTTTGACATCATAGTCTGTTGTAGACAAAAAGCGCTATAGGAAGCATGGTTTGACATAATCAAAACCAATTCTATGTGGTTCTAATAATCCTGTATGTGTTTTCTAACCTTGGGTAGGTTCAGAAGAGGTAGTGATGTGTCCATTCACAGCTCTGGTGGGTTCTTCAGAGGGAGTAAGTTCAGATTCAGGTAAGCTACCAAATGGTTCACTGTTAATATGCTGGCTGGAATAATTTGGCTTTCCCATTTAAAATCCACACTACCCCTGTTGGACGATTTTGGAAATACATTCCACAGGGGGAATATGAATTTCAAATGGAATGAACCTTTGAAACTCGCCCTCCCTCAGTTGAAGATTCAGGTTGAATCTTTCTCATAGGGTGTATGGAATTCAAATGGAGCTGCCTAATGTGGTTATTCCATTTGAAATTCATACTCCCCCTGTGGAAGATATTTCCAAAATCTTCCACAGGGGTAGTGTGGATTTTTAATGGAATAGCCCCTTTCTGACCCAATATTGGTTTAGCTATGAACAATGAAACTGGTATAAATAAGCAAGTCAAGCAGTCTAGTTAGCTTAATTGATAAGGCGTCCAACTGTGGTGCCAGTGGTTACGGGTTCGAACCCTGGCAGTGCTTCAATACGCTCTCGTTGAAAACTTAAAATTCCGCTGGCAAAGGAACTTACTGCTAATTGTCTTGTTGTAGCCCATACACAACTCAGGGAGCTGATCCTGGCTGCGATGGGCAATTGTGGAATGTCTAGGGTGTACGCAGCTGGAGCAGAGCGCCCCACTTAGGTCACCAGGGAAAGACACTTATGTCACCAGCGAAACACACACTTATGTCACAACCAATCTCGTGGTGAAACGACTTGTTTGTAAAAAACAAATTGATAAGATTTCAGTTCTTGCAAGAACCTCATGTTGTTAGACATGCTTCATATTGCACTTCTTTTACTAAAATTATGTTTTGTTGAAGTTAAAAGGAAATCATGGCAATGTTTAAAGGTATCCGCCCATTGCACGGTTCCACCATATGCAAGAAAAGCCTCAAACGGATAACTTGACATGAAAGGAATATGACTGGTTCAATTCCCATCCATGTATGCTGCCAGATCGAGGATCTCCTTGCATATATAGCGAAACCATGCAATGGGTGAATTGAAGGTGATGGAATCCTTTCTGTGACTGTAACATTTTCTACTAAGTATAAGTCTAAATACATTTAAAACAAGAAGTATGTGTTTTTTCCCTTGCAGTGGCCGAACTCAAAAGGAGGCTCTAGAAACTAGTCAGTCACTTTCGAGAGAGGAACCACCGTTTGCAAGGTAAGGTCAAATGTCACCCAGTTAGTTTAATATTCACTATATTTATGACACATGTGTTGTAAATTTTTGTAAAATTCATTTATGAATAACTCATTGTTGTATCCTGCATCTTGTGGGTACAAATGATAGGCCGGATTCTGCGTCGGACACTACACGCAGGGCGCAACTTGCCACGCAGCTGTTATCACGCATCACCACAGTGATTTTTCTGTTCACACATGGAGATCGAACAACCATCGCAGCCTGTACCCACAAGATGGCGGCATATGACGTCACGCTGACGTCCTCTATTGTCTATTCCAGTTGAAGTCCATACACCCTCTGTGGAAGACATGACCATAAACTCCCACACAGGAGGATGTAGATTTCAAATGGAGTCACCTGTTCAGGGTAGAATTTGTTTTAAAAGCATTTGTTGGTAGAATTGTGTGATTAACACTTTAAATTAGTGAAAATATTTCATTATGTGTAAAAATGTTTGGGAAATTCCGAGCATCTCAAGCATTTTTGAAAAAAAGGGACAAAAATGCATTCCACAATTGATTTCAAAATCTTCACAAGCTTTGAGACAAACCTTTTTTTACTTAAAGCATAATATGGTGCTGTTTAGGTTTGTATCACAATAATATTACATATTTATACATATTAATGAGTTAATTACTATTTTGTGCTCATAATTCAATTAATTTTTTCAACATTTTCTGTGGACACTTTTATGCACCACATACTTTTTGTGTATACTACCGTAAAAACTTGATAGTTAGCATATGTGCTTACTATCGAGTGCTTTTAAAACATGCAAACATGAAGTGCCCCATCCACAAAAGTGTAAAGGGTTTTGAACAAATCTTCGAATATACACATAGTTATATACAAACAAGTAAACCTGCAAATTTGTGTCTCAACCCCATTAGCTCAGTTGGTAAAGCGCCGGACTTTGGTACAATTTCATGTTTTCAAAAGTGCCCGATAGTAAGGACATATCTTAACTATCGAGTTTTTACGGTATTCACTAGCTTTAACCCAAATTCAAATGCAATCACATACATTATTTGCTTTTGTGTTTCAAATTAAAAGCACTTATGCTCAAAATGGAAAAACACTTGGTTGATACAATACTTTGCTACAAATGAGACAGCTTAGAAAATAAATATCTACAAGTGTTTCAATAAAGTACGAAATAGGTTAGCAGGTGCATATATGCTACAAATGCTACAAGTCTAATGGCACTAAACTCTGCACATGTTGCTAAATTGATTGACATTATAAGTTGACCTTTGAAACCACACAATAACAAATACTCCGATAGTGAGAATTGTGTTGCTATGATGTCATTGCTGACATCATAGCCAGTACATCAATACATCACATAGGCCAGGAATAGCAAGTCTGCGCTTGTTACGTTATAGGTAACCTAAGCATTTCCACAATACCCTCATTACCCTGCAAATGTATTAAAGTTGTTTGTAAAATATCTACTTGAAATACAACATTTTTTTCTTCTTTTAATACCAACCATTGTAAAGTTAGTGAGAGGCGTGATTACTGTGCAATAAGAGATATAATGTGACCCATTGATATAGCATCTAAGAATGGCAGTATTCAAAATGATCAAAGTTAAAGGTCTCCTTTTTTTGCTTTAAAATGACAACTCACACATTGATGTTGGATGTAGATTATTGATTGTATGTGGCAAGTTTATTAAAAATCCTTGGTATTTTCTATTTTGACAGCTGCTGTGTTTGTGCTTGATCACATTTATTGTCAAATTAATTTCTTATGCCACACCAATTTCAAAATTTTTGCTCATTTTAAAGTAAGTTTTCTTCCTACACTTACACACTAAATAAACACGCTTTTGCATTATGAATTTAGATTTAAGAAAATACAGTGATGGCCATTTCCTTTTGCATGAATAAATGAGTTAGAAATGGTGATGACCGTTTACCTTTTGCATGAATAAATGAGTGGGAGGTTGCAAAAAAAAAAGTAATGAAAAAACTATGATGGGTAAAGCACACACAAGGTCATGCTATAATTTTGTTTTGTTTTTAAAGACACAGAAAGATTTGAGTGGATTTGGTCTTGTAATGATTTCATGGACCTTAAGGTGGTACTACACCCCTTGATAAATTTGTGACTATTTTTGCATTTTTCTCAAAAAAAAATAATAACACACTGGTAACAAAACTTATGTATACTATAGAGACAAGGAATCCAGTTACTGCACTGGAATTTCAGTGACTCAAGACAAGCGGTATGTTATTTATGATAAGAAAAGAGGTACCACTAGAATGTACCTCATTTCTTAACATATATAATGAACCACTTGTCTTGTATCACTGAAATTTCAGTGTAGTAATTGATTTCCTTGCCCCTATAATATACATAACTTTTGTTACCAGTGTGTTATTAATTTTTGAGAAAAATGCAAAAATTAGTCACAAAATTTATTAGGAGGTGCAGTACCACCTTAAAGACACAGAAGGATTTGAGTGGATTTGGTCTAGTAATGATTTCATGGGCCTTAATATATTGTATTATATCTTTGTGACAGGAGTCCACCTCTGATACGACCCAGGAGGGTGAGATCATGTAAGGATGCAAACAGCCCACCTAGCGATAGTCTTGAGGATGGTAAGTACTCAATTATAGCAAGGTCGTGTGTCTTGAGCTCGCCAACAAAAAAAGGTGGCGACGTTACATTTTGCCAAAGTCGACTCAAAACAAATGATGATATCTCTATCAAGCAAGAAGGTATTGTCATGCTTGTGGTCTCATTTTATTGCTAAATAAAATGCACTTTCAACCCTGTAAAAAGAAATAATTGAACTTTTTTAATACTGACACTGTGCTTCATAGAATTCAGAATGGGCAGGGTGGCGGTGGTGGGGGATGTGGTGGTGGGGGATGTGGTACACACAAACTCTATGGGATTGGTATTTTAGTGCGTAATCTGCTTCTGTAAAGGCTGTAAATTGGATTTGGACTCTATTTAGCATCTAAAACACTCATGGCCTTACAGCTAAACAATTCTACTAATTGTTTTTAATAATTTATGATTGGTTTAGTCTAGAAAATACAAACTTTTCCATACAAAACTACCCGTTGTCATATTAAACACTGTAGTAAGTAATGCAGATGTCTTCAAAATCTAAAAGTTACTGTAAAATTTTAATTACTTATCCTACCATAGTCAAAGTATAGATTTTCTGAAGGGAAATTTGACAAGGAATCTGAATATGGACATATTTTTTCTGTATGGGTTAGGGGGAAAATGTTTAGGTTCAAAATATGTTGAATTGTAAAAAAATCTAACATACTTTGGGACACCCTATATTCCGAGATTACCAAACAGCTTTGATTTTGGTTTCTTCCAAAGTCAGTTGGCTCTCCATATCCTCTAACCAAATGAATGTTGTTTACTTCCAGTTTATTACTGTAAGTTGGTAATAAACAATGCATTGAGTGACCCATTTTTTATCAAATCTTTTTTATTCCACCCTGTATAACTTGTAGGTCACCCTGTATAATGAGTTGAAATGTATATATTTGAATAGCTTATGCCTTCAGCTTTCCAAAAATGTATACTTTTGCTAGTTTAGGGTTGATGATTGTCGAGATAATCTAATTAGAAACCCGGTTGGTGTAAAAATTCATAATATTTGTCATGTAACGCTAAGGGTGGCGAGTTCAGGACACACGGCCGCAATAATGTAAGAATAGCATTCAATGGTGTTTTTTTCAAAATTCAGATTTGTACATGATTGTAATGTACTTCAATAAACTAGCTTGCCCTGTAAAAAGTAGGCAGTGGTTGAGTTTGGAGGTGGGTCATGGGTCAAAGGTCAAATAGGGTTAAATTGCTAGACTAACTGACTTTATTGCAACTGCTATAATTGAAGACCGAATTAAAAAGACTAGTTTGCGTCTGACGTCAGTGCAAAGGCGCGGCGTGATTGCTTGTTGACCTGCATAGTACGGCATTTTTGGTCTGGTTGACAGGAAGTCATACGCAAACTAGTCTTTTTAATTCGGTCTTCAATTATATGGCAGGAGGCCTAGTGGTTACAACAGGAGGGGATCCAGTGGTTTGTGAACCGCCTTGTCAATTACGTTTCTCATTTGTCCAGGTGAAGTCAATGACGGGGCAAAATTTCTTTTGAATTTAGAGCTAGCTAATGATCTCCATTCCTTACAAGGTTATGAATGTTTTGAGTCATCCAGTAGTAGAAAAAAGACAATAATATGAATCAAATTCTGGACTCACCAATGATTTTCTAGTTACGTTGCGACTCGTTCACAGACTGCGCAGAGACTTGACTGATGGTTTGGTCAAGTGATGGTAATCGGCGAGGAAGTAGTCCGTTTCTTGGGACCCCACAGTGAAACTACTTCCTCACCGATTACCATCACATGACCAAACCATCAGTCAAGTCTCTGCGCAGTCTGATGAAGATCTGGCATACGGGTCACAACGTAACTTGAAAATCGTTGGTGAGTCCAGAATTTGATTCATATTATTGTCAATCTCCATCTCTGTTACGGGATTGTGATGTAATGGTAAACAGCATTGCTGGCTGATGTAATAATTTTTTCATGTACATGTTTGTCTTGTTTTTGCTGCTACACAGCCACTTACAAACAATTTTAATAACTACAAATTTTTTTTAAAGCCCAGCAGATAGGGTTAAGATTAGAGATAAAGATTAAAAGAATTTTTCATTTGAGAAATACTAATTTATGAAACTCATTATGTTATCATTCTTTCTTCTCAGTTGGATTTCAGCTGTCAGACCAGTCATTGCCGTCCACGCCAGAGAAGATTGAAGAACTGCCGTTAACATTTGAAAAAGCGCCTTCAGAGAGCACGACCGGCTCCAATCAAGCACTCTTAGATTCCGAGGATATGGTGGACGCTATGAACGAGAGAAATAAATGTAACGGGGAAGAAAGAGAGGTGATTGAAGAGGTCACGGTCACATACCAGGAGCAGGAGATGACGGAATGTAAATTGCCAAATAATAACCATGTGGATGGGGCGATGTTAGCGCCCTCACACAGGAAAACAAAACAAGAGGAACAGAAATCGTGGTCGGGTGTTGTTATGAAACTGATGATATGCAGCATACTATTAGCATTGATTTTGTTCATTCTTACCTCTATCGTCCTCTATGAGTCCAGTTTACCGGCCTTTGAGCCTGTCCGGCAGTCGCCTGTCAGTCAGAACTTTGAGTCTGCGTACTATGCGCCGTCGAGGGCGTGGGTCGTAAGCGGCTACCAACAGTTCACTAATACCTGCTATGAACCTACTAAACAGTTTATCTCAGCACAGTTACAGATGATAAGTAACAAGTTTGACTAACTCTTGGATCAAAAACAGTGTCCGCTACCTGTTAAATGAGTGTATATATTTGTTGTATACATCACAGATGGTATGAGGTACAAGAATGAGCTTGTTACCCTGCACTGAGGGTGTTCGTCTCTTCAAAAAAGAGAGTTAAGAATACATGCATTAACTTTAAAAATGCGTATTGAAGTTATATATTTGCCTAATGCTTATATATTACCCCCTTGGGCACTACCTGCCGATCTAACATTGCCTCTGATTGGTCAAGTCAAAAAACTTCTTTTTGGCCAATCGGCAGGTAGTTCTTATGGGGTTAATATATCAAATGCATCTCTGGTATGATCAGTCTTTTACGAAATGCTTCTGCACATTTTGATTATAGATCTGCAAGTCTAATTAAAACACTTACTATATGGGAGGTTTCAACCCGGGTTTCAAGAGCTAAGATCTGCTTATTTCATCAGCTAGATGATGCACTGATGTGCTTGAAGTTAATTAATGAAGACGGTAAAAGAAACCTTTTGATCCTATTACAAAACAAGACAGTATTTCTTCAAATTTGACACAAGTGCACATGTCTTTTTTTATCTTGATAGCTCTTGGGCTTTGTCTACAGCTATTGATGAAAGAATGTGCACCAATAATTAATGACAACATTTTCTCATTCTATAGTAACTAATAAATGTTTCCAATAATATTATACAAAGTTCAGAGCTAAAAAATCATTACACCTATTTGCAAAGACCTGTTGCACTGCCTGATTTAGTGCAGTTTACGGCTTAAACATGAAGTCAGGTTCTGATTGACTAGATTAATTGAATCACATCAGCACCGCGTTCGCCAATCAATCTGCATAGGATCATGTGACACAGGCATTCACCTAGTTCTTTTTATGTGATCGGTAAACCAGTGCAAAAGGTCTATGCAAAATAGTGTAGTGTACTAACCATGGTGTAATGAATGATTAGTATTTAATTCTGTCAGTCCGACATCCAGGCTTTTCCATCTATCTCTCTTACTCCCCGCAAATGGAGTGAAAGGTTGCAATGGAGTGTATGGGAAAATTACAGAATTTGTTTATTCTTTTCAATTTGATTAATTATGGATTAACATTTTCCTGACAGAAATTGAGAGAATATCAAAATGAACAATATTTTACAAATTCTAACTTTTTCATGAAAAGGTTAGGCTGCTGTTGCAAATGTGTTAACTTTACCATTAACCACAGCAGCAATCTGTCACTCCAGTGTCAGAGGGAGGTTGAGTAATAGCCAAGTTATACAACACTCGGACTGACAGAATATTTAATATAGAATCATGGATTTGAAATGGACTCAACAGTTTGCAGCTCCAATTGTTACCAATTGAGTGGTGCCTGTCATGGCAAAACCATGGCTATATGTACACTTACATGAAATTTTGCTTCCTAAAAAAAATAAGAAAACTGTATTTTGAGCTGCTAATAATTTGTATATTCAGTAGCTGGTTGTCAATAATTGGCAACATTCAATGATTCAAATAATTATCTATATAAATACAATAATGATTTAGTGAGTCATATAAAATACACATAAAGAGTTTAACAAGGTTGTATGAGTGACTTTTGCTAGCAATTGTCTTAACTCTGAAACCTGTCAAATTCTGTGAAGAAAAATCCAATTCTGGCCTGATAAATTTGTGACCCATCATATCGAAAGGAACAGTAAGGTTGACATTCAATATTACGTGCTATGAGCCATTGAAGCTGGACAAGGTCAAAATCTCATACAAGGTTGATTTTCTGATTTCTGCATAAACGTTACCTTTGAAGCTTATTTCATCGACTGCATAAGGACCCATTACAAGAAATGACCAAAAACATGTTAAAATTGAAGTGTAAAATCTCCTTTCCATTCTGGTTTTCTTCCAAAATTATCTTTAAATCCATGCAAAGTCATCAAAATGGGCTGTATTTCCTGTTAAATTCCAAAATGTAACAGTGTATCATTCATGGCATGTTTATTCCACATATGGAGTTATTTACTAATGAATATTCATATATCGCCAGCAAATTATGAATGAATCTAGTAAACGAAGTGGTTGTGTTGCTAGGAAAATGATTGTGATGCAAATGAGGCATTAACTTTAAACATGACTTTCCTAAAACAGGTTTTTTGTAGACTCTCATAATAACACCTTCTCTAAATTTGTGCGTAGTGTCACAACCGAACATCCAATTTCTAAGAATTTCAAAGAGAAAACTCTCAATTTTCAGACATTACCAAAATCTCAAATTTGATTATGGGGTCCTTATTTTTCCTTTCGATGTGATGGGTCACATTTGTCATTTCAGATTACAACTATTATATAGTCACTATTGTCTCAAAGAACGTTAGCAATGTGACAAATTCATCTCCTGCCAAGCAGGACATCTCAGAAAAGAGTGACTTGTTTATGCATGTCTTGCTCACAAAATAAACTTGTACCAATTTCTTTACCAGTTTACCAATGAACAAAGTGTATTGTTCTCTGTGAGTCGTGACTCTGAGAACTTAATTATCAACTGTTAATTATACTAGAAATGTCTATTGAATGAACACAGCCTGGCACAGCGTGACGATTTTTCATGACACCAGCGTGTGCAACTGTGCGTGCATAACGCGGAAGTGAATTCAACCATGGCAACTCACTTGTGATTGGTTATTATTGCAATAATTGTATCCAAGGTTGTGCATTCATGTTGTAGTTTGCAATACGTGTTGTGCGATCGCAGTTGGATCGAATACAGCTGTTGAAAGCTGTACTAATTCAATTGAAATTTCTAGTGATGTTAGACAAATGGTAACTGTTTAACCCCCCTGAGTACTACCTGCCGATCTAACATTGCCTCTGATTGGTCAATTACGTGATATCTTCACTTTAATCACCAATCAGAATGGAGCTTTGCAAATAATTCATCCCAATTTTTTTTGCATGGTGAAATTATTCTAACAATGTTGCTGATTGGTCCAATTGATAATGAAAACTTCTTTTTGACCAATAGGCAGGTAGTTCTCATGGGGTTAAATGTGTGGCAGCTAAAATAAACCATGTTGGATTGAAAGATGAAGTGTTTCATTTTGTGAGCTGTATGGAAAATAAATCATTGAATTTGACATGGTATATTTTGACTATCACACAAAGTAACCAGGTAATATTTGTGGTATATGACTCATCCATAGCTTTTTTCTGAAGCTGAGTTTGTTTGAGCTAAATATTTGGGCAGGAGCCTTAGTTCATTTATGTATTTTCTAAGTTTGTCATGGGAGAAGGGAATCTGAGATGAGATGACTGAATAGTTTGAATGGTACATGTTGAATCTGGTACTAATTGCTACCATTAGGATTGACAAGCAGGTGATTCATAATAGGTTTTGTCCATCATTATAGATGATATAGTGATATTGAGGAGTTAGTGACATAAAGACGTAACTCCAATTTTTGAGAAAATGAGATTTTGATTTCAAAATTTTTAATAACAGGAGCACTTTCCAATAAACACATAGAAGTAACTCCATTTAGCACCCCATTGAAATCAATGGCCAGTGAAACATAGACTTAACTACATAAGTCAATGTGGACCATTATCTTTAAACTTATTTTTCTCAGAATGGCCAAAGTGGAGTTACGTCTTTGTGTCACTCACCCCTTGATATATAAGACATGATAAATTGTCATGTGATACAATCTAACAATAGAGTGGCATGAATCTGTGGATGAGTTATATAAACAGTACACACATTGGTTATTGGACTGGTAAACTTACTCAACATATATACACCACCTGTTCTTGAGTGACGCACTGTTGGATGTCTTGCTCTCAGAACAGCTCTTAAATCATATAATGATACTGGAATTCCATGCCATTTTGACAAGTAAAGAAAACATTATTCTGCCAAAATTTGCCTAATTTGATATTTATTCTCTATGTATTGGCTATTTAATTATCTGATTTTTATTGCACACAAGTGTACACATATTTTGTATAGCATTAATATATTTCCTTCAATGATGTTGCTAAGTTTCAACTGTTAACCTGCTAGATAAATTTACCCATTGTCTTTAGGTAGAAGTTTGATTTCAGTTATGAGGGCTGGTATGTTGACAAAATTATTAGAAGATTTAGTTTTGCAGCTTGCTGGCGTGGGTTTCATATTTGTAATGGGATCAATACTTTCCACTCCCAATTCTAACAAAATACCGCACTAAACTGCCTCTATAATATTGAACAAAGTATAAACCTGAAAGGGCATTTTGCTTTAGATAAATAAACTTTGTGTAGTTGAAATTTACTTGTCTTGCTATGATCGAAAAAAGAAAAAAACCCTGTTTTACAAGTACGACCGACACAGGTTTTGTGTTTTGGGATAATTCTGTTTTTAATTTTGCTAAAATCATGTAAAAAAAATCAGCTGTTTTGAGGCCAAAATTGATTGATTTTAACCGAAATTTTTGAAGAAAATTCAGAACATTTGCAAAATAAGTTTGCAAAAATAATCAAATTTGTGCCAGATTTGTTAAGCTTTTGGAGATATTTTAGGGTAATCGTACGTCCAGCTCAAAACAAATCCTGACCATCCGACCCTACTTGTATGTCCATCTGTAAAACGTGTTTTTTATTTTTCGTTATCTAAGGTATCAAAATCTATGAGAACAATGAAACAAATTAACGGCTTGCTCTGAATGTATAGCTGCCTGAAAGTGGGTGCCATGCCATGTACAGTATTTATTAATGCAAGTGCTTTAGCTTACAGTGAAATCTTGCATATGGCTCATGAGTAATCTATTGTGATCACTTGATGTTAATATTATCACAGATCTTTAAGTGACCCTACAGACTTTTCATTCGACGTCAAATATTTGATGTAACATATCTACATTATTTAATCTATTCCCATCCTATTTCCAGTATTGTTTAAGTTCTAACGAATGTTTAATGACATAAAATCAATAATATATTTGTACCAGATATTATACGTAACATATTATCGATTTTACATCATCAAACATTCGGTAGAACTTAAACATTACTGGTAATAGAATGGGACTAGATTAAATAACGTAGATATGTTACATCAAATATTATACATCAAATACCCGGAATCTGTAGTGGCCCTTATACTGCCAAAATCCATGTAGCCAGTATAGAGCTTTTTCCCATAACATCACATAATCCATATTGGGTCCAGATGGTAACAGACTCGCTGTGGATGGGGTGTGGCGATCTCCAAGATCAACATTCTACAGTGTAGTCTGGCCTAATCGCTAACAAAAAATTCAGGTTCAACTCCTTTACTTTTACTCTTTGTAGTAGACATTACATGAGCCATTTGCAAGTTGTTGTCTGCTACACTTGTCTATTTATACAAACAATGAATTATATTTTGTACAGTAATTGAACTACTGTGATAACAATAACAGGTGCATCAATTATAGCTATTCCATTTAAAATCCACACTACCCCTGTGGAAGATTTAGCTAAAGTCTTCCACAGAGGGCGTATGAGTTTCAAATAGAATATAATTGGGTAACTTCCATTTGAAATACTCACTCCAGTTGTGGAATATATAGGTAAAGCCATAATACAGGGGGAGTATGGGTTTCAAAATGATTAACCCTGATCAATTACATTTGAAAAACATACTCCCTCTGTGGAAGATATTTCCAAAATTTTCCACAGGGGTAGTGTGGATTTCAACTGGAATAACCCATTGTAGCCATTATTTGTATAGACTATACAAATAGTATATCAAGTATAAATAGATTTTTATACAATTAATAATAGTATATATCTGCAGCAGATGTTAAACATAGAAGTATGTATAAATTGGATTCTGGAATTTAAAGTGATTTTAAATAGTATAGTGAATGTATGCGCTGATACAGATATTGGATATAGACAAATATAGAGTATGTGTATGCACACGTTCAAGGGCAATTTATCAGCACGCTTGCGACGCAATCGCAAAAAATCATTGACGTCACTACCAAACTTGAAGTGAACCAATATTCGCCAGCGAAGTAGTTACGTAAATCCCTGGTAACTGGATCATACACCTTTTGGAATTGGTATGTAGTACATGCCATAGACTTTGTGTTGCGATCATTTTGATTGTGCTGCAGAACTCAAAACCGTGATCCAGTTGACATAGTGATAATCAGATTACATGTAACACTTCGCTGGCGAATATAGCCAAATCACACAACAAATTGTCTTGAAACTTTTGGTTATATTGAAACTAATGTTAGTTTCTTACAAACATTGAGGCAAAATTATGTCATTCAACTCAAAATTTGTACAAAATTTGCTTTTTAAAATTTTATTTACTTACATGATGTGATGTGGTATTATTTTCACTAAAAGTTTGTTGTTTCTGTATTTTAGTTCCAGTTTATTTTACAATCTGGACATAAAGTTGTATATGAATTTCTGTTTTTGTTTGCTGTATTGTAGTGAACAGTTTTACTTGCAAAGCATCTTTAATTAAATCTGATTTCAAAATTCTTATTCATTGTGCGGCTATGAGATTATGACAATATGATTGGTTGCCATCTTTCATATTTAAAAAAATCTCAGCCCAAAATTATATTAAGTGAAAATATGAATTTCATAATTTTCAGAAACGCAAATGCCACACTGTTTATTATGCATTAGGCTGCGATCACATATTATTCGGGTATACGGTGCACGTTTTGCAGGTGCACACGTATAGCTTAAATCGAGCAATGTAATTTCATAGTACCGGGTCACATAAGAGGGCACTATTCGAAAAGGCCGTATACCTGCGTATAGTATAGTATATAGCGGGAATCGTACGCGTTCAATTTTAGTGCAGCGTATACCGTCCTAATTTTAAAACTAAACCATATGTGGGTAAATTAATTTTTTTAATAGATGCATTATCTAATTCTGCACATTATGACACCTCATTGAATGCAATGTGACCTCATGAAGTAAAGTTACAAGCATTTAATTAGACAAGGTTCAGTTTTAAAATTGGCAAACTGACCTATACTCGCCTGATCGAATAGCGTATAGCGAATACCGTATACAGTATACTTCGATGTGATCGCAGCCTTATGCACTGGCTATTTGATGTTTCTGATGAGAAGAAAATGCCAAACATCACATATAAGTATAATATTATATGAAAGAAAGGTAAATAATGAAGGAACCTTAGGGCTGATTTCACAAAGCTTGGGTAGTGGTCAGGTTTCATAAGCCAGCAGGCTAGCCCTACGAAATTGGATCCATTTGATTGATTTATCATTCTAGGTGATATACGATGTGAAATG
This sequence comes from Amphiura filiformis, assembly GCF_039555335.1. NCBI lineage: Eukaryota > Metazoa > Echinodermata > Ophiuroidea > Amphilepidida > Amphiuridae > Amphiura > Amphiura filiformis. The sequence goes on along the minus strand of NC_092642.1, from coordinate 49,197,481 downwards.
GTAAGCACTGGTATAGAGGACTAATTGAGCTTAAATCTGATGGCGTAGGAAGCCTGGCCACTAGCCATGCTTCATGAAACTGGCCCTTTGTGGCTCTAGAATGAGTCGACCTTCAATTGACAATCATGTTGAAAGATTTTTATGTGAAGGATCAAAGCAAGCATACTGTAAATGATACTTTCTAGAAAAAAATACAGGAATGACTTTAATATGAACAACATACCACCAATACACTCAAAATTGAATCCTGTATTATATTATTGTTATATGTATATGATGTGTATTCTCTGTCCGTCATACCTATTGGTTGTATATTTAGTAATAGTTGTCCTTTGTAATTAATTAGCACTGAAATGCATATATATAAATTCAACCTTCCTTTATGTATATTAGGATCTGATATGTAAAATTGTGAAATTTAGCAGCCGACTTTGTTTTCATTTAGTTGCATTAAGTACTGTGGCCACAGGTGTATTCTGGGAAGTTTAGGCCATAATGCATTGTGGGAGTTAAGTTTGCAATGCATCATGGGAGTTGCAGTCCATTGACTGTTTTTGAGGTTCTAGTGCTATAGATGAGGTGACTTCTGACGTCAATGCCTGGCATCATATTTTATTCAGGGCTTGTGTTTTTAAAACTCTTGCCACATCACAATAAGGCTATTGAACAGTGTAGTAGTTGCATGAGGTTCACTCAAGCATATCGATATACCAGTCCCTTGCCTTTGTTGATAAACAATGAGGTCAACTCATCTATAGGGTACTTTGTAAGTTTGCCATGGGTGTGCATTTTGAGAATGCAGTCTACAGTAACATGCAGCAATGAACTGCAATTAATCGTAACCCTGTATTGAGAAGTGCATTGTGGGACACAGTCTACAATTCAATTGTTTGTAATTCAAACAATAGCAGTAAAGTGCAGTTTGGCCTACACTTCCCATAGTACAATTCTTTTGAATCTACAACTTTGTATGAAGTATGATGGTCACAAAGTAACTCACTCACCTTAAACAGCTCTAGTATTTATTTGTGTTCAGCCTTTCAAATGCGCTATTCCAGTTGAAATCCATACACCCCCTATGGAAGACACGACCTTAATCTCCCACACAGGGGGTGTCGATTTTAAATGGAGGTGCCTATTCAGGTAATCCCATTTGAAATTCACACCCCCTGTGTGGGAGATTAAGGTCATGTCTTCCATAGAAGGCATATGGATTTCAACTGGAATAGCCCAAATCTTTCAGGGTTAACTAATCTCATATTTACCATGTTGACTGAGAAGAAGAAAAATCCGTCGGAACATGGTGTAGACAAGTACAAATATTCTATTGCAAATAGTTTTCAACATTCGATTTATAAGATATCAAATGGATACTTATTTAAAGTCTACAAAAAAGATCTTAAACTGCGACATGTTGACATCAAGTGACCATTAATTTTTACTGCCCCAACCACAGAATTAGAGAAGGAGAACCTGGACTCCCTACACCGCTATTCGGGTCCTTGCCGATGGTGCATGGAGACGAACAAAGACAATTCTGCATCTTATCTGAAACATCTTGGTATCGCCTGCAGGTCACATCAAGTGCCTCTCTCAAATGCACCCATCATCCATGACAACGATTGCCTCGAGTTTTTGCTCCATGCCTGTATTAAGATGGCGGTCGAGTCCTGGTTCTCCTTCTTTAATGCTTTGGCCCCACCACACACTAATATGTGGTGGTATAGTGATTTATTTGCAGTCATCAAAATTTGGATCATAATATTCACTCATTGAAATTATGAGATTTGTTAATTAGTCTTTCTGTGAGTGTATCATGCAACTTGTGTGTGTTTTCATGTGTAACATGTTGTGCAATATCATGTCAGCTGTCAACAAAAAGGTAAATAAATGATCATTCTGTATTCAAAACATCTTGAGTTGTTTATTTTATCATTTATTTTGTGATAGATATGGGTTAACCCCATGAGAACTACCTGCCGATTGGTCAAAAAGAAGTTTTCATTATCAATTGGACCAATCAGCAACATTGTTAGAATAATTTCACCATGCAAAAAAATTGGGGTGAATTATTTGCAAAGCTCCATTCTGATAGGTGACCCCACTATGAGGGTGCAAGGTGGGCCCCTGGACTTTACCAGTTTCATAGTTGAAGATAAGAGATTATTGAAGACACAGTATGTCCGTGAAGTTGCATACTAAAGTTTGTTCGGTTTATATAAGGCGCAAAAAAACTCATAACACAATATAGAATGGCATGCACACAGTTGGGCGCCATGCTTACGCTAGTTTTGCGTTGCGTAATGCGTGACTGGCGCACGCTTATGTGAATTTACGCGAGCGTGAGTTTGGTCTTTATTGACGCGCGCAGTAACAAAAGCCAAATAATTTCCGCCTTATATAAGCCAAACAAACTTTAACACAATTTTTTTGCTTCAAGTAATAGAGGATTAAATTCTGCCAAGAGCCATGTGGGCACCCTTGAGCATATTGAGGTCAAAGGTCACACAAGGTGATTACATTTTTGAAATGCTTTATTCAAGTTCTGAAATATCACTGATGCATAATTAATGAGATATATGTCAAGTAGACTTTTATATGATGTAACATTTTTATATTGATGCTGCATTTGTGATTTTTCTTGTGTGATTTTTATTGATTCTTGTGATTTTGAAAATATATAATGAAAATAAAAGCACAGGGCACTTTGTGTCTTGTGGGAAAGATAAAAAAAAATAGGTCAAAGGGTATTAATAACAATGCACATCAGTCAAATTTTTAAAATGCTCCAAATTAGATAAAAAAAATAGTATCAAATTATTTGTCTTTACAAAGTAATACAAAAAAGGTATTGTTTGCTCTATCTGAGAAGTCAGCTTCATCTTTTACTAGAATAATAGTTTGTCAATTTAATCCCCTTGTGTGACCTTTGACATCAATTTGCTCAAAAGTGCCCCTGTGGCTCCAGGCAGATTCTGAATCTACACACCCCTGATTGTTACTTAAAGCCATAGAAAGACATAGAATGATACAAAAAGCCAGGGAAAGACACAGAAAGACATAGAATGCCACAGAAAGACATAGAATGACACAAAAAGACATAGAATGACACAAAAAGCCAGGGAAATACACAGAAAGACATAGATTGGCACAAATATCCAGAGTAAGACACAGAAAGACATATAACGATACCAAAAGCTATAGAAAGACACAGAGAGACATAGAATGACACAAAAAGCCAGGGAAAGACACAGAAAGACATATAACGATACCAAAAGCTATAGAAAGAGACAGAATGACACCAAAAGCCAGGGAAAAACACAGAAAGACATATAACGATACCAAAAGCTATAGAAAGACACAGAGAGACATAGAATGACACAAAACGCCAGGGAAAGACACAGAAAGACATAACGATACCAAAAGCTATAGAAAGAGACAGAATGACACAAAAAGCCAGGGAAAAACACAGAAAGACATATAACGATACCAAAAGCTATAGAAAGACACAGAGAGACATAGAATGACACAAAACGCCAGGGAAAGACACAGAAAGACATATAACGATACCAAAAGCTATAGAAAGAGACAGAATGACACAAAAAGCCAGGGAAAAACACAGAAAGACATATAACGATACCAAAAGCTATAGAAAGACACAGAGAGACATAAAATGACACAAAAAGCCAGGGAAAGACACAGAAAGACATAGAATGACACGAAAAGCCAGGAAAAGACACATAAAGATATAATTATATGATACCAAAAGCTAGGGAAAGACACAGAGAGACATATAATGACACAAAAAGCCAGGGAAAGACATAGAATGACACGAAAAGCCAGGAAAAGACACAGAAATACATATAATGATACCAAAAGCTAGAGAAAGACACAGAGAGACATAAAATGACACAAAAAGCCAGGGAAAGACACAGAAAGACATAGATTGACACAAAAAGCCATATGAGGACATAGATTGACCTTAAAAGGCCATAGAAAGACACATAATGACATAACAAGACACGGGAAGACATTTAAGTACCATAAAGCATTAATTTGTTATGTATATTTAATGCATAAAACATGAATATTGCTCATTATTAACCTTATAACCTCATTATAATATTTGGGACTTCTATGCTCTACCCCAAAAATGTTTGCTTTAGTCCTAATGTACCATTCATGAGCGTGTGAGATTTATACGTCAAATATATACACCACTGGCGTACATAATAGACCACATCACATGTCGGTTACACTAGAGGTTACACTGGTTTGCTCTCGATTTGGTCTCTACCATGCATGTAGTGTGTGAGAATCATACGTCAAATACACCACTGGCGTACATAATAGACCACACCACATATCGGTTGCACTGGTTGGCTCTCGATTTGGTCTCTACCATGCATGTAGTGTGTGAGAATCATACGTCAAATACACCACTGGCGTACATAATAGACCACACCACATATCGGTTGCACTGGTTGGCTCTCGAGTTGGTCTCTACCATGCATGTAGTGTGTGAGAATCATACGTCAAATAATAACTGGCGTACATAATAGACCACACCACGAGTTTGCTTTGCACCTTACTCTTTTATTATTTCCCCAAACGTCCAAACCTAACCATAATCTTTACCTGAATTCTGATGTCTAACCATTTTTGTGTCGTCCTATAGTTTTGTGTGTCTTTCCTGGGCTTTTTGTGTCTTTCTGTGTCTGTCTTTTTGTGGCTTTCTATGGCTTTTGGGGTTATTATGTCTTTGTGTCATTCTGTCTTTTTGTGTCATTATATGTCTTTCCCTGGCTTTTTGTGCAATGTCTGTGTCTTTCCCTGGCTTTTTATGTTATTATATGTCTTTCTCTTCTTTTTGCTGAACCATGAAATGGTATCAGCCTATATGAGTGTATGTTACTAGCTTACTAGCTAACTGACTAACCATTTGGTCTGAAATGGACATATCTCTAAATGCCACGAAGGTATGACGCCATGAGTGGTGTCATATGAAAGAGGAAAACATAAAGAATATAATAAAAATATTTTCAAACGTCAGAGGTGATCCAGGGGTCACATGGGGTCAAAAAAGGTCATTTAAACCGAAAATGCTCCGATTGAGCTTAAATTTAAATGCAATGATCCTTATGGCATTCTAAACATGTTTAAAACATTTTAAAATTTATTTAAGGTCATTAAGAGGTCATAAAGGGGTAAAAGGTCAAGGTTTTCAATGAAATTTAAATGCAATGATCCTTATGACATTCTAAACATTTACAAAATATTTTTTAATTCATTTAAGGTCATTAAGGGGTTAAAGGTCAAGTTTTCCAAAATGCTTCAATTGAGCTGAAATTTAAATGCAATGATCCTTATGACATTCTAACATGTTTTAAATATTTTAAAATTCATTTAAGGTCATTAAGGGGGTCATACTGTGACAATGGTATAGGCCTACCACAATGTACTGCCGAAGCCACATGGTTCAGCTATGGTGCGGTTATCGCTCTTGTTTTGTGTCATTCTATGCTTTTTTGTGTCATTCTATGTCTTTCTGTATCTTTCCCTGGCTTTTTGTGTCATTCTACATCTTTTTATGACTTTTTGTGTCATTCTACATCTTTATGTGTCTTTTTGTGTCATTCTATGATTTTATGTGTCTTTCCCTGGCTTTTTGTGTTATTCTATGTCTCGGTGTCTTTCTGTGGCTTTGTGTGTTATTCTACATCTGACTTTTTGGGTCATTCTAGGCCTATGTCTTTCCCTGGCTTTTTGTGTCATTATATATCTTCCCGTTTGTCATTCTACGTCTTTTTGTGTGTAATTCTGTGTCTTTCTATGGCTTTTTATGTAATGCTATATCTTTGTGTCTTTTGTGTCATTCAATGTCTTTCTCTGGGTTGTTGTCATTAAATGTATTTCTGTGTCTTTCCCTGGCCTTTTGTGTCATTCTGTGTCTTACACTCGCTTTTTGTGTCATTCTATGTCTTTTTGTCAATTTTATGTATTTGGGTGTCATTCATTAATTATGTATTTCTATGGTTTTTTCCCATTCGCTCTGTCTTTCTCTTGCTTTATGTGACATTCTGTCTTCCTGTGTATTTCTATGGCTTTTTGTGTCATTGTCTTTTCCTTGCTTTTTATGTCATTCTAAGTCTTTCTCAGGTTTTTTCTTCTCGTCATTCTATGTCATTCCCTGGCTGTTTGTGTCATTCTATGCCTTTTTATCACTGGATTTTTGTGTCATTCTGTCTTTTTCTTGCATTTTGTGCCTTTCCCTGGCTGTTCATGTCATTTTATGTCTTTTCCTGGCTTTTTTGTGTCATTCCTTGGCTTTTTGTGTCGTTCTAAATCTTTCTATGGCTTTTTGTCACTGGATTTTTGTGTGTCATTCTATGTCTTTTTGTCACTGGATTTTTATGTCATTCTATACCTTTCCCTGGCTTTTCATGTCATTTTATGTCTTTTCCTGGCTTTTTTGTGTCATTGTTGGGCTTTTTGTGTCATTCTAAACCTTTCTATGGCTTTTTGTCACTGTTTTTGTGTGTGTCATTCTATGTCTTTGTCTTGCATTTTGTGTCATTCTATGTCTTTCTCTTGCTCCTTTAAGCACCTGTGGTGCTAATTAGATCCAAATATGGTATTTTTTTGTTTGTTTGCTTGTTGCTTCTATCTTTGTTTGTTTGTTTGTTTGTTTACCCAGGTTGGTCCGTGAGTAAACACATGCTAATCCATGGGAAATCCATGGACCGTTCCAAGCTCTTCACAATTCATATAAAATAAACAACGCTAACACAGTTGTGCTTTAAGCAGTGTAGCTTTTTTATTTGCTGCATAATTAATGGCAAAAATATGAATATATACATGCAAAGTATGAAATAGATTTCTATCCACATCTAAGTGGCAAAATTTACTATATTATTTAAAGAGAGAAACGTGTAAGTATAAAACGAGTTAACAAGGTACTCATTCTGAAATACATTATTTATCATACAAATCTTATCTACCATCTCACTATGGACCACAATGGTCTTATCCTAAAGGCATAGTTCAATAACCTCAATTAAACAATCATAGTGTAAAATTTGACCTCAAGTTGCAGAATATGAGTTTTTGTACCCACATTTTCAAAGGTCATTCAATGAATGTACAAATGTATTGGGGTTAAAGAACTGCGCCCTTATAGATGAGCATGTTGTGGATCTTAGTGTCAGCAGAGTTCAGATGTAAAACATGATATAACTAATGGCTGCCTTGTGGTTTATGTATTGTGTTTGTTAATAAGCGACATCGGCATTACAAATTCCTCAACAGTGGCGGCATCAGGACTTTTTTCAGGGGGTCATGGGGGCAAAGGCAAAGTGAATGGGGGGGGGGGGCAAAATCAACACATTTTGCACAAAATTGCTGCAAAAAAGTGGCAATTTTTGTAATTTTGAGTTTTTACTGGGGGGCAAGAGTTCTGACTGGGGGCATTTTCCCCCATGTCCCCCCACCCAGTGGTGCCGCTGCTGTTCCTAAAGCATTGTGGGACATTGAACTCTGACCTATCGGGGAAATTGCTTTGATCATTATCCATTTATTGTTGTAATTTATGTTATCATTCAAATATTTTAAATAATTAATTTGTCAGATACCCATGTTTGTCTCATTTTTATTAAATTTTAGTAAAACAATTTAAAGAATATTTTGCATACACAAAAAACAATTTTCCTGATAGGTCAGAGTTCAATGTGTACCAAAACTGCAAAAACTATCCCACAATGCATTGTGAGTTCAATGCCGATTTGGCTTAATTCAGCCTTATGTATTGAGATACATTTGTAACACTTTAATAGGCACTGATCAGGGTGCATATGGTATCAAATGCTCACATCTATTCAAAAAAGAAATATAGGTAAAAAATAAGTAAAATAACACGTATCAACAACAATATTGATTTTAAAAATCACACAGGGCAGCAATGGTATATCACATTTTACGCCTCAACTCTTCAAGTATTTGGTTATAAAAATGTGCAAATCTGGGCACTATTTAGTTTACAACTTGAGAATGACACATTTATGAAAACTAGGTTACAGCTAGGATCAATACACTGAAGAAATTGTTACATTTGAGGCAATTTCTTAACCAAATCAACACACAATTAGAGACTGATAAACAATATGGATTTTTGTTCTACTATTCTCTACCGTGGAACCATAGGCAGGTCCAATATTTTGAGGACTGGATGCCAAACAAACTACAACTGTATCTGAGAAAGGTTTTTTAACACAAGTCTCCACATACATAAATGACAGCCAGTGAAATTTTTTCACTGACCATCCAGGATTTGAACCTGGGACCTTCGGATCACCAGACCGATGCTCTGCCAACTGAGCTAATGAGTCAGATGGAGAAGAGCAGTGATTTTATTATCTATAGGCCTTCAGTTCAATACCCGCCTCTGTCAATAACTGCTTTATCAATAAAAAGTACAGGATATCAGATATTTATTTTTAATGCAAATAACAAGTTAAACTTTATTTGTTTCTATTTTTTTTTCTTTCTAAATGCTATTAAAGTGTGTGTTTCATATCCCTCTATTTCTTTCTATTTTTTTTTTTTTTTTTTGCTATTATTAAAGTGTGGGTTTCTCATTCCTTTATGTCTAAATCATGAAATGCTGTTAAAGTGTGGGTTTCACATCACTTTATTTCTTCCTATTTTTTCTTTCTAAATCCCATCTATTAAAGTGTGGGGTTCTCATCCCTTTATTTCTTAGTATTTATTAACCCCATGAGAACTACCTGCCGATTGGCCAAAATGAATATTGTGTCCAATTTTGAACCAATCAAGGAGTGTATTAATAAGATCATCTCCTCGGCAAATGCAAGTCTGGCCATAGATAGTTTAAAGCCTTGTCATTATTCTGATTATTGGCAATTGAAATGAGCATTTCAAGTTACCAACCAATCAGAAATGCTGTTAGATGACCAGTAGTGTCCAGGGGGTTAATACATTCAGTGTAATTCAATAGTCAATGCAATAATTGTGTAAATGCTAAGTGCTGAGTTTCTCATCCCTTTTAGAAGTATCCACAGGTTACAATAAAATAGATACGTTAATGGTATTTAATCAACATTGTGCTTGCGTAAGAACAAATAGATGATGTCTCTATGCTTGCACAGATTTTTAAACCAATGCATGTTTCCCCATTTTTTATATATTTTTTCGTACTTAAAGTGTAGTTAAAATAAGTATGAGCTGCTTTAAACTTTCAAAACTCACACTCTCATACACATAATGAAATTAAATATCTGTGACTAATTTAATTTAATCAAAACATTCTTCAAACAAATTCTTTGAAAACAGATTTGACTGATATTTTGAAAAAGAAAAAAATGGGGAAAATTAAAACTGGCAACTTTCTTTGAGACAATTTCAATTTCTCATCACCATTTTCAATTTAGTGATTGTACAAATCTCACATTGGGCTATTCCATTTAAAATCCACACTACCCCTGTGGAAGATTTTGGAAATATCTGCCACAGGGGGAGTATGAATTTCAATTGGAATGAACACATTTAGCAGCTCCATTTGCAACTTACTCTCCCTATGTGGAAGATTCAGGTTGAATCTTTCTCAGATGGTGTATGAAATTCAAATGGAGCTCCAAATGTGTTAATTCCATTTGAAATTCATACTCCCCCTGTGACAGATATATCCAAAATCTTCCACAGGGGTAGTGTGGATTTTAAATGGAATAGCCCATTTTTGTTGCCAGTGTCTTCTACATGATAAGTTCTATAGAAACACACTAAAGTTGGAATCAGTACATATCCAAAAATGTATGTGCAAGGCAACTTTGAGACATAGAATTTCATGATATTTTTTTGCCTTATGTGTATTGTAGAATGGCTTGACTGTATCTATGAGCAAAGATATCATGATTAGGGGGCTAAAGGGCGTAACAAATGAAGAGATATTATGAATCCTGTCGCTTTGTTTGTTCTTGATTTTCTTTTTCCAATCTTTTGGCCTGATAATGCATCTGGGATAGGATGAGAAATATTGCCACTCGTAAAAAAAAAGTCCTTGTAATCCCAAATTCATAGGTGTTACCACCTGATAATCTTTACAATCATCATGATATAGCAACAATAACAGCTTTTTTACATGTGTTGTCTTTACATAGACAAAACTAATTACAGTACATCTCTATACAAATAAATTAATGATTTAATATTTTCTTTGTAACAATAATTTACAAATAATTTTGCACAATCCTCAGATATTGAAAATAGAAAAACAAATATAGCACACGATACAGAAGCGTTCTTTGTCAAATTTGATAAGAATTTGACAATGAATTATTTATAAATTTAACAAAAGTATTATAAAACACAAGCATGTGTAACTGACATGACATACAAGTCAATAAGATGTGCTAATTTACCCAGAATAACCCATAATCAACCACGTTTCGGGAAAAAATTCCTTTACTGAAAATATCCTGTACATGAAAAGAAACAAGAATTGAACACAGATCCACACTCCCAGTATTACCACCTAACTATGTGTACACATCATTATTCCCAATTTCGCGGAAAAAAAGGGGTTATTTTTAAACTTAAATTTTTAATGTTCGCGTTATTTAAAAACTAGTGTTGTTTTTGATGATGGTGTACTCGAAATTAAAAAATAGGGTATATTTTTGTGAATCGTAAGAATGTAGAAATCCCTAGAAATCTTACCATTTCTCACTTAATTTGCTCCCGGATTTCACTTTTGTGAAACTTTTGTGCCTTCCTAATATTCAGCAACTCACTTGGTTTGTTTCCCGGATTAGTTTACACCGATTACATCACTAGGGACTTACCCACTTTGGCCGCCGATTCCATGGGACTTTTTTCATCAATTTTATTAATGACGAGCCCGGTCTACGGAGCCACAACAAACTGGGTTCCCACAAACTCCTTTGAAATGGTGCCTGACCACAAAGGTAAAATGATTTGAAAGATATAAAAATGAAATTTGGTGACGTAGGGCCTATGCCTTTCCTTACATTTCAACCCAACATTTTAAACATAAGAAAGTGGTTTCCATATTAAACAGGATCTAAAACTACCCTCAACAAGCTACAGACATTTGAGCTGTTGTTGAGTCGCAAACTAAGTAATACAGACATACATATACATACATTACACCTAATTATACAATATAGGATTGCATATTTCATATGTAAAAATCAATTAATTAATATATACTCAGCAGCATTTGCAGTTACATTTATATAGTATGAAAGAGATAAGAGTAAAACATGTATTATACAACAGCATAGAATCAGCAAAGTCTATACATATAATTAAGAGTCTCAGAATAATCCAAAACCCTGATATTAAGATCTATTAATGCACTTTATTTATCTGTTCTTTTCTAGTCCCTGAATCCAATTTGATTACAGACAATGGGCTGTTCCATTTAAAATTCACACTACCCCTGTGGAAGATTTTGGAAATATCTTTTACAGGGGGAGTATAAATTTCAATTGGAATGAATACATTAGGCAGCTCCATTTGAATACAATACAATACACCTCTGAGAAAGATTCAACCTGAATCTTCCACAGAGGGAGGATGACTTTCAAATGGAGCTACCTAATAGATTCATTCCATTTGAAATTCATACTCCCCCTGTGGAAGATATTTCCAAATTCTTCCACAGGGGTAGTATGGATTTTAAATGGAATAGCCCGATATACCAGTTATCCGGTCACCTGATTTCAAATAATCACCAATTTTAGATACAGAAATATAAACTTATCCAAAAATCATCTTTCCCAAAGGCGTACAGATTTTTAAAAATCCAAATACCTGAATTTGATCAATTCTTGAATGTGAATGGTTCTTAGTGGAATGTTTGAATATGGAATGTTTCATGGCTCACCCAAGACAATAACAAAGATGAAGATTTAATGATGGTCACTCTTGACAAATTCACTTCCCCTCCATTTTCCTCTGGAAAAAAATCATAGCACTGCTATTCGCCATCGAAGTGGTTACATAACTCCCTGGTAACTGGATCGCGCACCTTTTGGAATTGGTAGTACATGTCATAGACTTCTGTTGCGATCATTTCGATCATGGTGCAGAACTCAAAAGCGTGATTCAGTCGACATAGTGATAATCGGATTACACGTAAAACACTTTGCTGGCGAATACTGTCCTTTAATCATCATTACATGAACGGTGCCTTATGAAATCAAAGCAGAAAAAACCTATGTAAAAGCCAAAATCACCGGTTAATCTTTCACCTGTTTTAACCGCTCAATAGCACAATTATAGCTTCAAGCTTATTGGTGCATGGGTTGAACCACAACTGTAGAATTGTGCTCTCTTGAATTTGAATCTGGAATTTTAGAGTAAGCAGGATAAGGTTGAGCAAATCCCTGGTTGTCCTTTTAAAAGCTTTCAAATACTCACAATAATCTAATCCCAATGTTATGAGACCCACCTATTTGGGATTGAGTCCCCTCCCCCAGTCACCTCTCAATAATCCTCATTCACACCACCAGCCATATCCCCCAGGACTCTACCACTCTCAACCCTCCAGTAGCTTTGATCTTTCCTGGGTCCTCTTAAGCTATACCTCATAAGTTGCTTACATGATAAATATATATAAACTGGCAAAATGGCAAATTGTAGCCTGAGACACTGTCAAATTCTTACTACAGGCTGTGGCAAAATGATTGGCCTGGTACTCGTCAATTTTGATATTTACTGAAAAGCCTGCGTCTCCAAATGCAACATTAGATACTCTCAAAACCTTAATGTATAGATAAGTTGACTTCTGACGTCATTGCTTGGCAGTATGAGCATGCATCATCACAATTTCCATTGTTTTTTGCCTGGCAGTATGTGTGCGCATCATATTTTGTTCAGGGCCTGTGCTTTTAAAACTCCCGCCACATCACAATAAGGCTATTGAACAGTGTAGTGGTTGTATACAGTTCACTCAAGCATATCGATATACCAGTCCCTTGCCTTTGTTGATAAACATTGAGGTCAACTCATCTATAGTTTAAGACTTGTTATACAATGAATCTACAAATTAGATCTTATGTTGAATTTTGATGTGACTCATTCACTATAAATAAAAACTGATGGGTACCAATCATTTTGATACAGCTTACACAACATGGTGTTATTTATATGTCATCCTCCCATAGTACCTTTTGTCATATTTATTCATATATACAAAGCATAATTGAATAATTTGTAATATTTATAAGAAAACATTTTCATGTTAAAATAATTCCTTGGTTTTTATATATGTGGCTGGACGCGGCGAATGAGCCGTAAACTCGGCAAACTTCATTTCGAGCTACAGGTGAAAATATGTGCAAATATCGTATTTTGGCGAAGTTGAGATTTTTGCAGATTTGAAATGTTTAAGCTTTCTTCTAAACACATACAAAGTTTTATTTTAAAGAAATAAGTGGAAATATGAAATAATCTACATTTTCTGAGGCCCATCTGATGAACGGTCTTTATGCTTCCTAACTTTGAACGCGTTTTTCTCGGTTTCGCGTTTTGATTCATGACAACCTATAACAAGCCATAACTTCGCTTCTGATTGTCATATGAAGTTCATTGAGGTGTCATTTTAATTCCTGAAACATGCTCTTTGTAAATATGTAAAAAAGTAAAAATGACCAGAGGGGGACTTTACGGCTTATTCGAGGTGTCCAGGCACATATATTTTTGCATAAGGCACATACCGATATAATATTCAGTACATGTATCTCAATATGCTTCAATTACTGTACATTATTAGGCTTACAAAGCTTAAGATTTATCGTATGGCAAAATTCATTTTGTTTACTCTACACATAATTCATAAATATTATGTTTTGTTTACAATACTTTCCTGTCTTAACAAGGTGGTTATTGAACCACAAGTCTTGCCTTTTTTCACAATTACTTTGGGTAACAGTAAAAAGTTACAAATGTTTTGTACAAAATTTTAAAAAAAAAAAAATTCAATTAAAAAAAAATTTGGTTGTTGTTGAATTTGATGATCACAATGCTACTGACTAGCTTGGATCATGCAGCCAGCTATGAGAATGAGAGAGAGGTGTGCATAAATTATGCAAATTACCAACCTCATTAGCATATTTTGCACTGAAAATCTAATCAAGTGTACAACCAGTATGTATCCTCCCTTCCACTAGGTTTCGCAACCATACGCCAATCAAATTTTGGAGCTAATTTGTCCTCAAGATTGAATTTATCACATTTTCACACTTTGTGTAGAAGAGTTGTGCATAAATTATGCAAATTACCTACTAAATTTAAATACTCTTCACCAAGAAACTAATCAGGTAATCAACAGTTTTCAATGTACGATTCCTTCCACCAGGCTTTACTAGCAAGTTTCGCTACCATACGCCTGAAGGATCTTGAGATAATTTGTCCACAAGCTCCACTATCAATTTGCAATCATTTTTGCATAAATTATGCAAATTAGCTACGAACATTTGCATATTTTAAATTTATTTTATATTACAAATTTGCAGAGCACCCCTGGATATCCTTCCTCCCATTGAGTGGTGTCCCCATAAGTCTTACGGATCCCGAGATACAGCTCTGGACAGACGGACGGACGGACACATGGACAGACAGAAAAGTTATTACTAAGTCTCATCCTAAACAAAGTTCAGGAAAGACAAATATCACCTACACATATACATACATCCAATTCTTTTATTAAAAAGAAATATACAATATATTTTCATGAAAAAAGGGGAAAATTGCACAGTTTTTATTCTTACAAATCCCTTCAGTGAAGGAAGGCCGTTCAATATATTTATAAACCCTTCATGAGCATATTATTTCAATATTAATTTTATATATACTAATTATGAATTGTTTTCTTGTTTTTAGATACTATACAGAAGCCTCTTGCAAGAGAGGAAATACATATAATATAGCACCATTAAAGAGTCAAATACACATAAAAGCTGTTATTTCATTGCTCAGCTCAGCTATCCTTCATCGCATTGCACACAGTCTACATGTTTAGTTAAAGTAGCACTTAAAATTTATTTCAAAGTTACATTATACAAATGTGTTCTGGTTAAGCACCATAACAACCTTATTAGGTTGGGTAACGACCTTATTAGGTTGGGTAACAACCTTATTAGGTTGAGTAACAACCTTATTAGGATGGGTAACCTTATTAGGTTGGGTAACAACCTTATTAGGTTGGGTAACGACCTTATTAGGTTGGTTGACAACCTTATTAGGTTGGGTAACAACCTTATTAGGTTGGGTAACGACCTTATTAGGTTGGGTAACAACCTTATTAGGTTGGGTAACAACCATATTAGGTTGGGTAACAACCTTATTCGGTTGGGTAACAACCTTATTAGGTTGGGTAACGACCTTATTAGGTTGGGTAACAACCTTATTAGGTTGAGTAACAACCTTATTAGGTTGGGTAACAACCTTATTAGGTTGGGTAACAACCTTATTAGGTTGGGTAACAACCTTATTAGGTTGGGTAACAACCTTATTAGGTTGGGTAACAACCTTATTAGGATGGGTAACCTTATTAGGTTGGGTAACAACCTTATTAGGTTGGGTGACAACCTTATTAGGTTGGTTGACAACCTTATTAGGTTGGGTAACAACCTTATTAGGTTGGGTAACGACCTTATTAGGTTGGGTAACGACCTTATTAGGTTGGGTAACAACCATATTAGGTTGGGTAACAACCTTATTAGGTTGGGTAACAACCTTATTAGGTTGGGTAACAACCTTATTAGGTTGGGTAACAACCTTATTAGGTTGGGTAACAACCTTATTAGGTTGAGTAACAACCTTATTAGGTTGGGTAACAACCTTATTAGGTTGGGTAACAACCTTATTAGGTTGGGTAACAACCTTATTAGGTTGAGTAACAACCTTATTAGGTTGGGTAACAACCTTATTAGGTTGGGTAACAACCTTATTAGGTTGGGTAACAACCTTATTAGGTTGGGTAACAACCTTATTAGGTTGGGTAACAACCTTATTCGGTTGGGTAACAACCTTATTAGGTTGGGTAACAACCTTATTAGTTTGGGTAACAACCTTATTAGGTTGGGTGACAACCTTATTAGGTTGGGAAACAACCTTATTAGGTTGAGTAACAACCTTATTAGGTTGAGTAACAACCTTATTAGGTTAGGTAACAACCTTATTAGTTTGGGTAACAACCTTATTAGGTTGGGTGACAACCTTATTAGGTTGGGTGACAACCTTATTAGGTTGGGTAACAACCTTATTAGGTTAGGTAACGACCTTATTAGGTTGGGTAACAACCTTATTAGGTTGGGTAACAACCTTATTCGGTTGGGTAACAACCTTATTAGGTTAGGTAACGACCTTATTAGGTTGGGTAACAACCTTATTAGGTTGGGTAACAACCTTATTCGGTTGGGTAACGACCTTATTAGGTTGGGTAACAACCTTATTAGGTTGGGTGACAACCTTATTAGGTTGGGTAACAACCTTATTAGGTTAGGTAACGACCTTATTAGGTTGGGTAACAACCTTATTAGGTTGGGTAACAACCTTATTCGGTTGGGTAACAACCTTATTAGGTTAGGTAACGACCTTATTAGGTTGGGTAACAACCTTATTAGGTTGGGTAACAACCTTATTCGGTTGGGTAACGACCTTATTAGGTTGGGTAACAACCTTATTAGGTTGGGTAACAACCTTATTAGGTTGGGTAACAACCTTATTCGGTTGGGTAACAACCTTATTAGGTTGGGTAACAACCTTATTAGTTTGGGTAACAACCTTATTAGGTTGGGTGACAACCTTATTAGGTTGGGAAACAACCTTATTAGGTTGAGTAACAACCTTATTAGGTTGAGTAACAACCTTATTAGGTTAGGTAACAACCTTATTAGTTTGGGTAACAACCTTATTAGGTTGGGTGACAACCTTATTAGGTTGGGTGACAACCTTATTAGGTTGGGTAACAACCTTATTAGGTTGGGTAACAACCTTATCAGGTTGGGTAACAACCTTATTAGGTTGGGTAACAACCTTATTAGGTTGCATAATAACCTTATTAGGTTGGGTAACAACCTTATTAGGATGGGTAACCTTATTAGGTTGGGTAACAACCTTATTAGGTTAGGTTACAACCTTATATGGTTGGGTAACAACATTATTAGGTTGGGTAACAAACTTATTAGGTTGGATAATATACTTTGACCATTGATCAACACTTCTGACATACCCAACTCTTCTTGGGTTAACACTAACTTTTCCCCCTTGCATCAATGCATCAATGCAACAAGAAAACCTACAAAGAAACTTTTCTGAACGGCCAAACGATTCTGCTCTGACCTTATTAGGTTGGGTAACAACCTTATTAGGTTGGGTAACAACCATATTAGGTTGGGTAACAACCATATTAGGTTGGGAAACAAACTTATTAGGTTGGGTAATATACTTTGACCATTGATCAACACTTCTGACATACCCAACTCTTCTTGGGTTAACACTAACTTCTCCCCCTTGCATCAATCCAACAAGAAACCCTATCAAGACACTTTTCAAAGGTCAAACCATTCTGCTCTGACCACATTACATTCTACAGAGTAATCAATGCTTTGATCTGATATTGCTCAACTGCTTTCACAGAAGGCCAGCCTACTGCAGTTTCACTGCAAGTTTGCAATCCAACATCTTAGATGACTAGGTCTAGCTCAGCTCAATTCTACACCTGTCCCCAGGGCATCTGGTGAATACTCATCATGCCAGATCCATAGTGTTGTGTCCATCATAAGCGCATGTAGTCTCTCACACACTGGATGAGCTATGTTGAGGTCGTTGTGACTGCCGTGGTTCTATCTCCAAGGAGAGGGCATACATCTCATCGTCATCCATTATCATGGATGTATCCACCAGGTAACTGATTACCTATAGGGATTAACAAAGAAATTGATGAATCATTTAATATTTTGTCCAAAACAGCTCTAAATGTATTGACATATGCAGAGTAGGAGAAAATTGAAAAAAAATGTTTGATTGGCATAACCTGACTGACCTTAAAAGAAAGCCTGACCCTGACTTTTTATCTGTTTGAAAAAGAAATAAATAAATTTAAAAAAAAAAAAAAAAAAAAAGATAATTTAAAAAGAGAAGAAATGCAATTTACAATTTTGTTAGGCCTAAGTTATATGATAATATGACTGAATTTATCTATTTATGTATGTTGATCATTTAATGGGGGAGGCAGTGAGTAGCAAACATGGAAGTACTGTAACAGTACCTACCTTTTGTCTGATTCAATGGTGTACGGTGTCTGTTGGAAATGCCTTATTTCTCTGATCACATGGGCAATCTACAAAGAAGATACACAAAATAGTCCATTTTAAGCCTGCAATTGGTCAATTAAAGCTGAAAGGCCTACACAGTACAAAGATTAAATCATATATTCTGTCACTTCATAATTTTGTAAGTTACTTAAAAGCAACACTGTAATCTGGATGAAATCACACTTAAAGCCATATTATAACATTTGCTGAGGAGGACACCCTTATTTCAAAATGGCGGCGGCGGCCATTTCGGATTTGGACCTCTAGCGAAAAATGCCGGAATTTTCGCAAGGGACATGGGGGCTATTTTTTTTCTAAACGGTCTATAAAAGTCGAATCAATCATCAAACCTTACTAGCCAGAGAATGGTTATGGAATTAAGGTTTTTGACTTAACTATCTGGATGATATCGCGCAGCCATATTATAACATTTGCTGAGGAGGACACCATCAATGCTTTTCAACATTCTGATTTTTACACAACTGTTCGGAATTCATGTAATGCTGTTGGTCCCGTGTACAGGAAGTGTCAAACCCTGTCCCCGGTTCTGATATCTGCAATAAATCCTGGATCATACATAGGTCAATTGTGTTAATGTAAAACTGGTGCGATAATACCAAAAAATTGAGGTACAGCACATATAGGAAGAAGATGAAGGCACTGCTCATGATTCAAAATATCACTGAATGAACGTATCTCAGGGGATTCTCACAGCCAAAGTACTGCTCTTCTGACTATATATGTGCCTGTCCACTTTTCTTAGACACCCAGTTGTTCAAATATCAAACCTACCATTCGCATTTTGGAGAAATTGATGAGATCATCATCAGTCACATTTGGAGTCCCATCTTCAATGAAGGCCAGATCGGTGAGATAGAATCCCAGGTATGGTACACACGGAGGGTCGATTCTGTGTAAAGCCTCTCTCATGTTCTTGAATCTTCCGTCAGATGACACGAGCAATTGTAGTTTATCCAGCATGGTCTTAGTCTATCAAAGAACCAAAATACAGAGAGCCTGGGTTAAAAATAATTTGATAAGGCCTAAAAGAAGAAATTGTTTGATTGGTGTAACATAAAAAATATTAGGGTAGGTAGGTCAGGATTTTTTTTGTTGATAAATACCTTGGAACTTTTCTTCTTCTTTTATTTGAATTTTATTTTTATTTTTTTATTTTGTTTACTTTTTATTTATAGATATCTTTTGTTGTTACAAATTAAAAGTCTTTGCCAAAGTGATCCCAGTGTTTCTGTCATCTACAACTTACCCATCTAGTTAAAGTGCATTAATTATCAATAAGCTTAAGGGCTGGGGTATGAACGTTTGGACAATATTTATTTTGGGACATTAGAGCACATCAGACATATCGAATTGCATTCTGAATCTGAAGAATGTCCTTCTGATATCAAATAATTTTGATTTTTGAAATTCGCAATTTAATACACATTTTATGGCAAATCATTAAAATTGATATTTTTGATATTTAACAGTACTAAAGTAAACTTTATAAATCTGATGATTTATACTTAAAGTGTATGTAGGTGGGATAAAAAGCTGACGATCAATTGAAAATTTTGACCTTTCGTATTGAATATATGGATTTTTTTCCCAAAACACAAAAAAAAATTAGGTCTTTTTGGGAAAAAAATTCATATCTTCAATATGAAAGGTCAAAATTTTCAATTGACCGTAGGCTTTTCCTCCCTTATACATACACTTTAAGAATATATCATTAGATTTATATAACTTACTTCGAGGACTGTTATATATCAAAAATTTGAAAAATATCAAATTTTTATAATTTGTCATAAAATTTGTATTATATTGTGATTTTTTTTAAATGAAAATTATTTGATATCAGAAAGACATGCTTCGTATTCAGAATGCAATTCGATAGGTCTGAGATGCTCTCATGTCCCACAAAAAATACTGTCGAAACGCAATAAACGCTCATTCTAGATCCCTTAATTATATTCTGGTAATTGAATGCTTTGTTTAATAATAATATTAAAAGCAAAATAAATATAGATAATACAAATCAATGTATTACAAAAAATGACATGCTTTAGCTTTTTTTAAGCAAAAAAATATTGCCCAATACATAGCTGACCATATTATGATATATACATTATACTTTGATCAGCTCGTAATCGGCGGGCCTTATAACATCGCGGATTAATATCAATATATTTTATTTTGAGAATTGTCTTGTGACATCTTGCCAGAAGTCTCACAAATTATTAATTCAAGTCCTATACTTTGTCTTCTTTTTTTAACATGCATAAGATAGACCAGACAGGTCAACTTTATCACTTTAAACATGGGTCTACTTTTCGGTGTAGTGGTAAAAGCCTAACAATTCCTGCCGATTACGAGCTGATCAAAGTATAGTGAGAACATTTTCCAGTAATATACATTTCAAATCTTTTTAAGTGTACAACAACTATTAATTCTTAACACTTTTATATGTTATAATTGTTAACTGTTAATCATACCTGTTTATTGACTTTATCCCAGACTTTCTTGAGTCTATACACTGAGCTGTTCATTAAGGCCGATGTGATTTCAAGCACACTATTATAGTTGTGAATACAGCGACAGATATCAGCTACAGCAGCCCATTTCTCTATGGCTGCAGCTCGTGCAACGACAGTAGGCTGACGAAGAATCTCTGATGCCACTAACTTGCTGACCTGAGGGGAAAAAAAGAAGAAAAAAAAGTGCAGTGATTTATAGTGCGCTACGCACAGGCACAACGCCTAGACGTTGATCCACAAGCCTCAGCACACTTTACAGGTTGTCGCTGACCACTATGGCCCACATCATTCCACAAACCATTAAACAACAATTCAGGGACTTTGCTGCTTCAAGAGTGCACACCCTAGACATTCCACAAATAACCATCGCAACCAGGATCAGCTCCCCGAGTTTCGTACGGGTTACAACGAGACAAATTAGCAGTGAGTTCCTTGTCCAGGGGAATTTCAAGCCAACTCAATTTTTCATGTGAGCGTACTAGGCACCGCCAGGGTTCGAACCCGCAACCTCTCGCACCAGAGTCAAACGCCTTATCGATTGAGCTAACTTGACTGCTTGAGGGAAGAGGGTGAATAAGAACAGGATGAAGCACATGCAGACCCAGGGGAGCACAGAGGGTATAATAGCTCCCCTCCTATTATGCATTGATGCTCTCTGTTCTTTCTGGTTGCAGCTCGTACAATGAAATTAGGCTGGCAAATAATCTTTTATTCTGATCATTTTGCTGACCTGATGGCAGAGGGTGAGTGAATGCATAATGTTTTTGCCCCATATTTTAGTTCATTAAAGTACATTAAAATCATGTAAAATCCTGCAATTTATAGGTTAATAAATGCATATCACTTGCTGAGAGTGAAATTGTACAAAATAATGCATGCGTACTGAGATGTTGATGCATCTAATGAACAAGCAACAAGGGGGGTGCATTCGATGCATAAACATCTCAGTACAAGTGCATTATTTTGTATAAAAAAAAAAAAAAAAAAATCCTGTGATTTTAGCTATTTTTTAAACAAAACTGTCACTAAAATGTTGGAAAATGCAAGCAAATATAAATGTTTCCGCCCTCAAGAAAAAATGAATGTGTCCGAAAGCACTGCGCGTACTACGCAGAGTGTGTGCCTGTGCAATTATACAATATTTATGCACAGCTAGTAATTTACTAACATTTGCTCTGATTGGTTCTCACTATCTAGGAGAGAATGAAATTGCTGTAATAAATTCAAGGTATCTGCATTTCCATCTTGAGCCACATTATGACTGAATCACATTTGGACAATGCTCTGACAATTGGTCCATTCCAGTTGATATTCATACACCCCTTATGGAAGACATGACCTTAATCTCCCACACAGGGAGTGTGAATTGTAAATGAGGTAACCTGAATGGATGACTCCGTTTGAAATCTACACTCCCTGTGTGGAAGATTAAGGTCATGTCTTCCGTAGAGAGTAATTTATTTCAACTGGAATAGCCCAATGATTATTTGGTTAATTTGTTGTCAATCTCATGAATTTAGTTTGATATAAAAACAGATTATAATATTTTCCAATTTATATCAATTTATAAGCATAAATTAATTATTTTTAATATACACAAACATACCTCATTAAACCTTCTAGTTACAGCTAAGATGTTTGGTGCCCTGGCTGCTTTGTCAAGCTTCATCCAACTCTGATTTAAGAATTCCCTGCAAAAAATTTGAAACAAAAATAGTATGACATACCATCTACTGAAGTGTTACCAACTAAATAAATTACTAAATGTTGTCTACTGAAGATAGCACTGGGTGTTATCAACTGTAGATATTACTGAATGTTATCTACTGAAGATAGCACTCTGTGTTATCAACTGTAGATATTACTGAATGTTATCTACTGAAGATAGCAATGGGTGTTACCAACTGAAGATATTGAGTGTTATCTACTGAAGATAGCACTGGGTGTTACCAACTGTAGATATTATTGAGCGTTATCTACTGAAGATAGCACTGGGTGTTACCAACTGTAGATATTATTGAGTGTTATCTACTGAAGATAGCAATGGGTGTTATCAACTGTAGATATTATTGAGTGTTATCTACTGAAGATAGAATAGTATGTTATCTGCTGAAGATATTATTGAGCGTTATCTACTAAAGACAGCAATGGGTGTTATCAACTGTAGATATTACTGAATGTTATCTACTGAAGATAGCAATGGGTGTTACCAACTGTAGATATTATTGAGCATTATCTACTGAAGATAGCAATGGGTGTTATCAACTGTAGATATTACTGAATGTTATCTACTGAAGATAGCAATGGGTGTTATCAACTGTAGATATTACTGAATGTTATCTACTGAAGATAGCACTGGGTGTTACCAACTGTAGATATTACTGAATGTTACCTACTGAAGATAGCTGTGTTACCAACTGTAGATATTATTGAGTGTTATCTACTGAAGATAGCACTGGGTGTTACCAACTGTAGATATTATTGAATGTTATCTACTGAAGATAGCACAGTGTGTTATCAACTGTATATATTATTGAGTGTTATCTACTGAAGACAGCAATGGGTGTTATCAATTGTAAATATAATTGAGTGTTATCTACTGAAGACAGCAATGGGTGTTACCAACTGAAGATATTATTGAGTGTTATCTACTGAAGATAGTACTGGGTGTTACCAACTGAAGATATTATCAAGTGTTATCTACTGAAGACAGCACTGGGTGTTATCAACTGTAGATATTACTAAATGTTATCTACTGAAAATAGCACTGGGTGTTATCAACTGTAGATATTACTGAATGTTACCTACTGAATATAGCATAGTGTGTTATCTACTGAAGATAGCACTGGGTGTTACCAACTACAGATATTACTGAATGTTATCTACTGAATATAGCATAGTGTGTTATCTACTGAAGATAGCAATGGGTGTTACCAACTACAGATATTACTGAATGTTATCTACTGAAGATAGCAAAGTGTGTTATCAAGTGAAGATATTACTGAGTGTTATCTACTGAAGATAGCAATGGGTGTTACCAACTGAAGATATTGAGTGTTATCCACTGAAGATAGCACTGGGTGTTATCAACTGAAGATATTACTGAATGTTACCTACTGAATATAGCATAGTGTGTTATCTATTGAAGATAGCACTGGGTGTTACCAACTGAAGATATTGAGTGTTATCTACTGAAGATAGCACTGGGTGTTACCAACTGTAGATATTAGTGAGTGTTATCTACTGAAGATAGCAAAGTGTGTTATCAAGTGAAGATATTATTGAGTGTTATCTACTGAAGATAGCAAAGTGTGTTATCAAGTGAAGATATTACTGAGTGTTATCTACTGAAGACAGCAATGGGTGTTACCAACTGAAGATATTACTGAATATTACCTACTGAATATAGCATAGTGTGTTATCTATTGAAGATAGCACTGGGTGTTACCAACTGAAGATATTGAGTGTTATCTACTGAAGATAGCAATGGGTGTTACCAACTGTAGATATTAGTGAGTGTTATCTACTGAAGATAGCAAAGTGTGTTATCAAGTGAAGATATTACTGAGTGTTATCTACTGAAGACAGCAATGGGTGTTACCAACTGAAGATATTACTGAATGTTACCTACTGAATATAGCATAGTGTGTTATCTATTGAAGATAGCACTGGGTGTTACCAACTACAGATATTACTGAATGTTATCTACTGAAGATAGCAAAGTGTGTTATCAAGTGAAGATATTACTGAGTGTTATCTACTGAAGATAGCACTGGGTGTTACCAACTATAGATATTATTGAGTGTTATCTACTGAAGATAGCAAAGTGTGTTATCAAGTGAAGATATTACTGAGTGTTATCTACTGAAGACAGCAATGGGTGTTACCAACTGAAGATATTACTGAATGTTACCTACTGAATATAGCATAGTGTGTTATCTACTTAAGATAGCACTGGGTGTTACCAACTGTAGATATTATTGAGTGCTATCTACTGAAGATAGCACTGGGTGTTATCAACTGTAGATATTACTGAGTGGTATCTACTGAAGATAGCACTGGGTGTTACCAACTGTAGATATTATTGAGTGTTATCTACTGAAGATAACACAGTGTGTTATCAACTGTAGATATTATTGAGTGTTATCTACTGAAGACAGCAATGGGTGTTACCAACTGAAGATATTACTGAATGTTATCTACTGAAGATAGCACTGTGTGTTACCAACTGTAGATATTATTGAGTGTTATCTACTGAAGATAACACAGTGTGTTATCAACTGTAGATATTATTGAGTGTTATCTACTGAAGACAGCAATGGGTGTTATCAACTGTAGATATTACTGAATGTTATCTACTGAAGATAGCAAAGTGTGTTATCAAGTGAAGATATTACTGAGTGTTATCTACTGAAGAAAGCACTAGGTGTTATCAACTGAAGATATTATTGAGTGTTTTCTACTGAAGATAACACTGGGTGTTATCGAATGAAGATATTACTGAATGTTACCTACTGAAGATAACACTGGGTATTGCCAACTGAAGATATTATTGAGTGTTATTTATACAACAGGGTGTGATGATATTATTGAGTGTTATCCACTGAAGATAGCACTGGGTGTTATCAACTGAAGATATTACTGAATGTTATCTACTGAAGATAGCACTTGGTGTTATCAACTGATGCTACTTTGGGCATTTCAGAAAGTGCCTTTTATAAAATAGCCTCAAGCTTGCTGTCGAGTGTACTTTTTACCACAGCTTGCATTAGGCCTAAAAAAAATTGTTTGATTGGCGTAACCCGATCGACCTTAAAAATAGGCCCGACCTTAGACTTTTTTTTTCTTAGTTTTTTGCAAAAAATGAATAGAAAAAATAAAAAAAGATTAAAATTTTAAAAATTTAAAAATTTCAACTTAAAATGTGTGTAAAAAATTTTTTTAAACAAAAATGCCATCCGACCTACCCTAATTTTGTTTTCATGTTACACCAATCAAACAATTTTTTTTAGGCCTTATGAATACCTATCGCAAAGGTGCATACTGCAGAGGTTCAACTCTGCGATTTCAATTTAAGATTGTCTATTTTAGTTATTAACACAACTTACCAAAATGGAATTGCCTTGAAGAGTTTATGGTCGATATATGTGAGCTGCTCTGCTAGTTCCAGCACAGATAAGGTTTCAAATGAGTCCTCCGGTGAAGAATGGTTTGGTATGAATCGTATAAACTCTTGCATGGCTGGTGAACGGTCAGTTTCATCATTGACTTGCCTATAGAAAGGAGACATGATGCTGACAACATCAAGTGCATGCAATCAAACCCGGCTACAAATGTTGGCATTTACAGTACAAATGGCTATTTTTTTATGTGACACGATCTGGTCCATGAGGGCCAAAGGAGGCATTTTTGATAATTGAGTTACTGTAATTATTACATTATACATACAATAGGCTATAATTTACTGAAAACACCAAAGGTCTAGCAAACTTGGTTCTAAAGTTACGAAGCTTTTAATGTCTATTTTCTTATGTATTTTATTGGGTTTTTTTACTCCACATTTTTACC
The DNA here is from genome assembly GCF_039555335.1 of Amphiura filiformis. Taxonomy (NCBI): domain Eukaryota; kingdom Metazoa; phylum Echinodermata; class Ophiuroidea; order Amphilepidida; family Amphiuridae; genus Amphiura; species Amphiura filiformis. The sequence goes on along the minus strand of NC_092642.1, from coordinate 49,171,017 downwards.
TTTATCTCAGTTTCAAATTTGCCGCCTTTGGCCCCATGGACCAGATCGTGTCACAAATGGCTATATGATAAAGCCTAAAGTTTCTGTTTTTTTGGAAAATAGAAAAATTTCACGGAATTCCAAGTAGAAAATGGAAAATATCTTTTGCCAACTCTCATTCATCCAGCTTGAGTCTCATGCATTTGGGCACTTTCTCATGCCAAGGAAGTTAAAACTCAATTTTTTTGTACCCTCACACTTTTTTAATTCTCAAGCCCCAAGCGAAAAAAAAATCATTAACAATTTTAGTCTGCAAACAATATTTCTGTCAATATTTCCCTGTTTAATATCCCATGCCGTGCAATTCTGGAAAGTTGGCACACCCTGCAAATATGACTGAAATTTCATGAACCGATCCTCAGAATTTTCTCATTTTGGGATCTGCTCCCATATGCCCTTTATATTCCACCATACGGGAAGAGGAAACCAAGATGGCCGTGCACACTGTACTTACAGTATGTCCAGCACCTCCTGGGAGATACTGAAGGGATGCTGCAGCCAAACAAATGGTTTCCCTTGCCCAAAATTGCAATCGTTGGAGAAAGCTTGTAGTCACCTGTTCTGCAACCGACTGATGATGATGATGGGATCTGCTCCACTTAGCCCAAGTATGGACCTGGCTTTATAAATTCTAATCATGTCAATAAACCTCAAGATCACATACCTTAATATTGCAGCTGCACCTCTGTGTTCTGTAGGCAACAAATTTGGATTACTGGCAATTTCTTCCAAGAAGTCTGTAACAGCCTCTCTAAGATCCTCCGTAGCCTCAAAATCTTGGGAAAACTTGGACACCCAGTGCCGGATGACATTGATAACTCGCACAGTAGCTGCTGAGCTGATCACCTCTTTACTCAAACAGCTTTGCAATTTTCCTCCTGAAAGTATGAAAGAAAAGGAGGTGAGTGCTGCTGATTAAAAAGAAATAATTTTTGCTGTGAGTGGTTCAAAGATGTATACTCATAAGAATAGTAGCTTCTGAGTACTTGTGGACTCAATTTTGTCCTGTTATTTCAATCCTTTGAGCTAGTTGGTATCAATGACTCTTGCATCTGCAATCCCTCGCGAATAGCTTGGCACCGATTGTTGATTTCACTCTTCCCCACTCCCTTATTCAATGTTGAAGTACAACATTAATATCATAAATATGACCATATCTCCTAAACGTGTTGTTCGATTTTGATCATTCTTTCAGCTATGACTAGATTAATAAATTGGCCATCTTTTTATATACACGGTTTTATAAACTTGTCAATCCTTTTACTTTTAATATAAAGATATATGCAAATTCACGTTATCAATATTAGGATAGTTTGTTTATTTCACGCATCCCCGCTCCCCTTATTCAATGTTGAATGGTGAAAAATAGTGGACAGTGGTTGAGCTCAATCTGTGCTCCAACATTGTTTCGGGGGGAGGGGGAGAGGAGTAAACAAATACATAATATGACCTATGAAACCTATCATGTATTTTCAGCGTCATGTTCAATTCACAGGAATTTGATCTTTAAACATCATCTGTCCCAACGATTTTCGCCCAAGATTGTGGATCCCTTGAAGAATCATTTAAAGATCATTATTATCTCTGAAACTGTTACAGCAAAATCCAGCATGGTGTTAATCTCAATCTATTTGCAGTGTTACAATATTATTACAGTATTTAAGGGGTACTACACCCCTGGCCAATTTTGTGCCTATTCTTGCATTTTCTCAAAAATTATAGCGCATTGGTGACAAGTAAGATATGTATATTATAGGGCAAGGACTGCAACTACTGCACTGGAAATTTTATTTCAGCACAGACAACAGTTGTGGAGTTACAGTCAAAAATGAGGGAAAACCAATATTTGAATAATAAATTAATAACTACTTGCCTTGAGTTGCTGAATTTTCAGTGCAGTAGTTGTAGTCTTTGCCCCTATAATATACATATTGTACCCGTCACCAATGCGCTATAATTTTTGAGAAAAATGCAAAAATAGGCACAAAATTGGCCAGGGGTGTAGTATCCCCTTAAAGATGACACATCAAGATACATCTTTCCTGCATTCATATGAGGTCCACAGATATATACAATGCCAGTCACTTCAAGGTGCAAGGCAACAAAAGGGCATGCATAGAATACAGGGTAACTATTACCTGTCTTCTTCTACAGTGAGTATTAATATTATTATGTTGACATGTTGACAATGTTGATAACATATTAACTCATCTTTACTCTTCCATTTCACTACTTACTTTTAAACCTTCTCTTCTTGTTCAGATTAGACTGTAACTTAAAATCCTGTGGATTACTACACCCAGCAGTAGCAGCTGCAAAAGCCGCCGCAGCAGTGGACGAACTGGACCGGCGAGTGGACATCCGTGATGAGGTAACCACTACGCCTGCGGTCACGCAGGTACTCGGAGGTGATGAGCTGAACTGAAAATGAGTGGCACTTCTTTCTCTGGGTGATGGTGGACACTGAGGATCTGGGGACACAACAGATATGAAGGATTGGTGTCGGAGGTCAAGTCAAGGGTTATAAGGTGATGCTGACTGAGACATTGCATTACATTTATTATTCTAAAGATGCAAATATTGCATGCATAATTATGACACTTTCCGATGAAACAAATTCCAAAAAGGATCATGATAACAGATTAAAAGATTAATAACTGATTCCATGCAGGTGCATGTCGACTGCAGACAAAAAGTTTCAAAATTTTTTCCAGAATTCAAAAATTTCAGAATTGTAAATTTGCATGACCATATTTGGAATCAGTATGAAAAATCCATTAAAATGAGTACAAACAAGCCTAGTATTGGTTCAGTGGTTCTTAAAATAGCTCTTGATATTTTGAGGAAATATCTCAAAACTTTGACTTTCTACGTTGAAGCCTATGGCTAGCACACAGAGCATTAAAACAGTCAGCATCACCATATGGACTGATCCAACCAAGCCAAAGTTGGCAATAGTGAAATTGAGATACACAACAATAGGGAATAAAGGCAATACAAAAAAAAGTTGGCATAGTAAGGCTTGTAATGTTACTGAGCAAGTTGATGATGATAAGAACTGAACTTTAACCCCCTGTGCACTACCTGCCGATCTAACATTGCCTCTGATTGGTCAATTACATAATATCTTCACTTTAATCACCAATCAGAATGGAGCTTTGGAAATAATTCATCCTAATTTTTTTGTGTGGTGAAATTATTCTAACAATGTTACTGATTGGTCCAATTGATAATGAAAACTTCTTTTTGGCCAATCGGCAGGTAGTTCTCATGGGGTTGTCATGCTTTGGCCTAGTTGGATCAGATTGGATCACATATGAAATCCACAGCCGGAAAACTACAAGGTTCTCAATAACATATTACATTTGGTCTTCAGATTCAGTCAACCACACATCAAATTCTAACTCAAAAGTTGTGTAGCATAGATGTAACAGCAATGGGCTATTCCAGTTCAAATCCTTACCCTCCCCCCCCCAGGAAGACATGACCTTAATCTCACACACAGGGGGTGTATGCTTCAAATGGAGTTACCTATCTCACACACAAGGGGTGTATATTTCAAATGGAGTCATCTATCTCGGTGACCCCATTTGAAATTCCCACTGACTAATGACTCCATTTGAAATTCCCACTCCCTGTGTGGAAAATTAAAGTCATTTCTTCTATGTAGGACTTCAACTAGAGTAGTCACTAGGATCCACAACATGCTCATCTATCAAGGCACAGTTCTTTAACCCCAATACATTTGCACATTCATTGAATGACTTTTGAAAATTTGGGTTCAAAAACTCATACTCTGCAACTTGAGGTCAAATTTTACACTATGATTGTTTAACTGAGGTTATTGAATGATGCCATTCGGATGAGGCCATTGTGGTCCATAGTGAGTCCATAGTGAGTCCAATCCTGTTGTTCTCAGACTGTGACATTAACTTGAGGGAAAGTAGGTATATAAGAGCTACACATCTTGGAATAAACAGTGCAGAAGTGAAGGACAGAGGGAGAGAGTCTTGCAGAGACACGTACACAACACACAACATGAGCAACGGAGAGAGAGACAGAAAGAGAGAGGGAGAGCATAGGAAGAAAGAGAGGGAGAAAAAGCTTAGTTCCAATGGAGAAAGAGGGGGTGAGAGAGATTGTGGGTAAAGGGAGAGATTTCAAGAAAAAAGACAAAAAAGGTCAAGATAAAGCACTGGAAAGGAGGGCAAAGAAGATACATGGACATCATATACAATATTATATGACCTGCCACATGAAATCATTGCAGTTGTCATCCAAAATTAAAACCAACACAGTATTTCCACTGGCGTGTCCAGGATCTTTTCCAGCAAGGGGCTCAGAGGGGCTTTCAAAGTTATGCGGGGGGCTTAATGGCTAAAATCGCCAAAAAAAACCCGGCTGGTTTTACATGATTTTGAACAAAGTGCGTGGGGCTTCGGCCCCCAAAGCCCCCCTGGACATGCCACTGGCATAATGTCAAAGTATTATTTGTAATTTTGTATGCTAGTTTTATGTAGAGATTGAAACTCTGGTTTCAATTTTACTATGCTCTCTACAATGAATCAAGCAAACAACTGCCCATGTTTTCCTGTGACTGATCAACAACTTTATATATATATATATTTCACTGCAAGATGTACCTACCACCTTCCAACAACTCGGATACACTTTTGTGTGCACTCAATGGGCTGTTCCAGTTGAAATCCACACTACCCCTGTGGAAGATTTAGGAAATATCTTCTACAGGAGGAGTATGTTTTTCAAATGTAATCAGTCAGGGCTAATCATTTTAAACCCCATTCTCCCCCTGTATTATGGCTATACCTATATCTTCCACAGCTGGAGTGAGTATTTCAAATGGAAGTTACCCATTTGTCTATTGTATTCAAAACTCATACTCCCACTGTGGAAGACATCAGCTAAATCTTCCACAGAGGGAGTGTGGAATAGCCGTATGTCCTACCTACCTGCCTTAGCTGCAGCCCTGGCAAGTGCAGCAATATTAGGAGCTGAATGGCTAGTAGGCAGCATGCCACGTTTAGGCGAGAGGTGATCTGAGCACCGCGGACTAGGAGGGGGTGTCAAGGCAGCATTGTAGGGGGGTGATACAGGTGGTGAAAGGTCGATGTTGTTCTCCTTTCTGTCGTTATCTTCAGACAGCTTTTCAGAGGCTGTGTGGAATTTTATGAGAAAATACAAAAATAAGAAAATGTTTAACATCATGGTTGTCATAATTTGTGCATAATTAGGTCTAAAAAATTGTTTGATTGGTGTGACCTGGCTGACCCTAAAAATAGGCCCCACCCTAGACTTTTTCTTATTATTTTTGCAAAAAAACACAAAAAATAAAAATAAATAAATAAAATTTTAACAATTAATTTTGTGTTCTGTAGGGTGTGGGCATTTCATTTTTGGGGCAATCTTACTGCAGTTTTCTTTTATTCAAGAAATCCAGAAATTTTAATTTCCAAGTGAAAAATGAACACCATTTTGTTTTCAAATGATATTTTTCTTGTACATATTGTTTTACAAATATAAAAATCAATAAATCCTACTAAAATCAATCATTTTTTTTCTCAATTTATAATTTTTTATTACAAACCTACTCTGCAATGATTTGATATTAAATATATGTGATTTGAGGCATTATGTTGCCATAAATGTTGACTCAATAATGTTGACTCAAAAATAATTTTTAAACATTTTGGTTTTCAGACCTTCCACAGGAAACAAACTTTTTTTGTGTGTCTTTATTGCCAGGTAGAACTAACCAAAAGATTAGGATTTAGCCATTTCATTTGGCAAAACAAGATAATATTTTTCTAATTAAAAATTAGTGCTGTATTTTCTGGAATCATCGGTAGTACCTCCCACATTAAAAGACAGTATCAATTTTATAATTTACTGAGTAAAGAAGAAAACTAATAACTTACATTTCTTGAAACTTCTTCTAAATGGATGCATCCTAGCACCAGATTCAAATCCTCTAATATACCCTGTAGATGCCGTACTATGAGCCCTCGGTTTCATCGTCTCTGTCACCGTGTGTGACCTGGGTTTTGTTTCAGTCACTGTAATACTATGACCCTCTGGGTATGACCCTGTTACTGTGATGCTGGCCCGATGTCTGATGGCTTGTCGTGGACTTGAGGGGGGAGCAGGTTGAAGCTGTACAACCCCAAGGCCATCTTGTTCGTTGATATCTTCCAACAACTTGGTTGGACTCTGTGGTGGTTGCACGCTAAAGAGATAAACAAATATATACAGATATTTATATAGCGCTTTATGCCATAAACAGCCTCAAAGCGCTTTACATTTATTCCGCCGTCATAATTTAGAATATGTCAGAACCATGTTTTCTGCCTACAAATGACGCAGGGTTCATCAGTACAATGACTGTGACTACCCCAGCTTCCCATTGCACCTGGGTTGGGTGAAGCAAGCGAGGCAAAGCGCCTTGCCCAAGGGTGCAACATGGTGGTGGGATAGGGACTTGAACCCACGTATGTCGAGCAAGCTCTCAGATTATGAGTCCAAGGCTGTAACTACTGAGCCACTGTGTCCTCAAAGAAGGTGAATTGTCATCTATGTATTTTTAAAAAGTCCCTTATTGAAGAGACATGAATTGTCACCACCATAAACTAAAGAGAAACAGACCAACAGGCAAAATCCCAGCATCAGCCATTAATGAGGGCCAATGGTTCCATGAAGTGAGAGATGAAACTACTACACACATATTTATAGCCTTGGAGTAAGCTTGAAGTAATGCAATATGCTCTAGGCACGCAATACTAGCATGATTTGTTATAGGCATGCATGATCAAATGATCGGCCCTCATGAATATGCAAGAATTCTCAACATACAAAGCACAGGAACTTTGCCTGCTGGTGAATTGTCTGTATATTTGTCTAAAAATAATAAATAAAATAAATTTCGGAATTTATATAGCGCTTTTTCCAGAGGATTCAAAGCGCTGTAATTTCGCTTGCGTGGTGAATCATCACAATCAGATCGCATCAACTAGGCTAGTTGCAGCCGAACCCGGCGCAAACCTATCCGAACTTAGATTGTAACATCCACCCATTTTCTGCAGCTCCCCAAATTCCATTGGGTGAAGGAAGTTTTTGATAACGAAACAACTAATCACCGATTTTGAAAGCAGGAGGAAACCGGAGATCCCGGAGAAAACCTGCGAGAGCGAGCATGGATCGGGATAAACCAAGTGCACATAAGTCCTTGGGCCGCGCCGGGGCTTGAACCCGGGACCTCAGTGGTGCAAAGCGAGGGAATTATCACTGCGCTAACTCGCCCTCCCAATGGTCAGAGTTTACAATTGCTTACATTGAATGATGTGAATTGCAGATAGAGTTACTTATAATAAAAAATCTCTACATTGGTGTCATAGAGGATGGACATGTGGGCATGCCTATCCTTTATGACATGATATTAGATACTAAAAACAACAATTCTACAATCGTAGCAAGAATTAAAAAGACTAGTTTGCGTCTTTGACGTCAATCAAACTCGGGCATGGTTTGTTTACAACAAGTGTTGTGATGATCGAGTTTCTGAAAGTTTCTGAAAACAGCGTGCCTTATGCTTAAGTTTGCACCTTTAAAAATATAAACCATCTCCAACTTTTTTTCCTGAAGGTGCCATGTCCACAATGCCTATCAAGTTTCTAAAAAAGTTGTTTTTTGCCATGCAAAAAAGTACCACTTTTCGCCATTTTCTGTGACTCTTTTTCTCTGATCGGCACAGGATGAATCAATCTTCCGTTTATGCCCTACTAACTAATTGAGGATTGTGGCGAGTTTAATTCTGTCCAAGATTGCAGTGGCTTTTTCCAGCAACTGGGCTATTCTATTTAAAATGCACACTACCCATGTGGCAGATTTTGGAAATATCTTCCACAGGGGGAGTATGAATTTCAAATGGAATGAACACATTAGACAGCTCTAATTGAATGTCAGACACCCTGTGAGAAAAATTCAACCTGAATCTTCCACTGAGGAAGGGCAAGTTTCTATGGAACTGCCTATTTGTCCATTCCATTTTAAATTCATACTCCCCCTATGGAAGGTATTTCCAAATTCTTCCAAAAGGGTAGTGTGGATTTTAAATGAAATAGCCAATTGCATGCACTAGGAAACACAACATGTTCATCTATCAGGGCACAGTTCTCTAACCCCAATACATTTGCACATTCATTGAATGACCTTTGAAAATTTGGGTACAAAAACTCATACTCTGCAACTTGAGGTCATATTTTGCACTATGATTGTTTAGTTGAGGTTATTGAACTATGCCATTGGGATGAGGCCATTGTGGTCCATAGTGATGTGTGACTTACTTGAGTAACCCTTCTACTGTGTCTGGATTCCTGTACACTTGTTTCAATGTGTCAAGAATAGCCTGCCAGTTTGTAAACACCCTATACGTCAACAGGAACGTGTTCAAAAAGTCAATGCTGAGAAACCGCAAATCTGTCAATCTCTCCAGGAGCCTGTCCAAGGTGGCATAGCGTATCTGAGGCACTTTACAGGAGTTGAGTATCTTGCTAAATCGGATATCGTGGTCATCCTTGAAGAGCGTGGATCAGACCTTTAGCATTGGTAGTACACAAAATATGGTATGTTAGACTTAAAATGCAATGAATTAGCAACAAACATACAACATCACTACAAGTTTTCTATAGACCACTTGACATCATTGTTAAACAACAAAGGCGAGGGACTGGTCTATCGATATGCTTGAACGAACCGCTACACAGTTCAATGGCTTTCTTGTACTATATGAAATGTGGTGGGTGATTTAAAATGCACATGCCCTGAGCAAACTACGATGCGTATGCAAATACTGCCGGGCAATGACGTCACATGTCAAGTGGTCTATATAATATTACCTTGCAGGAAATATTAATGTATTGTGTATATTATTTTAAGGCTGCATGAAATTAATTTTTTGGTTCTCGTACGAAAGATTTTCATGAATTAACAAGGCAGGAGTTTTTTGCTTTTTTTTACAATGCAAAATTGGCATTGCTAATAGGTGCAATCTTTTTTCGGCGCATTCTTGGAAGGTTCCAAGTGGTAGAATAATACAACAACTTATAAAGGTGAGTTATGTTGCTTTTTTTATCATCTTAATAAGTTGTCTTAACTTTAAAATCAAAAGTTATATACTTGAAAATTGAAAAAAAAAATATGGACCAACAAAAGAAAGTAATGAGGAAAGAAAAAAAAAAAAAAAAAATGCCATTGTTGTTGTCCGTGCATGCTTAATCTTTTTACAAGCTCCTTAACTAAGATCACTTTTGAGGCTAGTAAGTTAAAAAATGAAGATGAAAATGAAAACAGAAAGTTGTTTGATTGTAAAAACATCTATATAGCTGCATCGCTGCAAAGAATACAGCATAACAATTGAACGTGTTTATGTTTAACCCCATGAGAACTACCTGCTGATTGGCCAAAATGAATATTGCGTCTAATTTTGAACCAATCAAGGAGGGTATTAATAAGATCATCTGCAAATGCAAGTTTGACCATAAATAGCCTAGTCATAATTGGCAATTGAAATGAGCATTTCAAGTTATCAACCAATCATAAATGCTGTTAGATGAAAAGTAGTGTCCGGGGGTTAAGGCATGTACATTGAAGGTATAAGGAGTGTAGTGTTTATTTATTAAGACAAATGTGAAAAATATGGAGATTAACATGTTCATATAATCATAAGCTATTTATGAGCATAAAACATCCATAGGCATGCCAGGAAACCCATATAATGTCCCTTCTTCAATCTTTCCACATTACTATGAATAAAATAAATATGAGTTACTTGTATGTAAATGTTATACTTAAGAAATAAAGGGTAATGCTTTATCCTTTTACCCAAATAATGTGTCCGAGGCAGTAAAAACTTATTTATACGTTTTACTGCCGAGGACACATTATTTATGTAAAGATAATGCTGCACCCTTTATTTCTATTCTATTACCAGAAAATAGTGCGATTTAAAGAGAAAATATCATTTTTTGGCACAAATATTTTAAGTTGTTTACTTCAAGGTGGGAGCGTCTGACGCGTTAAGTGACAGCGTGATCGCGGAAATATTGCACGCCGTAACGTTGCGTAATGCTGTGCGTAGAATGTGTTACTGCGCTTGACCCATTATTGCTGAGGTAATAGAATACTTGATATTGAACGGTGGATTTCATGAGCTAAGTATTGATTTCAATGGATGTAGTCTCCACTGTTATGGTTATAAAATGCAACCTTTTACCATATAAAATGTAGAATGAAATAAAAGTATACCAACATAAGAAAATAAACAGTACATTCACCAAATAAATATATCAAAAGCAAACGAAACTTTTAAAAAGTAACAAAAGAAAAGGAAAACATTCCATACAAATAATATCTCAGCATACAAACCCATGCTTGATCAAATTGATTACATAATGAAATAAATATTGAAAGATTGATGAATTATAATTATAATCAAGACTATATCCACCGAGAAGATCAAAAAGACCCACGATGCGTAGGGAAAATAAACTGTCTCTCTTTCTTTGATATTTTGTCAAATGCACTTTCCATAGTGCGCCGTTTACATATACTGTATTCGCTCATATTAACACCCAGCCTCCTCTAATAAATGTAACCTATACTTTTTTAATGAAAATGTTGCTAACAGTGTTCCGAGATCTATCAATCCAAAACAACTGTATGCTCCACACATGTCCTTCTGTTGTGCACATTGAGAACCTCTACCAATGAAAAAGCTAATAAGAAACTGTGCTTTCATGTCAAGAGACTATAGCACTTGGTAATTTCTTACACCCGGGCATAAAGGTATACCAAATTGTATGCAAATCCAAACTGAAATGTGTTCGTACTGATACAACACCATTATTCATTTTTGCCCTTACTTTCTTTGTAATAGAAATATTATGAGCCTCTGCAAGCAGCCCTCGAATTAAGGATCTGAAGGGGCACAGCAACTTTTTTAGGGCAAGTTGATAATTGCCTTGGATTTTCACTGAAAATGCAAGGCAGCACAGCAGTCTGTAATATTTCAAGAGGGCATCAAGGCAACTGTTGACAATTTGAGAAGGGCACCAAGGCAATTTTTCAAAAGCGAATAGATGCATTGCTGTCAGCTGAATTTGACACCAAAGTAAAATTCGACTCTCAACTTTACACTAAAACTAACCTGATTGCTCAAAAAACCTGCTTAAATAATACAAAGCAATCAAAAATCAACAGTTTAATTTACTTAAATTTTGCAATCCCTAGTTCTGAGCTGCAAAACTGACTCGAAACAGCGATGAAACAGCTGTAACTTTGGTAATAATATTGATCAAATACGCCGGGATAAAAACTATTTCGTGCAAACATATCTAGAGATGGGCTCACATGTACAAGATAAGACGATACCTGAAGGGTATCGCCATCGGTTTGCAATGGGAAGTCAATGTTTGCTAATCGAGAGATCAATTGATTTGCCCAGCGCTCGGATTTTGTTAACGACACGAGGAAGCTTAGCTTAGTTACTAACAGCGTTTCTGATTGGTCGATAGTATGCTGAAGGTATTTCTCTGACCAATCGGAAAATGAAGTCAGATTTCTAGCAACTAGATAATGTATAAAAGCCGATGTGATTGGCTGAATATGTAAGCTTACGTAGGGGTAATGAATATTAATTCACAACAATGTGTATACTGTGAGCTACTGTGATTGATAGCTGGGTTACGATGCTCAAAATAGCGATCGTGTTCAAGATTTTCGATTTATAATTTTCCACAATTTTTCGGAGTTTTAACCAGTACTTGTTAATGATTTTATAATGAAGGGGCAGGGCTGGCCGGCTAGGGCACCCACGGCAACTTCATTAGAGGGCACGGCAAGTGACTGCCGTCTGTAAAGAACATATTTTGAGGGCATTACGGCAATGGGGGTGGGCACCCACGGCAATATGCCGTCAGTGCCGTGGGTTAATTTGAGGGCTGTCTGCGAGTCTATAACTCATCTGGTAATCTACTACAAAGGCAGCATACATGATGGTACAAAGGCGATGGGATAGCTATATCCAGGGATATAATACTTTTTTATGCATTTTTATGGTTTAAGGGTATTAGCCCCATTCATCAACCATTTTTAAGTACAACTACAGACGAGAAAGAAACAGACCGCATGCAGCCAGTCAAAGTAAAGTCTCAGCATTACCCGATAATGAGGGCTGATTGTTCCATGAAATGCGACAGGTGAGACTGCTACGCAATTACCGCGTTATTACTGGCATGATTGTTAGAACTTACATCATACAATACATGGGGACTTTGACTGGTTGCACACGGTCTGTTTCTTTCTCGTCTATGCCCACAACCTATCCAGTTAACTGCCCAATTTGAAAACCTCAACTGTTTACATCAAAATCTTAGTAAACAAAGCCACCTATTGTCAAGTTTTTATGTGTTTATGTGTATGTCCATTATATTTGATATTTTGGTTGCTGATCTTCGTTGTGTGTGGAGCACCGCATTTCCAGATGGTAGTAGTGATGTTTATCAATGAAAATTATAATTGTAACAATTACCTTCATCTTTTGGAAAATGCAGCCGAGTGATAATTAGAGAAAATTCGGTATTGGCCTTTATGATATAAGTGTAAATGGCTTCAGAATTATGGAACTTATTCAGAGCTAAAAGCTACAGGAGAGTAGACCCAGCAAACACAAAACGTTTTCGACATCATTCGCAAAAGGTTATAAAAGGTTGTCAGAAAACGTTTAAATGTCGGGTTATATAAAGGGTATATTAAGAGTATAAAACGTTTTCATAGCCTTAAAAAACATTTTTTTTTTTTTTTTTGCTCATCAAACAAAGATGTTTTACATAAAACGTTTAAATGTCGGGTTATATAAATGGTATTAAAACAATTTAATAACATTCCAAAAACATTCTTGAAAACTTGATACAAAACATTCTAAACAGAATGTTATTTTGGGGTTGAAAAATATTTTGCAAAAATGTTTGCCCAAAATATTTTCAATAACGTTTTAAAAACATTTTCATGACCTTTATATAACCCGACATTTAAATGTTATTAAAAAGTTTTGAAAAAAACATTTTAAGAACATTTCTGTGTTTGCTGGGTTCAAATATTTCAACATAATGTTATTTAAGTATTGACACAATATTTGGCAAAAATGTTAGCAAAAATAGTTTACAATAACATTTTTGAAAACATTTCAAAATATTGTTGTAGTGTGTTTTCATACAAAACGTTTTAAAACGTTATCATGACCTTTATATAACCCGACATTTTAATGTTATTAAAACGTTTTTACCTAAACCAAAAGCCAAAATATAACTTATTTTAAACGTTTTTGTGTTTGCTGGGATCTTGGATCTAACATTAATGGCTATTCACTTTGCAAAATAAAACTTTGAATAGCATGGTTTATATTTGATAGACTTCACAATATAAGGCTGGTCCTTAACCCTCTCCACGCAGGTGCCCACTGCAGATTTTTTTCAAATCAAAAATTTCAGAATTGTAAATTTTCATGACCATATTTGGAATCAGCATGAGAAATGCATTAAAATGAGTACAAACAAGCCTAGTATTGATTCAGTACTTCTTAGGATCGCTCTTGATATTTTCAGAAAATATCTCAAAACTTGGACTCTCCTATTATTGTTGAAGTACTATGGCTAGCATGCAAAGCATTAAGGGTTTATTCATAAAATGGTGGCTCTAAAAAGAGCTGTTTATTGAGTGGCTGCCACAATGCAGGTCATCCAGCAAAAATGACCTGTATGACACCAGTCAAGGTTACTGGCCCTCACAGATTGCTTTTTCCTGCCTCTCAATCTTGTGGTACGCCTATCAGGTACTCGGGTTTGGTTTGGGTTGGGACAGGAGTCACAGGACTCTGAGGATCTGCTGTAGTGGGACTCACATTTATCCAATTTTTACCTCAAATTGGGATCCATCTCAATACCCAAAGCCTGGACTTGTACGTTTTGTGATATTTTGGCTCAAGATTAAAAACATTGGGCCAATTTCCCGACAAATGTGAGAAAATTGTTAAAATATGACCCATTTAACACAAATTTAACAGTTTTAACTGTTAAATTTGTGTATTTGGACTTTTTTTTTTTCTTCCTTGAAACATAAATGGTCTTCATATATCTAAAATTCAATTGAATTTAATTATTATATTGACATCAAATCATTTTAGAGAGTCAGTTTTATAACCTTGGGAACCAAAGGAGAGAGAGAGAGAGAAAGATTTAAAAATATATTTGATATGAAATTGTAAAAATATAAACATGGACATTTGGGATACCTAATAACAGGGCTCCATGGTGGACTACTGTTGTTGTAGTAACTTCTGTTTAATTTGGTGAATAAACAAACAAACAAACAAACAAATACATACATCAAAAATAAATAAATACCAGTCAAATATTTGAAACACTTCAAAACATTTTGAATTTGTGGTCATCGTCAGAACGAACCACATTTAATGACACTTTGTACTTGACTGTTTTTCAAAGCTCAGTGGAACTCACGATAATGCATTGACCTTTGATATAGATGGGACTTCATAAAATGGTGCCCATTTATAATGCCAGTACTTATTATAATTGTTGCTATTTGCCTGTATCTTAAATTCACAGTTGCCACCTTTAACCTGGTTGATTTGGAATCAGATTGTTTGCTTCGATTAACTATATTATACAATTGTCTTTTTAATAAATTTCACTCAGGCAGATCATCTGTGCTAGACTATACTATAGTACTAATGTTACAATTTAAGACAGGCCTTAAGCAGTGGCATAGCCAGGACTTTGTCAGAGGGGGGGAGGGGGAAGAGGGGGCGAGGCAGGCGAGGCTAGGCAACTTCCAAGGAGGACAAATTTGAAATAACAGGGCAGCCAGCATTCCACAGGGGCAAGACTTCTCAGGGCACAGCTGCCGGCCACCCCTTCCTTAACCCCTGGCTATGCCACTGGTTTTAATAGTAATTTTCTTTGTATATAAAGACACTTACTTTATGCATTGTGGCAAATGTACAGAAGATCCACTCTCTTCAAGGGAGCTGTCTAACAAACCATTGTAATGCAGATTGTCTATACACTGAGCAGATAAAAACAAACAAAACAATAGAAATAATAAATTCAATCATGATCTCCAGGATGAACAGCCAACACTCTTAGAAAAAAAGGTTCTTCACGGGTTCTTTAAAATGATATAGGGTTCCAAGATGGGCTCTAGTGTTGGAGACCTAAAAGAAGAAAAGCACTAGCCTGGGCAGCTTTCTGGAAACTGGAACGCCTGTGGAGAAGCCCGTCCCTGCCAATCGAAACAAAAATCAAGCTGTTTCAGACAATGTGTGTTACTGTCTTTCTGTACGGGTGCGAGTCATGGGTAATTACAAGGACATGGAAAACAAGATCAATGCATTTGCAACATCTTGCTACAGAGTCATGTTAAACATCAAACGTGTGGATCGGATTCCAAATGAAACCATCTACAACCTGACCAACACCACTCCACTGGTTGCCAGAGTAAAGATTCATCAACTCAAATTTCTCGGCCATATACTGCGTCTTGAAGATGGCGAGCCTGTGAAAGAATATGCGCTTTATATTCCACCACATGGGAAGAGGAAACCGGGACGGCCGCACACACTGTACTTACAGTATGTCCAGCACCTCCTGGGAGATACTGAAGGAATGCTGCAGCCAAACAAAATTGTTTCGCTTGCCCAAGATCGCATTAGTTGGAGAAAGCTTGTAGTCGCCTGCTCTGCAGCTGACTGATGATGATGATGATGATGATAGGGTTCATTCACGAACCATGTGTGCTTGAAGAACCCTCAAAGGTTTGCTAGAAGTCTAAATGGGGTTCTTGCAGTGAAAATAAGGTTCTTCACAGCTTTAGGGTTCCAAAAGGAACCCCTATTTTACTTGAAAAAGGTTCCCAGGGCAAACGCTATTTATATGTTACATCTTTTCATGCAACACTTGTGGTGTGCATCCACTGTATGTTACACTGGTTATGGCACTGCCCATGGTCATTAGACGAATTAATCAATTGGTATTGATAAATTCCATGTGATTTAATGTTAGAAGTACTACAATGATGAAATGTCTCCTCACTAGGATCCACAACATGCTCATAAATCAGGGCACTCTGTTCTTTAACCCCAATACAGTTGCACATTCATTGAATGACCTTTGAAAATTTGGGTACACACACTCATACTCCGCAACTTCAGGTCAAATTTTCCTCTCTGATTGTTTAATTGAGGTTATTGAACTATGGCATTGGGACGAGGCCTTTGTGCCTGTCTGACTCACCTGACTGATATCACTAGTCCACACAGCCTTGTCTTGATGTGTTGGTGCTACTAATGTAATCACCAATGGTGGACCACTCTTGGAGTCAACTATCAGCTTGAAGTCTAGATTGTCATATTCTGATGGTCCAGGATCTTTGCTTAGACCTGAATGTATGGACAGTGAAATAAAATGATATCAATAAGCGGTAATAACCAGTGACGGTCATATGTATAAAAAATCAGGGGTGGGTTTGGAAAGATTGATTTTGTCACCAAATTGGAGGCAACTGTATGTTAAATACCACTGATTATCTATTACAATGTTTTCAATGGGAAGATGGCTAATTTTAGGCAGAATTTTCTCATATTCAGAACTCTTGCAGTTAAACGGCACCAATATCACGTAAAAATAGATGATTTAGATGCCAAATAATCAAAAACACAACATAGGTTGACCTGAGACTTTTCTTGTTTTAACATACTGAACCATAAACACCTTAAAATGGCAGTGCACCCTCAAAGCTAGCTGAACGTTACAATTAGGTAGGGCGAATATTTACTAAAAACTGAAGCCATGCGTATGAATTTTGTTAATATCACAACAAAAATGTCATATAATGAGAGAAAATATACCATTTGAAGCATCAAAACCCAAAATGTACTTTATTGGCTATATAACTTGGTCAATTTCAGTGATTTTTAAGCAGTCTTTTGAGATGCCACAATTTAAACAAATAGTTCATCATCGTATTTCCATGTATCGCCCAGGAGGTATTTAACCCCCTGAGCACTACCTGCCGATCTAACATTGCCTCTGATTGGTCAATTACATGGTATCTTCACTTTAATCACCAATCATCAGAATGGAGCTCTGCAAATAATTCACCCCAATATTTTTGCATGGTGAAATTATATTCTAACAATGTTGCTGATTGGGCCAATTGATAATGAAAACTTCTTTTTGGCCAATCGGCAGGTAGTTCTCATGGGGTTAACCTGTAGCAACAATAAAAATCAGATGTACTGATACTTGTTTCAACTCACCATCCTCTTCAAATGGGTCGTAATCTTCTACTAGTGCTGTATCTAATAACGGGATCTTGCCACCTTGCTGCAACATAAATAAATCAAACATATCCAATCAAAAACAACAAGTTTCAGTTAAAAAGTGTGTGTTTTCTTTTGTTGAACATAGACATACCAACATAGGCATACCAAGTTCCAAGATGTTGTAATTTCTACTGCTTTGTATATTCACACCAAAAACCTGCATGTTGAAACATCATTTTACAGAGTGTACAGGGTGTGCCATAAAAAGCAGGTTACAATGCATATTGTGATATTTTATTTTTTATTTTGGTCAAAATGCAGAATATTTGTAACAAATGGAATTAAGGATCATATATAGGAAACTGTTTGAGAATTTCAAAAAGGACATTCAAATTTTTATAGGTCTATTAGCTGTTGTTGGTCAAATCTAGAGAATTTATGATTTTTGACATTCTCCGCTATAACTCAAGAACCGAATTGTTAACATCATTTTTAAAGCCTCAGCAAATTTCCTTTAAGATACATTTCAGATTTAATACATTTTTAATTGACTCTCCATTGGAGATATTTTTAGATGCATGGGTGCTATCACATATTGCTATCTTCAGTAGATGGCACCCTTTATATACCTCACTCTTAGATATTTGTCTTCTGTTTTACATAAAACTATATCCCATGCCCACTGGGGTCAACTTAAAGTGTGGGTGTAACCAAGCAAGGGCGGATGACAAGAGGCTCAAAATGTGTAAGAAGCCCCCCTTTACAATGCTACTGGGTATGCACTTTGGTAAGTAAATACTATCCTTTTAGTCAAGGTAAATACTAGTCTCTAGGACCTGGCCTGAGCAGATAAGCTTTAACAGAAATGAAAAATATATATTTTTAACACATCAGAAGATAAAATCTATATGTGAGGTATATAAACAAAATCAACTGATCTAATATCTGGTGGAATGTATCACTCCCCAGTGTATTTGCCCTCCCTCGGCCATACTTTATGTTGCATACATATACTGTCATCTTCATGACTAGTCAACATTTGTAACATCCAAACTATACTTGGCCATTCATTATCAACTATAGATCACTTGACATGTGACGTCATTGCCCAGCAGTATGCGCTCGAATTGTGGCAATTTCCATTGTTCTTTGCCCTGCAGTGTGTGTAGTTTGCTCCGGGCATGTGCATTTTAAATCGCCCACCACATTTCATATAGTACAAGAAAGCCATTGAACAGTGCAACGGTTCATTCAAGCATATCGATAGACCAGTCCCTCGCCTTTGTTGATAAACAATGATGTCAAGTGGTCTATATTTGGCCATTCATTATCAGCTATAGAGTCTCCTAGTCAATAGCCTGTCTCGTCTCAAGTTGAGAGTAATGCCATATTGGATTTTGCAGTGGTAGACTCAAATCAGTGCATTTACACGGTTTTGTCACCAGTGTATGAACAAATCACACGCGTGTGTATATATGCCCCACGGCATTAGGTTAGCACACACAATTCAAATCTGCCCTGCAAATCCAACATGGCATTATTCTCAACTTGAGAGGAGACAGACTACAACCTTACTGGTTTTATCTCACCTTTGCAAGATGTAGCTTTCCTCCTGATGTCCTTGATGTTAACAGCAGATGTTTTGTGAATAGAAACACTTGTCTGATACCCTCATACTTTCTCTCTCCTTTTTGTCCCAGAGATCCAAGTCTGTGCCTGGCACTTGTTTTGGTCCTATCGTGTGTTACTTGAATCAATGTACCTGTTGTAAAGAATATGACAATCAATTTCAGGAATTCATCAACTTATTCTCTTTATAATGATGTGGCTTGTGTTACTATTCTGGTAAAAGTAGCAAGAATGTAAGTAGGCCTGAATAGACAGAGTACGATCTGAGGTTACTGTTCCGAACGCAGGCTATTTTTTGTACATTACAAGGTACATGGCCTGTAGTATAGCCCTCTTTAACAATATGTGTACTGTGCAGAGTAAACGTAGCATCAACATGTCCGTCAGCAGCCTCAGATTGAGCATGTTATGAGCCTGAAAAAAAATCAGGAAAAAGCACATAATATTTGGGCTAAAAGCCCTAAAACGGCTGAAATAAATAAACATGCAGACGAAAAAAATCTGGAATTCCAGGTTAATCTGTCACCTTTGTATCGATTGTATAGCCATGTAGAACTGGGTCCAAGAGGTCTCTGATATAATGAAGGGTTTTACTGGAATTTATTACATCAATTCCGAGAGAGAACTAATCATGCATATTTACAAAGTTACCCTTCGCACAAAATTTGTGGAAGATCAGTTATCTTTTTAATTTTTTTTTATGTCCAGCATATCAAGGTATAAACAGCTGAAATCTAGAAGAAAATGCTGATGAAACTTCAGGCCAGGCACAAGTGACTTGGGAGGGTTGCTGTAGATAGCTGGTTGGGGTATTTTTACAGGACATGTGTAGCCATCAATAGGGCATATTACCCTGATTGGAACCAACTGTAATGAGGTCTTTTATCATGGATTTTCCAGATGAGCCATAGGGAGAGCAGATTTTTTTACTTGTGGAGATTTTAACCAGTGACCTCTCGCACCAAAGGCAACCACCTTAACCAGTCTGCCACACAGCTCCCTTTTGCAAGTAGGGATTTTATGTGTAAGTGGTTCCGTATTATTTTGATTCATGTATAGTTGCATCGTGCACATATGATGATGGAGAGATGGCGGATCATGTGAAGTAAAATCGCTGAGTGGGTGATTATTGTGGAATGGGAGGTTAATGAAATGAATAGGGTACATGTTTAAGATGGTACTACATCCCTTGATAAATTTGTGACTATTTTTGCATTTTTCTCAAAAAAATAATAACACACTGGTAACAAACAAAAGTTATGTATATTATAGGGGCAAGGAATCCAGTTATTACACTGGAATTTCAGTGACTCAAGACAAGTGGTACGTTATTTATGATAAGAAAATAGGTACCGCTAGATATGTACCTCATTTCTTAACATATATAATGAACCGCTTATCTTGAATCGCTGAAATTTTTGTGAATTGGATTCCTTGCCCCTATAATATACATAACTTTTGTTACCAGTGTATAGTTATTTTTTGAGAAAAATGCAAAATTAGTCACAAAATTTATCAGGGGGTGTAGTACCACCTTAGCAGTTTGAAGATTTGAATGTTACATTGGTCCACTTTTTGTGACACTTTGTGGACCTTTTTCCAAAATAAATTTGCTTATGTTAAAAGTAGACCTTAATTAATACCCTCTTAAAATGGATTTTCAGGCTAATTTGAATGGTTTAACATGAAAAAAATGCCCCTTGTTAATTTTTTCTTTATAATTTGGATCTTATTGGGTACATTTCCCCCTTTTTGTCATTTTTTTTTTTATTATGGGGGTGCCCCCTGGCAATGGGTCTGGCCAACATTGCTCTTACAGGCTTTTGTCATACCTTTCCAACACTGCATACTGTGGTCAGTATGCATTACTGGCTTTACTGCCCATAGTATGCAGTGTTAGAAATGTATACTCTGGGCAGAATGTAACAGATGCCTTAAGTAAAACACCTATTGTCTGCAGCTCATGTCCTCTCTGTAAATTTTTGATGATTTGTACTAATTAAGCTAACCCAAGATATCACCTTTACATGTAATTGGGGTTCTTCAAAGCTATTGATCAAAAGTAATTACATTTATTGATATTTATTGATAATAATATACATATATATTTTGCAGCTATTTTTAAAGTAGATTTTCCTTTCTTTATCAAATTTTTCATCTTTTTCTGCCTATTTGTGATATTTCTTATTCTATAAATTGTATATTTGTATGCAAATTGAGGGTGCTATTTATATATATATATATATTTTAAGTGTAATTTAGTTCACTAATATGAGTCATTCCTTTCATTTCATGATAATTTTTTAAAGAAAATTTCCTTGCTATTTGTTACTAAGAGCTGGTCTCCACTATATTGAGAGCAGGTCTCTTATTTTATCCCTTGAGAAGTTTTGTCTTTTCGAAACATCAGGTTTTTAAGTTTGTTTATATGTCTTGTGTTATTCCCCCATTGGATGTTGTGTCATATTTTCCCTGTTTTTAATAATATTTGTTACCCATTTTTCTGATGTTTTAATGTAAAGATGCAAACAAGATTTGAGATAAATAGCGCCATCAGTGTTCAACTTTGCTTAAAAATGAATACAGTTCTACATGCCATCAATATACATACCTTGTCTGACAAACATTTGTTGCACATCTAGTAAGATGTCACAGCCTTCAACTATCATCCTCTCTATGGATAGATTCTTCCTGATGCTCTCTGTCTCCGATACTTCATCATGCATTACCTGGAAAAGTTTCATAAGCTTTCATAGTTCACAAGAGATTATTGACATTAAAATGTACATTTTTGTTTCCAGGACTTTCGAGGCCTTGAAAAGGTGTTTTCAAATTCAAGGATTTTCAAGGACTTTCAAGGACCGTGAAAGGACCCTGTATCTAAGCATACATACACCTAAAACTTACCCCTGATGACCAAATCTATATAGAACCTATATATATCCCATGCAGTCAACCAATACATTAGACATTGGCCACATGGCCCTGGGATCAAAAAAGTTGGCCAATCCTAATATAAACCAATCGAGAGAACAGCATTAGCATTGCACATGATGTAAATTTGAGTGCTCTTTGACTTCCATTATTTAGGGCCTCATTCACAATGACTAAATGCTTGATTTTGCTTGAGATCGCTTCCACGTTCATACGTGCCTGCATTACCCGGTGTCCTGGGGATTCGTCAACAAAATTTGTATGGGGATGTGCCACACAGACTTTTGGATGCTGACTTTCTCTATACCTACTTTTTGCTGTTTTTCTGACCCATCAGTGTACCAACTTTTCACAAAAAGCACCCAAATCTGCCCTAATTGGACACTATTAAGGGCACTTTTACACAAATGCATTGGTCTCCACTGAAAACCTACCCATTGATATACAAAAATCGCTGAAAAGCTACCCCAAAATGGTGGCACATCTCTGTATACCTTCAACCAGGAAGACCCCCAGGTGCATTACATGCTGTGACACTTGTTTGATCAAAAGAAAAAGCATGCATTAAAAGTAAAACTTTTCTCAACGCATCAAATTGTCACGGGCTGGGTATTATTACTGTTTAGGATAGGCTTTCATCCACTCACAATCCTCATTATATTTGGCATTGTCTTCATTTGTATTGTTTTAATAATCATCACTGTTGTCCATATCACCATCACCTCCTCTTCCTACACCACACTGTCATCATCTCAATCATCATGATCTCCACAATTATACATCCACATTATATTGTAAGCTTTTAATAAGCATAATCTTCACCATTTCTCTTTTGATAGTTTGTTATTGCAAAACATCAGTCAAGTTTTTTGTTAAAAGCAAGCAAAGCACCCTCACACAGGAAGTTCATATATTACACATAAGCTGTTCCTAAGTATGCACTTAGCATAAAAAGATACCATGACTTTTGCATTAAGATTGAGATGACGCCCCAGTAATAGTTGATAATCTTGACTGCCATGGTAATCCTGTTGCCATGGTAACCTACCCTGGATAGATCTTCTAGCTTGTTCTTGGCGTATTCTAGACTCTTCCTCTCTACGTGATCATGTGGTGTATGGGCGAGTAGCTCGTGTAAAGTGATTATATACCTGGGAACCTGATTTGACAAAACAAAATGAATAATACAAGTATAATTTCAATAGTTTTAGTTATTAACTCTCTCCCTTGGTGTCGACTGCAGGCGACAAATTAAAAAAAAAAAATTTAAAAAAATCAAAATTTCAAAAATTTCAGAATTGTAATTTTTCATTACCATATTTGGAATAAGCATGAAAAATGCACTAAAATGAGTACAAACAAGCCTAGTATTGGTTCAGTGGTTCTCTAGATAGCTCTTGATATTTTGAGAAAAAATCTCAAAACTTGGATTTATGTTGAAGCCTGTGGCTAGCACGCAGAGCATTAAAGTCTCTGGATTCATAGAAAAATGCTATCAATATCTTATCGAACATATCAAGGTCTTGTATGATGTAAAGCTTTTTCTACTTTATTTATTTATTATATCAGCTGAAATGAGAGTCCTTATTCATTTGAAATCTAACATATGAGATGAAACTTGGAGGGATTATGTTGTTAAATCCACACGAGAAAGGTTTGGGGCTTTTTGTTCCAGAGCTCATCCAACTGTACCACATGTGACTCGGGCTGTAATGACAGCAGATTGCTGCTAAATCTTTACCAACCATCATCCTACCATTCACTCTACATTTATTCTGGAAGAGGTTCATTTGTTTGTTTGTTTGTTTACCCAGGTTGGTCCGTGAGGGACACATGCTAATCCATGGGAAATCCATGGACCGTTCCAAGCTCATACTATAAAACAGCACAAGGCTTTTGGATAGTTCATTGATCAATTTGTAGCTAAGTTCTATCAAATATATCCATGTACAAAGTATACTCACATTTTATGGAGACTTGACATTTCGAAACCTACTTAACTGGTTTCCTAATCATGAGTGATGACTTGATCCAGCAACACTGGTGGTATTTCTAGAAGATGTAGTGTTTCTAGAACAACCAAGGGGGCGCAGCATTCCTCAGTCACATTTATGACCATCTGATCCAGAACATTTTAGAAACACTACATGTTCTAGAAACACCACCAGTGTTGCTGGATCAAGTCATCACTCATGACTAGGAAACCAGACAAGTAGGTTTAGAAACATTGAGGGGTCTCGGGTTCGAATCTGGGCCATATGGAAGAACAGGGGAATACTTAAATTTTCCCCTGAATATGGACCCAGTATAAAGAAGAAATAAACAAACAAACAAACCCAGAGCAAACAACTTCTTTCCCTTCCAGTCACCAAAAAGCCCTTGGGGCGTTAGGGTCCCGGATTATGTCTTCCATAGGGGGTGTATCGGGGGGGTGTATGGATATCAACCGGAATGAGCCCATTGTTTGCTTACCTGATGCATTGGGTATGTGAGGAATGTTTCCATGGATCTTCCTTCACACACTGGTTTAGCCTCGTACTGCTTCAGCAATTGATTGAGGGTCGGATTCTGCTTACACTCGGCTAGTACCTGAAGGCTATAGTGGTGATTACGTACATACTCATTATATATGCTAAGCATTGGTAACAGCATGTCAAATAGGTCACCTATAAGAGGGAGCAAAGAAAATGATGCTTGGTTCAAGGCCTTTGACCCGATCAACCGCATCATCACCCCAATTTACCTCACTGTTGATGAGATGTTGGTATCTTCCATAACTTCCTATTAAAACTGCCTTTCCAGACCACCCCTTCATTAGCAGAACACACCCCAACATTCCTTGATAAATGTGTTTTTACATCACAGAGCAAAATTCTAGGATGACAATTTCATCCCTTGGTGCATTATCAGAAAGTTCTCTCCAATAAAAGACAACTTCTAGCTCCGATGCATTGCAAATGTTACAAGAGTGTTGCTATAGATGATGCTACAGCAAAATTGCAGCTCAAGTGCAACCAGTGAGGTCTGGTTTTAGCATAATGGTCTCCTATTCCCTACCTTTACCTTATTCACAATTTTTAAGAAATTTTGTTCCAACAAAGACAGTTCAAACAACCCATCTATATGAAGATATATAAGTACAGGATTTCCTGTGTTTGTTCGTTTTTGATGAAAGAGACTAAAGGTAGACACCTTCCACAAAAAATATTATAATAGATTGGTCTTACAATAATACATGTTTGTACAGCCACCAGTATCAGTAATATAGTTGCTTTAACTCCAAATAATGTTTTTGTACTGTGGAGGGTGTCTGCTTTCCGTCTCTCGTCAAGAAAACCCTTTAGAGTCATATGCTTGTCGATAGAATTCTTATGGTATAGTAGAGGCAATAGGAAGTTTTGGAGCGATTATCAAATAGGGTGCAACTCTACTAGTCTTATTACAAGACTGCACTACCCCAACCCTAACCCTAACCCTAAAGTCTAGCAAGTTGCACCCTATTCGGTAAGTTTCTTACATAACCATTTCTTACCTAATACTAATTTTGGCCAGTGTTCCATCCTCGCACTCAATCCCTTGTAGAAAATTTGGTGAAGGAAAAATACTGTTTCACTGAAATGAAAGAAAAATATATAAATAACATAATGAGAAGTAGAATATACACCTTGAGGCAAAGAAATAACTACAAGTTTAATTGTAGTCGACCTACCAAACCTTATTTTGGAAATCAGGGGAAAGGTTTTTACTGTACAAAAATGACAAAAGAATATAACAGAAGAAACAAAATCAATATTTTGACATCCTAAAATTTAACACATTAAGTTTTTAAACAGTTTCCTCACATGTCTTAACTGTTTAAAAATATGGATGACGTGGAACACAAGTAAAATATCTGAATTCACACTATTTAAAGGTTCATTTCATAATTTGCTCAATCAGAAAATCATCCAAATTCAGTTTTTTTGCACCTTTGTTAGTAGCATAGATGTACTAACATCAGTCCGGTCCGACTGCCTGATCAGGAAGTACTGCTGAATCAGGCAGTATGTTGCCGAGTTAGGCAACACAGGCTTTGGTAACCCTTCCGAATTTGACAGACTAAGGACTAAATTGTTCATAATGATTTTATAAAAGATCGGGGGAAATTTTACTTTGACACACATGAGCTACATGTAAGTTGACAATTTTTCACCGAAAAAAAAAAATTCCACCGGGAGAAAAATAATTTAAATAACAAAACAATTTCTAACGGTTTTAAAAAAATTTGATTTAAATATGCAAATTAACTTTATTTTAACTAAAATTGATGAAAAATTACTACTAATTGTACATTCATTGATAATTTTATATATTTTACCTACTTCTTTACTCTAAACCAAGAAATAACGGAATATTAAAAGATGCTCTATTTGAAATAGAGCATTGCATTGTGGGATACCATACTGCCTGACTCGGCAACATACTGCCTGATTCGGCAGTACTTCCTGATCAGGCAGTCGGACCGGACTGAACATAGCTTGCTAATGGGTAAACCAAAAGTTGTGTTTTTGGGTGATTTATTCATACACTGGTGACACAACCCCGTAAATGCACTGATTCCAGTCTACCACTGCAAAATCCAATATGGCATTTCTCTCAACTTGAGACCAGAATGCATAATCGTTCCAAAGTAAATATAAACCTCCGTGTGCGCCGTAGTGTGTGTCGAACAAACTGCGCGTGCTAGCTGCAGTATTTGGATTGCGCGCTACCATATTTGCACAGATTGTGATACCCACTGTTGCTATTGGTTGTCCTGTTTTAGCCTGATCGACTATAGGAAAGGAACAATGTAAAAATTGTTTCTTTTTACAAACTTTTGAGGAAAATTTTGTGTAATTTTGTAAATCGAAGAGATCAAAAGTGACGGATATGCATGTGGTTAATAACTTTGCATCTGTAATATGTCGGGCATTGTAAAAAGCTAAACATTTTGCTTTGGACCTTGGAATATCCCTCGCTTCCAAAGGCAAAATGTTCAGATTTTTCACAATGGCCTCCAAATAATGCGCAGTTATTAACCTCTAATTAAATAATAAGCATTAGAATGACTTACAGGGTATTTACCCATCGAATATGAAAGGTGAATGCCCGCCCGGCCCAAATGCCCGCTATAACTTGAGTCCAAAAGAGGTTTTATCCCAATCGACAGCAATCGTATCACTATGCACACATACATACACATAGTGTGTACTGTTCGCTCAATTTCTTGGATGTATTATGATTGTCAGTGGTGGATTTAGAGGGGGGCGCACCCGGCGCGCGCCCCCTCTATTTTTTGCAGATCGGCGCCTGACTCTGTGTATTTTTGTAGAGCGGCGCCTGACTTTGTGTGGGCGCCAAGCCGCAGCAGCGGCGGTGGTGGCTCGGCGCCCCCTCTATTGAAAATTCCTGGATCCGCCCCTGATTGTGTCATTTTCGGTCAGTTATTTGTAATATAATCGTTTTGAAATAATTATTATGTACATAACATTCCCGAGTGTCTGTATTTTGTTGTTATAATATATTTCCTCAATGACCCATGATGTTGAACTTTTCCTATAGTCCACCTGGCATGCAGAAATTACCATTTACTGACATTTACCATTACCATTTACAGGATGGTCTGACTGACAGCCTTATCCCTCTTCCTGAGTCCATCAAAATGGAGATTTTAGTATCAGTATAGAAAGCCCACGTTTTGCTCATTACCCCAGTGAACCGTTTACTTGTGTTTCGCAATCCAAAATTGTGTCTAGTTGATCAAAGACATAGCCAGGGGCATAAGCGCCAATCCGGCTTGAAATGTGGGGAGGGGGACAACAGGCCAAAATTGTTTAAAAAATGCTAAAAAGAACAAAAAATGGGTCATTTTGCCAAAAGGTGGGGGCACAGGCCCCCCTGCCCCCTCCCCCCTGGATTGATGCCATGGCCAGGGGGAAGTTGCCTCCTGTGAGAAGTTTTGCTCCCCCAGTTGGATGCTATCTGCCTGATATTATCCGACCAATTTCATCAAATCCCCCCTTGAAAGTTGGCTTGCCTCACTTGCCCCCACAAAAGGTCCTGGCTACGCTACTGAACTTGATCCATGTTATTTCTTCTCAGTTTGAAGATTGCTTAATAATGCATGTTTATAGTAGCTTTTATAGTATATAGATGTGATTAATGGTGAACCACTCCAATGCGTACATGGTACGAGATCAAAGCTATAAATATGACAAATTTCAATATATTTTTTAAATATGCATGAATTTAAGTGTTCGTTTCTAGCGAACAATTTGTACTGTATATGCATGAGCAGCCCCATTTCCTCTTTATGCAGATTCTCAACAAAACAGGAAACAATTTTGCATGCAATGGTGTTATGGAAATAGGACTTTCTAAATTTAAAAGAACTAAGTGTAAAAAAGACACTATTTGTGGTAATTTAGGGAAATACATTATATTAAGGGATGGGGTATGAACGTTGGGACAGTATTTATTGGGGGACATTAGAGCACATCAGACATATCGAATTGCATTCTGAATACGAAGAATGTCATTCTGATATCAAATAATTTTGCATAAATTCGCAATGTAATACACTTTTATGGCAAATGATTAAAATTGATATTTTTGATATTTAACAGTACTGAAGTAAACTTTATAAATCTAATGATTTATACTTAAAGTGTATGTAGGTGGGATGAAAAGCCAATGATCAATTGAAAATTTGGACCTTTTGTATTGAAGATATGGATTTTTTCCCAAAACACCAAAAAACAATTATGTCTTTTTGGGAAAAAATCCATATCTTCAATATGAAAGGTCAAAATTTTCAATTGATCGTCGGCTTTTCCTCCCATCTACATACACTTTAAGAATATATCATTAGATTTATAAAATTTACTTCGAGGACTGTTGTATATCAAAAATGTGAAAAATATCAAATTTTAATAATTTGTCATAAAATTTGTATTATATCGTGAATTTCAAAAAATGAAAATTATTTGATATTAGAAAGACATTCTTCGTATTCAGAATGCAATTCGATATGTCTGATGTGCTCTCATATCCCACAAAAAATACTGACAAAACGCATAAAACGCTCATTCCAGATCCCTAAAGCCACACTTAGCAATGAATTTTAACATCTTTCAACTATTTCACTCTAATACCATGTGATGTTGTCAGCTACCGGAAATAAGGGTCTATTCCAGTTGAAATCCATACACCCTGTGTTGGCGGAAGCAATAAAATTTCCATCCATATACCAACATTGGCTCAGGAAAGGCGGTCATCATTGATATACCAAATGGGCGAAAATGAGACACATGTTTGCAGCACATGTGGCTTTTTTATAGCACATCCCTGTATGGTCATTTGTACTGAGTACCCCCCGAAGAACAAATTTTGACATCAAAAAATTTGGATTTCTAAACAATAGTAATATACTTCAGTAAAAAATATACCCTGTAAAAATCAAGGCTAAGGTGCTGTAGTTGTGACAAAATGCAAGATTTTGAATAAAACAATAATTATTATGATTGAAATATTAGCCAAACATGTGTTGATGTTCATAACACTGTACATACATAGCAAGCGGGTAGGTCATGACACATCAAAAGAGCCAACTTCAGTCACATTCAACAGTGACACACATTACCACAGATGCACTGGTATTGGTGATTTTCTTTGTTTTGCCTCAAAATTAATAGGGGGCATATTTGACAGTGAAAACTTAAAGATGTTTTGGTGAAGAAATACAATTTTATTTCTTGTGGAAATGTTGCTATGTGGATTAAAGAGGAAAATATTGTCAATCAGGGTTTATTTTTCCACTCCAATAAGGGACATTGTCCTATTGTGACTAAACCCAAATAATACCAATTAAATGCAATTATTGCAGTCAAGTTGGCTCAATCGATAAGGCGTTTGACTATGGTGTGAGAGGTTGCTGGTTCGAACCCGTGGAAAAATTGACTTCGCTTGAAATTCCCCTGGACAAGGAACTTACTGCTAATTGTCTCGTTGTAACCCGTACGAAACTCGGGGAGCTTATTCTGGTTGTGATTTTTATTTGTGGAATAGGGTGTGTGCTCTTGAAGCAGCAAAGTCCCTGTGTTGTTGTTAAATGGTTTATGGAATGATGTGGGCCGCAGTGGTCAGCGACAACCTGCAAAGTGTGCTGAGGCTTGTGGATCAATGTCTAGACATTGTGCCTGTGCGTAGGCTAGTGCACTATAAATCACTGCACTTTTTTTTAAATACATGTGCAAGTTTTCTGCTTACCTATTGAGGAATATAGAGTTGACATCTTCATGTGATATCAAAGGCTTCTTGGAGCTTGCAGCCATCTTGAGAGGTCTAAGAAAACATGACACTAAGGTAGATAGTTGCTCCACGTATTCTCGCTCACACTCCACCATACCAAACACAATACTGTTACGTTTCCTCATGCTTTCAGCGTGAGGTGATCGGATGTAGTCTTGCACTATGGCTTTCCATCTTCTCCTGCACAGCCAACCTCGGATGAAGCTTTGCACCTGTAAGATAAACGCACAATTTATTTCATGAGTTGTTTTCATGTTTTCATTTTTTGTACATCCATATCAAAATGTTGCGCTTGTCGGCTACTACATGTGTCTCTTTTCACATAAAAACTAGGAATAAATACCAAGCTCATCTCAAGTGGAGGTCACTTCAAATCATTACCAAGTCACATGGTTTATGAATGTTCTCTGTATTCCTAATCCATGTGATTTGGGAATGATTTGAAGTGACCTCTATGAGATGAGTCTGGTATTTATTAAAATAGACACATGTAGGAGCCGACAAGCACATCACTTTGATATGGATGTACACATTTTGCAATGCAGATTGCCAATTTGAGCTTCCTTGTCTTATTGGGCTATTCCAGTTGAAATCCATCCACACCTATGGAATGCATGACCTTAATCTCCCATACAGGGATTGTGGATATCAAATAGAGCTACCCATTCAGGTATAACCCAATAGACCGTGTCGAATAAACTCAAGCAGAGCGGTATAACAATTGAAATGGCAGCCACATTGGTTCTAAGTTTTAAGTGACAGAGGGACAGGTGTCTTGTTCGATTCCAAAACCATTCATACCTATCACATGTTTTATTGTATTAACGTGCATGAATTGCCCTGTTGTACCTTATGGTGGACAGAATTTTATTTAAATAAAGACGAGGGACGTAGTATTCGATATGGTCTATTTGAAATTCACACTTGTGTTTGTAAGATTAAGGTCATGATGTCTTCCATAGGCTATAGGGGATGCATGGATTTCAACTGGAATATAGGCCAATTACAGATGGTTCCAAATGGCCCTAACAACAGCAGAGAGGCTGAACTAAAAGAATAAAGTTGTAAGTTGTGATCATGTAATTTTGGTATATTAAATCTTTATCTCATTTTAGCTATTGCCTGTAAAGAAATTGAAGCAAGTTATTACATCACACATGATCGATAACACAAACATTGACAGAATTGTAAGAGCAAATTATTTTCTATGATTATTAACTGAACTGAACTAACACAAACACCCAAGGAAATTATAATTATAGAAAATAGTTTCTTCTTACAATTCCGTCAATCAAACTCAAGCACAGCCCATGATAGGTTAGCATCGTGTAACTAGGGTGGCTCTAGGTCTTCCCTATAGTTTCAGGATATTGCGGGGAGTTTGATTGACAGAATCAGATGTGACGGTGTTGAATAATTTCAGTTTAATGGACTATATTTATTGTGATAATTTTATAATAAATTGTGCCAACCATTGTGTTTTTTTGCTGTTTGAGCCTAACATAGGTAAAGCTCATTCTATCAAACATGACCGATACACTTGTTTCTGACATTACCAAGAGGCTTGATCGACACCGACAATAAAAATAGGCTGACTCGTTTGTCAAAACAACTTACCACCCCAAAAATATTCAAGGAATTGAAAGACCAAATAACCAAGTCTGTTCTCATGTCATCCTACTCCGGGGCACTCAACTGAAATTTTGGTAGGGGTGTGCGAACTTTGGGAACTAAGAACTGATTTTGGGAAAAGGGGCTTGATGAACTGAAATTTCAACATTTTTGGTCGGTCTTGTGAACTAAAATTGGGCTAAATTATAGGCTTTGCAGCTAAAAAAATTCCAAAATTTTCCAAATTTTGGCAAAAGAGCTACAATGATCCAAATGTGGGTCTTAAGGAACTGCCGGGGAGCCTGAAAAAGGGACCCTTGGCCGCCGCACATGCCCATACCCCATTTACATGTGAGTACCCCTCCAGGATCCTACTCAGTCTTTAATTCTCAGAGCTCAGTTCACTTATAACTTATCATGCTCTATTGCATAGGCCCTGCATACTTCCTTACTCCAGGTGGACATTTATGCATCAATTCATCTCAGAGCTCAGTTCACCTATTAATCCTCACTATGGCCAAGAAAAAAAATTGTTTGCTTGCCCTCAAATTAATTTTAACAATTGGGTCGGTCGGTTGGTCGGGATTTCATTTTGTTTTTTAATTACTAACAAACTCTTCTACTGTTTGTATTAATTAAGGCTCAAAATATGAAAAATCAGATAATTTTGGTGTCAAAATGAATCAACTAACATTACAAAACAACTAAAATGTTGAACACAAGCTCTAAAATACATTTTTTTTACATCTTCAGAATGCAAAAATGTGAAAAGAAAAACAAATTTCAGGAATTTCCAAAATTAGGGTCGGTCGGTTGAGGGCAAGTAAACATCTTCTTTTTTTTTTTGGCCTAAATTAAAAGTTTGTCTCAAAAGCTCCTGTGCAGTAGAAATTTTTTGCATGTTAGTCATGCCTGAATTGTCAAAAAACAATTTTCATTTTCCTTTTTAATTTTTCCACTGATATGAAAACATGAATTAAGGCAGTGATTTGAAGTTGACAGCTAAAAACTTCCAAAATTTCATCGCTGTGTTTTTTAATAGCAAAAGTATAAAATAAAGAACATAAGACTCAAATCACAAGATTCAAATCATGTTTTGTATTTGTGATTTGTTTTGTGTAGAATATGTGCAATGTTACACACAAAAACAAGTTTCTATGAGTCGTAAATCAATATATGTAAACAACAACAACAACAACAACAACAAAACAATGCATTCCACATTAAGATTTTGAGCATCAGAGGAGCTTTGAGATAAACTTTCAAATTAAAGGTAGACTATGTATTGTTGGTCGAAGCAGCCAAAAAAATTCTATTTTTATTATCTAAATCAATATATTATTAAAAAATAGCATTTTAATGTTTTGCTAAAGTTAATTCTACAAATCATATACTTTGAAAACTTGTTTGATTTATTGTTGTTAATGAGTTATGTACGTTTTACAAAAGGGTTGTTGTTTCAGCTCTCTTACCAACATAACTCAAGAACCACAGGACCTATAAAGTATATCTGTGATATTTGAATTCTTCTACACACTTGCTATGAAATGATTAATGCAATTTTGCCAAAGCTCATTACCATTCGCAAGATGCCATGAACTACCAAATCGCAACATGTTAAAATAGTTGCTAACCTTAATGGGGCCTAAGTACAAGGCCCACACTCAATCTATCTTTAAGCTTCAAGGATTGGTTCTCATATTATTAACTTGATAATTGCATAGGGATACTAATGACATTGTCAAGGACTATGAACAAGTTGCTAATTATCATGGATCATTTGAACACCAGATGAGATCAAGTCAGTAAATCCCTTTGAGACCATTAATCCATACCTAATTACATGGTTACATGTAATATTCAAGAGCTTAGGATAGATGCAAGTACACTGCAGACAGGTGCAATTGGCTGCCCTGAAAAAATTTATGGTACGCTGTAGTACTTCAAATGCTCCGATTTTGATCAAAGCGGTCTCAAATTGTTCTGCTTGGAACAACATTTTAAAACAAAGAATAGTTTGCCAAATCTCAGGTGTTTAATGGCATTTAAATGTTGGGTTATACAGGGTGTCCCAAAAAAAAGAGGCCCCTCATATTTGCGCCCTCTTTTTCACCTATTTCTGAAAAGTTGATCAAATATATTTTGATATGTAAAGAAACCTTGAGTCGTTAGCTGTAATAAACTAAAACAATTATATCAATCGGCTCACAACTTTTGAAGATATGCTCTTTTAAAGAAATGTATCCGTTTTTGACTCTGTCCACGGAGAAGGTTTGGCTACTTCAAAGATTGAAAAGGACACATACCATGCATGAATATCAAACATTCTTTATAAAATAACTTTATTTATGGAATGGGCTTTACCGGTGGGTTTATGGGCAATGGATTTTGTTAATAGTGTCATTAATTTGTGGGTAAAATGGATGCGAATGGGACTTCTTTTACTTTACTTGCAATTACTTATTTTTTCTTGGTTATGCCTTTTTTTTTTATTATTTTTCTTACTTTCTTTACTTTGTTGTTTCTTGCTTTCTTTTTTTTTATTTACAACATAAGTCATTTCTCTTTTTAGGATAAAAGGTAGCCCTAAAAGGCTATTTGGTTTGTCTTTGGTTCTTCTGAAGTGAGTTTTCTGTGCTGCTCTGCCCTCTACCTGGTTGCCTCCTTGGCAAATACAGGTTTCAGCCCTGGTCCTCATTGCATCAATTGCGTTGCGTACCATCCTTGTGCGCCGGATACTTGCGAATGCATTCAGTAATACGTTTGCGAAGATCTTGGATTTTGCCACAAAAAAAAAAAAAAAAAAGTGGTGTGAGGTCTGGTGATCATGCAGGCCACTCCACAGCATGAGCCATCCCAAACACTCTGTTTGCTATCCGTGGACAGAGTGAAAAGCAGGTACTTTTATTCAAAAGGGCATATCTTCAAAAGTTGTGAGTCGATTGAAATATTTGTTTTGGTTTATTAAAGCTAACGATTAAAGGTTTCTTTACATACCAAAATATATTTAATCAACTTTTCAGAAATAGGAGAAAAAGAGGGCGCAATGAGGGGCCTCTTTTTTTTGGGACACCCTGTATAAAGGTCATGAAATGTTTGAAAAACATTTGATATGAAAAACACTATTTAACCACATTTTAAAATTGTTTGTCTAAATGTTATTGGAAAACATTTTGACAAACATTTTTCGCAAAATATTTTGTCAACACTTACATTTTATACCCTTTTAACCCAACATATAAACATTTTCTGTATAACATTTTATGTTTGCTGGGTATATTTACTACTGATAGTTATTTACTTATTTGCCTGTCTACTGCTGATAGCTCATAATCAAACATATTCTGCTGATAGCCGATTTCTTCATCAACCACCCCCTACTGATAGTTTATCACTTCTTGAGCTATCTACTGCTGATAGTTTATTACTTCATTAGCTATCTACTGCTGATAGCTCATAACCTTATCAGCTATATTCTGCTGATAGTTCATTACTTCATCAGATACATACTGCTGATAGTTCATTACTTCATTAGCTATCTACTACTGATAGGTCATTATTTCATCAGCTACCTACTACTGACAGTTTGTTACTTTATTAACTTTACCTACTACTAATAGTTTATTACTTTATTAGGGACTGTTCACAAACACTTGTTGGGGCCTGATGCAAAAAAATTCATTGCGTAAAATTTTTCGGTCCCTTTACAGACCTCAAAATGTCAGACCCCCTTTTGACATGAAAGTTATGGATCAACCCCATAGAAAAACTCAATTTTCCCAGGAAATTGGTCATTTTTTCAGGCCCCCCCTCCCTTAGGAGGGTCAAAAATGTTCAGAGTCCCCCTTTTTGCATCAGGCCCCCCTAACAAGTGTTTGTGAATGGTTCTTTAGCTACCTATACTACTAATAGTTCATTACTTCTTAAGGTTATACGAAGTATTCTTAGTCAAAAAAAAAAAAAAAAAATCAATTTTCATTATCTGAATCAATATATTATTGAAAAATAACACTTTGGTGTTTTGCAAAAGTTCATTCTACAAATCATATACTTTGAAAACTTGCTTAATTTATTGTTGTTAATGAGTTATGTACGTTTTTACAAAAGTGTTGTTGTTTCAGCCCTCTTTACAACATAACTCAAGAACCACAGGACCTACAAAAGTATATCTCTGATATTTGAATTCTTCTACATGCTCGCTATGAATTGAGCAATGCAATTTTTGCTAAAGCTCACTACCATTCGCAAGATGCTGTTAACTACTTTTTTTCTGCTGCTTCGACCAACAATACATCATATAACCTTAAGGTAAAACATCCAACCATTTCCTCCATCTGTTGAGGAAAACTGCAATGAAGTCCACAAAGTAAAATGTGCAATATTTTTTGGAGAGATCCTAAAAATTGTGGCTCAGTGTTTCAGGATTGGATAGCATGAGCAAGATTGAAATCTGCTATGCTGTTGTCCAAGCCCCTGAGCACTACCTGCCTATCTAACATTGCCTGTGATTGGTCAATTACATGATATCTTCACTTTAATCACCAATCAGAATGGAGCTCTGCAAATAATTCACCCCTATGCTGTTGTCCAAGATGAAGTGCATACTTTTCTAACCGCTTTTCTGATCGGCTGCTTTGATATAGGAGTGTATGAAACATCAATGTATTATAGTTGAGGCGACAAAACCCGTAGATTTTCAGATTTTGAGATTTCCAAAAGTGGACTGAGTTTCACAGAAATTGTTGTATGCATGTAAAATCAGCTGTTTTGGGCAAAAGGTAGATTTAATTTGACTGAAAAAAAAATGTATGCAAAACTAGGGGAAACATTGCAACAAAAATAAAAGAAATTTATTTACAGAATTAAGTAATTTTTAAAAAGTCATTTGCTAAAAAAACTACCAGATTGTCCAACCCTACTTGTAAGGTCCATAGAACCTAAAGCCATATTGTAACATTTGTTGCGGAGGACACCCTCAATGTGGGTCACGACGGAGTGACTCGCATTGGCAACATATACGCTGGCATTAATTAACAATTTTCTTTGTGTTGTTTTATCTGTTTGGGCCAAAATTAAAAGAGGACATATCTAAACTAACATTTTATCAAAAAACTACTCTATTTCTTATGAAAATGTTAAAATATAGCTTTAACCCCCTGAGTACTACCTTTCGATCTAACATTGCCTCTGATTGGTCAATTACATAATATCTTCACTTTAATCACCAATCAGATTGGAGCTTTGCAAATAATTCACCACAATTTTTTTGTGTGGTGAAATTATTCTAACAATGTTGCTGATTGGTCCAATTGATAATGAAAACTTCTCTTTGGCCAATCGGCAGGTACTTCTCATGGGGTTAAAGATAAATCATGCAGTATTGGCTTGTAAGATATCTAATTAAGATCAACTAATACTAAACATCCATACCCAATATATGTAAAACAGAGGTCAAAGGTTAATAAGATACCATAACCTTTGCGGTCAATAGCCATTATAAAAGGTTAATAAACTACCTAAAGATATGTCTAAGACAACATTGGATGGGAGTACAATATTGAAGGTCAAAAGTCGGGACAAAAAGGTCGAAAGGTGAGGATCAAAAGGGTCATCATGATATCACTGATGTGTGGTGTTACAATGACTTCACAACTTTTACACATTCTTTTCCATATACTTTGATATGCAAAATCATAAACCATGTCATCTAACAGCATTTTTGATTGGTTGATAACTTGAAATGCACATTTCAATCGTCAATTATGACTAGGCTTTAAACAATTTATGGTCAAACTTGCATTTGCAGATGATCTTATTAATACCCTCCTTGATTGGTTCAAAATTGGACACAGTATTCATTTTAACCAATCGGCAGGTAGTTCTAATGGGGTTAACAATATATAGTATGAGGTCAAACAAATAGGTTAGGGGTCAACGGCCAGGAATGGAACTATAAATTTGGGCAATATCTGGTGAAGTAGAATTACGGCATGTGTTTATTCCATAGATACAGCCATCCTTTGTAAGAATATTGCCCAAACTTATCTAAACAATTGTAATAGTTCCTACACATTTCCCATGCACAGAAGATATGAATTACTAACCATAGAGAAAACTATATAGAATAAAGACAACAATAGGAAGGGCAAGGGTCAAAGGTCAAATATGGGATGATAACTTACCAAAATATCTGGTTTTCACATTACTTTCAAGAATAGATTTCAGTATTGCGATAACAAAACCAGTGGATTCTATAACCCTACTACAGAGTTGTCTACTAAAGCAACATGATACCTAATGTATATTAATCGAAGCTACAAGGTTGTAGGGGCAGACCTTTAGTGAAGATAGGTAGCACATTATATAATGTGACACAATCAAGGGGAATGAGTCGGATGTCGCTAATATTGATTTTGAGATATTGGCAAAGAAAGTGTTAAAATTCTTTTGTTTTATATTGTTTTCAGCAACTGATAAATTGATGTAACTTTGCAAAGAAAAGTCATATCAACATGGGATGTTCAGTTTCAGAAAGCTCTAAATGTCCTCTTTAGAAACATATGTAAAACTCATTTTCGACCATGGTTGACATGTGACTCATTCCCCTTGATCATGTCACAATTTTTTTCCAGATTTTACGCATCTTTTTATGCATTGTTATCTATTGTTTTCAACATTTTCATTTTAGCAAGCCACATACCAGTAGTAATAAATGTGATATGTTAGTTTTGTTAACAAAATTGTATTGCATCCTCCTGAAAATAGGAAAATTTGCATTGTTTTTATCATATTCACAAAGGTCTATCCCATAAGGCCAAGGGTAGATGACAAATGAGAGGTTAAAAGTCAAAGGTCATGACCTACCTTGGTGGTTTTTTCATGTGCCTTTGGTACTTCCAATGCATTTTGTTCCAATGCATCATTTTGTAGCTTTGAAGAAAATGATGAGGGTATTAGGTATCGCATGACACACCTTCAACAAACATATGCCTCATGCTCTTGTTCGATCAAGCCCTATATGTGATGCAATCAAGCAAAATCAGTCGGAACTTGGAAATATTGATTTTGAGATACCCAAAGAGAGGAAATATTTCCTTTTGTTTTCTGTTGTTTTGGGAATTCTTAAATTGCTCATACCATTGGAACTGGTTGTTCAATATCAATGGGGTTTTCTGCAAAATGCAGCTTTGTAAATGCTTTCCTGTAAGAAACTGAAAATTTTATATTTCCGAGTTCCGACTGATTTTGCTTGATCGCATCACATATGTGAACAGGGCTAGGGCTAGGGCAAACAGGGCAGATCAATGGTTCTAGGCAAATGATAGTACTCAGAACATGGTTCTTCCTATATAGCCTTTATCAAACCTTTTCAAGCCTAAAATGGTTCTTTCTGGCCTTGAACATTTTAGTTCTTCGTAACACTATTTAAAGGTGGATTTTGTGATCCTAGCATCCTCTTTTTATGACATTTTTCAGTACACGAAAAAAGCTAATTCCAAAAATTTGAGTTGATTCTGATTTTGCGTTTGCAAGTTATGCATGATTATGTGTATAACACTGCTCCATAGGGCACGGTGTGTAATTTCGTTCTGGTATACCAGAGCGAAATTGAATTTGACGATATTTTTACTAAGCGAATTACGGTAATCTGCAAGAAATTTTGGGTACATAAACATTATGTAGCCAGAGGTTTCCAGTGGTATAAAAATCTCAACTTTTTTTGAAAAAAGTGGGGGATAGGCTGTGGATCACAAAATGCCCTTTTAAGCTTAGATTCTACAGAACAGCTTAAGAACCCTTCTACTTGGAACCTTTTTTCTAAGAGTGCAGGGGTACTTAACTTTGGAGTTAAAAACATTCATTTTGCCTGCAAAATAAATTTCAATTTTGACATAAAATGAAAATCAAGACTTAAGAGCCATTCATGTCATACCAAAACTTGAGTTTTACAAGTTCAATTCAAGAAGATATGTATGAACAATGTATTTTATAAAAATGCCATGTATGAAGGCAGCCATACAAAATATGCCACAGAATCATTTAAGGTATCAAACGGAGTCTCAAAAAGACTTGAGCAAGTCTTTTTGAGACTCCTTTTGATTCATTTTGGCAGTTGCAATGTGGCCATGTATAGGCTTATATAGGCCTATCATCGACAGAGTACAACACTATCGTATGTGCAGTAGAATGTAATAGATGCCTTTTGTAAAACACCTATTGTTTGCAGCACAACCCCCTTATCATGCTCATTGCAAAGTGTTGATGTTCTGTATACTTTCCTGATGGCCACTAAGCTAGCCCAAGATATCACCTTTACATGTGGTTGGGTGTTTTTTCAAGCGTTATTGGTTAAAAGTAAGTACATTTAAATTGAAATGTTGCAAATGGCAGCTATTGCATTCTACTGCACTTACGATAGTGTTGCACTCTGCCGATGATATCAGTTGTATTATTCAGGGGCAATCATTACTATAAATGGTTCTACAACAAGTTACAATTTCCAAAACCACACCACATCACAGTCAAATCTTGATCTTGCTTATCTTCATTCTCTCCGATTGTGTGGTTATCCAATATGTATTAAAAGTTTTCAATTTTTTGAAAACCCTAGTTTTTTTTTAAACCTAAAATAAATTCTACTTCAATAATTAATTCTACGAAATAACTGCTAGTAGATAACTAATGGACTAGAAAGGTCAAAGGTTAAGGGTGATGTAAAACCAAAAACTGAGGTCAAAGGGTTAATTAATCCATGACCTACCTTACTTTTAGATTTGGACAATGGAAGTTGATTCAAGTATAGTGGGATTTTTCGCTGGGTTAATATTTTTGTGATTTTATATTCTGGACAGTTTAGTGGGTGTTTAATATGTGTTTCCAAATATATTCACATTAAGTACTATGTGTAATAATACTTTTGCAGGGTTAAAAATTATGCGGCTGCCTAAGAAAAGGGACTGTGAAAAGCAAGAAAATTAAACCCCCTTCAAAAATATCCCACTATACAGTATATGGTGCCCATCAGCACACATATCAATTTGTGTTTGTTACTAAAATTTCCATTACGTTTCACTACCTGGAAAGAATTGATCAAAATTGAATTCCCTCATGAGGTGCGTATCTGTCAATGAGTTGGAGATCACAAGGATGTCATTATAGCTAGAGGTAGTATCACACAAATGGGTCAATGAGTTACATAAAAATGACCTTGTGTGGTATTCAGTTCCCAGGAAGTAAGTTTAGCCTGAGGCAATTTGTGGTTAATGTTGATCACTCATTACAAGAGTTATTACCGTCGATTTGGTTGAAAAAGGAGGTAAAACATGATCAAATCTCTCCAGGTAACAAAACGGAATGCATCATTTTGTTGATTTTTTTTTCCTGAAAACCGTGAAGAAAACTGTATTTTTAACAATTTGAGATCCTCCTAATAATTTAGATGTATTTTCATATCAACGAGGCTTGATATATGAATAATGATTATAAATTTTGCATTACCTTCTAATGATCACTACATTCCTGGAGATTGTTACATTTTTAAGAAAGTGTGCCATTTTAAATAAAACAGGACATATCATTTTTATACACAAACGTGCCAGAAAAGGATTTAATATTTTATTCATTGTGCAAATAACCAATTTCCATGCCACACAGAACTTGCACATCTATCGGGAACTAAACATTTTGTTATGCTAAAAAGCCTTCCGAATTTTGTGTGTTGAAGGTCACGCTCTACATACATCAATGAACATCAAAAGAGAAGCTAGGCTGATCTCTGTGTCAAAAAAGACACAGAATTCCTGGTGCACTTGTGTATAATTCGCTGTCGAAGTAACATAATAATCGGATTAACTACCATAGCAATGTATGAATACAATTTTTTACTATATCGCCTTGCACTACAACGTTCACGCAGTACCTATGCATTGAACCATATCATTCTGAATGATCACTCGCACCTGTAAGATAAGTATCTTCAATCTATGATTTCAGACATACACAGGTGATAAGTGCAGTGCAACCTGCTTGTAGTGCAGGGCGATCTAGTCAAAATTGTATTCATCCATTGCTATGGTAGTTAATCTGATTTATTACGTCACTTCGACAGCGAATAGTTGTTTGACAATTACACCTGTTGTGTAACCGACTGTTATAAAATGCTTCTAAACACATACATGATTCAGGCGGCCATTGGAAAAAGGCTCATCACTAACTCTATCAAAATAATGATTGATGGGAAATTGATCAAAACCCTTGAGGAACCACACCATCAACTTCCATTGGCCTAACAGATTAAAGGTAACAGGTAAGAGGTGAAAGGTGAAAGGTTATACTGAGGTCAAATATCAATTAACTGGTGACCTACCTTGGTTGTCTTTTCATGCACTTCACCGACTTGAGGCTTGGAAATAGAGAAATTATCAAGAGTGATACAAGTCAACCTCAAAGCATACTATTTTCACAAGATCTTTGAAATAATTATATAATAAGCAGTATAAACAAATGCAATATCATAACATATCGGAGAAAGATGTATAAATTCAATTTCAATTTGCAAAATGTTTCATAAATTGTGGTTAATATTTATCCAAATGTTAGTAATTATCATTGCTAGAGGCAAAACTATAAGATTGAAAAAGGACACCGAGCCAGCCTGACAAACATTTGAGCACAGACAAACAATTTCCATTCCAAGCTAGAGCATTTAGATTGAGATTTACTAATACCTAGAAAATCAAATCATGGAGACAGATTTACAAAAGAATACTTTGGTCAACCACTGTTAAAACAATTGCCATTTGTCCCCACTGTAGGGCCAACTATAATTTGGTTCACCTCAAGTGAAGTAGTGACGTCAATGCTTTTTTGCAGTTGCGCCACAAGCATGCCAACGAACCGCCCTTGTATGCATGTACACTAAGCATGTTTAACTTTACGTGTGCGATTCGATACTGCAGCAAGTAAAATATGCACCTACATCACTACTGAACTTGAGGTGAACCAAATTATACGAACAACTCAATTGGGTGACAAATATTGCATTAAGAATTACATGCACACAATTTACCCAAATGTTGAATTGCCGGCCCAATGTTGGGTAAAAATGACCTGACATTTTAACAGCTAGGCACAATAAATATTGAAAAATCACAATATTACCACAAAAGCAGAGTAAAGAATGTTAACAAAGATCAATGTAAGAATCATATTAGTAACAGACAAACCAAAAACTATGTTATAATCTGCTGCACTAGCTGCATTGCGTAATTAGTAGGCTAATATATTCTATTCAAGCAGTGGCGGCGCTACGGGGGGGTTCTTGCCCCACTTTTCAGACAAATAACAATTTTTGTTGACAAAAATTGTGTAGGGGTGTCACACCCCATCGCCCCCCTCCTCTAGTGACGGCCCTGCCTCCACACAATTAGGCCCAACAAATTCTTTGTTGCTCCCCCGACCAACCCTATACCCTTTAATAAATAGAAAATAACAAGAAAGAAAAGAAAAAGAACCCTAAACAAAAAAAGAAAAGAAAAAAAAGAAGATGAAGCGATGTGTAGCCAGTGGGGGGGGGGGATGAGGGGCAAATGCCCCAAGTCAAAACCCTTGCCCCCATGTTGCCACCCAGTCAAAACCCAAAATTACAAAAAATTCCACTTTTGCCACAAATTTGGTTGATTTTGCCCCCTGAAATTCACTTTGTCCCTCAATGCCCCCGAAAAAAAATTCCTGGCGCCGCCACTGTGTGTAGCAGCAACTTCTACTTCTAACAGAAACTAGTTTGTCTCCTTATTCTATTTTTACGCCTCCTAATAAACTGCTTATAATTACATTTCCATGTTTTCTCAGCATTTTAGAATATTATGATAGCACTTACACCTGAGTTTGAACATCCGTCATTAGTCGTTAAACATGACAAGTCATTGGTTATTTACAAGTCCTATTAATGGTAATTGAATTGCAAAAGTACTATATATTGTTTATCTCCTTATTCTATTTGTACGCTACCTAACTGCTTATAATTACATTTTTCCATGAATATTTCTCAGCATTTTAGAATATTATGATAACACTTACACCAGAGTTTGAACATCTATCATTAAGTGCATTAAACATGACAATTGGTTATTTACACGTCCTATATGGTAATTGAATTGCAAAAGTACTATATATTGTTGATTTAAGAGTGAAACATCACACCACATAAGACTACTTAACATAAACATGAAGTTTTTGATGTAAATATTGTTATGTTATATTTCATATTTTTTTATCTTGACTATAAGCAAGAGATATATCTAAAAAGGGCTTGAAATGACACGGCAATGTTGAAGTTGAAATTATAACAATGTTTTTTTTTTTTTACATCTACTATACTGTGAATGTTTTCTCATTGTTAATACTGTCACAGTCATTGTAATCATTGTCATGATCATCGATCAGGCACGTCCCTGGGGCGCGTCAGGGCACCCATGGGCCCCCACTTTTTGCACTTTGTGCACTTTTTTTGCCCTGTTTTGAACTATTTTGCAGCTTTGTGTAACTTTGGGCACCCCACTTTTTGTCACCTTACTACACGCCTAGATGATCATCATCATTGTCATCTTCAATGTAACCATCGACAGTAAGTCATTTTCTAAATATTTTGCCAACACACACTTTGGGTTTATTTAGCATGCAAGACCAAGAATTTTTTGTATGATTGTAGCTTCTAACACCAATCTCCAAGCTTATAATATTAAGCGCTAGCTTCTAATACCAATCGCTAAGATAGTAAGACTATATCTGATTAAGAGATAGCTTCTAACACCAATTTCCAAG
Organism: Amphiura filiformis; assembly: GCF_039555335.1. NCBI lineage: Eukaryota > Metazoa > Echinodermata > Ophiuroidea > Amphilepidida > Amphiuridae > Amphiura > Amphiura filiformis. The sequence goes on along the minus strand of NC_092642.1, from coordinate 49,126,241 downwards.
CCTGTAAGTCTATACCGTAAAACCTCGCTCTACAAGCATATAGAGTGTTTTTGATTATAACAATGTTTTTTTTTTTTACATCTACTATACTGTGAATGTTTTCTCATTGTTAATACTGTCACAGTCATTGTAATCATTGTCATGATCATCGATCAGGCACGTCCCTGGGGCGCGTCAGGGCACCCATGGGCCCCCACTTTTTTGCACTTTGTGCACTTTTTTGCCCTGTTTTGAACTATTTTGCAGCTTTGTGTAACTTTGGGCACCCCACTTTTTGTCACCTTACTACACGCCTAGATGATCATCATCATTGTCATCTTCAATGTAACCATCGACAGTAAGTCATTTTCTAAATATTTTGCCAACACACACTTTGGTTTTATTTAGCATGCAAGACCAAGAATTTTTTGTATGATTGTAGCTTCTAACACCAATCTCCAAGCTTATAATATTAAGCGCTAGCTTCTAATACCAATCGCTAAGATATCTGATTAAGAGATAGCTTCTAACACCAATTTCCAAGCCTGTAAGTCTATACCGTAAAACCTCGTCTACAAGCATATAGAGTGTTTTTGATGCAAACTAAATTATTACGAAATAGCCGTAAATATGACAGTACAATACAGTGGTTTTACAATAATACTTGTTGCTTGTATCGGTAATTTATTTGCTCAAACTCCATGATGTTATTATTTTGTTGATGGGTGGCACCTGGATTAATTTAGCTGTCATCAAAATCACTATATATGCTTGTAGACGAGGTTTTATGGTATTTTATTTCACTTCTAGACAGCTACAAAATTATCCACTCAGCTCAAAGGAGCTTGCTGGAATCTGACTTTCATGGAATACATTATAAAATAACAACTACACTAAATATACACTAAAGCATATCCCTATAATCTTGCTAACCATTAGGCGACAAAAAAAACAACCACCCTGTCCTGCCGGCGGACAGACCTTTTTATAAGTCAGGGTAGGTCGGCCAGGCCTTTTTTTTTGCAAAGGACCTAATCACCAAAATCTGTAAACATTTTTGCAATATTTTGAAATACAAAAAAAAATCCTGAAATTTCAGTGGTGTAGATTTCTTTTTGACATGGGGGGGATGAGGTTGGAAAAAAAATTCTTGAAGTAAAGTGAATCCAGCACGTTGGTAACAGAATAATGTTATGCTACAAATGAAAAGTTTGCCATATTGAAGCTAAACTGGTCAAATATGGTGCTAAAGTGGAATAATTTCACGCAAAGCACGTACAAATTTGCACTTTGGAAGCTAAAATAGCCAAATATGAGGTTAATTTGGTCAAAAACCCACATACAGGCATCAACATGGGGGGATGATTGTATGGACCATCCCCCCTGACAAAATATTGGGGGGATTTACCCCCCCCATCCCCCGGATCTACGTCTATGAATCATTTACTGTGCTCTGCATTATTATCCAATGACACATGCTATTTATTAATGTCTTTAGGGAGCGATCGTTATTTATGACAGAGGGGGGAATGGGAAAATTTAGGGGGAACACGAAAATTTTTTTGGGTCTTTAGGAGGGAACCTGAAATTTTAGTTGAACCAGGAGGGGGGATTGTTAAATTTTAAATGGAGAAAATTGGGAAAACAAGGGTGAACGCGAAAATTTTGAGCGGACGCGAGGGGGGAACGCGAAATTATTTGTCGATATTTTTCCAAAACGCCCATTCCCCCACCGTAAATAACGATCGGTCCCTTACAAGCCAGCAACACGGCAAAAGTACTGTGCCCCGAATATTAGGCTAGGAATATAACTTAATTCAAAACTGTACACATACTATTTAAGCTTATTTACTAATAAAATATGAGCCTAGCAACATAAAGTTTCAGCATTTCTAGCATAAGATGTTCAAGTTTACCAATGTTTCGGTTTGTTTGCCATATTTTTACTTATGTGTAAGCTAAAAGTAAGCCATGAAGTGGGTCAATAAACCATGCTAATTTAGTTGCTTGGCTCATTAAAGCTTACTTGTGTTAGGCAACCATTGAAACATGCATGTTAAAACTAAGATAAACTCAAGACAAATTTTGATACAGTCAATTAAATATAGGATTTACCTCATCCGTTATCTTTCAAGTCCCACCACAGCTTTTGTCAAATTTAAGCCAAAAAAATGTTGAATTTGACTATCAAATACATTTGAGTCAAATTTGAGTATTTTATTTTGCCAGTTTTGTTTAAAGTTGTCTTGAATTTCTTGCAAAAATGGACAAGATTACAAAAATGTTTTATTGCTCTTTTGGAAAGTGCTCAAAAATACTAATAACATGCAGATAATGGGCTATTCCATTTAAAATCCACACTACCCCTGTGGAAGATTTAGCTTAAGTCTTCCACAGGGGGAGTATGAGTTTTAAATAGAATAGACAATTGGGTAACTTCCATTTAAAATATTCACTCCAGTTGTGGAAGAAATAGATAAAGCCACAATACAGGGGAGTATGGGTTTCAAAATGATCAACCCTGACCAATTACATTTGATAAACATACTCCCCCTGTGGAAGATATTCCCAAAATCTTCCACAGGGGGAGTATGGATTTCAACTGGAATAGCCCAATGCATCCATCTATCAAACCCTTCTGACAATGAGACAGTGAAATCATTTTTCCATTCTGATGTTATGTTTACGTATGTATTTTGAGCACTTTCCGGGTTACAAGATTAAATACCAACCCTTTTGACTTTCTTGATGTGTTCTGACTCGCTCTCCTCCTGTTGCTTCTGCAGGTCTTCGGACAGACGGCGTTCTTTCTTCTGTATTGCATTCAACTGCAGTGTATGGGTGGAAGAAACACAAGACATCAATCAACAACACATAATATTGCATTTTTATTTTCACTTTTGAAGGAAAGAATAGAGCTTTTCAAACATGTCAAAAGTAAAAAATATTGTTATTTCCTCCTGCTTTGTAATGGACTCCACTGGTGTGTCCAGGATCTTTTCCTGTTGGGGGGCTCAGCCCCTCTTCAGATTTATGCAGCGGGGGGCTTAAGGGCTAAAACCACCAAAAAAACGGCTGATTTTACATGATTTTTAACAAAGTGCAGGGGGCTTCAGCACCCAAAGCCCTCCCCCCCCCGGACATGCCACTGGACTCATTACACCGTGATAGATTAACAGTTACTTGCTGTGCTTACAATGGGCATATTAGCATGTTTCAAGAGAAAAGTATAATGGAATATATGATGCAGAGCAGATCTTTAACAATCATGCTCTTATAAATGTCTGTAGGCCTTTAGGGAGCTTAAGAGGTTTGATTTTGAAATGAAAGTGAACAAGATCTGCATGTTACATTAGCCACATCCCTTAGTTGCAGGGAACAAAGTGTCTCAAATGTTTTTTTGATTCAAATTATGGGATCACATGACATAAAAATCACATTTCTAGCAACTTTAGCAACAAAATAAACCAGCAAAAACATATAACCCAGCCAACTATGGATGGGCAAGGGGCATTTCCCCCTATAATAAAATATAATTTTTATTATTACACAATATTATAGGGCGCTCTATGGAACTTTACAAAAGAACAAGAAGTAAACACAGTACAGCAATATACATAAGGAATAATAATACAGGAAAAAAACACACAGAGAAATTAACCTAGGAACAAAAATGGTTTTATTCTGATGTATGCCATAATCAAGAAATCTTTTGACAAAATGAAAGACAAAACAACATACAATCTGGTCAAAAATCAGATCATATACGGGACAAACATTTTACATTGCAGCTATATACTGCACCATCATTCTGTTAGAGCCAAATGTCCACTATTTTGGGCCAAATTTGCCTTAATGTGGGCCAAAATGGCCTAATTTTAGGAGATTTTGGCACCATATTTTACCTCTGTCCTCCCCCCCATTGCTCCTCCCCAGAAAAAAATACTGGTGCTGGAAATAAGTTTACCTCTGATTTGAGCCTAACCACCTCATTTGTCAGTTCCTCACACTGTTGACGAAGCACAAGTTTGGCTGTTTTTTCACTGTCTAGAATCTGCAGCAGATGCAAGTATTTCTGTTCTAATTCTTCTTTTTGGAGTAGTAGACTGTTAAAACTGAAAGTAAAAAACATAAAGAGGGATGTTATTGCAGTTTAATTTTACATAGGCTTAGTATAATTTCTTTTGGGACCATTCACAAGAGGGGCCTGATGCAAAAAAATATTCATCACAAAAAGTCAGTGGCGGTGCCAGGAATTTTTTCCGGGGGGAGGGGCATTGAGGGGGCAAAGTGAATTTCAGGGGGGGGGGCAAAATCAACAAAGTTTGCACAAAATTACCTTAAAAAAATGAATTTTTTTGTAATTTTGGGTTTTTACTGGGGGCAAGAGCTCTGACTGGGGGAATTTGCCCCTCATGCCCCCCCCCGTGGCGCCGCCACAGAATAAAGCTAATTATTTAAAGGAGCTAGGATGATCCAATTTTACCATGTACTATGTTTGAATGATCTAGATCCCCACTCCTCAGTTATGAAAAATTGTGCTTTAAGGCCTGCATGAAACTGTGTGAATAATAAATTCCAGTCCTAACATTTCACAGGGTAAATTTATGAGAAAATTAAGTTTTTCATGATACCAAAATCTTCATTTTGATTGAGAAAAATTAGAGAGGAGGATGTTGATCAGACCTCTCTCTCTCTCTAGGTGCCATATCCTAAGACGTTGGCGATCATGTCGTGCCACAATTCTCTGTTATAAGCCATCTCCAGAAGCTCTGTCGCTTTATGTTCAGCTCCCCTTTCTTTTAGCCAATCTTTCAGTTTTGATAACTACATCACTCTCTTCCTGCCTCTGCTCCTTGTTCCTTCTATTCTTCCTGTCAATACTAGGTTCTCGAAACCATCCTTTCTGAGGATATGACCAAGGAATTTGAGCTGCTTAACTCTGATTTCAAGTAACAGCTTCCTGTTCACATTTGCTCTACTTAGGACATCGTCATTAGACACTTTATCAGTCCACGGGATCTTCATCATTCTTCTAAGGAACCACATCTCGCAGCTCTCCAATCTTCTTTTAATGTCTGTTGTTATTGACCATGCTTCACTTCCATACATTAATACAGGGACGACATAGCAGTTGAGTACCAATTCTGGTCTCTATACTGAGGGCACTGTTTTTAGGATCTTGTCTAATTTTGAGAACGCAGACTTAGCCAGTGCAATCCTTCTCTTAATCTCCTTAATACATCTGGCATCTTCTGTGATTAGACTGCCAAGGTAGTTGAAGGAGGAAACTTGCTTAATTCTTTGATCTTTCACCTTCAATATGCATGTTGGGCTTTCAGTCTTTGATACCACCATACATTCTGTCTTCTTGCAATTTAATGATAAACCTTTCCTCTCACTTTCCTGAACCACCACATCAAGAAGCCTTTGCAGATCCTCCTCAGACTCAGCTAATAGGACAGTGTCATCTGCATATCTTATGTTCGTGATGTTATGTCCACCTATACTGAGACCATTTTCCTTTTCTAGCTCCCTTAGAATCAGCTCACTGTAATAATTAAAGAGATCTGGTGACATCACACATCCCTGTCTGACTCCTCTCTTAATGCTTGTATATTCACTACAATCTCCATCCACCCTTATGCACGCTGTTTGGTTCCAATAAAGGTTCTGCAACAGTCGAGATCCTTTCCATGCAGGTCTAGCCTGCCAAGATCTTCAAAAAGCTGATCATGTCTCACCTTGTCAAAGGCTTTTGAGTAGTCAATGAAACACATGAAAACATCCTTCTGCATCTCTACCGCTCTCTCTGTTATCATTCTCAAGACATAAATCGCATTCCTGGTACCAGCATCTTCTACAAAGCCGAACTGCTCTTTACCAATCTCAGGTTTTATTCTACTTCTTGCACGCAGTAACAGGATTCTTAGAATTATCTTTGTAACATGGCTCAGATTATTTAGACAATATAACTACGCACCATCTATTTTGAGGTCATTGTGTGAATCGGAGGGTTTTGTTTTGGGATGAGGTATCGCTCCCTCGGAAAAATACCGAGGCCCAAAACAAAACCCGACAATTTCACACAATGACCTCAAAATAGATGGTGCAAAGTTATTATTGTCATTCATTACCGTTGTATCTAATATTTTGAACAAATCAAAATGGCATTTTATGTTATTTTATGCCATAAAACGCTGTTAAATATAACCAGTTTTAATCATTGTTGTAACCTACCCTACAAAAAAATCAACCAGGCGAATATAACATTAGCGCCGACAACAAGAGCTACCAATCACAGAAGCGCGACGGCATCGCGTAGGCGTGTGCGTTGCCATAAAACGCATAGCTTATACATGCACGCCAGCAGAAGTCATTGTTGCGCGTCCGAGTCATTGTGAGTTATTAATGACCTCGCAATTAGTGCGCGGTCAGGCAATCAATTTCTTTTGATTGGATTACAGGCTTCGCGTATATTAATGAGGTTATGAATCTCCTTTAGAGCATTTGATGTTTAAACATTATTCTAAATGTTTATTATAGCTAAGATAGGTGGTGGGGGTAATTTGAGTTGTCCTCCTGGCCTGAAATACATGGACAAAATTTGACCAAATATTGTGATATACATTTTTTTGTTGACCTGTTGAAGACTGATATTAACTCTTACCAACAAAATTACAACTTTTCATATTCATTTGTCCTAGTATAGGCATTCTGGGAAGATGTCACCAGGACAACTTTGCAATTGTGCCCTACTCCTTCCCCTCCATACCTTGAAGAATTTGCCCAGCATGCCAAATTCTCGCTATTATAATAAGGCGCCGCCAGCAGTTGCGATGTAATCGTGATGTATCATGGGAAAATCGTGATGTATCGTCGACATCAAGTCGCATAATCTGAATATTACCATGCTATTACATAGGAACACGTGACAATATTGTCAATATAACGGTATTACACGCAAATCGATAGAGAAAAAATTAATTGTGCACATTTCAAATCACATTATTAAGTATTATTGAGTATCGATTCGCGTGTAACACCTTTATTTTGACAAACTAAAAAATATTGTCACGTGTTCCTATGTAATAGCATGGTAATATTCAGATTATGTGGACTTGATGTCGACCTTTTCCCATGATACATCACATCACGATTACATCGCAAACCGCTGGCGGCGCCCTTATTGCGAATAGCGAGAATTGCAATGTGCTATCTTAAGTAGAAAAAGCAGGCGCTTCCTTTGAGCTATTATATCACCTAAGCAGTAGATGTAATATTTCTTATTGCTATCTTCAGTAGATAGCAGTAATTTGGCTTGGCAAGATAGCCTACCCGGTACTCAGTACAAATGACCATACGGGGACGTGCCGCAAATATGGGTAGCATTTTTGGCTCTTTGGTATATCAATGACCCCTTTTTCTAGCCAATTTTGGTATATGGATGGGTCCTTTTTTCAAACTTTCTCAATTTTTTTCAAAAAATAGCCAAATTTTGCCTCAATCTAGCCAAAATTTTGTAAATTTCATCAAAAATTGGGGGAAAATTTGACAAGACAAATTATTTGGGATCAATTTGGGCGAAATTTTTTACTTTTGGTATACCGGTGGGTCCAAATTTCGTGAGAAATTGATATATTGATGGGTCCACTTTCAAATTCTCAGCGGCACACCCCTACCAAAATCAAACTTGAATAACCCTCCCTGGGAGCCTACCCTGCCATGTTAAATTGAGCTCATCATACATGTATGTTTAAACTTGTCAATCCTTTTTTTATAATCAAAGAATCTTCCTATCACCTTTAAGCTTTCCCTACCGCCCTGTGTTGACCTAAATTAGAGCAGATCCTCGGAACCACTACGTAAGACTTTTCAAAATTAAACTTAACAAAACTAAACATGCTGATGTTCATTAACTGTGTATGGTCAACTGACACTACACACGACTGATCAAATTGCATTTTGTATTAATGCAATTCTGTGTATATTTTTAAAATCCAATTTGTGACTTAGCTGGCTTTCCTTTGGGGCATTAGTGCAACTCTATCAACCCTTTATATAAACTGCTGAGGACAAGATGTTTTCAGTTTCAATTTTGTTACTTTTTGAAAAAAAAATCAACAATTATGTATTTCACCTTGATATTTTGAATTGGCAACACAGAAATCCATTCCAATACAAACATACCTAGTGTTAGTCACTGAATAGTTCTCCCAGTGTTAGCCTTCAATTATCTAGTAAAATTGTTAAACGTTTCTGACTTAACCCCCGGAGCACTACCTGCTGATCTAACATTCTCTCTGATTGGTCAATTACAAGATATCTTCACTTTAATCACCAATCAGAATGGAGCTTTGCCAATAATTCACCCCAATTTTTTTGCGTGGTGAAATTATTCTAACGATGTTGCTGTGGATTGGGCCAATTGATAATGAAAACTTCTTTTTGACCAATAGGCATGCAGTTCTCATTGGGTTAAGAACAGTAAAACTAATCAGCCGGCTAGCATCCAATTACCATATGACAGTACATTGCTACTTGATGGTGGATCATATGTATGTCTACTTCCTTTCCGCGCACTTCAACCTATTTTAAGCTTAACCTGTTGCTTGCAGACGTTGACAGCAGACGACGCAATAAATCTGTTACAAAAAAGTCATAAATTACACAATTTTCCAGTTATATTTTGTTTCTAGACAGATTATATAACAAATAATAAGAAAAGTCATAATTTATATAGATTCCCATCCTCAAAAAGCTTTAAATTTATGTTTAATTTGATCTCTACTTAGACAAATCCGGGTGATTTGTAATATGACATCCATAGGTTCTTCTGGGCAAGGCCTTAAATTACAGTAGCAATTACAGGCTTGTTTTTTACTGAGTCTGTGGATATAGATTAAAGGGAATCCATATTGATCACATCAAATGGGCTATTCCATTTAAAATCCACACTACCCCTGTGGAAGATTTTGGAAATATCTTTCACAGGGGGAGTATGAATTTCAAATGGAATGAACACATTAGGCAGCTCCATTTGAAACTCGCCCTCCCTCTGTGGAAGATTCTGGTTGAATCTTTCTCAGAAGGTGTATGAAAGTCTAATGGAGCTGCCTACTGTGTTCATTCCATTTGAAATTCATACTCCCCCTGTGGAAGATATTCCAAAATCTTCCACAGGGGTAGTGTGGATTTTAAATGGAATAGCCAAATGTATTTATCTGCCAAGAAAATGGTAATTTTTACTAAGCCAAACTATTCCTAAACATACTCTCTGAAATTTATCGATTGAATATTCAATCAAAAATATGGAATTGTCAATGTTTTGCCAAATGCAGTTTGTGATAAATCATTTATCATTGAATATTCAGTCAAATGATTTGAATTCAAATCTTTTCATCAATCAAAAGGAGTTATTTTCAATCTTTTCTGATTGCTCTCTTATTCAATCAAAAAGATTGAATTTTCAATCTCGCTGTCCCAAATTAGGGACAAATCGTTCTCAACTGTATATTCAGTCGGGTGATTTGATTTTTTTCAATCAAAAGGAGTGATTCTCAATCTTTTAGCAATTAAAGCTAGGGGCAAATCTTTTCGATTGAATTTTCAGTAGAAAGGATTAATTTTCATTGTTTTTCAATCTTTTGCTGTCCCAAATTAGGGACAAGTCCTTTCCAGTTGAAAAAAAGATTGAAAATATTCACTATAAAACAGTTTGCAATCTCATTCCAAACATATGCAACACATGTCATTTGGTAGTACATTAGGAGTAGGTATGTCACAGTGGCTGCACAATAATTCTGTCATACTGTGCACGCATACATAACAGTGAATCAAAAAGCGTGCGGATCAAAGTTGGTCAATTTTTGAAAACATACATGTCAAAAAATGATTTCCTCGTTATGTTTCATTGATCACAATAATTTGTCTTTTTAATATATGGTAGGTGAAACATTTCCTAAATCACTATCAACTCCGCCGAAATTAAACACTGCCTTTAGATCGTCCATAAATCAATAAATATAGGTCTCTTGAAATAGAGGACCTAGTACCACCGGTCTGAAATACCAGTGTTTGTTATCATGTATTTTTTTTCCTTGGACAATGAGTGAAACACTTCCCTATACCAATTGAAAACTCGGTGCACTTAGGCAATTAACTGCAGTTTCTTTATTCAACATCACAGCAGGTTCATATTTGACAAAATCATGCTGTATGAATAAAACATAAATAAAACATTGAAAAAAGTAAAAATTACATTATGCCTAATTAACATAAGAATGGCATAAATATATAATTAGATGTAATTAGCTAATTTGCATAATTAATGACTTTTTGTGTATTTTTTGTTACCAAATGAAAGAACTTTGGGTACTTATGTGTGCAAAAAAACCGCATCCTCATATCATGTACGGTTCTCTGTTGGCATTATTTTTGCATATTAATTAGCTGGACTTAGTCATTTTTAAGCTTTTATTTGTCTGCAGATTGGTCAAAATGGCTAAAATTGTATATTTGGTGGATTTATTACATTTATTCGAGGAGAGATTTTTTAATCTTGTTTTCTTTAACGAAGTCCGGAAAGATATGCAATTAATCTGTGATACTTAAATCAATGCTACCTTTTCAAGTAAGTATCCGAATAAGCATTACAAATCCCCAAAATTACCATTTTGCCATTTATAGCAATTTGTGGCAGGTTTTCACCCGATTTCGGTATCTTCAAGTTGACGTTACATCACTTTGCATTATCCGATTTCAATTCTGTTTTTTGTTTTTTGAAGCATTCATAACGATAATTCAATTTAAAGCGTCAAATAACACGTTTCTGCTGCGCTTATTTTTGGGGTGATATACCTATTAGCAGTAACACTTGATAGTGAAATCAGTCTACAAAGTCTTAAAAGATTGACATATTTCAATCGGCCAATTTAAGAGAGTGAATATTCTATCAAAAGGATTGATTTTCATTGTTTTCAATCTTTTACCGACTAAAATTACGGACAAATCATTTCAATTGAAAAAGATTGAAAACCATTCACTCTAAAAATATTTGAAATCTCATTCCAGCCATATGCAATGCATGTCATTTGGCAGTATATAATATTTTAGGAGTAACACTTGATTAGATGGTGAAATAAAGAGTTGAATCAATTTTAATCTATTTAGATTGATTTCTATCATCAACTATTAAAAGATTGAAATATTAAAATTGGTCAATTTAAGAGAGTAACAATTAGTAGGTTTTTAGCGGGTTCGCCATTAGACAAGTTTAGAACTGTCCGACAGCGAACCTGCTAAAAACCCACTAATTGTTATGAACTCCCGTCATAAAAGCCTATCCCACAATTAAGAGAGTAACCCTATGCCTATCAAAGCTTCAAACTAAATATTTATAACACTACTGCTATATCACCTGTCTTTTGTGGTTTGTAAATGCATAGAGTTTGGATTTGATTGTTGTTAAAGAGGAAGCCCAGCCACAGCAGTTCTTCTGGGGTGAACCTAACCTGCCTGGTAATTAGTGACATGGTTATCTCTGAATTTGACAGGTGCTAATTGATGCAATAACATTAAAACATGTCACTGATTACTTGGATAACCAGGCAGGTTTGGTTCACCCCAGAAGAACTGCTCTGATGGGGCTTCCTCTTTAAGTTTTACATGAAATCTCTGCATGTTGTGGTTATTGGAGGATTAAGTTGCTGAAGGCATCAGTGGAATGAACCCCCTCCCCATAGAATAAAAGTCCCCTGTACAACTGCACAGTGACTAAAAAATAAGACTACTCTCCTCTCCGTAGGACTACACAGTAAAATAATCCAATTGTAGGACTATAGGACTACCTTTTACCCACCCCACTCTTGTAGGACTATACACAATAAAAAAAGAGAAAACCCCCCTCCAAATTAAGGGGTCTTAGGGATATTTTAAGTCCTGGGTAGGTAGGTATGCATCATGTATAGAAGGCCTTTGGCAGAAGTTAAACTTATAAATTGCCTCCATGAATAAGAGAGTCTGTAGATGAGGGATACTCTTTTAAATTGCCTGATTGAATATTCAATAAAAAAGATTGGGGACAATTAGGGACAAATCGTTTTCAACTGTATATTCAGTCGGGTGATTTGAATTTTTCAAACTTTTTTTTCAATCAAAAGGAGTGATTCCCAATCTTTTAGCGATTAAGGGGGTACTACACCCCTAGGCAATTTTTTGCTTATTTTTGTGTTTTTCTCAAAAATTATAGCGCATTGGTGACAAGTAAGATATGCATATTATAGAGGCAAGGACTACAACTACTGCACTGAAAATTCAGCAACTCAAGGCAAGTAGTTATTGATTTATTGATCAAATATTGGTTTTCCTCATTTTTGACTGTAACTCCACAACTGTTGTCTGTGCTGAAATAAAATTTCCAGTGTAGCAGTTGTAGTCCTTGCCCCTATAATATACATATCTTACTTGTCACCAATGCTCTATAATTTTGAGAAAAATGCAAAAATAGGCATTAAAATTGGGCAGGGGTGTAGTACCCCTTAAAGTTAGGGACAAATCTTTTTCGATTGAATTTTCAGTAGAAAGGATTGATTTTCATTGTTTTTCAATCTTCTGCTGTCCAAAATTAGAGACAAGTCCTTTCCAGTTGAAAAAAAGATTAAAATGTTCACTCTAAAATAGTTTGAAATCTCATTCCAAACATATGCAACACGGGTCATTTGGCAGGAGTAACACTTGATTAAATAGTGAAATCAAAAACAAACAAAAAACATTTCAATCTATTTAGATTGATTCCTATCATCAATCGTTAAAAGATTGACATATTTCAAGCAGCCAATTTAAGAGAGTATGCTTTCAAAAACATCAGCTCAGCATATATGGAGTATTTATCTCAAGACTCAAGACACTTGGTATTTCAAGGTGTAATCAAATAATTTATAGTATTTGGTTCACATTTTTCTTCAAGTATTTATACAAGTAAGATTATGAAAGACATGACATTCAATTTGAATGCTGTGATATGGGTAATTGGAAACATGAACATGCATTATTGGTCTGTTCAATTATGGCCATTGTTGTAATTTCGTTTTGGTATACCAGAACAAAATTCAAATTTGGCGATATTTTTGCTAAACGAATGAATCTGCAAGAAATTGTTGGTATATAAACATTATGTAGCTAGAGGTATCCAGTGGTATAAAAATCTCATGTTTTTTTGAGAAAAGTGGAGGGCTGAGGCTGTGGATCACAAAATGCCCTTTTAAGCTATTCCTCTTCACCTTTATGAAGTTTAATGTAGTTCATATGGGGCGGGTTTTGTCAACAAAACTCTTAAAACATGAGCTGTGTAGAAATACTTGAGGGTCATACATGCCAGAGTATGCGTAAAATCAGGTAGACCTAGCGAACTGCTTAAGCTTCCCAATAGACTGACGGTCTTAAAATGTATGTACGCAAATATAAAAAATTTCAAATACAAAGTGTTATGAACTCACTCAACTCAAGTACTGAGAATGAATAATATTTAAAGCTGGAATGCTAAATCTCTTAGGCCCCTGGTGGCTTGCTAAGATGCTCTGAAAGCCATTTAAAAAGCATCTCTTAAGATATGCGTATAACCAGATTCTTGAATTTTGTTCAGAATTGATACAAAGTTGAACACGTTTTGTGAAAAGTGAGATAAGAAACCTGAGCTGGCTGGCATACTTGAGGCTTTCACACGCCAGGGTATCGGTGATATCTGACGTCAGCCATGGCTGAAATTACGGTTTTTTTCTGAGTATTATATAATTTAAAGGCACAGCATCATGCATAGAGTTTCAATATGTGGCTTAAAGGAGGCGGGTCATTGGTAGCACAATCTGCCATTTAGTCCTCCCAAATTGGCCTACCCCTCAGTCTGTGCTACAGACTGTGTACCTATGAGATAAACTACACGGAACCACACATTCATGGAAACCATATTGGGTTTAGGTCTTTTGGGAAACTTCATGTATATCTTCAATACAAAAGATCAAAATTTCCATATGATGGTTGGCTTTTCATCCCAGCTACATACACTGTAAGTACATAGCATTAGATTTATAAAGTCTACCTATACCGTATTGTTTGTAATAAATGCTCCCCCTCTAATAAACGCCCCCCTCCAATTTTTCTGTGAAAAATTAACAAAATGCGAACATTTCCATGACATATCGTGTAGGTAAGCTTTAAAACTTGCATCAGTCATGTCAGTTACGATCGCTAAATTGAATGGACAAAACCTATTATGACTCAACTCCCATCCATTTCAATGCCTAATTATGGTAGAATTTCACTAATTCCATGCACTTACAGGTGTAATTTTGTTGTATTTCCCACGAAAATATAATTTTCCATGGGCGCCGCCATCATGTATAGTCATAAATCCCTCCTTTTAATAGGAGCACCATCGGGAAATTGAAAATGATTTTTAAGCTTTCTTCACTGACAATTCCCTTTTGGAAAAATGCAACGCCCCGGGGCGTTTATTGCAAACAATACGGTAGTTTACTTTGAGGACTGTTAAATGTCAAAAATAATAATAATTTGCCATAAAATTTGTATTAAATTGCAAATTTGAAAAAACAAAATTATTTGATATCATCAGGTCATTCCTCATATTCAGAATGCAATTTGGTGTATCTGATGTGCGCTCAGGTCCCACACAAAATATTGCACAAAGGTGGGTGACTGAGCCCTTAACCTGATATCATCATACCTTTCTCCACAAAATTTGATTTGGTTCATGCAATGTGGTATCTTACTACTTAATATGTTGCTCATGAAAACTTAACAGCATGACTAAATATAACCATTCCCCTCAGCAATTCTTCTTGCAAAATTTGCTATTTTTTCTTGAAAATTGCTGGGCCCTGTCAATAAGTAATTAACTTGCTTTGTTCCTGACATTTATATAAGGAAAAACATCTCCCACATACTTTCCATATATAAACCACTTCATCAATATGCAATGAGCATACCTGTTCAATTGTGAGCTATAAATGTGTGACATTAATAACAGGTCAAAAAGCAGGCCTCTCAAGTTTCATCACTTTGACATTCTCTGACACGACGACCGATCTGGGAATCTTGTTCGCACTGCCCTCTATACAAGTAATTGAATAATTTTTCACTATGAACCATCAACAACTGTACCGTTAGTTATTGATTATTCCCCAATTCTGACCTATCTATTGTTAACCCGCCATCCGTTATTTGTTTAACAATGAACTTTATTAAAAATCGATACAGCATCTCCTCGCTATATCTACAGTGCATAGGCGTACACGCATCGTGGCATTTTAATATCGAGACATTAACGTGATCATTTCTTGCATGATTTATATATTATATTAATTTTTTTCACTTAAAAAAGTATCAAATCACGGAATATAATTTTTGCTTCTTTTACTATATAAAACATACACATTCCTTCCTTAAGAATCACGCAAGCAACCAACAAGCAGACATGTGTTTAATGTTTTAATGTCAAAATTCTGTGCATAATACGGCCAACAAATATCGTTTAAATTCACTACTTTCATTTCATTTCCGACCAAATGTGTTTCTAGTTTTAATGAGCACGATAGTCAATGTTTATGGTATTGAAATAAAAGTTTGGATTATTATTGGTATAAATCTAAATTTCTTGTTTGAAAACAGTCAAAATATCCATTTTTTGTGTAAAAAAATATGCCATATATAAAACATCGTATCTCACTTATTTTTAGGTCGGTTTAACTCGGGTTTTTTGCAATTAATTTATATGACTGTAAAATAAAATTTAGAAACACAAACTGGCCTGGTAGTCTCATACCTAGACAGAACAACCTGTATTTTGTATCAATCCCAAGCGGGATGACGTCACCACAAGGAACTAAATGGACGCGACTATTCGGCAAACTAGCGTTGCATGATGGGTAATTTCTGGTTCGGTGAACATGAACAAGACTGCACAGTGTCAACGGCGATCGGCCCTCGTGCTGACTACTGTAAAAGTGGAAATTTTCGCGGTACATTAATTTTCGTGCTTTTCGCACACAACACAGCTACCGCGAAAATAAAAACACGCAAATATTTTCTTTTAATGTATAGGTCTAGGTAAGAAAACTCAAAATCGCGAAATTAATAACAAGCAATGAAGTTCAAAATTGGCAAAGCACAAAAAATTACACGTGTGAAAATTACCACTTTTACAGTACATGATGCTGTAATGATAACAAAACCAAGAGGAAACTGTGATGAAATTGTAAGCAAAATGAGTTGAATGTCCGAGACTTGGAAAAAATACTGCCCGATTATGTCCATGCAAGAACTTTAAGTCTTATTTTGACCAGCTATTCGCTGAATTATTGCCCTCATTTAGAGTGCAGATAATCGATGCCAAATACTGCACACCATTATGTAACGTGCATATTGTACTTGTTGATAGGTATCAAAAAAATGTGCTAACTTTTCAATATTTCGATAAAAATCTAATCTTCAGATTAAATTAAAATCTGAAAATTGGATTGTTTACTAACCACAGTCCTAAGTGGACTTTCAAATCCTTGAAAGTACCTATTAAAACCAGGTTTATTTGACAATCCCTATTCAATCCTGTGTAAGGCAGGAAACTAATTAGCCCATTACTCAGAATAGCAATTTGGCAAAAATATGAAGGCATCATTAACAAAATTATCCATATCTTGAAAAGTATTGATGCTCTATAATTTTGGTATCATCTTAAAGCTTATTATCCCCAGACAGAATAAAACAACACGTTGACAACTTTTTTGCGACTTCTGTCGACATAAGACATTAGAAAAGGTCAGTGAATTTATTTACCAAATTGTTTTTTGAAAAAAGAAAACTGGAATCAGCCATTTACAAGAGCAGCCCAAAAGCGATTGCTGGAACTTTACTTTTCTGGTGGTTACCTAAAAGTAGCAAAAGGAGCAAAACATTGCTAGCAAGCAAGCAAGAGACAACTTTGTTGGTGTGAATATACCTCATGACGAACTCCGCGGGACATCCTGGAGTCCATGTAAGTTGACTCATAAAAAGCAAAGATAAATATTAAGGAGACAACTTTACCCGGTATGAAAATACTTGGTGAGCTCAATTCGTGATTACCTATAGAGCCGGGTTGCTCACTAAATGTCGCGGTCTTTGCAAAGCTGAGGCCTTCAAAATATAAAGATATTGATCAAAGCATGATCTCAATAAAAGCAAATGGCTTTTTAAAAAGCAAATGGCTTTTAAAATTGAATGGCTGAAACCTTTGTTTTTCAAAATACATGGCGTGCTCCACGAGAATTCTGAAGCCATAATTGCTCTTCAGGAAGATTACCTGACAGAAAAATAATTGTTTTTGAAATAAGCTGGTTAATTTTAATCTGAGAACTACACTATTACATTAAAAATCAAAAATTTGGACAGAAAAACTGCCTTTCACACACTTCAATTTTGCAACAAGTATTGAGTAGCATTGCCATCAATTTTTGGTGAATATTTCTACTAGGCTGGCATTGCTACTAGGCTCGTAATAGTAATAACCACACGCTCGACCTTATCACGAAGCCTCAATAATGACCATGATAATTCTTATACTCGCTAATTGCAAATATTTCTAATTTTGTTTTGAATAAGCATAATATCTTGCAATGAAACTGTTTTCTCCTCCACCATTAATGGGTGTGGTGGGTGGGAGAAAAATAATTTTCACCAATCTCCTCTAATGCTTTTTACGACAGAATGATGCTCCTGTTCACGAGCATTGTGCCGAAAGCAAGCGATGCCGTCACACGTGATTGAAACCCAACGCGCATTCAACGGATCACGCCATTGGCCAAGGCTAGTTCCCGGAAAACATGACCTTTGACCCGCCTGAAACTTTTTTCTGCAGGTGATAAATTGAGTTTCACCGCGATATACGCGATGAAACTGTATTCTCTAGTATTTACAATTGTATTCAAATTGTGAAATTTCAAAATGCGACTTGTTCCTGGTTTTGTCAGAACGGGTCACAAAATGTCAATCTTTAATAATTTGTCATAACATTTGAATTATATCGCAAATTTGAAAAAACAAAATTATTTGATATCATCAGGCCTTCCTGTTCAGAATGCAATTTGGTGTATCTGATGTGCTCTCAGGTCCCACAAAAAATACTGTGCAAAGGTGGGTGACTGAGCCCTTAACCTGATATCATCATTTCTCCACAAAATATGATTTGGTTCATGCAATGTGGTATCTTACTACTTAATATGTTGCTCATGAAAACTTAACAGCATGACTAAATATAACCATTCCCCTTAGCAATTCTCCCTGCAAAATTTGCTATTTTTTCATACAAATTGCTGGGCCCTGTCAATAAGTAATTAACTTGCTTTGTTCCTGACATTTATATAAGGAAAAACATCTCCCACATACTTTCCATATATAAACCACTTCATCAATATGCAATGAGCGTACCTGTTCAATTGTGAGCTATAAATGTGTGACATTAATAACAGGTCAAAAAGCATGCCTCTCAAGTTTCATCACTTTGACATTCTCCGACTACGGTAAAAGTGGAAATTTTCGTGGTACGTTAATTTTCGTGCTTTTCGCACACAACACAGCTACCGCGAAAATAAAAACATGCGAATATGTTTTTTAATGTATAGGTTTATGTAATAAAACTCAAAATTGCGAAATTAATAACAAGCAATGTAGTTCAAAATTAGCAAAGTGCGAAAAATTACACACGCGAAAATTACCACTTTTACAGTACATGATGCGGTAATGATAACAAAGCCAAGAGGAAACTGCGATGATATTGTAAGCAAAATGAGTTGAATGTCCGAGACTCGGAGAAAATACTGCCCGATTATGTCCATGCAAGAACTTTAAGTTTCATCACTTTGACATTCTCTGACTACTGTAAAAGTGGAAATTTTCACGGTACATTAATTTTCGTGCTTTTCAGCAAGCACAACACAGCTACCGCGAAAATAAAAACCAGCGAATATGTTCTTTTAATGTATAGGTCTAGGTAAGAAAACTCAAAATCGCAAAATTAATAACAAGCAATGTGCAACAAGCGCGAAAAATTACATGCGCGAAAATTACTACTTATACAGTACATGATGCGGTAATGATAACAAAACTATGAGGAAACTGTGATGAGATTGTAGGCAAAATGAGTTGAATGTCCGAGACTCGGAGAATATACTGCCCGATTATGTCCATGCAAGAACTTTAAGTTTCATCACTTTGACATTCTCTGACTACTGTAAAAGTGGAAATTTTCACGGTACATTAATTTTCGTGCTTTTCGCACACAACACAGCTACCGCGAAAATAAAAACCAGCGAATATGTTCTTTTAATGTATAGGTCTAGGTAAGAAAACTCAAAATCGCAAAATTAATAACAAGCAATGTGCAACAAGCGCGAAAAATTACATGCGCGAAAAAATTACTACTTATACAGTACATGATGCGGTAATGATAACAAAACTATGAGGAAACTGTGATGAGATTGTAGGCAAAATGAGTTGAATGTCCGAGACTCGGAGAATATACTGCCCGATTATGTCCATGCAAGAACTTTAAGTTTCATCACTTTGACATTCTCTGACTACTGTAAAAGTGGAAATTTTCACGGTACATTAATTTTCGTGCTTTTCGCGCACAACACAGCTACCGCGAAAATAAAAACCAGCGAATATGTTCTTTTAATGTATAGGTCTAGGTAAGAAAACTCAAACTTGTGAAATTAATAACAAGCAATGTAGTTCAAAATCGGCAAAGCGTGAAAAATTACACACGCGAAAATTACCACTTTTACAGTACATGATGCGGTAATGATAACAAAACCAAGAGGAAACTGTGATGATATTGTAAGCAAAATGAGTTGAATGTCCGAGACTCGGAGAAAATACTGCCCGATTATGTCCATGCAAGAACTTTTATTTAAGTCTTATTTTGATCAGCTATACACTGAAATATTGCCCTCATTGGGCTATTCCATTTAAAATCCACACTACCCCTGTGGAAGATTTTGGAAATATCTTCCAAATTTCAAATGGAATTGGCATATAGGCAGCTCCATTTGGATTTCATGCACCATCTGAGAAAGATTCAACCTGAATCTTCTGCAGAGTGAGGGTGAGTTTCAAAAGGAGCTGCCTAATGTGTTAATTCCATTTGAAATTCATACTCCCCCTGTGGAACATATTTCCAAAATCTTCCACAGGGGTAGTGTGGATTTTAAATGGAATAGCCCATTAGAGTGCAGATAATCGATGCCAAATACTGCACATCATTATGTAATGTGCATTGTATACCTTCTGATAGGTACGTATCAAAACAAGGTTGTAACTTTTCAATATTCAAGATAAAAATCTTCAGATTAAAATAAAAATCTGAAAATTGGAGATAAAAATCTTCAGATTAAAATAAAAATCTGAAAATTGGATTGTTTACTAACCACAGTCCTTCAGGATTTACTTTTTGAATATTTTGAAATATGGATGTGGACCTAGGGGGTTGAGGATGTACAAGCTACACAGCAGCTCTTTCTGTAAAAATCCTTCTATCTCTCAGTACTTCATTTTGTATTGATCGATACCCCCAAAATGTACCAAATTTGACAAAACAGAGGCCCCAAAATATACTAATATTTTATTATTTCTGTTCAAAACTATGGTCAATTTGCCCAATTCTTCTTTATGAAGATTTATTAATGACAAATATGGTTCCACAAAGGGTTAAAGAACAATTGAAAGAACTGAAAAGGGTTCTTTTAGATTAAAGAACCTTTTTTCTGGAGGGTTCCATATAGAGGACAAAAAGAGGGTCTTTAATGCTTTTTAGAACTTTTTTGCTGAGAGTTTGGACCAAATCAAATTTGGGATGGAGGATTGCAACTTTTGTGGCATGGCACAGAATTTGTGCCACCAAATTGTTTGCCCCTGGTTAATACAGAATAGCTTCAGTCTTGCCCCCCCCCTTCCCCCTGTGGGATGCTGGCCACCCTGATATTTAAGATTTTTAGGCCTTTTTTGTACATTTCAGCCCATTTTCATAAAAGTTCCCCTTCTTGAAAGTTGCCTTTCCCTCCCCCTTGCCCACTCTCTGACTCAATGACGTCAATCAAATTCCCTATGATCCTTGGATCCCTGAAACTAAACTGAAACTGGTTAATAGCGTGTAAAAAGGAAGGCCGATTTATCTGGTGCCGATCGGAGAAAAGGAATAGCAAAAAATGTTGACATGGTGCCTTCGCGAAAGAAAGTTTCCTACTATAAAGACCTTTTTGAGAACCTTTTGAGATGGTTAATTTGTATGTTTGATGTGCAAAATTAACAATAAGGCACCCGGTTATACCGTCACGTTCAGCAAGTCATCATCACGACACTTGTAAACAAACCGTGCTTGAATTTGATTGACAGATGACATCAGACGTGATTTAGTCTTCTTATCTCTGTCTTTCATTATAGCTTCTTACCTGGAATGTTGTAGAGCATCCACCCAAGCATTACACTCCCCCTCAGTCTCGCATCGCAGCTCATACTGACGCTGATTATCACTACGGAAATGAATTGAAAGGTACCAAAACTGAAAGAAAAACACACAAGACAACAATAAATAGCAAGAGATCATGGTATCAGAGATGATTTATAGTGCACTACATAGAGCACAACCACGCCACACATAGGTGTGAGCGAAGAGGAAGTGATTACAGACCTGAACATCACATCTCTCCATCAAAGATGTCAAGTTGCTGCAGCTAGAGTGCTCTACAAACTGCACACCAGCTTGTGCCCACCAGATCTGAAGGAGCTTGAAGGCACTGCTACCAAAGCCATTTGTAGTCAGAAGAGCTACCTGCTCCAGCTTGTCCATGCCTTGCCATGCTCTCACAGTACCAGTTTCTAGAACCATTTTCTTTCCACACTGCAGTTCACGTTTGGAATAGCCTACCAGATGGAGTAGTCGGAGACGTAACTGACAATGGCGCAACATCCTTCAAGAGCAGAGTGCATAAGCATCTCATTTCATGCGTCTGATGCTTAATCCCCTTCACCCTTGTTGTTCCTAAGCTATAGTGAACCACTGATTGGCCCACGTGGTTGTCTTTTATAGTGCCTAGGTGCCTATATAATTAAAGTTCTTGACTTGTGTCACTCCTCATGGGGTAAATTGCTGATCACTAATTGCCCAAGACGCATGCATGTTAAGGCCAGTGTAATGGGAGAGAACATGGACCTTTTCGAGCATCATTAATTCTGAATTGTATGTCAAAAGTATATAAAACTATACATTTTTGGAAAGGAAATGAGTCAAAGAATCCCATGGTGACGTCAAATTTGTTCAAAAATCTCGAGTTTTTTTAAAAAATCACAAAAATTCACTTTTTACCCCAATTTTTTGTGACAACTTAGAAAAAATCCGCTCAGAGTAAAAAAGATTCAGTTAGCTTTTCATAAAGAAGAGACATAGGGAAGGTTTTTTTATTTTTTTGAAATTCGTCTCTTTTTTCCAAATATTGAAAAAAACATGTGAAAAAAGCAATTTTGTCACTCTATTAAGCTAACAGTTGCACAGAATGGTGTATATTTTTGTTTAAAACAAATATTTTGAAAAAATGAGAAAACCTTCCCTAGGCTTTGATGTACTCTAAACGACAGTGCAAAAAGTTTACCTTTTGCTTGCATATTTTTCGAGTTATCTTGTCACAAAAATCGTGCAATATTGTCAAAATTGAACTCTGAGAAATCAACGTTTTAGTAAAAAAATGTCAAAATTATGCACAAAACGTCCTTATATTTTAAAACGGTAAGACTTTCACGCTTGTAAAAGCTGTATCTGGTGCATGGTCTAAATGTGCATCTTTTTGCACCAATAAATCTATAATGTCTGCTTTCAGTGCCCTAAAATTCAAACTAATTAAAAAATCTAAGTGGCATTTTGACTGCAAATTTTTGTTTTGTTTACACCACATTTGCTGGCGTGAACAACAAACCGAATGCGCCTAGACTGCGTTGGACATACGCGCAGCAGAGTTGCGCATGGCGTCACGCTAAGTTTAATCGCAGCAGTATATATAAATATTTCAGATTCGCAAGCATTTCTGACTCATTATTTCCGCCAATTTACTAAGCTGTCTTGAGCCATGTGACTTTTTAGAGTTAAAAAGAGTGAAACAAATCAAGCAAAAATACGAGTAAATATTAGCAAGTTTTATTTTATCAGTTTCAAGTGAAAGAATACATCTTAGTGTTGATAAATATCAAGAAATCTCAAATTCGGGCGTGGACGAATGTGTCTTCCATTACTCTGGCCTTAAACTACTCAGCATCACTCAGAAATGCAGCTCTATATAGGCACAGAACCCTAATCAGGCTTATGAAATAACCGTCATAACCAGGATCAGCTCAGTTCCCATGTTTGCTACTATGGGTCCTGGGATTGATTCCCGGGTGGGATCACTTTTTGAAACTACTTGCCTCCTTCATTATTTGCAATTATGGTGAACCTGGTGAAAAATTATGTTTATCTAACACCGAATTAAGCTATCTCGACTACTGCTGCACATATAATTAATGTGGATCTAATCCTGTAGGCAAGTATAGATTAGATTCAAAATTTAGGGATATGTGAATAAAAATTCCTTTAAAAGGAATAGGGCAGGCAAATGAAAAATTGTCAAGAGAAATGAAAGAATGAGTAAGTCAAGTTCACAATTAAATACAGGGATAATATTACNTATCATCGATTTCCAATTTTTGAATAACATAAAACGTATGAACAAAGTTAAAAGAGTTTTTAACTTCATACGTTTATACGTTTGTTATTCCCCCATTGGAGGTTGTGTCATATTTTCCTTGATTTGCCCCTGGACCATTTTATGTACCACCTGGTACACATAACTATTGCATATAGCCCTATTAGATTCACTGTAGCAATGGCATAGCCAAGGGGACAGCTACCCTAGTATGGGCCTGTGAGAAGTCTTGCACCAGCCCCCTGCTGGACACCATATTTTTGAGATATTTAGGCACTTATTTTGCCCATTTTCATTCAATTTTGCCCCATCTATCATGAGGCATCTATCAGAAAAAACACCTTCAACAATTTTCAGCTGCAAGGTTCCATCACTTCCAATGAACAATCACATTTTTGTGTAGAAACAATTTTGCCTAAACTCCTTCACAAAATGATCAACAATCCACTGTCACAATACATTGCATAACAATAACATGCAACTTATTCTGAATCCTCAGCATTCATTTTCCGCTTTTCATGTGATAGCCATTCCAAATTTGATGATCACATATAGCATCCATGGTACCGTATTATATAACATTTTCATCAATAAATGTTAATGTGCTCGCTCTTGCCACAAGAGTATCAAATCACCTTTCCACAGATAAAGTCAATGTTCTTTTTATCCACCATTTGTGTCGCATGCATGTCACGCATAGCTGTTGGATAAAAACACCAGAGTCATCATTGCTCAACTTAGAGGATTGCACCCTATATTCAACCTTAGCAGACATGTTCAGCACATATCACACAACAGTTAAGCATACCTGGCTATTTTTTTTCTTTTTCCAAAGGAATGGCTTCTGGCAATTAAATAAAATCAAACGTCTCTTGAGCATGTTGAGAGTTTTACATTCTGGCAAGCTTTTGAATAATCGGATTTGATAAGCTTACACTGTTAAAAACAAGATAACCCATGCTTTAACCCCATGAGAACTACCTGCCGATTGGCCAAAAACAAGTTTTCATTATCAATTGGCCCAATCAGCAACATTGTTAGAATAATTTCACCACACACAAAAATTGGTGTGAAAAAAAAAAAAGCTCCATTCTGATTGGTGATTAAAGTGAAGATATCATGTAATTGACCAATCAGAGGCAATGTTAGATCGGCAGGTATAGTGCTCAGGGGTTTTAAACACTTTGCCTGAGTATGTAGGTGAGTATAGGAACAGGTTGCGTAAATCTGTAATCAACCTATTAAAGCTTATTGGTGAATTGCCAATGAAGAGATTTATATGACTTGTATTGGGCTGTTGGTAGCATACATCAAATGAAAATCAAATATTAAAACTCATCACTAACTGAGACTGAAGGCTATGTGTGGCCTGACTGATGGTCATCTATTAACCCCTTCCCATTTTTGGCCAACATCGGCTTAATGCTGCAGTTGGACTGACTGAAGGCTACATATGGACTGACTGACTGATGATGATCCTGTAACCCTTTACCATTCTTGGTAAACAGCAGTGTAAAGTTGCAGGTAGTGGCCTGACTAATGATCTAACTTCTTCCCATTCTTGGTCAACAGGGGTGTAAATTGATAAAAGTTCCCACATTTTTTGGAAAAGCATTAAAATTAGTCCTTTTTTGAAGAAAAAAATTACAACAGGTCCATCTTCTCCCCACACACCCTATAATCCTGGCAACAGGTCTGTAAAGGGCACATGTATACAACAGTAGTAGGGGAGAGCGGGGAGTGTTCACCCTATTTTTTTCTGACCAGCCTAGCGATGTCAATTTTAAGGTTATGGATGACCTGATTGGCCCATGTGAAAGCCCTATGTTTTAGCTATATACGGCCACAATCCCAGAACTATAGGCCTTACAATAGCAACAGGAAAGAGCAAACAAAAAAGTTTTGTAAAGTGGCGAACTTGCCCCATATTGGGGCAGGTTCGCCCATATGGTGGGGTAAGTTCACCCTAATCACAAAAAAGGTTTAAACATTGCATAACAATAACATATTCAATGCAAACATTTAGCAAGAGTATACAGGGCATTCATTCTCTTCTGGGGAGTCACTAAATTTGTTGCAGGGGTCAGGTCAGGGTAAAATGTAGGGGTCCAAAGTGAGTTTAAACGTATCATGTTTACAACTTCGGGAAAAATGGATTAGGACATAAACGGTGGTATGAGTAATACCGATATCACATAACTATAAAAAGACATGTTTTCAGTAGTTTTACCTTGTTTAATGGTTTAATTATCAATATTTTGCATAATACGCTGATGGGGCAGGTCCGCCTCCAGTTTGGGGTAAGTCCGCCTGGGAAGATATAGGGCTAACATGCCCCATCCTCAAAAGGGCTTAACGAGCCCTTTGTGCACATTTGTGTATTTTCTTTGGGGTATGCAAAACACAAATCGAATAAGGAGTTTATAACTGCATTAAATCTTTGACAAATCCCATATGTTCCCAATACAGATTCCCATTAAAACCATCTGTATTTATGTATCGATGATAATACAACATTATGAATGCAAGAAAAATTTACATTTGGGTGTAATTTTTTTGTTTTGGCTGCAGTTCGATGAACACGTCCCTATATGTCGCGTAGCTAATATGAGAAGTTTATAATGACATATGTCACCTAATTTTGCCATCACCAAATTCTCTGATAGCCGTAGTGATGAGAAACTAGGGGTGGGCGAACCTGCCCCTAGGGCGAACACTCCCCGCTCTCCCCTACTTAATCCAAGTTTTGAACACTGGACTTTTAAAAATGCCTCTAAGAATACAAGCGTTTAAAATGAAACCAAATATAAATATAAGACAAATTGTGAATGTGTGTTAATTTTTCAACATAAGGTACAGATACCGTAAACGTTCGCCTAATGGCGCTTTTGGATTCTTAGAAATGTGAGAGCGCCATCCTTGTAAAATCGCAACAGCATTAAGGATACGTGTATGTTAAATTGAGCAACCTGGACATAATGCCTCAGAAAAAAATATCGTGACATGACCCAATACTTTAGGTCACTAGGTTAGTTGCTAGAGCAGCAAATGTTTTGGGGTTTCTTCAGGTATTCTTTCTCAAAGTGCCATTGGACTTAATTTGTAAATCGATTCATACGTTATACCTAACTCATTTTGGTAAATCTTTTTATAACATTGTAATTTCTTCATATTTTTTTAATATTCTTCAGTTCAAAATTATACCCTTCTATTTGTCTAACCCGTTAGCTCAGTCGGTAGAGGGTGAGCCTTGAATGGTGAATGGTACTGGTTCGAATCTTGATTTCTGCCCCCACTTTTATGTGAAGAAGGGTCAAGAAACGTTTTTGGATTTTGTCCCCATTTTATGAACGAATATTGTGAATTTTTTTTAATTAAATTTAAATTTTCTTATTTTTTTTAGATAAATCATGAAATAGGCATTGCGAACAAACGGCAACAAAAACCGCTGACAAAATTTGCTCCACCTGCTACCTATCAATGCGTGATATATTCCACTACATTTAACAGTTAAATGACCTTTGAAAAATAGAACGGCCTCAATGTTTCAAATTGTGTAACTACATTACTTTATTCAAAAATGCATTATAAATGATCAGCTATTTTTTTCTTTACTTAAAAGGATCATACCATTGATCATAACTATCAGACCACGAAGTAGTTACGTAACTCCGTGATGGTATCGGAACCAAGCACTGTTTGTATGGCGATCATTACGATCACGGTATTTTCGTATGCCTTTTTTTGTGTACTGATTGTTTCGATCGTGGTTCATTACTTAAGCGGGTGATCCAGTTGACATAGTAACATTACGTAACTTCGATACCGGGCTTCGATACTGAATAGTTGTTGAGTGCACATAATATGGAAAGCCATTGGGGTACTGTGTGCCTTGCAAAGCGCCTTATAACATGTTCTCATTGTGTTGTGGAATCCTAGCCAGTATTCAATGATAGCCTCTATAATAGAGGCCTTGCGTTTATCGATTGGCTCCAAACAAAGGATTTGAACCGGTTTCTTCTCCGTAATCATGGTGCAGTGCAGTCCATTCAATCAAATGTTGTCATCAACCTATTTGATCGTAGGGAATTTTGTTATGTGTGTGAGACGAACTGTCGCGGTAGATGCAATCATGCTTTTGTTGAATGCATTTGAGTAGTCCGCCATATTTACGGGATGATACGCGTCATATGCACAGCCTCTATTCAGTTGGTCGTTGTATGATTTTGTTCGTTCACTCATTCAAATTCTATTTATATCATTTGAAAACTGAGCCTATTATGATACATCCTCCGTGGAAAACAAAATAGCTAGGGACAATTGGGGCAGAGGTTATCTTTTGAATCCTCTTAGAGGGCTATCATTTTTTCGGAAGGGGGGACCCAAATTTACAAAAAGTCTGCGTCAATAAAATTACGCACCCCTATTTCGGCAACAAAAATTTTATGATCCCAAACCCCAAAATTGTATTGAAATCAGTCTTTTGAATAAAATAACACACTTTCTGTGGTCATCGTGTGACTCCTTTACATTTTGGTCATAAAACATTTTATGACCCCCTCCTATTATTCTTTCCAAGACTTTATGACCCCCGTATATTTGGGACCCCCCTTTCGAATAAAATGATATACCTCTTATGACCACTGATGCATAGGCAAGGACACTGCATGGCGAATTGAAAGACTTGTCGCGACGCGACAGTTCATCTCACACACATAACAAATGCCTATACAATCAAATAGGTTCATTACAACATTTGATTGAATGGATTGAGTTACTCTAAAATGAAACGATAAAAACAAAGAATCATGAAAAAAGACACAAGATAAAATAATAAAATTATATAAACAATGTTAAAGATAAAATCAAGAAAATAGAGAATAAAATTTACTCAAATCAGAAAAAAACATTGACAGACATCATAATCTGTCAGAAATTACTGCATTGCATGAGATTCGAACCATCAATCTTCTCCACAAGTTCTCTTTATCCTCGCACTATAGTCTAATGCTCTGCTCACTGGGCCACAACGTATCAGGTGAATGATTACCGCATTATCATGAACAAGTTTGTTCGATCTTGTTCATAATTGTATGTGTCGATATGTTTCACCCTTTAACTACACGCACCCTTAATGATCAGTGATAATAGTCGGCTTTTACAGGGATGGCGCTCTCTCATTTCCATGAGCTCCATAGCGCCATTAGGCGAACGTTTACGGTATGTCTGAATTTAGAATCAGTCATGTATTGTGAAAAATGATGTCTAAATGTTGACCTTTTTCTCTAAATATTAGGCAAGAAGACACTATTTTAGTAATGCATGTGTCTGAATTTAGAATCGGTCATGTATCTTGAAAAATAAATGTCCTAATGTTGACCTTTTCTCTCAATTTTAAGCAAGAAGACACTATTTTAGTAATGCACAAATACTTCCATAACAAGCTTTGGAGAGAGTATAAAGCCAAAGCTTTTAGTTTTGATTATAAACCTTTGAGTGTCCTGCATGCCAATAAGTTGAAAGCTTTGTGTTTTCATTCCTCACATGCAATAACCCTATTCTTGCAAGACCTATATAATCACACAGGGGACCACTCAGCAAATTTGTTTGCAAGCATTAACATCAATAAAAGGGAGGAGGATGGGTGATTTTCAATGACATATGGGGATCTGCAGTGATCCTTCAAAGGATAAAAGCTGTGTATTTTACTAGGAAACCTACAGCGATAAGCCTGCCATTGTTTAAGGCCTTTGCACTTGATTACGAGTTTCCTGTTGCCTGTCTGTGTTTGTAAATCACACCAATGTTGGAATCCATTATTGCCATTTTTCAAAAATTCAAATTTCCAACCTTCCTTTGAATGCACACTCCATTTTCAAAAGTCAAACCACATGTGACAATGGACTAATCCACTTGAAATTCACACTCCCCCTGAGGAAAATGTACATTGTATATACAACAGTAGTACTTAATCCAAGTTTTTAACACTGGACTTTTAAAAATGCCTCTAAGAATACAAGCCTTTAAAATGAAACCAAGTATAAATATAAGACAAATTGTGAATGTGTGTTAATTTTTCAACATAAGGTACAGATGTATTTGAATCTAGAATCAGTCATGTATCTTGAAAAATAATGTCCAAATGTTGACCTTTTCTCTCAATTTTAAGCAAGAAGACACTATTTTAGCAATGCATGTGTCTGAATTTAGAATCAGTCATGTATCTTGAAAATAATGTCCAAATGTTGACCTTTTCTCTCAATTTTAAGCAAGAATGCACTATTTTAGTAATGCACAAATACTTCCATAACAAGCTTTGGAGAGAGTATAAAGCCAAAGCTTTTAGTTTTGATTATAAACCTTTGAGTGTCCTGCATGCCAATAAGTTGAAAGCTTTGTGTTTTCATTCCTCACATGCAATAACCCTATTCTTGCAAGACCTATATAATCACACAGGGGACCACTCAGCAAATTTGTTTGCAAGCATTAACATCAATGAAAAGGGAGGAAGATGGGTGATTTTCAATGACATATGGGGATCTGCAGTGATCCTTCAAAGGATAAAAGCTGTATTTTTACTAGGAAACCTATAGTGATAAGCCTGCCATTGTTTAAGGCCTTTGCACTTGATTACTTGTTTCCTGTCTGTGTTTGTAAATCACACCAATGTTGGAATCCATTATCGCCATTTTTCAAAAATTCAAATTTCCAACCTTCCTTTGAATGCACACTCCATTTTCAAAAGTCAAACCACATGTGACAATGGACTAATCCACTTGAAATTCACACTCCCCCTGTGGAAAATGTACATTGTATATACAACAGTAGTACTTAATCCAAGTTTTTAACACTGGACTTTTAAAAATGCCTCTAAGAATACAAGCGTTTAAAATGAAACCAAATATAAATATAAGACAAATAATTGTGAAAGTGTGTTGATTTTTCAAAATAAGGTACAGATGTGTCTGAATTTAGAATTAGTCATGTATCTTGAAAAATAATGTCCCAATTTTTTCTCTAAATTTTAAGCAAGAAGACACATGTTAGTAATGCTCAAAATTTAGTACTTCCATAACAAGCTTTGGAGAGAGTATAAAGCCAAACCTTTTAGTTTTGATTATAAACCTTTGAGTGTCCTGCATGCCAATAAGTTGAAAGCTTTGTGTTTTCATTCCTCACATGCAATAACCCTATTCTTGCAAGACCTATATAATCACACAGGGGACCACTCAGCAAATTTGTTTGCAAGCAAGGGAGGGGGACAGGGGACATGACCCTCCCACTTTTGGCAAAATGACACATTTGTTGTCCTTTTCAGCTACTTTTAGACAATTCAGACTGAATGTCCTCCCTCCTCCCACATTCCTAGACAGATTGATGCTAATGCCACCAATTATTACTTAACCCCCTGGACACTACTGGTCATCTAACAGCATTTCTGATTGGTTAATAACTTGAAATGCTCATTTCAATTGCCAATTATGACTAGGCTTTAAACTATTTATGGTCAAACTTGCATTTGCAGATGATCTTATTAATACCCTCCTTGATTGGTTCAAAATTGGATACAATATTCATTTTGGCCAATCGGCAGGTAGTTCTCACAGGGTTAATACATTAGTGAGACTTGACTGGTAGGCCCCTTATCTGTCACCATTTCTGCAGCATCCATCCAATCTACTTTGTACTAATCACCTGCTTCCATCTCAATGTGTATCGTCCATGTCATACCAACATGTTTCCTCAAATGGCCAGACATATATGCAATTTATAATTGATGCACTTGGTACAAAGTAGGTCAAATGTTCCCAGACCTGGTTGTTATTGACAATACGTGATGTGGTCAAGCAGAGTGAGAAATGTGTCTCAGAAAATGTCATTTTGGTGTTTGCTACTGACAAAGGTAACACTGAAATTGTAATATGTCAAAAACTGTAGGTCTATAAATATAGTTCAGCTAAATGGTCTCAAATATTAATGAATTCAGAGAAACATACAGGATACAATTAATCATATCAGCAGTAGATAGCTACTTCATCAAAAAGATATAGATACTGCAGTATAGCTACTTCATCAACTTCAATATCATCAGTATATAGCTTCTTCATCGACACTAGTATCAGCAGTAGATAGCCATGTCATCAATACCAATATCAGCAGTAGATAGATACTTCAGCAACACTTATATCAGCAGTTGATAGCTTCTTCATCAACACCAATATCATCAGTATATAGCTTCTTCATCGACACTAGTATCAGCAGTAGATAGCCATGTCATCAATACCAATATCAGCAGTAGATAGATACTTCAGCAACACTTATATCAGCAGTTGATAGCTTCTTCATCAACACCAATATCAGCAGTATATTTTTATAGCTTCTTCATCGACACTAGTATCAGCAGTAGATAGCCATGTCATCAATACCAATATCAGCAGTAGATAGATACTTCAGCAACACTTATATCAGCAGTTGATAGCTTCTTCATCAACACCAATATCAGCAGTATATTTTTATAGCTTCTTCATCGACACTAGTATCAGCAGTAGATAACCATGTCATCAATACCAATATCAGCAGTAGATAGCTACTTCAGCAACACTTATATCAGCGGTAGATAGCTTATTTATCATAAAGATATCAGCAGTATTATAGCTATATACATCACTAAGACATCATTATGCAAATACAACATGTTTTGAGGGGAAGTAGTCAAATGCTAATGCCACCAATTATTACTTAACCCCCTGGACGCTACTGGTCATCTAACAGCATTTCTGATTGGTTAATAACTTGAAATGCTCATTTCAATTGCCAATTATGACTAGGCTTTAAACTATTTATGTATTTTATGTATTTGCAGATGACCTTATTAACACCCTCCTTGATTGGTTCAAAATTTGATACAAAATTCATTTTGGCCAAGCAGGTTGTTCCCATGGGGTTAATACATTAGTGAGACTTGACTGGTAGGCCCCTGAATCCGTCTGTCAACATTTCTGTAGCATCCATCCAATCTACTTTGTACTAATCACCTGCTTCCATCTCAATGTGTATCGTCCATGTCATACCAACATGTTTCCTCAAATGGCCAGACATATATGCAATTTATAATTGATGCACTTGGTACAAAGTAGGTCAAATGTTCCCAGGCTGGTTGTTATTGACAATACGTGATGTGGTCAAGCAGAGTGAGAATTGTGTCTCAGAAAATGTCATTTTGTGTTTGCTGCTGACACAGGTAACACTGAAACTGTAATGTGTCAAAAACTGTGGGTCTGTAAAAATAGTGCAGCTAAATGTACTCATGATTTTACACTCATATTGGGTGTTGTAAAGTAACTCAGCCGTTAAAATACACACCTATTTGTATTCGCAATATTTTTAACACAGAAAGAACTGTGGTGTATTTATGCACATTTTGATATCCCATTCATCATTCAATATTAACAATACAGTTGTGTTTGTAAAGAAAAATACTAGAATTTGAAAGTTGCATTTTAAGGTGATTAATGGTTATTGCATAAGCATTCTGGCATGTAAAACCTGCAATTTCTTCAACCTGAATTCAAATTAATAGCATTTACTCAAGCTGCTGACACTCCGTAATATGCATGGCAGGATGAACCCTCCATTTATTCTTCTCCGCAGCCAGTTTGGCCCCACTCCATCATAATCAAACTGGTCGCAGAGGATACTACCGCAATTGTGCTTGTTCATTTGCATGGAGAGCCATTTTTGGAGTCTGTAGCACTTAGGCTAGGTTCTCAGCTAGAGTCTGATGCTGCATTGTACAAGAAACGCATTTTAAATTAAGCATTAAATTAACATCACTCCGGTGACCCCCGTGAACTGGAAAACCAGAATTTGTTATTTAAACAAATGAAAATACAAAAATTCCACCTGTGTAAATATAAAATGGGTAGAGAAATTGGTCTCCAATATTAATGAATTCAGAGAAACGTACAGGATATAATTAATTATTGACCTGATGCCATGATAGCAGGATTTATTAGTTGTTTTATATACCACTAGCGGGATACCCGCGCTTTGCGCGGGTCCCCGCTAGATGAGTAAATGGGAGCGTTCACTATAACAGGAAGAATTACTGAACAGGTAGAATCATTGAAAAGGTACATTTTATCTTACTATTTCCTGGTTAGTTTCTTACATCTTAAATTTTTCTTACATTTCCTTATTAGTTTCTTTCCTTCATTGTTTCGTGCCCGTTTCATTTAGTTACTTTAACCGTTGGCCTACTCGTACTTCTTTTGTCATTTTAATTTCATTTTTCTTTATAGGCCTAGTACCACTTCATGTTGTTTATTCAACACACATTTTTTCCCGTATTTATTACGTCCTCTCATAGGGTGTATGCGGACGTGTTCATCCGTTATCATAATCCCGTGACCCGTCCATGTGCCTTTGTGTCCTTTATTTTCTATTTATTTTTCCTTCTTTCTATATTATCATGTCCACTGGTCTCTGGCTCGCAAGTCGCGTGACTCTGCGCCGTTTACGCGCGCATTGGCGTAGTGCAAATTACGCACGCGGCGCTGACGCGCTGCCTACCAGCTGCAGTTTTTCATAACAAAAACCCCGTTTTTACCCATATTTTCACTGTTTTTCCGCCAATTCTTGACCGATTTCAACCAAATAAAGTCCAGGCAATGTCCCGTATATTAAATCGATCTCCGTATGAATTTGGCGACATTTGGATCGAAACTGACGGAGCCTTTTACATAAACCACACATACACACACACACATACAACATTAGCCTATTTATAGTAAGATGCATATACCATATGTCAAAATACCTATACTTGTAATAAAAAAATGATATGATATTGACTAATATTTTGCATCTTCAATGTCATCTACATCAATATCAGCAGTTGATAGATATGTTATCAATACCAATATCAGCAGTAGATAGCTACTTTATCAACACCAATATCAGCAGTAGATAGCTACTTCATCAACACCAATATCAGCAGTAGATAGCTACTTCATCAACACCAATATCAGCAGTAGATAGCTACTTCATCAATACCAATTTCAGCAGTATATAGCTACTTCATCAATATCAATTTCAGCAGTAGATAACTACTTCATCAATACCAATTTCAGCAGTAGATAGCTACTTCATCAATACCAATATCAGCAGTAGATAGCTACTTCATCAACACCAATATCAGCAGTAGATAGCTACTTCATCTACTCCAATATCAGCAGTAGATAGATATGTCATCAATACCAATATCAGCAGTAGATAGCTACTTTATCAACACCAATATCAGCAGTAGATAGCTACTTCATCAACACCAATATCAGCAGTAGATAGCTACTTCATCAATACCAATTTCAGCAGTATATAGCTACTTCATCAATATCAATTTCAGCAGTAGATAGCTACTTCATCAATACCAATTTCAGCAGTATATAGCTACTTCATCAATATCAATTTCAGCAGTAGATAGCTACTTCATCAATACCAATATCAGCAGTAGATAGCTATGTCATCAATACCAATATCAGTAGTAGATAGCTGTATCAATATCCATATCAGCAGTAGATAGCTACTTTATCAACACCAATTTCAGCAGTAGACAGCTACTTCATATCAGTTGTAGTTTATGCAAATTTGCTTTTGTTTTGTAATTGTATTTAGACATGGGTACTGTCTTACACAGGCAACATCCACATATCCCTCATAATATCAGCGGCATTGGAATTGAATTGGTTATCACATATATGTTATATTGTACTATGAGATGAAAACAAATAAAATTTTGCATTGAAATGAATACTGTTGTAGATTGTTCTGTCTAAATAAAAAATAACATTAAAAAAAAGACTGTTAATCATTTTGTTTTAAAATTAATACAAACCATAACTATATTGTGAAAACTCAAAATGGAAGCCAGGCCCATAGCCATGATTTCTTTTTAGGTACTTTCAAATCAAAAAGGGCAAACTTCAACCTTTTTACAAAAATAAGTGTGGACTGAATTTTTCCTTCAAAAAGGGCTGATTAAAAGAAAATTTCACAGCAAAAAAGAGGACCTTTTTATGCAGATTGGCATGAGGTGCATTGTACCCCTACATCCCCATCTTCCTCCCTGGCTATAGCTTTCATGGAGCCTGACATAGTACCTTCATCAATGATTTTCCTAGTTGTTGAGGCGATACTGTAACTATCAAAGACTATGCACAATTTGAAGGCAACATCCACAGAACTCAGAGGTGATTAGTTCCATGTTGTTTCTTATTAAAGTATCCCCCTGGCATGTTTAGATTGGTGAGAACTTAATTGGTAATTGTTTATCCCATAATTCATGAGATTGCACAGAATGCCCAACAGTGTTTGTTACATATACTACTAGTAACCCACTCTGGTCGCCATAGCAACAATTTGTGCTAAATTTGCACAAAAAATAGAAATTTTACATTTTCATATTTAATATCTACATGAAGAAAGCATTCAAATTAGTGCAAACATGTCTAGTCATTGGTTCCACTGGTTCTTCGGTTGGCTAGTTATTCTAATATAATTTAATGTTAAAAAGATTTATCCCTCACATATGTATATGTAGAGTAGGCAGGTGGATGCAATTATTAGGATTGTCTCTAAATCAATAAAGCTTCGTTATTTGGAGCTATACAAAAGTGGAAAAAAGGTTGGCACACCATGGCTATCTTTTGGTGTATCTCTGCCCCTGCTCCCCAAATTCAGTGTTGAACAATGCCATGCAATATGAAACTTACAAGATTTGGGGGAAATTATAGATTGATTTCATAGGATATTCAGTGATTACATATTGCTTGTAAACAAAATGTATCAGAAAACAATCTTTAACAAAATAGTTTTTAAGCCTTGTTTTCAGATTGTGTTAACAATAATCTTGTAACCCATATAAGGTTGTCATTTTATAGGACTATCTACATCTGAGACGACAAATATAACTATTTGTCTCAGATCTACAGTAGACAGCATCTTGTAGCCCATAAAAACGATACTTTCACTGAACTATCTACAGTAGACAGCATCTTGTAGTCCATAAAGATGATACTTTCACCGAACTATCTACAGTAGATAACATCTTGTAGTCCATAAAGATGATACTTTAACTGAACTATCTACAGTAGATAGCATCTTGTAGTCTATAAAGATGATACTTTCACAGAACTATCTACAGTATATAGCATCTTGTAGTCCATTAAGATGACACTTTCACTGAACTATCTACAGTAGATAGCATCTTGTAGTCCATAAAGATGATACTTTCACCGAACTATCTACAGTAGATGGCATCTTGTAGTCCATAAAGATGATACTTTCACAGAACTATCTACAGTAGATAACATCTTGTAGTCCATAAAGATGATACTTTCACCGAACTATCTACAGTAGATAGCATCTTGTAGTCCATAAAGATGATACTTTCACTGAACTATCTACAGTAGATAGCATCTTGTAGTCCATAAAGATGATACTTTCACCGAACTATCTACAGTAGATAGCATCTTGTAGTCCATAAAGATGATACTTTCACCGAACTATCTACAGTAGATAACATCTTGTAGTCCATAAAGATAATACTTTCACTGAACTATCTACAGTAGATAGCATCTTGTAGTCCATAAAGATGATACTTTCACTGAACTATCTACAGTAGATAGCATCTTGTAGTCCATAAAGATGATACTTTCACCGAACTATCTACAGTAGATAGCATCTTGTAGTCCATAAAGATGATACTTTCACTGAACTATCTACAGTAGATAGCATCTTGTAGTCCATAAAGATGATACTTTCACCGAACTATCTACAGTAGATGGCATCTTGTAGTCCATAAAGATGATACTTTCACTGAACTATCTACAGTAGATGGCATCTTGTAGTCCATAAAGATAATACTTTCACCGAACTATCTACAGTAGATAACATCTTGTAGTCTATAAAGATGATACTTTCACTGAACTATCTACAGTAGATAGCATCTTGTAGTCCTATAATGATACTTTCACTGAACTATCTACAGTAGATGGCATCTTGTAGTCCATAAAGATAATACTTTCACTGAACTATCTACAGTAGATAGCATCTTGTAGTCCATAAAGATGATACTTTCACAGAACTATCTACAGTAGATAGCATCTTGTAGTCTATAAAGATGATACTTTCACAGAACTATCTACAGTATATAGCATCTTGTAGTCCATAAAGATGATACTTTCACTGAACTATCTACAGTAGATAGCATCTTGTAGTCCATAAAGATGATACTTTCACTGAACTATCTACAGTAGATGGCATCTTGTAGTCCATAAAGATGATACTTTCACCGAACTATCTACAGTATATAGCATCTTGTAGTCTATAAAGATGATACTTTCACTGAACTATCTACAGTAGATAGCATCTTGTAGTCCATAAAGATGATACTTTCACCGAACTATCTACAGTAGATAGCATCTTGTAGTCCATAAAGATGACACTTTCACTGAACTATCTACAGTAGATAGCATCTTGTAGTCCATAAAGATGATACTTTCACCGAACTATCTACAGTAGATAACATCTTGTAGTCCATAAAGATGATACTTTCACTGAACTATCTACAGTAGATAGCATCTTGTAGTCCATAAAGATGACACTTTCACTGAACTATCTACAGTAGATAGCATCTTGTAGTCCATAAAGATGATACTTTCACAGAACTATCTACAGTAGATAGCATCTTGTAGTCCATAAAGATGACACTTTCACTGAGCTATCTACAGTAGATAGCATCTTGTAGTCCATAAAGATGATACTTTCACCGAACTATCTACAGTAGATGGCATCTTGTAGTCCATAAAGATGATACTTTCACTGAACTATCTACAGTAGATAGCATCTTGTAGTCCATAAAGATGACACTTTCACTGAACTATCTACAGTAGATAGCATCTTGTAGTCCATAAAGATGATACTTTCACCGAACTATCTACAGTAGATAACATCTTGTAGTCCATAAAGATGATACTTTCACTGAACTATCTACAGTAGATAGCATCTTGTAGTCCATAAAGATGACACTTTCACCGAACTATCTACAGTAGATAGCATCTTGTAGTCCATAAAGATGATACTTTCACCGAACTATCTACAGTAGATAGCATCTTGTAGTCCATAAAGATGATACTTTCACTGAACTATCTACAGTATATAGCATCTTGTAGTCCATAAAGATGATACTTTCACCGAACTATCTACAGTAGATAGCATCTTGTAGTCCATAAAGATGACACTTTCACTGAACTATCTACAGTAGATAGCATCTTGTAGTCCATAAAGATGATACTTTCACCGAACTATCTACAGTAGACAACATCTTGTAGTCCATAAAGATGATACTTTCACTGAACTATCTACAGTAGATAGCATCTTGTAGTCCATAAAGATGACTTTCACTGAACTATCTACAGTAGATAGCATCTTGTAGTCCATAAAGATGATACTTTCACCGAACTATCTACAGTAGATAACATCTTGTAGTCCATAAAGATGATACTTTCACTGAACTATCTACAGTAGATAGCATCTTGTAGTCTATAAAGATGATACTTTCACTGAACTATCTACAGTAGATAGCATCTTGTAGTCCATAAAGATGATACTTTCACCGAACTATCTACAGTAGATAGCATCTTGTAGTCCATAAAGATGACACTTTCACTGAACTATCTACAGTAGATAGCATCTTGTAGTCCATAAAGATGATACTTTCACCGAACTATCTACAGTAGACAACATCTTGTAGTCCATAAAGATGATACTTTCACTGAACTATCTACAGTAGATAGCATCTTGTAGTCCATAAAGATGACACTTTCACTGAACTATCTACAGTAGATAGCATCTTGTAGTCCATAAAGATGATACTTTCACCGAACTATCTACAGTAGATAACATCTTGTAGTCCATAAAGATGATACTTTAACTGAACTATCTACAGTAGATAGCATCTTGTAGTCCATAAAGATGATACTTTCACCGAACTATCTACAGTAGATAACATCTTGTAGTCCATAAAGATGATACTTTAACTGAACTATCTACAGTAGATAGCATCTTGTAGTCCATAAAGATGATACTTTAACTGAACTATCTACAGTAGATGGCATCTTGTAGTCCATTAAGATGACACTTTCACTGAACTATCTACAGTAGATAGCATCTTGTAGTCCATAAAGATGATACTTTCACCGAACTATCTACAGTAGATAGCATCTTGTAGTCCATAAAGATGATACTTTCACCGAACTATCTACAGTAGATAACATCTTGTAGTCCATAAAGATAATACTTTCACTGAACTATCTACAGTAGATAACATCTTGTAGTCCATAAAGATGATACTTTCACTGAACTATCTACAGTATATAGCATCTTGTAGTCTATAAAGATGATACTTTCACCGAACTATCTACAGTAGATGGCATCTTGTAGTCTATAAAGATGATACTTTCACCGAACTATCTACAGTAGATAGCATCTTGTAGTCCATAAAGATGATACTTTCACCGAACTATCTACAGTAGATGGCATCTTGTAGTCCATAAAGATGATACTTTCACAGAACTATCTACAGTAGATAGCATCTTGTAGTCCATAAAGATGACACTTTCACTGAACTATCTACAGTAGATAGCATCTTGTAGTCCATAAAGATGATACTTTCACAGAACTATCTACAGTAGATAACATCTTGTAGTCCATAAAGATGATACTTTCACTGAACTATCTACAGTATATAGCATCTTGTAGTCTATAAAGATGATACTTTCACCGAACTATCTACAGTAGATGGCATCTTGTAGTCTATAAAGATGATACTTTCACCGAACTATCTACAGTAGATAGCATCTTGTAGTCCATAAAGATGACACTTTCACAGAACTATCTACAGTAGATGGCATCTTGTAGTCCATAAAGATGATACTTTCACAGAACTATCTACAGTAGATAGCATCTTGTAGTCCATAAAGATGACACTTTCACCGAACTATCTACAGTATATAGCATCTTGTAGTCCATAAAGATGATACTTTCACCGAACTATCTACAGTAGATAGCATCTTGTAGTCCATAAAGATGATACTTTCACTGAACTATCTACAGTATATAGCATCTTGTAGTCCATAAAGATGACACTTTCACAGAACTATCTACAGTAGATAGCATCTTGTAGTCTATAAAGATGATACTTTCACCGAACTATCTACAGTAGATGGCATCTTGTAGTCTATAAAGATGATACTTTCACCGAACTATCTACAGTAGATAGCATCTTGTAGTCCATAAAGATGATACTTTCACCGAACTATCTACAGTAGATGGCATCTTGTAGTCCATAAAGATGATACTTTCACAGAACTATCTACAGTAGATAGCATCTTGTAGTCCATAAAGATGACACTTTCACTGAACTATCTACAGTAGATAGCATCTTGTAGTCCATAAAGATGATACTTTCACAGAACTATCTACAGTAGATAACATCTTGATCCATAAAGATGATACTTTCATGAACTATCTACAGTATATAGCATCTTGTAGTCCATTAAGATGATACTTTCACTGAACTATCTACAGTAGATAGCATCTTGTAGTCTATAAAGATGATACTTTCACAGAACTATCTACAGTAGATAGCATCTTGTAGTCCATAAAGATGATACTTTCACCGAACTATCTACAGTAGATAGCATCTTGTAGTCCATAAAGATGATACTTTCACCGAACTATCTACAGTAGATAGCATCTTGTAGTCCATAAAGATGATACTTTCAGAACTATCTACAGTATATAGCATCTTGTAGTCCATAAAGATGTACACTTGTAGTTTCACAGAACTATCTACAGTAGATAGCATCTTGTAGTCCATAAAGATGATACTTTCACCGAACTATCTACAGTAGATAGCATCTTGTAGTCCATAAAGATGATACTTTCACAGTAGAGCACTATCTACAGTATCTACATAGCATCTTGTAGTCCATAAAGATGATACTTTCACTGAACTATCTACAGTAGATAGCATCTTGTAGTCCATAAAGATGATACTTTCACTGAACTATCTACAGTAGATAGCATCTTGTAGTCCATAAAGATGATACTTTCACTGAACTATCTACAGTAGATAGCATCTTGTAGTCCATAAAGATGATACTTTCACCGAACTATCAGTAGATACAGTAGATAAAGATGATACTTTCACTGAACTATCTTACAGTAGTCCATAAAGATGATACTTTCACTGAACTATCTACAGTAGATAGCATCTTGTAGTCCATAAAGATGATACTTTCACCGAACTATCTACAGTAGATAGCATCTTGTAGTCCATAAAGATGATACTTTCACCGAACTATCTACAGTAGATAACATCTTGTAGTCCATAAAGATGATACTTAAACTGAACTATCTACAGTAGATAGCATCTTGTAGTCCATAAAGATAAAGATGATACTTTAACTGAACTATCTACAGTAGAGCATCTTGTAGTCCATAAAGATGATACAGTAGATAGATAGCATCTTGTAGTCCATAAAGATTACACTTTCACTGAACTATCTACAGTAGATAGCATCTTGTAGTCCATAAAGATGATACTTTCACCGAACTATCTACTGAACTATCTACAGTAAAGATAGCATACTTGTAGTCCATAAAGATGATACTTTCACCGAACTATCTACAGTAGATAGCATCTTGTAGTCCATAAAGATGATACTTTCACCGAACTATCTACAGTAGATAGCATCTTGTAGTCCATAAAGATGATACTTTCACTGAACTATCTACAGTAGATAGCATCTTGTAGTCCATAAAGATGATACTTTCACCGAACTATCTACAGTAGATAGCATCTTGTAGTCCATAAAGATGATACTTTCACCGAACTATCTACAGTAGATAGCATCTTGTAGTCCATAAAGATGATACTTTCACCGAACTATCTACAGTAGATAACATCTTGTAGTCCATAAAGATGATACTTTCACTGAACTATCTACAGTAGATAGCATCTTGTAGTCCATAAAGATGATACTTTCACCGAACTATCTACAGTAGATGGCATCTTGTAGTCTATAAAGATGATACTTTCACTGAACTATCTACAGTAGATAGCATCTTGTAGTCCATAAAGATGACACTTTCACAGAACTATCTACAGTAGATGGCATCTTGTAGTCCATAAAGATGATACTTTCACAGAACTATCTACAGTAGATAGCATCTTGTAGTCCATAAAGATGACACTTTCACCGAACTATCTACAGTATATAGCATCTTGTAGTCCATAAAGATGATACTTTCACCGAACTATCTACAGTAGATAGCATCTTGTAGTCCATAAAGATGATACTTTCACTGAACTATCTACAGTATATAGCATCTTGTAGTCCATAAAGATGACACTTTCACAGAACTATCTACAGTAGATAGCATCTTGTAGTCTATAAAGATGATACTTTCACCGAACTATCTACAGTAGATGGCATCTTGTAGTCTATAAAGATGATACTTTCACCGAACTATCTACAGTAGATAGCATCTTGTAGTCCATAAAGATGATACTTTCACCGAACTATCTACAGTAGATGGCATCTTGTAGTCCATAAAGATGATACTTTCACAGAACTATCTACAGTAGATAGCATCTTGTAGTCCATAAAGATGACACTTTCACTGAACTATCTACAGTAGATAGCATCTTGTAGTCCATAAAGATGATATACTTTCACAGAACTATCTACAGTAGATAACATCTTGTAGTCCATAAAGATGATACTTTCACTGAACTATCTACAGTATATAGCATCTTGTAGTCTATAAAGATGATACTTTCACCGAACTATCTACAGTAGATGGCATCTTGTAGTCTATAAAGATGATACTTTCACCGAACTATCTACAGTAGATAGCATCTTGTAGTCCATAAAGATGACACTTTCACAGAACTATCTACAGTAGATGGCATCTTGTAGTCCATAAAGATGATACTTTCACAGAACTATCTACAGTAGATAGCATCTTGTAAAGAGTCTTGAACTATAAAGATGATCTGTACTTTCACCGAACTATCTACAGTAGATAGCATCTTGTAGTCCATAAAGATGATACTTTCACCGAACTATCTACAGTATATAGCATCTTGTAGTCCATAAAGATGATACTTTCACTGAACTATCTACAGTAGATAGCATCTTGTAGTCTATAAAGATGATACTTTCACAGAACTATCTACAGTAGATGGCATCTTGTAGTCTATAAAGATGATACTTTCACCGAACTATCTACAGTAGATAGCATCTTGTAGTCCATAAAGATGATACTTTCACCGAACTATCTACAGTAGATAGCATCTTGTAGTCCATAAAGATGATACTTTCACCGAACTATCTACAGTAGATAGCATCTTGTAGTCCATAAAGATGATACTTTCACAGAACTATCTACAGTAGATAGCATCTTGTAGTCCATAAAGATGATGAACTATCTACAGTAGATAACTATCTACAGTAGATACATCATCTTGTAGTCCATAAAGATGATACTTTCACTGAACTATCTACAGTATATAGCATCTTGTAGTCTATAAAGATGATACTTTCACCGAACTATCTACAGTAGATGGCATCTTGTAGTCTATAAAGATGATACTTTCACCGAACTATCTACAGTAGA
This sequence comes from Amphiura filiformis, assembly GCF_039555335.1. Classification (NCBI taxonomy): domain Eukaryota; kingdom Metazoa; phylum Echinodermata; class Ophiuroidea; order Amphilepidida; family Amphiuridae; genus Amphiura; species Amphiura filiformis. The sequence continues at coordinate 49,081,740 of NC_092642.1, read as the reverse complement.
TAGCATCTTGTAGTCCATAAAGATGACACTTTCACAGAACTATCTACAGTAGATGGCATCTTGTAGTCCATAAAGATGATACTTTCACAGAACTATCTACAGTAGATAGCATCTTGTAGTCCATAAAGATGACACTTTCACCGAACTATCTACAGTATATAGCATCTTGTAGTCCATAAAGATGATACTTTCACCGAACTATCTACAGTAGATAGCATCTTGTAGTCCATAAAGATGATACTTTCACTGAACTATCTACAGTATATAGCATCTTGTAGTCCATAAAGATGATACTTTCACCGAACTATCTACAGTAGATGGCATTTTGTAGTCCATAAAGATGACACTTTCACTGAACTATCTACAGTAGACAACATCTTGTAGTCCATAAAGATGACACTTTCACTGAACTATCTACAGCAGATAGCATCTTGTAGTCCATAAAGATGATACTTTCACAGAACTATCTACAGTAGATAGCATCTTGTAGTCCATAAAGATGACACTTTCACTGAACTATCTACAGTATATAGCATCTTGTAGTCTATAAAGATGATACTTTCACAGAACTATCTACAGTAGATAACATCTTGTAGTCCATAAAGATGATACTTTCACCGAACTATCTACAGTAGATAGCATCTTGTAGTCCATAAAGATGATACTTTCACAGAACTATCTACAGTAGATAGCATTTTGTAGTCCATTAAGATGACACTTTCACTGAACTATCTACAGTAGATAACATCTTGTAGTCCATAAAGATGATACTTTCACCGAACTATCTACAGTAGATGGCATCTTGTAGTCTATAAAGATGATACTTTCACTGAACTATCTACAGTAGATAGCATCTTGTAGTCCATAAAGATGACACTTTCACTGAACTATCTACATGATAGCATCTTGTAGTCCACTTTCACAGAACTATCTACAGTAGATAGCATCTTGTAGTCCATAAAGATGATACTTTCACTGAACTATCTACAGTAGATAGCATCTTGTAGTCCATAAAGATGATACTTTCACCGAACTATCTACAGTAGATAGCATCTTGTAGTCCATAAAGATGATACTTTCACCGAACTATCTACAGTAGATAGCATCTTGTAGTCCATAAAGATGATACTTTCACTGAACTATCTACAGTAGATAGCATCTTGTAGTCCATAAAGATGATACTTTCACTGAACTATCTACAGTAGATAGCATCTTGTAGTCCATAAAGATGATACTTTCACAGAACTATCTACAGTAGATAGCATCTTGTAGTCCATAAAGATGATACTTTCACTGAACTATCTACAGTAGATAGCATCTTGTAGTCCATAAAGATGATACTTTCACAGAACTATCTACAGTAGATAGCATCTTGTAGTCCATAAAGATGATACTTTCACTGAACTATAGAATCTTGTAGTCCATAAAGATGATACTTTCACAGAACTATCTACAGTAGATAGCATCTTGTAGTCCATAAAGATGATACTTTCACTGAACTATCTACAGTAGATAGCATCTTGTAGTCCATAAAGATGATACTTTCACTGAACTATCTACAGTAGATAGCATCTTGTAGTCCATAAAGATAAAGATAATACTTTCACACCGAACTATCTACAGTAGATAGCATCTTGTAGTCCATAAAGATGATACTTTCACCGAACTATCTACAGTAGATAGCATCTTGTAGTCCATAAAGATGATACTTTCACTGAACTATCTACAGTAGATAGCATCTTGTAGTCCATAAAGATGATACTTTCACTGAACTATCTACAGTAGATAGCATCTTGTAGTCCATAAAGATGATACTTTCATACAGTAGATGAACTATCTACAGTAGATAGCATCTTGTAGTCCATAAAGATGATACTTTCACTGAACTAACAGTAGATAGCATCTTGTAGTCTATAAAGATATACTTTCACTGAACTATCTACAGTAGATAGCATCTTGTAGTCATAAAGATGATACTTTCACTGAACTATCTACAGTAGATAGCATCTTGTAGTCCATAAAGATGATACTTTCACTGAACTATCTACAGTAGATAGCATCTTGTAGTCCATAAAGATGATACTTTCACTGAACTATCTACAGTAGATAGCATCTTGTAGTCCATAAAGATGATACTTTCACTGAACTATCTACAGTAGATAGCATCTTGTAGTCCATAAAGATGATACTTTCACTGAACTATCTACAGTAGATAGCATCTTGTAGTCCATAAAGATGATACTTTCACAGAACTATCTACAGTAGATAGCATCTTGTAGTCCATAAAGATGATACTTTCACTGAACTATCTACAGTAGATAGCATCTTGTGAACTATCTAGTCCATAGTCCAAAGATGATACTTTAACTGAACTATCTACAGTAGATAGCATCTTGTAGTCCATAAAGATGATACTTTAACTGAACTATCTACAGTAGATGGCATCTTGTAGTCCATAAAGATGATACTTTAACTGAACTATCTACAGTAGATGGCATCTTGTAGTCCATAAAGATGATACTTTAACTGAACTATCTACAGTAGATGGCATCTTGTAGTCCATAAAGATGATACTTTCACTGAACTATCTACAGTAGATGGCATCTTGTAGTCCATAAAAAGATGATACAGTAGATTTCAGTCCGAACTATCTACAGTAGATAGCATTTTGTAGTCCATAAAGATGATACTTTCACCGAACTATCTACAGTAGATAACATCTTGTAGTCCATAAAGATAATACTTTCACTGAACTTTCTACAGTAGATAACATCTTGTAGTCCATTAAGATGATACTTTCACCGAACTATCTACAGTAGATGGCATCTTGTAGTCCATAAAGATGATACTTTCACCGTACTATGTACAGTAGATAGCATCTTGTAGTCCATAAAGATGATACTTTCACAAAACTATCTACAGTAGATAGCATCTTGTAGTCTATAAAGATGATACTTTCACAGAACTATCTACAGTAGATAGCATCTTGTAGTCTATAAAGATGATACTTTCACCGAACTATCTACAGTAGATGGCATCTTGTAGTCCATAAAGATGATACTTTCACTGAACTATCTACAGTAGATGGCATCTTGTAGTCCATAAAGATAATACTTTCACCGAACTATCTACAGTATATAGCATCTTGTAGTCTATAAAGATGATACTTTCACCGAACTATCTACAGTAGATGGCATCTTGTAGTCCATAAAGATGATACTTTCACCGAACTATCTACAGTAGATAACATCTTGTAGTCCATAAAGATGATACTTTCACTGAACTATCTACAGTAGATAGCATCTTGTAGTCCATAAAGATAATACTTTCACTGAACTATCTACAGTAGATAGCATTTTGTAGTCCATAAAGATGATACTTTCACTGAACTATCTACAGTAGATAGCATCTTGTAGTCCATAAAGATGATACTTTCACTGAACTATCTACAGTATATAGCATCTTGTAGTCCATTAAGATGACACTTTCACTGAACTATCTACAGTAGATAGCATCTTGTAGTCCATAAAGATGATACTTTCACCGAACTATCTACAGTAGATAACATCTTGTAGTCCATAAAGATGATACTTTCACTGAACTATCTACAGTAGATAGCATCTTGTAGTCTATAAAGATGATACTTTCACTGAACTATCTACAGTAGACAGCATCTTGTAGTCCATAAAGATGATACTTTCACAGAACTATCTACAGTAGATAGCATCTTGTAGTCCATAAAGATGATACTTTAACTGAACTATCTACAGTAGATAGCATCTTGTAGTCCATAAAGATGATACTTTAACTGAACTATCTACAGTATATAGCATCTTGTAGTCCATAAAGATGATACTTTAACTGAACTATCTACAGTAGATGGCATCTTGTAGTCCATAAAGATGATACTTTAACTGAACTATCTACAGTAGATGGCATCTTGTAGTCCATAAAGATGATACTTTCACTGAACTATCTACAGTAGATGGCATCTTGTAGTCCATAAAGATGATACTTTCACCGAACTATCTACAGTAGATAGCATTTTGTAGTCCATAAAGATGATACTTTCACCGAACTATCTACAGTAGATAACATCTTGTAGTCCATAAAGATAATACTTTCACTGAACTTTCTACAGTAGATAACATCTTGTAGTCCATTAAGATGATACTTTCACCGAACTATCTACAGTAGATGGCATCTTGTAGTCCATAAAGATGATACTTTCACCGAACTATCTACAGTAGATAGCATCTTGTAGTCCATAAAGATGATACTTTCACAGAACTATCTACAGTAGATAGCATCTTGTAGTCTATAAAGATGATACTTTCACAGAACTATCTACAGTAGATAGCATCTTGTAGTCTATAAAGATGATACTTTCACCGAACTATCTACAGTAGATGGCATCTTGTAGTCCATAAAGATGATACTTTCACTGAACTATCTACAGTAGATGGCATCTTGTAGTCCATAAAGATGATACTTTCACAGAACTATCTACAGTAGATAGCATCTTGTAGTCTATAAAGATGATACTTTCACAGAACTATCTACAGTAGATAGCATCTTGTAGTCTATAAAGATGTATATAGCATCTTGTAGTCTATAAAGATGATACTTTCACCGAACTATCTACAGTAGATGGCATCTTGTAGTCCATAAAGATGATACTTTCACCGAACTATCTACAGTAGATGGCATCTTGTAGTCCATAAAGATGATACTTTCACCGAACTATCTACAGTAGATGGCATCTTGTAGTCCATAAAGATGATACTTTCACTGAACTATCTACAGTAGATGGCATCTTGTAGTCCATAAAGATGATACTTTCACCGAACTATCTACAGTAGATAGCATCTTGTAGTCCATAAAGATGACACTTTCACTGAACTATCTACAGTAGATAGCATCTTGTAGTCCATAAAGATGATACTTTCACCGAACTATCTACAGTAGATAGCATCTTGTAGTCCATAAAGATGATACTTTCACTGAACTATCTACAGTAGATAGCATCTTGTAGTCCATAAAGATGATACTTTCACCGAACTATCTACAGTAGATAGCATCTTGTAGTCCATAAAGATGATACTTTCACTGAACTATCTACAGTAGACAGCATCTTGTAGTCCATAAAGATGACACTTTCACTGAACTATCTACAGTATATAGCATCTTGTAGTCTATAAAGATGATACTTTCACAGAACTATCTACAGTAGATAGCATCTTGTAGTCCATAAAGATGATACTTTCACTGAACTATCTACAGTATATAGCATCTTGTAGTCCATAAAGATGATACTTTCACTGAACTATCTACAGTAGATGGCATCTTGTAGTCCATAAAGATGATACTTTCACCGAACTATCTACAGTAGATAGCATTTTGTAGTCTATAAAGATAATACTTTCACTGAACTATCTACAGTAGATAGCATCTTGTAGTCTATAAAGATGATACTTTCACCGAACTATCTACAGTAGATGGCATCTTGTAGTCCATAAAGATAATACTTTCACCGAACTATCTACAGTATATAGCATCTTGTAGTCTATAAAGATGATACTTTCACCGAACTATCTACAGTAGATGGCATCTTGTAGTCCATAAAGATGATACTTTCACCGAACTATCTACAGTAGATAACATCTTGTAGTCCATAAAGATGATACTTTCACTGAACTATCTACAGTAGATAGCATCTTGTAGTCCATAAAGATAATACTTTCACTGAACTATCTACAGTAGATAGCATTTTGTAGTCCATAAAGATGATACTTTCACTGAACTATCTACAGTAGATAGCATCTTGTAGTCCATAAAGATGATACTTTCACTGAACTATCTACAGTATATAGCATCTTGTAGTCCATTAAGATGACACTTTCACTGAACTATCTACAGTAGATAGCATCTTGTAGTCCATAAAGATGATACTTTCACCGAACTATCTACAGTAGATAACATCTTGTAGTCCATAAAGATGATACTTTCACTGAACTATCTACAGTAGATAGCATCTTGTAGTCTATAAAGATGATACTTTCACTGAACTATCTACAGTAGACAGCATCTTGTAGTCCATAAAGATGATACTTTCACAGAACTATCTACAGTAGATAGCATCTTGTAGTCCATAAAGATGATACTTTAACTGAACTATCTACAGTAGATAGCATCTTGTAGTCCATAAAGATGATACTTTAACTGAACTATCTACAGTATATAGCATCTTGTAGTCCATAAAGATGATACTTTAACTGAACTATCTACAGTAGATGGCATCTTGTAGTCCATAAAGATGATACTTTAACTGAACTATCTACAGTAGATGGCATCTTGTAGTCCATAAAGATGATACTTTCACTGAACTATCTACAGTAGATGGCATCTTGTAGTCCATAAAGATGATACTTTCACCGAACTATCTACAGTAGATAGCATTTTGTAGTCCATAAAGATGATACTTTCACCGAACTATCTACAGTAGATAACATCTTGTAGTCCATAAAGATAATACTTTCACTGAACTTTCTACAGTAGATAACATCTTGTAGTCCATTAAGATGATACTTTCACCGAACTATCTACAGTAGATGGCATCTTGTAGTCCATAAAGATGATACTTTCACCGAACTATCTACAGTAGATAGCATCTTGTAGTCCATAAAGATGATACTTTCACAGAACTATCTACAGTAGATAGCATCTTGTAGTCTATAAAGATGATACTTTCACAGAACTATCTACAGTAGATAGCATCTTGTAGTCTATAAAGATGATACTTTCACCGAACTATCTACAGTAGATGGCATCTTGTAGTCCATAAAGATGATACTTTCACTGAACTATCTACAGTAGATGGCATCTTGTAGTCCATAAAGATAATACTTTCACCGAACTATCTACAGTATATAGCATCTTGTAGTCTATAAAGATGATACTTTCACCGAACTATCTACAGTAGATGGCATCTTGTAGTCCATAAAGATGATACTTTCACCGAACTATCTACAGTAGATGGCATCTTGTAGTCCATAAAGATGATACTTTCACCGACCTATCTACAGTAGATGGCATCTTGTAGTCCATAAAGATGATACTTTCACTGAACTATCTACAGTAGATGGCATCTTGTAGTCCATAAAGATGATACTTTCACCGAACTATCTACAGTAGATAGCATCTTGTAGTCCATAAAGATGACACTTTCACTGAACTATCTACAGTAGATAGCATCTTGTAGTCCATAAAGATGATACTTTCACCGAACTATCTACAGTAGATAGCATCTTGTAGTCCATAAAGATGATACTTTCACTGAACTATCTACAGTAGACAGCATCTTGTAGTCCATAAAGATGACACTTTCACTGAACTATCTACAGTATATAGCATCTTGTAGTCTATAAAGATGATACTTTCACACAGAACTATCTACAGTAGATAGCATCTTGTAGTCCATAAAGATGATACTTTCACTGAACTATCTACAGTATATAGCATCTTGTAGTCCATAAAGATGATACTTTCACTGAACTATCTACAGTAGATGGCATCTTGTAGTCCATAAAGATGATACTTTCACCGAACTATCTACAGTAGATAGCATTTTGTAGTCTATAAAGATAATACTTTCACTGAACTATCTACAGTAGATAGCATCTTGTAGTCTATAAAGATGATACTTTCACCGAACTATCTACAGTAGATGGCATCTTGTAGTCCATAAAGATGATACTTTCACTGAACTATCTACAGTAGATAGCATTTTGTAGTCCATAAAGATGATACTTTCACCGAACTATCTACAGTATATAGCATCTTGTAGTCCATAAAGATGACACTTTCACTGAACTATCTACAGTATATAGCATCTTGTAGTCTATAAAGATGATACTTTCACAGAACTATCTACAGTAGATAGCATCTTGTAGTCTATAAAGATGATACTTTCACTGAACTATCTACAGTAGACAACATCTTGTAGTCCATAAAGATGACACTTTCACTGAACTATCTACAGTAGATGGCATCTTGTAGTCCATAAAGATGATACTTTCACAGAACTATCTACAGTAGATAGCATCTTGTAGTTCATAAAGATGACACTTTCACTGAACTATCTACAGTAGATAGCATCTTGTAGTCCATAAAGATGATACTTTCACAGAACTATCTACAGTAGATAGCATCTTGTAGTCCATAAAGATGACACTTTCACTGAACTATCTACAGTAGATAGCATCTTGTAGTCCATAAAGATGATACTTTCACAGAACTATCTACAGTATATAGCATCTTGTAGTCCATTAAGATGACACTTTCACCGAACTATCTACAGTAGATAGCATCTTGTAGTCCATAAAGATGACACTTTCACTGAACTATCTACAGTAGATGGCATCTTGTAGTCCATAAAGATGATACTTTCACAGAACTATCTACAGTATATAGCATCTTGTAGTCCATTAAGATGACACTTTCACCGAACTATCTACAGTAGATACCATCTTGTAGTCCATAAAGATGATACTTTCACTGAACTATCTACAGTATATAGCATCTTGTAGTCCATAAAGATGACACTTTCACAGAACTATCTACAGTAGATAGCATCTTGTAGTCCATAAAGATGATACTTTCACTGAACTATCTACAGTATATAGCATCTTGTAGTCCATAAAGATAATACTTTCACAGAACTATCTACAGTAGATAGCATCTTGTAGTCCATAAAGATGATACTTTCACAGAACTATCTACAGTAGATGGCATCTTGTAGTCTATAAAGATGATACTTTCACTGAACTATCTACAGTAGATAACATCATGTAGTCCATTAAGATGATACTTTCACTGAACTATCTACAGTAGATAGCATCTTGTAGTCCATAAAGATGATACTTTCACCGAACTATCTACAGTAGATAGCATCTTGTAGTCTATAAAGATGATACTTTCACTGAACTATCTACAGTAGACAACATCTTGTAGTCCATAAAGATGACACTTTCACTGAACTATCTACAGTAGATGGCATCTTGTAGTCCATAAAGATGATACTTTCACAGAACTATCTACAGTAGATAACATCTTGTAGTCCATAAAGATGATACTTTCACCGAACTATCTACAGTAGATAGCATCTTGTAGTCCATAAAGATGATACTTTCACTGAACTATCTACAGTAGACAGCATCTTGTAGTCCATAAAGATGACACTTTCACTGAACTATCTACAGTAGATAGCATTTTGTAGTCCATTAAGATGACACTTTCACTGAACTATCTACAGTAGATAACATCTTGTAGTCCATTAAGATGACACTTTCACTGAACTATCTACAGTAGATAGCATTTTGTAGTCTATAAAGATAATACTTTCACTGAACTATCTACAGTAGATAGCATCTTGTAGTCTATAAAGATGATACTTTCACCGAACTATCTACAGTAGATGGCATCTTGTAGTCCATAAAGATGATACTTTCACTGAACTATCTACAGTAGATAGCATTTTGTAGTCCATAAAGATGATACTTTCACCGAACTATCTACAGTATATAGCATCTTGTAGTCCATAAAGATGACACTTTCACTGAACTATCTACAGTATATAGCATCTTGTAGTCTATAAAGATGATACTTTCACAGAACTATCTACAGTAGATAGCATCTTGTAGTCTATAAAGATGATACTTTCACTGAACTATCTACAGTAGACAACATCTTGTAGTCCATAAAGATGACACTTTCACTGAACTATCTACAGTAGATGGCATCTTGTAGTCCATAAAGATGATACTTTCACAGAACTATCTACAGTAGATAGCATTTTGTAGTCCATAAAGATGATACTTTCACTGAACTATCTACAGTAGATAGCATCTTGTAGTCCATTAAGATGACACTTTCACTGAACTATCTACAGTAGATAGCATCTTGTAGTCCATAAAGATGATACTTTCACCGAACTATCTACAGTAGATAGCATCTTGTAGTCCATAAAGATGATACTTTCACTGAGCTATCTACAGTAGATAGCATCTTGTAGTCCATAAAGATGATACTTTCACTGAACTATCTACAGTAGATAGCATCTTGTAGTCCATAAAGATGATACTTTCACTGAGCTATCTACAGTAGATAACATCTTGTAGTCCATTAAGATGATACTTTCACCGAACTATCTACAGTAGATGGCATCTTGTAGTCCATAAAGATGATACTTTCACCGAACTATCTACAGTAGATAGCATCTTGTAGTCCATAAAGATGACACTTTCACCGAACTATCTACAGTAGATAGCATCTTGTAGTCCATTAAGATGACACTTTCACCGAACTATCTACAGTAGATAGCATCTTGTAGTCTATAAAGATGATACTTTCACCGAACTATCTACAGTAGATGGCATTTTGTAGTCCATAAAGATGATACTTTCACAGAACTATCTACAGTAGATGGCATCTTGTAGTCCATAAAGATGATACTTTCACAGAACTATCTACAGTAGATGGCATCTTGTAGTCCATAAAGATGATACTTTCACTGAACTATCTACAGTAGATAGCATCTTGTAGTCCATAAAGATGATACTTTCACCGAACTATCTACAGTAGATGGCATCTTGTAGTCCATAAAGATGATACTTTCACAGAACTATCTACAGTAGATGGCATCTTGTAGTCCATAAAGATGATACTTTCACAGAACTATCTACAGTAGATGGCATCTTGTAGTCCATAAAGATGATACTTTCACAGAACTATCTACAGTAGATAGCATCTTGTAGTCCATAAAGATGATACTTTCACAGAACTATCTACAGTAGATGGCATCTTGTAGTCCATAAAGATGATACTTTCACTGAACTATCTACAGTAGATAGCATCTTGTAGTCCATAAAGATGATACTTTCACTGAACTATCTACAGTAGATGGCATCTTGTAGTCTATAAAGATGATACTTTCACAGAACTATCTACAGTAGATAGCATCTTGTAGTCCATTAAGATGACACTTTCACTGAACTATCTACAGTAGATAGCATCTTGTAGTCCATAAAGATGACACTTTCACTGAACTATCTACAGTAGATAGCATCTTGTAGTCCATTAAGATGACACTTTAACTGAACTATCTACAGTAGATGGCATCTTGTAGTCCATAAAGATAATACTTTCACAGAACTATCAACAGTAGATAGCATCTTGTAGTCTATAAAGATGATACTTTCACAGAACTATCTACAGTAGATAGCATCTTGTAGTCCATTAAGATGACACTTTCACTGAACTATCTACAGTAGATAGCATCTTGTAGTCCATAAAGATGACACTTTCACCGAACTATCTACAGTAGATAGCATCTTGTAGTCCATAAAGATGATACTTTCACAGAACTATCTACAGTAGATAGCATCTTGTAGTCCATAAAGATGACACTTTCACTGAACTATCTACAGTAGATAGCATCTTGTAGTCCATAAAGATGACACTTTCACTGAACTATCTACAGTAGATAGCATCTTGTAGTCCATAAAGATGATACTTTCACAGAACTATCTACAGTATATAGCATCTTGTAGTCCATTAAGATGACACTTTCACTGAACTATCTACAGTAGATGGCATCTTGTAGTCCATTAAGATGACACTTTCACTGAACTATCTACAGTAGATAACATCTTGTAGTCCATAAAGATGATACTTTCACAGAACTATCTACAGTAGATAGCATCTTGTAGTCCATAAAGATGATACTTTCACAGAACTATCTACAGTAGATAGCATCTTGTAGTCCATAAAGATGATACTTTCACCGAACTATCTACAGTATATAGCATCTTGTAGTCTATAAAGATAATACTTTCACTGAACTATCTACAGTAGATAGCATCTTGTAGTCCATAAAGATGATACTTTAACTGAACTATCTACAGTAGATAGCATCTTGTAGTCCATAAAGATGACACTTTCACTGAACTATCTACAGTAGATAGCATCTTGTAGTCCATAAAGATGATACTTTCACTGAACTATCTACAGTAGATAGCATCTTGTAGTCCATAAAGATGACACTTTCACTGAACTATCTACAGTATATAGCATCTTGTAGTCCATAAAGATGATACTTTCACCGAACTATCTACAGTAGATAGCATCTTGTAGTCCATAAAGATGACACTTTCACTGAACTATCTACAGTAGATAGCATCTTGTAGTCCATAAAGATGATACTTTCACCGAACTATCTACAGTAGATAGCCTCTTGTAGTCCATTAAGATGATACTTTCACTGAACTATCTACAGTAGATAGCATCTTGTAGTCCATTAAGATGACACTTTCACCGAACTATCTACAGTAGATAGCATCTTGTAGTCCATAAAGATGACACTTTCACAGAACTATCTACAGTAGATAGCATCTTGTAGTCCATAAAGATGATACTTTCACAGAACTATCTACAGTATATAGCATCTTGTAGTCCATTAAGATGACACTTTCACTGAACTATCTACAGTAGATAGCATCTTGTAGTCCATAAAGATGATACTTTCACTGAACTATCTACAGTAGATAGCATCTTGTAGTCCATAAAGATGACACTTTCACCGAACTATCTACAGTATATAGCATCTTGTAGTCCATAAAGATGATACTTTCACCGAACTATCTACAGTAGATAGCATCTTGTAGTCCATAAAGATGACACTTTCACCGAACTATCTACAGTAGATGGCATCTTGTAGTCCATAAAGATAATACTTTCACCGAACTATCTACAGTAGATGGCATCTTGTAGTCCATAAAGATAATACTTTCACCGAACTATCTACAGTAGATAACATCTTGTAGTCCATAAAGATGATACTTTCACTGAACTATCTACAGTAGATGGCATCTTGTAGTCCATAAAGATGATACTTTCACAGAACTATCTACAGTAGATAGCATCTTGTAGTCCATAAAGATGATACTTTCACTAAACTATCTACAGTAGATAGCATCTTAGTCCATTAAGGTGTTCCTTATACTGAACTACCTACAGTATATTTTCTTGGAATTAAGAAAGTCAATTAGATTGAAGATAGATGGATTCTGATTTGAGCTAGCCCTTTGTATAGATGATATTGTTGATAAATAATATAGTACAAAAATTCATAATCATAATCATAAACACTCACTTCTACAACCATAACTGATTTTCAAATCAGCAATTCTGTGAAAAGGGCAGGAAGCAATCTTTTCAAATAAATGAGTTTTAAGCACTTCAATTAACTTCTTTACAAATTCTGTTGAAGATGAATGACAGATGATGTGAGAGTTGTTGTTTATATAATCCAGATTTCCTGCATCCTAAATCTTTCCAGGTGCTGAAGTGCCTGTAAAAACAATTAATCTTCTGCATGCTGCATGGGGCAGGGAGGGGAGGCAAAAAGTCCTGCTATTTTCCCAGCAAATACAGGTATTCATTTGTACATCTGCATGGGTGGAGTCAATTGAGATTAAGGAGTAGTCTCATGGTGGTGGTGGTGGGGGGACATCATACATTTTTGGTGGGTATGTTCTACTGGAATTTTGAAGTGGTGGGTCTTTGGGAGCTGACGGCATACCGGTCAAAGGGGTCTTTTGGAGCCCTTGAGCGTGTAAAAGGGGGGTGGTCTTTTAGAGCTGCAAACAGTCAAAATCAAGGGTCTTTTCTTTGCTTTCTGGTTGAAAATCTGCCTGGGGTAATTTTTTCACAATTTGGGTTTGTTGCAAATTTGTGATGTTATTAAAGTTTAAAATATTTAGAGGTTAATAACTGCACATCGGTTATTTGGAGGGCATTGTGAAAAATCTAAACATTTTGCCTTTGGAACTGAGGGATATTCTGAATAATGAATGAATAAAATACAATAATTGTGTGTTGCACCAATTTTGATGTTCTTATTGTTTTCTATGTTGCACGGTATATTATCTATGTCTCTTCACATTTATTGCAATAATAGCTCACCATAGATCCCTAAATCCAACTGTAATACCACGGCATATTTTGAGCACAGATTAATTCTATAGGGAAGTAGGCCAACGGATGAGGAGCATTTCATCATAACCAAAAACAAACAGGTGCTACCATGAATGTCTACACTAGACTGCATGTGACAACACCAAACAAGTGTCAATAGCTCCCTCAAGTTACTCTGTATTCAGCATCGAAGTGGTTACGTAATTCTCTTGGTTACCGGATCACGCTACTCTGGTATGCCTTCGAGTGCCATATACTTTATGTGGTGATCATTTCGATCGTGGTTCATTACTCTAGCGCGTGATCCCGTTGACATAGTAACATTACGTAACTTCGATACTGAATTTCACTTTATAGAGAATAAACGATAGGAATTTTTGTTTTTACTATCCTCTACCGTGTGATAGACAACAGGCAGGTCCAATATTCGGATAAACATGCTCATTCATGCCTGTCATTCTTAGTCAATGACATATTATTTTTATTTTTATTATTTTTTAAGCAAAAACAACATTACCATCATAAAAACCTCCCTTATTATAAAATGAACGCAACTTGTTTACAACTTCCACATATTCTGTTGCGAGTACTGCTAACGCGTTCAGCGTATCACGCACTATAGTCTACGATACAACGCTTGAAACATACTTGCACCTCTAAAATGAAATATCTAGAAGTACAAAACCAAGTCCCATATTGATTATGACCCCCCCCCTCCCAAGTTTTCCGATGTAAAAAATGGCAGCACTGATATTTTAAATAGGTTTTGTATACATTACATGAGAGACAATGTATACAATATTACACATTTACTTGAATCTTCCATGCATCCTTCCCCTTTCGGCTATACACAAAGATCTGCATGATATATTAGCGTTGTCAAGTCCCAGATGTAATTCGTCTTGTTTCACATGATATGAACTGCCGATTTCATCAATTGGGCTATTCCATTTAAAATCCACACTACCCCCGTGGAAGATTCTGGAAATATCTTCCACAGGGGGAGTATGTTTTTTCAAATGGAATGACCACATTAGCAGCTCCATTTGAACTTTATACTCCCTCTGAGAAAGATTCAACCTGAATATTCCACTGAGGGAGGGTGTGTTTCAAATGGAAGTGCTAATGTGTTTATTCCATTTGAAATACATACTCCCTCTGTGGAAGATATTTCCAAAATCTTCCACGGGGGTAGTGTGGATTTTAAATGGAATAGCCCATTATGCCACAGGCTCATGTAATAGCTCTGAGATAAATACAAAAGCAGCTGCGGTATAAGTCATATAAAATGAATTGATTTTTTTTTCAATAAGCTGTTTAATATCACATAGGCTGCATGGAATATGTATTTTTATACTGTGGAAAGTACAAGTGTTTTGTTTAAGGTTGGTCTGAAACCTGGAATTATGGAAACTTTCGGGCCTCATAACTCCTAAATTGTTGGTCTAAAGTATATAAAAGTATACATATTGAGAATGGCAAAGACTTGATAAGTTCATCTGTGAGGTAAAATTTGGGCCAAAATGCTCATTTTTGGCCCAAAAAACCAAAAAAAACACTTTTTTTTAGTTCAAAAAAAAAAAATTCTTGGGCCAAAATTTTTTATTAATTTTTAAAAATTAGATAAAAATATCTAGGAGCCGTTTTTTTTCATTTTTTTTTTAAATTTCGACCAACTTCGAAAAATTTGCACCAAAAATGGTCAAAAATGCTGAATTTTCAAAAAATCATAAAAAAGCCTGATTTTAGCCCAAATTTCAAATATTTTTGGTGAAGTTGGTCAAATTTCAAAAAAAATGAAAAACGGCTCCTAGATATTTTTATCTAGTTTTTAAAAATTAATAAAAAATTTTGGCCCAAGAATTTTATTTTTACGTTGCAAAAAAAAGTGGGCCAAAAAACGTTTTTGGGATTGTGGGCCAAAATGAGCATTTTGGCCCAAATTGGACCTCACAGATGAACTTATCAAGTCTTTGCCATTCTAAATATGTATACTTTTATATACTTGACACCAACAATTAAGCAGTTATGAGGCCCGAAAGTTTCCATAATTCCAGGGTTCAGACCAACCTTAATATATGGCACGATCTGATCCATGGAGGCCAAAGGAAGCATTTTGTAAATTGAGTTATACTTTGATTATTACCAAATACAAACATAAGCTATCATATAGCCTACTGAAAACACCAAAGGTCTAGCATACTTGGTTATGAAGTTTTGTGCTGCCTATTTTCTTTTTATTCCATTTTTGTTGCCTTTATCTCAATTTTGAATTTGCCGCCTTTGGCCACCATGGACCACTTTGTTTTTGTGTCACATAATGAACGTATAAAACATTTAGCTGGAGACATATTTATAGTCATCAAAGAAATTGATGGAGATGGAGATGGAGATGGAGATGAAGAGGAAGATGAAGATGAAGATGCACATGAACATTTTGACTTTCATCCCTTGCAAGGGGCGCAGAATCGATGCTGAATATTGGTCAATTTGGCGCCCAGGGCACATGCCTCCTTGCCTAAGCATTTCAGGCTTAGTCTTTCACAGGGTATTTTAGGACATCATTGGGCATTACAATCATGCAAAAAGTAGAAAGTCAAGAAAAATTGAGGGTGTGGCTGTTAGCAAATTACACATTATGGCTTTAAACAGTTTGTCAGACTGCATGGCCACACACAAATTTACAATTGGACTTGGCTATGAAAATACTGTTCAACTGAAAGCTTGGTATGTTTTGTGAAGCTCTAAAAATACATACAACAACAGCAATAACAAAAACAACAAGAACATTAAAAACAAAACCTATATCAAAATAAATTTGACAGCATCATATTTTCACAAACCCCTATAAGAAACATTCTTTAAATGGTTGAAGTGAAAATAACACAGCAAGTGCTATTTTAAAGAAACTTTCAGAGATGAGTTTGTTTGAAACTACACTAGTCCCCTGCCTTTGTTTACTAATCGCCACAGATGCAAAAACTTTTGAAAATCGTCAACAATGGCACACCACATGGAATTTGACACAATTTCTGGAATTTCTCTTATGATATTACTTAAACATTAAATCAATGGAACAGAACATATTGTTGCATATATAAAGTTAAAGTGATATGTCAGTAAAAATAATAATTTCTAATCATAATATTATGCTAATTAGCTAATTAATATTCATATTTCAACATTATAACTTTAAAGTAGATTTTCTCCTATAGAGGCTGTCAGCGTGGCGTCATATGCCGCCATCTTGTGGGTACACGCTATGATGGTGGATTCGATCTCCATGCGTGAACAGCAAAATCACCGTGGTGATGCGTGATAACAGCTGCGTGGCAAGCTGCGCCCTGCGCGTAGTGTCCGACGCAGAATCCCGCGTATCATTTGTACCCACAAGATGGCGAAAGGCTGACGGCCTCTATTTCATATTTTACCGAAAATGCATTTTCAAAAAAATGTGGGAGCAAAACTACACCCCCTCAAATTTGGCCAGAATTAGCTTTAAACCCTAAGCTATGTTTTGGACCTAACTTGAGTTCAGATAAGAAATCACTTTTTATCAGTTTCAGTAAAATGCAGAAGGGTCACTAGTCATATATTGCTTTTCTCAAATAGTATCATGACCTCACCCCCTAAGTATCTGCAAATAGGTTGAAAACACAGAACTTTGAAAGAGCTTTAATTTGATACCTCAACCAACTTTGTAGAATGTTCAGAAGTTGAGCTACATTTTTTCAAAAAAATATGTCATTAACGCTAATTAAATATGCAAATTAGCTAATTAATATGCAAAGAAAATATGGGAAAGTACTTCTTGTCATATGCTGCCTAGCTGGTGATAGTATGAAGTTGCTGTGATATATGGTTACTGAGATGCTGTAATCCCTGGTATTCCACCTTTTAAGCATTATACAGTAGACTTTGGTTATATATATAAATGCGCTTTTATAAATATATTTATTTATTATTACTTACATAAATGTTATAAATATTATTTGTTCCCCCTTTCGGTAGGCAAAACCCACCCTCCCCCCTTTTACACTCATAAATTAATTGTTTTTTTGCTAAGTTTCCCCTTCCGTGTAAAGTAAAACTTTATAAGCCGTTTGAACCAAAATGAACAAAATTGACGTATACAATTACAATATATAATACCATGACAATAATGTGGTATTTACCATACTAGCCGAATTAACAATGGATCACATACGTTATTGTACGTCAAATTGTCATATAACGTATGAGCGTGATGTATAGTATACGAGTCTTCCTCAACATCTTCCAGCCCGAATGATTAGATCATGTACAGTCATCTACGTGTTTATACTCTAAATTGTACGTCACAGGGTGTACAGATTACCGATTTAGCATGGGGGACACAAAAGGTGCTTAAAAACACATTTTGAATTTGTTTTTTGTCCATTTTGATACTTGAATGTGAGCAAGCTAATGAGTAAGTAGAGTTGAGGAGGTCGGGCGGGGACATCTAGCCTATTAAGTTCGAGAGGGTCATTATTCCGAAAAGGGCTAAAGATATAGTTTCGTCAATTTACGTTAAAATTAGAGTTAAAATTAGAGTCAGGGTTATGTTCAGTGGTGGCACTACGGGGGTATACTTATCTTGACTCCCAAATAAATAAATCCATGACCCATTCCTTCCGAAGAAAATGACAGCCCCTAAGTTCCCTACGTTGCAAAAATGATCAAATAACATCATCGGCAGCTACTCAGTTCTGACCTTAATGCCAGTAAGAATCACATTTCGTCATCAATATGGCCAATAGCCATGCCCATTTAGCACGGAAATAATGAAATATAAGTTTTTAAATCAGCTATATCTAGCTTTTCTGTCATTAATTTTTTTTTTTCCGTAATGGAAAATCCAAATAAAGAGTTTATGTTTCGGGTTTTGCAAAAACAATTTTCCTTGTAACCTGTCATTTTCGCCTATACTTTTAGCGTGTGGAATTTGTGTACATCCGGGTACCTTACATCGTTGAACACGGTATGGCGACTTGTAGATGTCACGTGCCCATTTATAAAAGCGCATTTATATATATACCCGAAGTCCACTGTTATATGCTCTACTTGTCGTTCATTTTCAAGTGACTTTAGAAATATTTACAGATTTTAGTTGGACCTTGACAGATCTGTGAATGCATGGCTGTAAGCGACATCGCTGCGTTGTACAAATCTCTGAGGGAATATTGACCTAGATGTCTCAAATAGTCTCTAATCCTAGCACAAGACAATATCAACATATCCCCAAAGATTACTAGCCTAGAATGGCTGACCACAGATTAACATAGTTTAAAGGAATTAAGATGCTCCCCTGCTCCAGAGAGTTTTGGTGGACATTAATTGTGTCCACCAGTAATGCACTTCAGTATGATAGTAATACAAATATTGATCGTCTATAACTGTGATGATCGAAATATGTGATATGATCAAGGGGAATGAGTCACATGTCGGCAATTTTCAATTAGAAGTTTTTTACATAATTTTCTGGCCGTTTACAAATGAATTTGAACACTATTTTTGCCAATATCTTAAAAACAATATGTGACCATCCTCCACAACTGAGCCCGGATGTCGCCAGTGCCACTATTGAGATATGCTCCATTGAACTTAACAATAAACAATAGGAAACAAAGGATTTATTGACTGTTTTATTGATTTTTTACTATTTAAATGTCAAGTACTATTATAATAGACATGATATACATCATTTTAAAGCTAATTTCAAGCAGAATATTTTGGTTGAATATCTCAAAAATGATGATTGGCGACTTCAGGGCTCAGTTGTGCTGGATGGTCACATATTAGTGACATCCGACTCATTCCCCTTGATCATGCCACATATAATCACGAGGTGAAAGATGAATTGTTCCATCCCACAAGCTGGAACAATTCATCTTGTGATTATATACATGGTGTCCCAGAATGATTTATACCATGTTTGATGTTTGAACAAAATATCAAAAATATATAGTCAACAGTGTATCTAATTTTAATAAATGCAATACAATGTCACGTATATGTCTCCTACTTATTCTGTGAAATAGCTTGATTCGTTTTGGCGTGACATTGCTATTACTGAAAATGAACGAAAACTGCATGTGTGTAATTTACAGCACACAGGCTTCATAACACATGGATGCTTCATCACCATCACCATAGTATATTGGAGAAATCCTACATTCTTTTATAGGAAATACACCAAATTTGATGTAGAGCTTACAACGCTGAATAATTCTTGATATGAGATTAAGTGAAACATATCAATATGCTTTCAGATATTTAGGTTGAAAAACGTACTTTTCATGTGATTTTCATCACAATTTTTACCCAAAAATGAAACTCAGTAACACACCTCAATAATTGCCTTCAAAACTGCCGCCAAAGAAAGAATAGTTTAAGGTGGTCACTCAAGCATAACAAATCCTATATTCCATACAAGAATTGCTTCGTAACATCATAAATAATCGATAGACATCGACTATGTAGTAGAAGTAAGACTAGGACACAACAAATATACATTTTCCAAATAACTTTGTGCTGAACGGTTAGTAATTTTACAGGTTTTCAAAATAGGTAGTTTTGTCAAATCTTGGAATTCACCATTTTTACGCAATATCCTGTAACTTCTATTAGAAATGTCCAATTTCTAAAATCTAAAATTCCTAAGAAAGCTAAATATATGTACATTTTAGAATTTAAAACAATACTACCAATAATAATGCCCTTCATACCTAAAAAATACAACTTTTTGGTATAAATCATTCTGGGACACCCTGTATTTTGACCATTAGACAAATTTAAGACAAAGTTTATTTGTTTTATGTCACTCATACATAAATTTTATTTCTTAAAAATATAGGAAATACAACATATATCATAGCACCATTATGTTTTGTTGTGACATATTTTACATTTTGGGATCCACCCCAGAACTAAATCGGTGAGTCTTAAAAGTCAGCACATGGCCTACACTTTTAAAACGATCTTATCATCTTTGAATAAAAACTTTTCAAATTTGATAAGGGAAACTACTCAAATGGGGATATAATACATTTCTCTTCAAATTGAACAGATTTCTCTTCAAATTGAATCAGATATTCTCATCGAAATGACAAGGAACTCATCAAATTTGATAAGATTACCTTGTCATTTAAAAAAATGAATAGGTTCTTGTGAAATGAAATTTGAATAGTTTGTCTTGTCAGAGGGGGGACTTAACAGAATCATTTCAAATTGAAATGGGTAATCTTATCAAATAATGAGTTGGACACCTTGTCAATTTGAAAAGTTACCTGTTAAAATAAAACGGAAACTATTCATTTTGATAAGATTGTTGGTTCAATGTGATAATTATACCTAATAAAAAATGAATAGTATATCTCATCAAAACGAATAAAAAGTAAATGAATAGGGATTAAATTAAAAAAATAGTGTGAAATTAGAGTGTACCGCATGAGCACTATGGCACAGCATTGTGATGGCATGGTGGGAAATAGGTGTGGAAGTAGGGCAAACTACTTTCCCATTAAGGTACTGGTTACCGGTCCCGTTACCAGCATATCATCCCAAAACCGTACTGCAAGGGAAATAGCGAGCCATACATGTGTAAGACATGACCTTAATCTCCCACACAGGGAGAGTAAATTTCAAATGGAATCACCCATTCAGGTAACCCCATTTGAAATTAACACCCATTTCTTCTTCCTTATTAGTGCAGCTAGGCCTCATGGTAGACAAGCTGTACTTATTTTTACTCTGGAACATAGAGTAGATAAGTGTATTTTTGAAGTACAGTCAACAGTACCGGGATGATCCCCTGCTCTTTTCAAATAGCCTGTGACGTTCTTTAACGTGCATATCTGCATTAATGTCAGATATGTACACAGGATCGACGGCTTAAAGTGCCCTCCGAAGCAAGTAGAGTGAAATGCTGTGCTCAAGGACACAAAGAGCCAGCCGAGCTCAAGCGGATCTTTCATATTTCGAACCCGGGACACTGGGACTCACAGTCCAATGCCCTAACAGCTCTGCCACACTCCTCTCTATGTGGGAGATAAGGTCATGTCTTCCATAGGGGGTGTATGGATTTCAACAGGAATAGCTAATTTGCCTTGCATGTAGCCATGCATTTATAAAATCCTCTTCATCTCATTTGAGGCTCATTTGATTTTGTTCACTTCCTCAACAGATTTCCTAGTGGATTTTAAGTCATAATAAAGCTGCCCTTAAGCTTATCTTCATAATAGGTGAAAACAGCACAATTTAGAGAAAAGGATAACCGGGTAATCAGGTTAATGGCTCCGTCTAGACACTGTTTTACATTTTTATATGTTTTATAGTCGTGTTCACATTTTGAGTTACACCCGCGTAAACTTACGCTAACATTGAACAAAATTCCACAAATATTTTCCCTACTCCTACCGCTTGTCAACACCTAGCCTACTCCTAGCACTATGCTGACCAGTTCCACCAAGCGTTCACTTCTGGCCGGCGTTAACATCGGCTACCTCTTCCTGTGATTCCGTGACCTTTTTCAAATTTCTTATACCAACAAATGGTCAAAGTTACACCCGGTGCCAGACGCAGCCTGCGTTCACATTGCAACTTACGCCTGGCGGAGGTTACACCTAGCTCGCTACTCCTGACAAAAGTACGTACGCCTGGCGGAACTTATGCTGACCATCGTTCACACTGCGTCTACTCCTGGCAGCGCATACCGCTACTCCTTGCAACTTGCGCCGACCAAGTTCCGCCGGGCGTACGTCGGACAATGTGAACACTACTTATAACAAATGTAACCATATATGATGTTTGCTTAGATTATATCAGATAGATGAAGTCAAGCAAGAATCTGTCTCACTGGATTATATGAATGCAGTGTTGAAATTGGACATTTGGCATCATTTGTGTCCAAAAGTATAGCATTTGATGCGTAAGTCCTGGGAAGAAAAGCTAAGAAAGGAAGTGTTTGAATGAAAAACAAAGATAGCTATCTGAGCTCGGGGTGGGTATCTAGGGCCAACAAAAGAGGTTGGTCTCACAAACTCACATTCGTAGATAAATAAAAATTAGAATTACACGGTTCGTAATTAAGGGGGCCCCCACACAAAGGTGTGTAAACAACAAAGGTTTGTAAATTCCTTTAAAAAAGGAATGGGGTGCCCAATGTGAGCTTGGTCATGATGTGGTGAAATCCATGGTGTTTAGATAACACATTAAGCTATTTTGTGTGTGCGTCTTCTGAAGATAACACATTTTACTGCGGAATAGCTTAAAAGCTATTCCGCATATGCTATCTTCTGAAGAAAACACATTATAAGCTATTTCTTGTGTGCTATCTTCTGAAGATAACACATTAAGCTATTTTGTGTGTGATATCTTATGATGATAATGCATTAACTCAATTTGTGTGTGCTATCTTCTGAAGATAACACATCAAGCTATTTTGTGTGTGATATCTTATGACGATAATGCATTAACTCAATTTGTGTGTGCTATCTTCTGAAGATAACACATTAAGCTATTTCAAATTCCAAAACATGTGTTAAGATAACACAAGCTATAAGACATGTGTTATCTACTGAAGGTAACACATTAAGATACTAAGCATGCTATCTGCTGAAGATAACAGGCTATTAGTCATGTGCCATAGGCGTAGATTTTGATCATGTTGATAGGGGGTGGTCCATACAATCATCCTCTCAATGTTGATGCCTGTATATGGGTTAATTTCTGATCAAATGGCAAGTAGTTTAATATGAAACCTGTATTTGGACCAGTGGTGTATAGCATGGGTCATCATATTGGAGAGGCACCGACCATAATGAGGGGGACTGGGTCTGATTGGGAGGCACAAGCCGTTTTTTCAGCAGCAATTTTCTAAACTTTGCAATTGACTGGGGGAAATCGATTGTTTTTGGCGACAGGAAGGGAAAGAAGGAAGGAATAAAGAGAGAAAAGAAAGAAGTTGTTTGCTCTGGGTGGGATTCGAACCCGAGACCCCTCGCATGCCAAGCACACGGTCGGCGACACCTTGCCATGGGTCTTGGGCTTCGCTGGCCAGCGAAACCGTGCCTATATATCACTTAGGGCGATTGCGTCATCACACCATGTGGGATGCACGCACGAACAGTGCATATATCAAGTAGTATTTTGTAGTATACGGTACGGTTAGGGTTAAGGGTCTCTTTGAAAAACCCTGAGATTTGAACTTGTCCTTAGAGATCAAATTCCAAACTTTACAATGAGTACCTTATTCATGAAATTTGAAGAGATACTGAAAATGCAACCTTTATTTTTATTTTTTCCATTATATTTTGCAAGGTTATTTTACCTGTATCTCAATATAGGCTGTCTACCGTTTCATGATGGGCCACACATTTCTCATGAAAACCAAATAATATTTGACTTATGCTTACCTGTTGCAGCACAACATCAGTAGCCAGCAGATACATGGAAAAAAAAAAAGAAAAAAATGTATTACATTAATAATTTATAAAAAAATGTGAACATCAGCAGATTTATCAATAAATCAATCAATTCAACCAATCAATCAACTAACCACTTCTTCTACTGACAGTCTTTCATGTCATCACTTTTTCTATATAAAATAACTTAATTGCAAAATAACTATAAAAAAATCAACAAAAATTGGCCTAAAAAATCTTAAATGTCAGGGCAGCCATCACCGGGAAGGGGGGGGGGGACAAGACTTCACATGGAGGGAGGGGGGAGCATATGAAAAGGTTTGGCTGCAAAACGATTCTCTTATAAATGCATCTATGCCGTTTCCACCTCGATACACCTGAGCACACAATTTTGTCCAAGAGCTTCCAAGCAAGCAGTGAATTGTCTCTTGTAGAGAAAACAGTCTCACGGTTGAGTGCATAGCATCATAAGAGCTGTGTAAGCTTCTAGCTGGTGACTAGTTGAAAATATGGCATCTGTGATTGTTTTTTGTCAAAACCACAAATGTTCCGTTCATCCAATCAGAATTTTTTTATATCAAACAAAATCACAAAATTCCCCATAAAAATCCTTTTTTCATTACGTCAAAAGATAACCAATTCAATATTTATAGCAATGCGAATGTGGTAAATCTGTTGAAAATGACCTATTCAAGCACAATTTTTGACAAAAATGTAGGTTTTAAAAGTCAAAACCTCACAATCCTTACAATATTTTTCATATGTTATGTCATTAAATGAAAGAGCACACTTATATTGTCCATATACTAGCTTCATTTCAATGATCAATGACCAATTCTCTTTTGCAAATCTTGTGCAAAAAAGTTACTAGTTTCGCCTGTTTTGTCATACGATTGTAAATTCAATGAACAATGACTTTGCTTCAAGAGCGCTTACAAATTGATATGCTATGCCACTGATACCCAGTGATACTAAGCATGCTTGGTCATTCTCAATATGAATGCAGAATTACAACATGGTAAATTACTCTGAACTGTAAGTCATATTTGTAAGAAATATCCCAGAGGATGATTTAAGGAAGCCCCATCATGCACTGTAAAAGTGTTATCACTAGAGTTTCAACTGCCACTTTACTTTCAAATCCCATTGAACTCTGTGCAAAAGATGTTGTTTTAGAATTGCCCGTGTGTCATTATTACTTGGTCGATTTCAGATCTAAAGTGATGTATGCATGAAGGATAATTCACACCTTCTGTAGATAACATAAAATGTGAAATCTACCAACTTTTTGAAGGTGTTTTTATTGTAAATATATCTGTCCAAATTCAAATTTAACCATGCACGTGTGTATGCAGTGGGCGGCAGTGGTGTCATGTTCACTCACACAGCTGTGCTAACCGCAAGACTTGCTGGGAAGTGCTTAAATCATCCTCTGGAAATATCCTGTATTCATTGTGATGTCCATAGGGACAGAGTTAAGATTTAACTGATCTCCATCAGTAAACTATACACTTGACGGATATCCATATTGTGTCGGATGACATCTCTAAATACTTAATCAGACATATATACAGTGCAGCCGACTGATTGCTATATGAACGGCCAACATCCTTTCTTTCTTCCAACACTTCTATAAATCTCTTGAGTACCACAATTCAATTGTCCGAATGTGGTAAATCTGTTGAAAATGACCTATTCAAGCACAATTTTTGACCAAAATGTAGGTTTTAAAAGTCAAAACCTCAAGTGATCCTTAGAGTACACTAGTCTTATATTGTCCATATACTAAAATAAATGTCGGTGATTTAACGTGCGCTACACCCAAGTACCAGCACACATACTAACTTCATTTCAATGATCAATGACCAATTCTCTTTTGCAAATCTTGTGCGAAAAGTTACTAGTTTCGCCTGTTTTGTCATACGATTGTAAATTCAATGAACAATGACTTTGCTTCAAGAGCGCTTACAAATTGATATGCTATGCCACTGATACCCAGTGATACTAAGCATGCTTGGTCATTCTCAATATGAATGCAGATATACAACATGGTAAATTACTCTGAATTGTAAGTCATATTTGTAAGAAATATCCTGTATTCATTGTGATGTCCATAGGGACAGAGTTAAGATTTAACTGATCTCCATCAGTAAACTATACACTTGACGGATATCCATATTGTGTTGGATGACATCTCTAAATACTTAATCAGACAGTGCAGCCGACTGATTGCTATATGAACGGCCAACGTCCTTTCTTTCTTCCAACACTTCTATAAATCTCTTGAGTACCAAATGCTCACACTGAATTCAACTGCACTTGGTCAGAGGAAATGAACCGCTGACACAGGTTTAATGTGCGACATGTTTGCCGGCAAATGAGGACACACACAAGATTTTTTACTCTAAACTGTGGATTTACCTCCAACTGATGACTGTCCTCAGTCTCAAACTGCTGCAAAAGACCTCAAATGCATGCTAAATTTGAGCGATATTTGCTCAAAACCGCGGACCATACGTGTAAAAACTACAGTTCGCATTTGATAGCTAAAATTCCATTTCGTATCATACACAAAAAAATCTACCATACACGTCCGTGGTTATAGCAATATACAGTGTCCACGGTTGCCGGCAAACACACACGGGTGTGTGTGTGGGGGTGGGATGGGGGTGGGGGAGGAATGGGGCCATTCAAGTTCAATATTGTCCATAGTGCTTGACAAGATATTTTCAAAACATACTATAAACAGGATTTGCCATTTTGAGCAAAAAAACAAAAACAAAATTTTAACTTAACAAATCCTGCACAGGATTGTATCACCCAAATAGTTGTTGATCAAGTACACCCCTTGTTATGTTTTTTATCATTTTCTAATCCTGATGTAAATCAGAAAACACACACTTTTAAAAACACTTCAGTACACTAAAATAACCCCTGAAGTGACCAAAATGTCCAATAAAAAGAGGAAAATATTATTTTGACTATGAAAACATGGAGGAAGGGCAAGGTCTAAGATGGGGAATTCCCCTTCCTGCTGATGCAGTCCCTGCATGTATTCTATAGTTGCATGAATGGAGCTGCATTGATGGGCATCACTTAGTAAATGACTCAGGGATATCATAAGCACTCACAGCCATTGACTCTTAGTCTCGTCCCTGAAGACAAGATTGACTGATACACGTACATCATCAATGTGTATAGCAAGCAATTGAGATAATAATGCAATGTTCACGCTATCCAGCTCCCAGGATCTAGCTCCTCTCTACAAGGAAGTAGTCATACTATTGCCAAAAAAATAACATTTTCATATGACAAACTTTATACTTACAACAATCATTTTTTCTTAAGAGCTCGGATAGCAACGTGTCCACATATTTTTTGTGGGACCTGAGAGCACATCAGACATACCAAATTGCATTTTGAATAAGAGGAGTGTCCTTCTGATATTAAATAATTGTGATTTTTTAAATTCAGGATGTAGCCCTAATACAAATTGTAATGGCAAATTATTAACTATACCCAGTACATAATTAAGGTGGACCACACAAAGGTGTGTAAATAACAAAGGTTTAAATACAAATAATATGCAATATGCAAATAAGCTCATTATTATTCATAAATATGCATATAACATAACACAAAACTATACAGCACATCAGGCCATCATATTCTACCACCATACCAAGTTTGAAGTTGATAGGTTATTGCATTTAACGCTCATTCTACAAAATCCGGTGCCAATAGCCCTTTTTCCATTCTTTGGTCCACAAATACTTTGTCGAGCATTTAGGGCATCAAATATGTTGTTTTTAATGGTACGGAACCACCGAGATCTACACGGACATATATAGTTGTCCATACTTTAAATGCTTTCTTCAGCCTGATTAACCCTTGCAAAGGCTCGAAAATCGCTAAAATTGCGTTTCCACTGCTCAAGTGTCAAATCTGATCCTTTAATATTTTCTTTGAATAAATGCGATATCTTTACATATTTGTTGTTTTTTAATTAGATAAGGCGTCATCATATTGCATATCAACATTATTTTTTAGTGATTAACACATCTTTGTGTAATTCTAAAATAAATTGCACTTTCCACGAAAACGCTGTGAGCTACGTTACCACTTTTTAACACACGTTATTGGAAAGACGTAAAACAGAGGTATCAACGTAGTTTACGGTTTTTGAAAGGAAACACTCATAGGTTTTTAAAAATAACAGTAAAAATCGTGATGCTGTAGCATTTCTGGCATAGAAATGTTGTAAACATTGAAATTTCGACCGACCATGTTAAGATTGGTGAGCTACGTTACCAGAATTCCATAGTATGCACTTGTATAACAAGTACTTCCTAATAATATGTGATAGGTACCAGTGATCGAATCCCATTTATATTAGAATTAACCGACATAACATTCTAACTTTCGCAAATCACATCAAAAACATTAAAAACCCGTGAACTACGTTACTGTGAGCTACGTTACGCACTCATTTATGCATCTTCAAAACTTCTATGAAATGGTGAAATCGGTGTTACATTTCACTCAAGTGATCTTCGTTTGCTTTTTATGACCTTAGATTAAGTAAAACCAACCCATTTTGTAGCCAGTAACGTAGCTCACATTACATTGAGTTTTAGTGTTAAAAAACATCATGATGTCCTGAAAGAAAAATATGCAAGTGGTGTTGACAATCTTTTACATCTGAAAGTAGTGATACATTTGCTCTTAAAAAACACAAAAAGCAGGTCTTTTTGAACAACTTTATTTTTTTCAATTTTTACAGTGGATTGGCACCGGATTTTGTAGAATGAGCGTTAAGCTGCAAAGTGGATTAATGAAAATGTAGGCAAAATATGCAAATAAGCTCTAGATTTCGGTAAGCTATGGTGGCACCCGAATTTTATTTGTATGTGGGGGGGGGGGGAACAAACAATTTCAACTTTGCCCAAAATGTCCAATAAAAAGTGGAAAATATTATTTTGACTATGGAACAAGGGCAAGGTCTGATGGGGGAATTCTGAATTCCCCCTTCTGCTAGTGCAGCCACTACAGTTGCATGAATGGAGTTGCATTGATAGGCATCACTTAATTAGAGGTTAATAACTGCGCATCGGTTATTTGGAGGGCATTGTGAAAAATCTAAACATTTTGCCTTTGGAACCGAGGAATATCCCGAGGGCTTGAGCGTTTCACCGTTCTTTCTAGCCCTGCGGGGCATATATAAAATAAACTCACTTGGAGTGTTTAGTCGTCGTATGGGAGTCACCGGCCTCGGGCTTCGCCTTCTCTTGCCTTGCTGTTTTTTTCGTGTTAATTTTAAAAATTTAGTCTGCTTACGCAGACATTTTTACTCATACAAATACAGTTGATAATTTTAACTGGTTAAGTAGAAGAATTTTTGGAATTTTGGATGAATTTTGAAAGATCTGAAAGTTTTGGTAAATAGATACTTTTGAGAGCCTGAAAATAAGGTAGTATCATTGGATGGTTCATAAAAAAAATGGTATACATGTTTGAAGTAATACTGCTAAGTTTCGACAGATAGAAGTGGTATTAGATTTCTTCAACATGACCAGATAAAAGTGGTATATTTTGGTAAACACGTATACTTCCCTTAAACATGTTTAAGAAAGTAGTGTTTTATGTATATATTCTATTTATCATAAATGATTCGTAATTTTGAAATGTTTCACATGATGAGACATATTTCGGATATTTTAATTTATAAATTTACCCCTTTGCGGTTTTGATTTTGGAACTGGAGGCAGGTTCCGTCCAGGGTCCGTTATCTTTTTAATTAAGCAGGTTCCGTCCAGGGTCCGTTATCTTTTTAATTTTGATATTCCGAGGTCCAAAGCAAAATGCTTAGATTTTTCAGGCCATTTTTCAGGCCATTTCTTTTATTGTCCATATACTAAAATAAATGTCGGTGATTTAACGTGCGCTACACCCAAGTACCAGCACACATACTAACTTCATTTCAATGATGACCAATTCTCTTTTGCAAATCTTGTGCGAAAAGTTACTAGTTTCGCCTGTTTTGTCATACGATTGTAAATTCAATGAACAATGACTTTGCTTCAAGAGCGCTTACAAATTGATATGCTATGCCACTGATACCCAGTGATACTAAGCATGCTTGGTCATTCTCAATATGAATGCAGAATTACAAAATGGTAAATTACTCTGAATTGTAAGTCATATTTGTAAGAAATATCCTGTATTCATTGTGATGTCCATAGGGACAGAGTTAAGATTTAACTGATCTCCATCAGTAAACTATACACTTGACGGATATCCATATTGTGTCGGATGACATCTCTAAATAGTTAATCAGACAGTGCAGCCGACTGATTGCTATATGAACGGCCAACATCCTTTCTTTCTTCCAACACTTCTCATACTGCAGTTACTGTCCGTTTTCCTATACACAATACACAGTGCTCTTTCCCATTGACGCGTGACCTTTACAAATAGCCCTACGTTAACAGTATGGGGATATGACTAGTTAACGCCGCTGTGTGAAAAATAACCGCCAATATTAAAAGTACTCTTCTAAAGTTCTAGAAAATATAGTTTTTAACATGTCCTAAATTTTTAGCTAATTTAGATGTTTGGAAATATTCGTACTTTGGTGTTTTAGTTAATGTTATAGGTAATAGTACATTGCCTAGTTAACGTCGCTGTGTGAAAAATAACCGGCCAATATTAAAAGTACTCTTCTAAAATTCTAGACAATATAGTTTTGTAACATGTCCTAAATTTTTAGCTAATTTAGGTGTTTGGAGAGGGTCGTACTTTTTGTGTATTAGGAAGGATATGTAAGCGACAGATAACACCAAAAATATGAAGAAATTATTTCCAAACCGTGTTAAGTCAACAATCATTATGTTGCTCATTTTCAAGAATGCTGGTTTACAAAAAGCACGCCATTGTCTCATTTCGTGAACAATGGTACACATACCATTGTTTCCTTTCGTTTCCTTTATAATCGGTTACCCAACTGAAGCTTTAATACAAACTTTATTGCGATATCGCACATGAAAACAGTCACATGTGCACAGCCAGAGAAGATCCGATTTAATCAGTTGAGCTGTTTCAATGAGTGTTATCTTGGTTTAATAGCTTTTAATGGGGTTAAGGCCTGCAAAGGTCGAGATGAATTCTACTGTAGACATGACTGCATCATGTATAAATCTCTTGAGTACCAAATGCTCACACTGAATTCAACTGCACTTGGTCAGAGGAAATGAACCACTGATCCAGGTTTGATATGGGTTGCACACTGTGTGTGTGTGTGGAAGGAGGGAGGCTGGGCCATTCAAGTTCCATATTGTCTATAGTTCTTGACAAGAGATTTTCAAAACATACCATAAACAGGATTTGCCCTTTTGAGCAAAAAACAAAAACAAGATTTTAACATAGTTGCATAACAAATCTAAAACAGGATTGTTATCTCCTAAGTAGTTGTTGATAAAGTACACCCTTGTTGTGTTTTTTTTTATCATTTTCTAATATTCAAGTTTAAGTGATGGTCCTGATGCAAATCAGAAAACATAAACCATTTCGTCGACAGGTCCTTAAAGAACTTTAGCAAAATTACCCTCGATTAGAGAAAAGCGAGGGTAATAAATTTTGTCCACTGGTTTCATTTTCTGATATTGGATTTCATAATTTGATCTTATATACCTCGACACCTGCTGATGTTTGACCTTTTGCATGTCAACACATTCCTGGTGCTCTGGAGGTCAGCTGGGCAGGGGAGTGAGTTTCAGGGCTGGAATTGCCAGAGGGCATATAGTATGGTGACCCAAGTGAAGTCCAGCTGGTTAGGATGACAGATTGACCACTGTGTTTTTAAGACTAACTTTCATGCTCATGGCAATTGCCATGGCAACTGGCTGTCAAAGCTGAAAACATTTGAAGAAAGCATGGATTCAAAAGTTTTAAGGATATGTACATGAAATGTTTAAAAAAACAACACTTAAGACCCATAAAAGCTCCTAAATGCACCTACTAAGTTCAAATACAACTTTTTGTCTCAGCATAGGCATAGCACTTGTTCAGTGTGTATAGGACCATGACAAGCCTCTGACCCAGGCGCGGATTCAGGGGGCACGCCCCCCCCCCTCCTCCAAAAAAAAAAGAGGAAAGGAGAGAAGAGAAGAAAGAGAGGAGAAAAGGAGAAAAAAGAAGAAAAAAGGAGAAAAGGAGAAGGAAAAGGTTAAATTGCACGTATAGTAGGCCGGATAGTAGGCCCATGCCTAAATCGCAGTCGGGTCAGTCTATATAGGTATGTGATTATTTTGCTTGAAGGCGGGTCCTCTGCCTAAAAGCATGTGAAAATACTGGCGGGCCCACCGATATGTAGGGCCCCGTCACATTTTGTCACCAAAGTCAGTAGGCCTATTAAGACGGACTCCGAGCCGACTTCAATTCAACACCATGCATGCTTTAATTAAGTAATCTCAAGTCTTAGGCCTATAAAGTGTCAGTGTTACATTTAAAATTTTACAAACCTTTTTTGTTTTAAAACGCAATGATAGTGTAAAAATGGTCCACCAAATGGCTTCAATTAGGTCTTCATTTTGCAAAAGTTTTCTCACTTCTGAGGGGGCATATCCCCCTCAGACACCCCCCTAATGCGCAACTTTATGTTTACATCTAAAGCAATATAGGGTAATTTATTTATAAAGGTTAAAACTTGTCCATGAATGGCTTCAATTGGGCCTTCATTTCGCAAATTTTCGGCCTTTTGAAACATAAAATTTTACACAATAAATAGTGCAAAATAGTCCACCAAATGGCTTCAATAGGCCTTCATTTTACAAAATTTTCTCACTTCTGAGGGGAACATCCCCTCAGACACCCCCTCGTGTGCAACTTTATTGGTACATAATTATAAAGCAATAATTCACACAATAAAAGTCCAAACTTGTCCACACTAATGGCTTCAATTGGGCTGTTTTTCTAAAATTTTAGGCTTTTTCAAACCAAAATTTTACACAATAATAGTGACAAAATGGTCCACCAAATGGCTTCAAATGGGTCTACATTTTCCAAAAGTTTCTAACTTCTGAGGGGGGCACATCCCCCTCAGACACTTCTCACGTCATAAGCCTCCGGGATGCCAGCTTCATGCCATTACTTACATTTCTTTTTCAAAAATTGGGCCCCCCCCCCTCTGACTGCTCTGGATCCGCCACTGAGCCTCTCTGACATTACAACTCACTGCTCGGCGCTGTGTGCTTCATGCACCCCCCCCCCAGCGAAGAACTAGAGCTAGCTGCATGCCTCGCTGGCCGCTTGATGACCTAATATGCTAGAAGTTATGGTGGCACCAGAATTTTATTGTGGGGGGGGGGGGGGTCAAACAAACAAATTCAACTTTGCCCAAAATGTCCAATAAAAAGTGGAAAATATTAATTTGACTGTGGGAACATGGAGGAACAGTGGCGTAACTAGGGGGGCTGGAGGGGCAACATTGACCAATTCAGCATCAATTCTGCGCCCCTTCAAGCGATGAAAATCAACAATTTTGCGCGCTCCCCCACACATTTCAACACAAATATCCATTTATGTCAATTTATGACCGAAATTCAACTTCACTATAACCAAAATTAGTTAGTGGTATTTGTGCAAATTTTCTTGTGCTCCGCGCGCAATTATTTCTAAATTATTTTGGGGGGTGAGGGGGCGTCACTATGTATCCTTAGCCCCAGGTGCCACAACCCCTAGCTACGCCACTGTGGAGGAAGGTCAAGGTCTGAGATGGGGGAATTTCCCTTCCTGCTGCAGCAGCCATTGCATGTATTCTACAGTTGCATGAATGGAGTTGCATTGATGGGCATCACTTAGTAAATGAATCAGGGATATAAGCACTCACGGCCATTGACTCCAAATATTTTCGTCCCTGAAGACAAGATTGACTGATACACATCATCAATGTGTATAGCAAGCAAATGAGATAATAATGAAATGTTCACGCTATCCAGCTCCCAGGATCTAGCTCCTCTCTACAAGTACTACACATATTACCCATATTTCATGACAAACTTTATTACAACAATCTTTTTTCTTTTTAAAGGGCTCGGATAGCGACGTCTTCACTTTTTTTGTGTGGGACCTGAGCACAATCAGACACACCAAATTGCATTTTGTATACAAGGAATGTCCTTATGAAATCAAATAATTCTGATTTTTTTGAAATTCAGGATATAATACAAATTTTATGGCAAATTATTAAATAGAAGTACAATGGTTCGTAATTAAGGTGGCCATCAAACAAAGGTGTGTAAACATAGTAAATAAGGCCGCAAAAACTGTTATATTGCCCTCAAGTGGGAAAAATGGAAAAGTTGGGTTGGTCAGTTGATTATCTGAATACTTGTTAGATAAGACTAGTCCTTCATCACACCACTCTTCGCCATACATACATTCTCCCAGCCACATTTCCCTAATATAATATGAAATTTAAAAAAAAAAAAAAAAATTTATTTCGGCAGAGGCGCCGGCGGGGCTCAAACTCACGCTACACTGAGCCGCTACCATGTAGTCTTAAACAGTATTGACATAACACCAGCGCCTTAGACCGCTCGTCCACAAGGACTTGTTAGTGACAATGTGAAAATTTAAACATATAATCGCAACTTCATTACTTCAACATACCACGTGACAAGCAAAGACAGAAAACGTACCATATTGTAATGAAAGCAACTGACACCTCTTAAATAGGCCTGGCAAGTGAAGTACGACCTAAACAGGAAATAGAATAAAATAAACTAATAAATCTTAAAGCTACATTTCGATGGCTCAAACTTATATACAGGGTAGCGTTTCTTGGTAGCGGCCATAAAGGACCCAGTGCAAAAGGTAACCAAAATATGGAATTGACCTGGCCTAAATTTTGGGGTAGAAATAAAGAAATTATACAAACCGTCGAGCGTCAGGCGAATCAGCAATCTCCAAGTTCTGGAACAGGTACGAACGAATGGACGAGCGAATCGAAGATATAATCTGCACGGCACTTCGAATGGTTCGAATTGAACTGTTCGTTTAAATAACCTATAGTTTGACTGTTTAAAACCTGGTTATGAAACCTTTAACCTGGTTACATAACCTTTAACCTTTGTTGAACCTTATTTGGTTCATAACACCTCATTGTTTTATAACACTTATTGTTTTATTACCTGACACTAACACGAAGTAACTGACAACTGAGATTAGGTAATACGGTTGTCGATATATAATGTGAAAGATAATTATGTGAAATATACGCTTTTATTCGCCTTTTCAATTTCTACAGAGACTGACTGCACAAGAAGAGTTTTTGTCATAACACTAATGCATTATTGCCCAATTTTATAATAAAAGGTCAATTCATGACTTTTAGAATTTTGGGGGAAGGCCGCTACCTTATTTCTTGTTATTTTGTAAAGAAATAAGAACTTCCATAACTATCACTTAAATTGCATATTTGTGGGTCAATGCTTATCAGCTGAACATTACGGGATTATTTTGGCTTGTTTTGAACTTCAATCAGCTGATTCTAATCACGTGAATCACATTCTAATAATAACATACCAAAAGTGTATGCAAACAAGTCGCAAATTCTCTCAATCGAACGAGCACATAAACAAGGGGGAAAACGTTGATATAAAACTCTCAGATTAAACTGACTTGCAATTCATGTGATAGTTATTTATTTATTTGGAATTGTTCATTGTTCTTTCTTTCTTTTGGGGATTTTATTCTTTGTTTACTTTGGGAATGGGACAGGAGAGAACGACGGACTCGGTTTCTATGATAAACCATTCAGTAACCATGGGACTTGGGTGATCCCGTGAGCAATTAACCTCGCAAGGCTCCGACCTAATTCAGACGAGCTAAAGGAGCCATTGCTTGAACCGGGTACCATTTGACAAAATGGCGAACGCTGCAAATACCCGATTCAGAAAGTTACCGAATGGATTTCCTGTGACTCTATCGCACAGGAAATACTTATAATATGATTAATTTGGAATAATGAAAGAGATATAAAAATGGCCTAATATAAAAAGTTAATGTCCGTCGTTCTGATCCTAAAAGAAGCTCCTGCCGAGTGGCTTATGACCCGAAGGGATTTGGGCATATCGAGTCAAGCTGGAATCCCGGAACGGTATTTTCTCCCCAGAGACCCCACCGGCGTAAACCGGCGGGACTGCAGCATCCATACCATTCCAAGACTCCCTCGAATCACCCAACAAGAGCTTAGGGGATTACATGCTAAATCGCTAACCTCAAAGTCTGTATTTGGAAAAATACAGTAGATCAAAATTTGAGTGCAGGCGATAATTTCACGAGCTTGCTCTATACAGGTCTGCTCTGGTCGAAAGTAATTTGAACAGTGAACAATTTTGTTGCTCGTAAGAATGCCTCGAGCTGATTGGCCTAGAAGAAATGGGGCGATGGCGTTCTTAAAGCTGATTGGGCAATAATTTGTTATGACGTATTAAGTGTTTTTATGATTGAAAATTCCTGGTAATCCTAGTAATTAGTAATTCTTTAAATTGCTCTTATTTGAACTATAATTTTACTAATTCTTCATTAATCTATAAACTGGCCTAGTTTCCAAAACTGGGGAGAAGCTGGGTTCTTATGAATATAATAATTTAATGAGAAATAAAGTATTACTTAATTCAAGCACTGTTATTTGGGAAACCCCTCGGCGAATGTGAAGAAGTCACACTGCATTTACTAAAATGACAATAATGGCGTCTTTTCCGAAAAGTAAACATTGAAATTTGGCAGGAATTTTAAAACAATGGTTGCACCTCCAAAATTGGGCACCATATCAGCAGAAACCTGAATTGCTGAGGAATATAAATATAGAAAATCTAAGAATTTGAACCATGTTTTATACTGGAAATGGACCGAAATGTCAGCCGATCCACGAGGTAGAATTGGCGTATTTTGTGCCGATAGAACCCCATTTTCCTTGGATCGGACTGTTTACGTGGACAATTTAGCTTCGTACATGCATGGAAATTAAATAAACGATGCAGTTTTGGCATCAATTTGGGCCAGGAAGTCCTGACATTGCATGACGGACATCCCAATAAACGAATACAATGCGATGACATAATAAATTAGGTAAGCTTAAAAATCTAGATTAAGGCCTACAGCTCCTCCCGTTTCATTATCCCCCCCTCATGAAAAATTTAGCCCGAAATTGTACAAAGTATCAACCTAATTTTTATGTTTAAGAGAAGTAAAGAGTGCAGTCGACAGATTTTTATTGGATGTTCGCACACAACGAGTCCCACACACCCTTATTTTTACTTAACAACAATGGCCATAAAAGTGGCAAAACCACGGGCCTTGACTGGGTCAGCAACTTGTCATTTAATTAAATCTTGAGCACCATCAAAAATCTATAAACAGGCATGCCTCAACAACATGAAGCAACAGTTTCCTTGTGACCCAGTCAGTGTGGTACTCTCGTGTAGCCCGGCTGTCGGCCCTTACAGTTACCTTGAATTGACAGCTGGACTAGTGTGCTTCATCCTACAACAACCAATTTTTATATAAAAACAATATATTATGCATATGACATGTTGGAACTGAACCACTCACAAGATATTGCAAAAGTATGACAATCAATATCGAAGCTCATTTAGTAGCAAAAGAACTGAATCAACAAGTACGCTGAACCGTATACACAGTATACATACCAAAAATATCTCTGTCTATGCAATACAATGCACCACGCACCATTCACATCGCGGCATAGACTACTACTCTAAGCTTACCAAACATCACCTGAAAAACTATGGTCCAGCGCACGAAACCCTGACTTAATTCGAGCAACAGTTGTCCGAGTTTCTACCTCCAAGGAGGTGTATCCAAAATTTAATAATATACATTTTAATTTGATGAGCATTCGATTTATTTTTACCTACGAAATATAAAAGCACTTATCCACTGTAGGCTACCATTTTGTTTTGATGACCTAGGTCAAAGGTCGTGTTGTCTAGACACAACACTTACGAAATTTATGAATGGACAGTGGCTCAGTCCCTAAAAACATTTAATAACTTCTACCAATGTACCAAACGCTCCTATTTTCCACATATCGGGAATAAATATATCAAATAAAATTTCTGAGTAAATTTTGGCTCAATTTTGCAAAAGATGCGCCTTCACGAATTTTCTGAATTCAGGCAAGAGAACCACGAAACACTGAGCACGAGCGGCGCTCTTTGAAATATAAAAATAGAACTGCACAGCTGATTTGTCCAAACAACTTGACATGTGACATGAGGCTTTATAATTGGCTACAAGTTTTGTGGAGGTCATTGGAACATGTCATGTCAGGGAATTACTTCAATTTTGACTGGCCAAAATGAGGATTATTTTAATCGAAATTCAATGTTTACAGGCACTGCAGTGTGCATGGAATTACAATAGATGTATTATAAAAATAGGTAAGCCAAAAAATGGTGAATTGTATACTCATAAATTAATGAGTTAGACATGTGAAATAGAAATATGAAATACTGAAAGTGTGCAGACTACATTTTTGAAACATACTGTTTACTCATGTACTAGTACATGTACTGTACATGCATGGATTACACAATTAAGTAACAGTAGATGAAGGCCTAAGTATAAAAACATGTTATATAATGTGACATGGCATTTACAATAATAAATGCATTTTTGAGTTGTGGAATTGTATAGTATAAAAAAAAAAATATATTGAGCTGGTACATTGGTATGACGAAGTTTATAAAAATACAACAATAATTTAATACATCAATTCCCTCCTGCTGACTGGGCTCAGACTGGTGTCCTGGATGCTGATGTTAGCTCTCCCAGTCACCAAATCTACCGAAAACTTCATCCGCAGGGTCATGGCGAAGTTGAAGTCCAAGGTTGGTGGCTGGTTACCCTGCGGACGTTGTTGAAGGGTCTCCACAGGTACAGCAGTCTGGAAATTGAGGCTTGTACGTCCCTGAAGGTGCTGGTTGTTGAAGTTGGGTGATTGGTGTGGTATTGGTATTGGTAATAACGGTGCTCTCTGCCTGGTCTCCTGAGGCCTGTTGTAACTTTCTTCTAATATTCTGCGTCTCTTGGGGACAGAGGGGTGGAATGTTGCTGAAGCTGGTTTCCTCTTACCGGAGGACACAGGGGTCTTGTTGTACCGTCTTGTTGTATGTAATGCGGTGACATTACTATGCATGGGATAATTATTGTCGACGACCCTGGTGGTCGTAGCTTTTGGGGGGGACGATGGTTCATCAGCACCCATGCTGACATCAGATTCCGGCGGTGGTGTCGGTGCTCTGATGGGGCTGAAGGCCCTAGGGGGAGGGTCATTGGCGCTGTGGCTGATCAGGGTGTGTCTCCGCCACTCTTCCTTGTCATTAGACGAGAATTTATTACAGATGGTGCAGGAGAACCGGTCTGGTGTCTTGAGTCCATGTTTCTTTCTTTGATGCTCATGCAACTTCCACTTTTTATTAAATTTTAAGTCCTCATGACTGCAAAGTAGACAGGCATGCTTCATGACCATGCTGTGATTGTTCTGAAAAATTGTAATGGAAACAAGAAATTTTAAATTCTTGGTTCATTTCATTTTGTTTGCAAAAATAAATGTGTAGGGGTGACAGTCATAAAAAAAAAAAAAAAAATACTTTTATACGCTACTCCCACCTCAAGATAATGTAATACTTGCATATTAATGTTTTAAAAACAATAGAACTGCAGTTTTTGACTACAAAAGATCCTAATAAACAAGACCACCTGGGCTTCTCCCAAGGCTCTCTCTAAATTAGCCCACCTAGGTAGGACATCCACATGGAATGAGCGTCTATGTGCACACACCCCATCCCTAGACCAAAATAGCCAGTAGCATGGAATTATCACCTGATGGCCATACTTTGGAAAAACATATAAATGAAAAATTTTAAGGCAAGTTTTATAGCCGTGGATTTTTAAAACATATCCAGTGGGCAACAATATCTTGTGGTGGTTCTTATCTTACTCTACATTACGATACTTATTTACATGTACATTAATGTACTTTATGCTGCC
This sequence comes from Amphiura filiformis, assembly GCF_039555335.1. Taxonomy (NCBI): domain Eukaryota; kingdom Metazoa; phylum Echinodermata; class Ophiuroidea; order Amphilepidida; family Amphiuridae; genus Amphiura; species Amphiura filiformis. The sequence goes on along the minus strand of NC_092642.1, from coordinate 49,041,184 downwards.
TTGGCTTCTTTTGAGTTTGTGTTTACACATAATATTTTTATAGGGTAACCCCAAACCATTTCGGTTTGATACTGCGCGCCCCGATTTAGTGTTATAAGTAGACTCAGAGATAGGGGTGGGTGCGGGTTGCACATCCTCTGCACTATTTTCCCCTACCTCCGGCCGGTACAACTTCAATTTATCCGTGTGAACCACTAGTGTTCTACAACGGCTGCTGACGGGCTTAATATCTGAATTTTGTACAAAATGTCAGTCAGAATCTGGATGACTTGGTATGGCCCATGCCATTTTTGGACAAGTTTCGGACAAACCCCAGGCTTTCGAGTATCATTGAAATACCACACTAGGTCGCCAACTTGATACTGGTATTTCCTTTGGTCAGATTTTAAATCATAGAGTTTCTTATGCTTGTCACTAGATATCTGGAGATTCTTCCTTGCAAATTCATGCACATATTGCAAGTGACTTTTCAGCTCGTTTACATATTCGGACTCTGTGGTGTAAGTATGGGTCGACGGGGTACCATACATAATCTCCACAGGTAGTTTTGGGACACGACCAAAGTTCATTTCAAAGGGGGAATAGCCTGTACTCTCATGCTTGGAGGAGTTATACGCTAAAAGTACATAGGGTAAATGCTCGTCCCAGTCATCCTGTCTCTGACTCACATAATGTCTCAACATTCGGAGACGGTCCTCATGAATCGCTTCGATCATACCATCGCTTTGAGGCCTATATCCTGTCGTCCGGTTTTGTCAATGTCTAATAGTTTGCACATTTCCTGAAATAATTTGCTCTCAAAATTCCGTCCTTGATCTGAATGTAATTGCCTTGGCAATCCATACGCATACAAAAGACATTTTGAACTAATGCGTTAGCAACGGTCTCTGCCTCTTGGTCGGGTATTGCAATGGCAGTGACCCATTTTGTGAAATAATCACCAATGCAGACAACATATTTATTTCCTAGGGTACTCTCTGGAAGTGGGCCCAAAATATCTATCGCCATCCTCTCCATAGGGGCACCCACATTGTATTGTTTCATAGGGGCTCTGCCACTTTTCTTTGGGGGCTGTTTTCTTTGACATTCTTTACAACTTTTCACCCATTCTGTTACCTCTCCTGTCATACCGACCCAATAATAGCGCTCCCTTACACGCTGTAGGGTTTTGTGTACACCTAAGTGCCCACAAATCCGAACATTGTGTAGTTGACGCAAGGCGCCTTTGCGTAAACTTAACGGTAGCACTAGAACATTTTCCGTACGGTTACTTTCACCTTCATCTTGACCATTGTTACTTCCTGTTTCATATTCTACTATGCTTCTATCAATATACAGTACCCCTTCTACTACTCTTAATTGTTCCCACATACCCCAGTATTTCTTGACTACTTGGTTTTCTACTGATACGTTTTGCCACAATGGTTTTGTGTCACTTTCTTCTTTTAGTTTCAGTATTTTCCCTATTTCAGGATCTGTTAATTGAGCTTGTCTAAGTTCTTGCTTACTTAGAGTCTCAGCCCAAGAATTGTCACTACTTCTACTACTAGTACGTCTACTAGGGTTTATTGTGCACACTACTATGTCACTATTGGTTGTGTCTTCTAAACACAAACCGTGTACTACTTTGTCACTAGTGGTTTCGTTTCTTATACGCAAACCGTGGGAATTGTCACTGGTGGTTGTGCCTTTTTCGCACCAACCGTGGGAATTGTCACTAGTGGATGTGTCTTTCATACAGCATCCGTGGGAATTGTCACTAGTGGATGTGTCTTTCATACAGCATCCGTGGGAATTGTCACTAGTGGTTGTGTCTTTTTCACACCAACCGTGGGAATTGTCACTGGTGGATGTGTCTTTCATACACCATCCGTGGGAATTGTCACTAGTGGTTGTGCCTTTTTCGCACCAACCGTGGGAATTGTCACTGGTGGACGTGTCTTTCATACACCGTCCGTAGGAATTGTCACTAGTGGTTGTGCCTTTTCGCACCAACCGTGGGAATTGTCACTGGTGGACGTGTCTTTCATACACCGTCCGTAGGAATTGTCACTAGTGGTTGTGCCTTTTTCGCACCAACCGTGGGAATTGTCACTAGTGGTTGTGCCTTTTTCGCACCAACCGTGGGAATTGTCACTAGTGGTTGTGCCTTTTTCGCACCAACCGTGGGAATTGTCACTGGTGGACGTGTCTTTCATACACCGTCCGTAGGAATTGTCACTACTTTTACTTAAATTTCCATCACACAATCTCTTTGGGTTGACACCGTTTGACGTTTCTACTAGTGCTTGCGCTTTCTGCTTTCTAGTAGAAACATGGACTAACTTTTCGTCCATATTTCGCTCAATTTTCTGGCATTGCTGACACTCCTGACCTTCACATGGTCTACGAGAAAGTGCATCAGCATTACTATGAATACGCCCTGCTCGGTGTTGTATATCAAAATCATATGTGCCCAATACTTCGATCCACCTGGCAACTTGGGCTTCAGGATTCTTAAACCTCATGAGCCATCTTAACGCTCCGTGATCGGTTCGCACTAAGAATTTTCTCCCAAAGAGATAGTGATGGAAATGTTTTACTGAGGCAACTACTGCTAATAATTCTTTCCTTGTCACACAATAGTTCCTTTCTGCCTTATTTAGTGTTCTACTATAATACGCTATCACGCGCTCATGACCATCCTGTACTTGTGATAGTACACCACCTAACCCAAAATTACTGGCATCTGTATCCAGTATATAATCCTCATTTATTCTAGGGTAGGCTAATATGGGAGCGGCGATGAGTTTAGCCTTGAGTGTCTGGAAAGCTGTTTCAGCGTCTTCTTTCCATACAAACACTCTATTCTTTTCCGTGAGTTTAAATAATGGGCTAGCTAGCTCACTAAAAGACTGGATATAGCGCCTATAATAACTACATAGTCCTAAAAAGGACCTGACTTGAGTAGGATTCTTTGGAGTTGGCCACACTTTTACAGCCTCAATCTTTTCACTATCTGTTGAGATTCCTGACTCATCAACAACGTGACCCAGATATTGAACTCTTTTCTGGAATAGATTACACTTCTTAGGACTTAGTTTTAAGCCTGCGATACTTAGACGCTCAAATACGGTACTTAATCTATCTACTGCTTCTGAAAAATCTGGGGAAAAGACGATAACGTCATCTAAATATACAAGACAGGTCTCCCACTGTAACCCCTTCAGGACTTGTTCGATCAAACGCTCGAAAGTAGCAGGAGCATTTGTGAGGCCAAAAGGCATAACTCGAAACTGAAAGATCCCAAAATTTGTTAGGAAGCTCGTTTTGTCTTGGCTTTCCGCGTCCATTTCGACCTGCCAATATCCACTCTGAAGGTCAAGGGTCGAGAACCATTTCGAACCACTTAGTCTATCGAGCGTATCATCAATTCGGGGGAGCGCATACGAATCCTTACGGGTTACAGCATTTACGCCACGAAAATCAACGCACCAGCGGTACGACCCATCTTTCTTTCTTACTAATACTACAGAAGAGCGCCAAGGGCTATTACTAGGTTCTATAATATTTTGTTCTAGCATTGTTTCTACTTGAACTTTCTCTTCCTCCCTTTGATGCATGGGTAGCCTCCTCGCGGGCATTTTCACTGGAGGTGCATCACCTGTGTCTATATGATGCTTCACTAAATCAGTACGCCCTAAATCTGTCTTACTCTTAGCAAATACATGTTTGTATTTTATGAGGAGCTTATGTAGGCTTTCTTGTTCTACTTTTGATAAGTTTTGTTTAGATCTTTCCCATAAATCGTGTAGATATTCTGGAAGTTCTGATTCTGAAGTTGATTTAGGTATTATTTCTTCCTTATTTTCAGATTCTTCATCTACACTTATGGAGTTACATTGTACTGTTTCTGGTTGATCTATTATTTCCTCTATAGGTTCTACTGTAGCTATTATCATGCCCTCATACATTTGTCTCGGTTCATTATGGGGTTGATTACTCTTAACACTACTTCTTCAGTACTGGAGTCAATTAGTGTCTTAGCTACCATCATTTGCTCGCTTTCAATAAAACTCCATGTCGGTTCTACTAAACCTAGTGTTTCTACTTCTAGAGTACTACTACTACTATTGGGTTTATTTACAAGCTTAGTTGAAATTAGGGCTTCACTTTCAGCTGGTATAATTGTAGCTTTATTTACAGCTATTTGGCATAGGTATGTTTCAATTTCCTCATCATCATCATATGGAGAGCTGGGGAGCTCATTCAGAAGTAGCGAGCATTCTGCAAAATCTAGTACACATTGATGAGTTTTTAGAAAATCGAAACCCAGAATACCTTCTTCATTTATGTCAGCTACCCATATTTCATGGTAAGTGTCTGTGTCATTTACTTTTAGCTTGAATTTTGCTTTGCCTAAGCAATCAATAGCTTGGCCATTTGCTGTCACCATTCTTACATCTACACTACTTAGCCTAGGTTTGTGTGTTGAGGCGATACGCTCAAACACATCCGGGTTGACAATTGTGACGGTCGCGCCAGTGTCAACCAAGAATCTCACATTTTCTGTTTCGACCTGACCTTTGACATAGAAGCCATCAGCAGCATGTTTACTATAACTTACTCTACTAATACAAATAATTTGGGCTCTTCGTCCTTAATATATACATTTTGGGTGACCGAACTTTGGCCCATGTCAAGCTCGGTGTTATCTAGTTTCCCTGATTTGGCCTACGATTAAACTGCCTAAAGTTTGGGCATTCCCTTGCAACATGACCCTCCTGATGGCAGGAATAGCACTCTATTGGCCTCTTGCCTGACCATCCAGATTGGCGAGCATTATTTGATTGACCCTGGTAAGATCTCTGCCCTGAATTCTGCAACATATGAACTTGGCTAAGTGCGTTTGAGAGTTTATTCAAGTCCTTAGAGTACTTATTCATTGCATCCTTAACAGTTTGCTCTATTCTAGCTGTGGGGCTATCCTCCACAGTTACCTGTGCCACGTCAACTTCAAGGCTATGTACTTTCTTAGTTATGGGCTTATTTAGGCCTAATTTATGACGCTCTGTCTCCTCTAGGGTTTGAATTGAATTGCGTCTCTGACAGCATCATTCAAGGTCTTTGGTTTTCTGTTGTATGTGACATTCATTCTCAAACCTGGATTAGGTATCGCTTGGAGAAAATACTTCTTGGCCATTTTTTCACGCATGAGCAACGATGCTTCGGGATGTGATAATTTGACCAGTCTACGCACTTCGTGGGCCAGCTCTGGCAACGATTCCCCAGGCTGCCTAACTTTCTTCTCGAGGAGGGCCTCGAACATTTCGGACTTCCCGTCCGTACCAAACATTTGGTCAAGGTGAGCGACAATTTCGCCATAATTAAGGATGGCGTCACCTTCCAAGTCGCCTAATATACCTTGGGCGACTCCACGCAAGCTCGTGCCCAACCAGGTGCTTTTCTGTGGCTCTGTCCACCCATTGTGCCGGGCCACCATCTCGAAGTGAACCAAATAATCTGGCCAAGAGGTAGTTCCGTTATAAATCGCTGGTTTCATCTTTTGCTTTAACTTATTTAGATCCCTCATTGGGTCACCATACGTACTTGCATTATTACTTGTATTAGTAGGCCTATGGTGATCGGTTACACTTGGCTCGTTAACCACCATGTCTGCTCTTGGAGATTGAGCTTGAAATGCCAATTTCTCCATTACGTTACGGGTAACAATGTCTGCTATCATTACCAACTCCTCAGACCTTATTTGAGCCATGGCAGGGGCTCTAGTTTCTTCACTCACTAAGGGTACATCTCCATGATTACTTACTAGGCCTACTTCCTCCCTTACTTCTACTCCCCCATCTCCCAGACTGTCACCCTTATTCGTAATAATTACATTTGGTTCTACGTGTACTGGCATCTCGGGCACAGCGCCCTCTAACGCCTGGACAAATTCTTCGTCTTTATCTGTGTTGGGCACTACCCTTATGCGAGGGGGAGTGTCCTCCCGGACCTCAGGGCTGTTCCTAATACTTCTTGATTTGCCATTGTTTACTGTACTTTCTTACGACTAATTTTATGGGTTATTTCCTTGAGAAATGTAATACTATATCCCACCGCTGCCACCAATGTAATGAAAGCAACTGACACCTCTTAAATAGGCCTGGCAAGTGAAGTACGACCTAAACAGGAAATAGAATAAAATAAACTAATAAATCTTAAAGCTACATTTCGATGGCTCAAACTTATATACAGGGTAGCGTTTCTTGGTAGCGCCATAAAGGACCCAGTGCAAAAGGTAACCAAAATATGGAATTGACCTGGCCTAAATTTTGGGGTAGAAATAAAGAAATTATACAAACCGTCGAGCGTCAGGCGAATCAGCAATCTCCAAGTTCTGGAACAGGTACGAACGAATGGACGAGCGAATCGAAGATATAATCTGCACGGCACTTCGAATGGTTCGAATTGAACTGTTCGTTTAAATAACCTATAGTTTGACTGTTTAAAACCTGGTTATGAAACCTTTAACCTGGTTACATAACCTTTAACCTTTGTTGAACCTTATTTCGGTTCATAACACCTCATTGTTTTATAACACTTATTGTTTTATTACCTGACACTAACACGAAGTAACTGACAACTGAGATTAGGTAATACGGTTGTCGTATATATAATGTGAAAGATAATTATGTGAAATATACGCTTTTATTCGCCTTTTCAATTTCTACAGAGACTGACTGCACAAGAAGAGTTTTTGTCATAACACTAATGCATTATTGCCCAATTTTATAATAAAAAGGTCAATTCATGACTTTTAGAATTTTGGGGGAAGGCCGCTACCTTATTTCTTGTTATTTTGTAAAGAAATAAGAACTTCCATAACTATCACTTAAATTGCATATTTGTGGGTCAATGCTTATCAGCTGAACATTACGGGATTATTTTGGCTTGTTTTGAACTTCAATCAGCTGATTCTAATCACGTGAATCACATTCTAATAATAACATACCAAAAGTGTATGCAAACAAGTCGCAAATTCTCTCAATCGAACGAGCACATAAACAAGGGGAAAACGTTGATATAAAACTCTCAGATTAAACTGACTTGCAATTCATGTGATAGTTATTTATTTATTTGGAATTGTTCATTGTTCTTTCTTTCTTTTGGGGATTTTATTCTTTGTTTACTTTGGGAATGGGACAGGAGAGAACGACGGACTCGGTTTCTATGATAAACCATTCAGTAACCATGGGACTTGGGTGATCCCCGTGAGCAATTAACCTCGCAAGGCTCCGACCGAAGCCGTACGAGCTACAGGAGCCATTGCTTGAACCGGTACCATTTGACAAAATGGCTTAACGCTGCAAATACCCGATTCAGAAAGTTATCGAATGGATTTCCTGTGACTCTATCGCACAGGAAATACTTATAATATGATTAATTTGGAATAATGAAAGAGATATAAAAATGGCCTAATATAAAAAGTTAATGTCCGTCGTTCTGATCCTAAAAGAAGCTCCTGCCGAGTGGCTTATGACCCCGAAGGGATTTGGGCATATCGAGTCAAGCTGGAATCCCGGAACGGTATTTTCTCCCCAGAGACCCCACCGGCGTAAACCGGCGGGACTGCAGCATCCATACCATTCCAAGACACCCTCGAATCACCCAACAAGAGCTTAGGGGATTACATGCTAAATCGCTAACCTCAAAGTCTGTATTTGGAAAAATACAGTAGATCAAAATTTGAGTGCAGACGATAATTTCACGAGCTTGCTCTATACAGGTCTGCTCTGGTCGAAAGTAATTTGAACAGTGAACAATTTTGTTGCTCGCAAGAATGCCTCGAGCTGATTGGCCTAGAAGAAATGGGGCGATGACGTTCTTAAAGCTGATTGGGCAATAATTTGTTATGACGTATTAAGTGTTTTTATGATTGAAAATTCCTGGTAATCCTAGTAATTAGTAATTCTTTAAATTGCTCTTATTTCGAACTATAATTTTACTAATTCTTCATTAATCTATAAAACTGGCCTAGTTTCCAAAACTGGGGAGAAGCTGGGTTCTTATGAATATAATAATTTAATGAGAAATAAAGTATTACGAATTCGCACTGTTATTTGGGAAACCCCTCGCCGAATGTGAAGAAGTCACGACGACGAAAATGACAATAATGGCGTCTTTTCCGAAAGTAAACATTGAAATTTGGCAGGGAATTTTAAAACAATGGTTGCACCTCCAAAATTGGGCACCATATCAGCAGAAACCTGAATTGCTGAGGAATATAAATATAGAAAATCTAAGAATTTGAACCATGTTTTATACTGGAAATGGACGAAATGTCAGCCGATCCACGAGGTAGAATTGGCGTATTTTGTGCCGATAGAACCCCATTTTCCTTGGATCGGACTGTTTACGTGGACAATTTAGCTTCGTACATGCATGGAAATTAAATAAACGATGCAGTTTTGGCATCAATTTGGGCCAGGAAGTCCTGACATTGCATGACGGACATCCCAATAAACGAATACAATGCGATGACATAATAAATTAGGTAAGCTTAAAAATCTAGATTAAGGCCTACAGCTCCTCCCGTTTCAATATTTTGGAATTTTATTTGTTTAAAAACATTAATGTGCATTAATAGCGCTCAATTGTTGATAACTGCGTGTTTTATATACAGACTTCCGACAATAAATGAGGCTATACACGCACAATAGTATATCGATTTTGACTCGCACGTGTGCTACTCGCCGTATACTAAAAGTAGATTAGGCCAAATAAAAAAATAAACATGTTTCACGTCCCCTCCCGCTTCCTTTTTTGAGGTTTTCTCAAATAAATTTTTATTTTTGGAAATTCAGTTATAACTTTTCACAAAATGTGTCCAGGAAGTTGGGATGCTTTCTATAGCCTTGTTAAGATACAAGAAACATTTTAGGAAGGTTTTGTGATCATTAGAGGGGGTGTAACTCTCAGAACAACAAATAAAAAAGGGCCTCCTCCTTTTTCCAGGCATTATTGTATGTACGGATTGTACGCTAAAACAGCTCTAAGTATGGGTATTTACACCAATTTTTTGATAAAAAATAGAAAATAAAAAGCCCCTCTTCCTCCTTTTTTTCGAAAACCCGGACGTGAAACATGTTTTATTTTTTACTTAGCCTTATCAATGTGGCGTGGCCTACCATTTTTCTTGTAGCTTCTTGTATACACGTCGATGTTTTTATCATTCATACAATAAATCCACATTAGACCCCTAATTTTATTTCAGGAAATAAAAGATTAGATTACCATAAAAACGAAACAGTAATCTTTGGCGGGGCCTAATGTAATTTTTACTTGGAATTTTCAACGTTTTTTCTATCGCCATTCTCGCTCAATTAAAAAAATATTTTGGCGTATATAAAATTGAAATAAAATTCTCTGCCTCATAAACGACATCAAATGTGTCACAATTGGGTAAAACGAATCGTTATATATGATGTGCAGTTAATATTCATATTTTCTTTTATACATAGGATGCTTCCGTTTTGACAGGAAAAATATTTTCTTGAAAACCCTCTCACTCGGTTATTTCAAAACAGTAACCACGCTTCCCTAGAATGTGCAATAAATTAGCATTAAAAATTTTCTTATTTAAACAGCATTCTAGAAACTCTTGCATATGGCGAAATGTGGTGTAGTCCTTCATTAATTTGAAGTGAAAAACATTGATTTTTTTTGCACATAGCTGTAAAAATCGTCATTAAAAAAAATTGTGACCCTCATTTTCAGGATTTGGGTCGGTCACCCGGGGGGATCACTCATGTATAAAAGTTGTAAGCATCCGCTTGAATTGACTTTCAAAAATGACCCTAAGCTAGGATGTCGAAAATTTTTCAAACTAACCCTAAACAAGGATTTTACTGAAATAAAAACACCCTAATCAAGGAATTTGTTTAAAATTTACCCCTAAAACAATAGACATTATAAAAACACCCTAAGCGAGGAATTGGTTAGAAATTTGCCCCTAAACAAGGATAGACATTGTGTGTGTCGGTACAGTGATAGCGGTACGCTTAAAATTGGCGCTGTTGAAGTCGGCTATGATTTTTTTTAAATCTGGTTGGTAAAATGGCTCAGAAACCACTCTTTTGTGCTGAATAATTTGATAAATATGTCACCACTAATGACCGTTAATTGGGTAATTAAAAAAACCTACCCTAAGCGAGGATCGTCCTTAAAAAAACACCCCTTCTTTTAGTAAAATGAGTGTTCCTCGTTTTGCTTTTCAAAACCACCCTAAATCTGTGTTTTCTTTCACGCGGATGCTTACAACTTTCATATATGAGTGCCACCCCCCCCCCGGGTCGGTCGCTTGAGGGCAACACAACATTGCAATGTTTTACACTGCAGCATCACACGATAAAATTTAAATATACTGCAATGATATATTGCATGTTTTCATTTTTCCATAGTAAATGCCAACCTTGGTTTTCCAGTAGCCAATCACAAGCATGCACAGCTATGATATCGCGTGAGAGAAAAAGTTCAACAAAATTCAACTGTCATCACCGATTGAAAATTCCACCCCGCGATGAGAATTTTCACCACTAAACTCATAAAAACCTAGCTCAGATTTCATTGCAGCAGCGATATCGCAGCCCCTATGTCAGGGTTCACAGGTTTTTGACGGAGGTGGAAAAAAACTTGGTTTTAACCAGTTGGCAAAACCATTTTGCCAGTTTTTGCTGGCAAAAACTAAAAAAGTGATTTATAATTCATTTTTTTTCATTGCAAAACAAATTATTAGGTTACAAAAATAATTTCCTGAGTGTAGCAAGGCCAGATTTTGCAGATGGCATATCAAATTCTAAAATTTTTCATTTAAAAACAAAAAAATATGTTGAATGGTTCATTAAAAGTTGTGTTACTGTTTATGAGCTTTCTGTGTAGCTCCTTAATATTTGAGTGACTATATGAGTTTTTGTCATTTTTGCCAGTTTAAACCAGGCAAAAACTGGCAAAAACAGGTTTTTGCCAGTTTTTGTCAATCTCGTATTGTCAATACCTTGTCGTATACCTCATTGTCAATCTCGTATTTTTCTCTTTGCAAACTGCAGTGAGCAGACGACATTGCAGCTTTAAAAATGTATGTTTAGCAAGTGTAAGAGATGCTGTCACCGACATGAAAAGAAAACAGAAATAAAATTGAAAGCTACGATGGAAAATATCCTGAGGACATTTGTCAAGCTTTATATGAAGAGTTTGAGCTGGAGATTTGGTCAGTTGATGTCAAAGCTTTTGATAACAAAATGGCAGAAAAAAGTACTGTTTGCTAGGTTGGGAGGATCAAGGCCTACTTTATGCCTGTGGTTTTAATAAACTGAGCTCAAAAAGAAACTTATAATTTTTTACAACTTGTGAATCACAAGGTCATATCTTAAAATAGTGTCAATCAAAATGAACCAAAATTACACACAGGATTACTTTAATACTCTACTCAAAACACATGTCAGTAACCAAGCAGTTGTCCAACTGACACAACAGCAAAATGCACTGTCATGGGACAGCTTCCTGGACTTCCTCCACTTTCACAGCCCAACATTTGGCACCCAGCACAAAAAAAAATCTGTGAGAATGCACACAAGATCCTTGCACAGATGATAAAACGGTGCTGCTTTCTGCTTTTCATACACTTTTTTCATGAAACAGGGCTGGGCTGTGAATGTGGTCCAGGAAGCAGTTCCATGTCAGTGAATTTTGCTGTTGTGTCAGTTGAATAACTGTTTGGTTACTGACATGTGTTAAGAGTAGAGCATTGAAGTAAACCTGTGTGTAATTTTGGTTCAATTTGATGGACAGGATTTCAAGATATGACCTTGTGAAAAATTATAAGTTTCTTTTTGAGCTCAGTTTATATTTTCTCTTTACTGCTGTCATCATTGTTGCAGTCCATGAGTCTTCACTGATGCCTTCATTGTTGTTCCTGTAATATTTTCCTTACATTGCTTGTGTTTTCATTCAAAAGGACCATCTTCGGTTGGCTCGTGGAATGGGAATTAGACTTGTTTTGCTCTCCTTTTCTTTTTTATTCACACGCATAGTGGTTGTTAAACCTGCATATATTATATAGTTTGAATCTATTTACTGTCAAGCACCAAGATGCCATTTTTGTTGGTGTTTGACATATTGCTCATTCTACAAAATCCGGTGCCAATCCACTATAAAAATTGAAAAAATAAAAGTTGTTCAAAAAGACCTGCTTTTTGTGTTTTTAAGACAACACCACTTGCATATTTTTCTTTCAGGAAGTCATTATGTTTTTTAACACTAAAACTCAATGTAATGTGAGCTACGTTACCGACTACAAAATGGGCTGGTTTTACTCAATCCAAGGTCATAAAAAGCAAACTAAAGATTACTTGAGTGAAATGTAAAACAGATTTCACCATTTCATAGAAGTTTTGAAGATGCGTAAATGAGTGTGTAACGTAGCTCACAGTAACGTAGTTCACTGGTTTTTAATGTTTTTAATGTGATTTGCGAACGTTAGAACGTTATGTCGGTTAATTCTAATATAAATGGGGTTCGACCACTGCAACTTTCACATTATTAGGAAGTACATGTAATACAAGTACACACTATAGAATCCTGGTAACGTAGCTCACCAATCTTAACATGGTCGGTCGAAATTTCAATGTTTACAACATTTCTATGCCAAAAATGCTACAGCATCACGATTTTTACTGTGATTTTTAAAAACCTATGAGTGTTTCCTTTCAAATACCGCAAATTACATTGATACCTCTGTTTTACTTCTTTCCAATAACGTGTGTTAAAAAGGGGTAATGTAGCTCACAGCGTTTTGGTGGAAAGTGCAATTTATTTTAGAATTACACAAAATCATTTTAATCACTAAAAAGTAATGTTGATAAACAATATGATGGTGCGTTATCTAATTAAAAAACAACAAATATGTAAAGAAATCGCATTTATTCAAAGAAAATATTCAGGGTTAGATGTTACACTTGAGCAGTGGAAACGCATTTTTAGCGATTTTGAGCCTTTGCAAGGGTTAATCAGGCTGAAGAAAGCATTTAAAGTATGGAAAACTATATATGTCCGTGTAGATCTCGTTGAGTTCTACCAGAAAAACAACATATTTGATGCCCTAAATGCTCGACAAAGTGTTTGTGGACCAAAGAATGGAAAAAAGGCTATTGGCACCGGATTTTGTAGAATGAGCGATATGCTATGGGGGCTGAGCCTCTGCGCAGTCAGTTTGTTTTCATGAAATAATAGCAGCAGTGGCGGCACCAGGATTTTTTTCCGGGGGCATTGGGGGCAAAGTGAATTTCAAGTGAAATTGACAAATTTTGTGCAAAATTGCTGCAAAAAGCAGAAATTTACACAATTTGGGGGTTTGTCTCAAAAGTGGGGGGGGGCAAGAAAATATTGGGGATGCCCCTCCCCCGGTAGTGCCACCACTGAATAATAGAGCTAACTTTTAATTCCCTAAGGCACGGAAATAACAGCATGAGTTTGGTAATCACATTTCTTTCTCTGTCTGACATTGCACTTGAAAGACTGCAATCAATTAGAGAAAATGATGAGTCTTTAGTACGGACATTACATGCAATATATAGGAAACGACTGACAGATTTCAGAAATTTGTAGCAATTATATCGTAGTAGTAATGCGGCAGATCACCTGTAAATTATATAATGTCAAAAACACTTCTGACGATCTATAGTTGAATATCCTGGTCTAAGTTTATTGCCCAGCGATAACCTTGTGTTTCCAAGAGCTAAGATGCAAACATGTGAAAGGTCTTGTGTATCCCTTTCGTATTAAGGCGGGACATTGGGGAGCTTGGCCTAGCAAGAATTAACTCAAATATTGCGACAAATTAAGCTGACGCACAAGAGGAATGATATGGGACTATGGGTTCTATAAAGGAGATCCCAAGCCTTGATATAAGGGGTATTATTTCTGCCCCATGTGCATGATTTTTCTCAGGAGGGAAAAAAAAAGTCCAAAATTATCGTTTTGATATATTATTGGCCTTAACTCAAGAACCACAAGACCTATGGAAATATAAATCCAATAATTGGCCTCCTTGACTCATTTCCTATCAGATCAATGTATTAATATTAATGAAATTTACTGCATGATTCCTGCCATCCCATTCACTTTAATTAATATTGGGCTATTCCATTTAAAATCCACACTCCCCCTGTGGAAGATTTTGGAAATATCTTCCACAGGGGGCGTATGAATATCAAATGGAATGAATGCTTTAGCACCTCCATTTGAAACATACTCTCCCTCAGTGAAAGATTCAGGTTGAATCTTTTTCAGAAGGTGTATGAAAATCAAACGGAGCTGCCTAATGTGTTCATTCCATTTGAAATTAATACTCCCCCTGTGGAAGATATTTCCAAAATCTTCCACAGGGAGAGTGTGGATTTTAAATGGAATAGCCCATTGCTCAGTGGCGTAACTAGGGCTTGTGGTGCCCTGGGCCAAGGATACTTAATGGTGCCCCCCTCCCATTCATGAAGCAATTGAATGTGGAGCACGAGGAAGTTTGCAGAAATAAATGAAAATGAATTTTGGTCATAAATAGATCTTTTCAAATGACTATTTGTGCTGAAATGCATGTGAAGCGAGCAAAAATGTTGACTTTCATCGCTTGGAGGGGGTGCAGAATCGATGTTGAATTGGTCAATTTGGTGCCCCCTACGCTGGCTCCCAGGACACGTGCCCCCACCCCCTGCTACACCACTGGACGCTTTTTGGCATGGGAAGGAAGGAAGGAAGGAAGGAAGAAAGAAAGGAAGAAAGGAAGAAAGGAAGAAAGGAAGAAAGAAAGAAAGAAAGAAAGAAAGAAAGAAAGAAAGAAAGAAAGAAAGAAAGAAAGAAAGAAAGAAAGAAAGAAAGAAAGAAAGAAAGAAAGAAAGAAAGAAAGAAAGAAAGAAAGAAAGAAAGAAAGAAAGAAAGAAAGAAAGAAAGAAAGAAAGAAAGAAAGAAAGAAAGAAAGAAAGAAAGAAAGAAAGAAAGAAAGAAAGAAAGAAAGAAAGGAAGGAAGGAAGGAAGGAAGGAAGGACGGAAGGAAGGAAGGAAGGAAGGAAGGAAAGAAGGAAGAAGATGAAGAGAAATTTTGTTTTTTCTTGAGTGCGGGTTTGAACCCTGACCCCTCTGGTGCTAGACACATGAACAGCGATAGCACACCACAGGAGAGTATACACATATATATATAAATTATATCAAAACACAAGTTCTCCAGATTAAACTCTATGGGTAAATATGAAATACATTTCTTTTTATTTCTATTATACAAATTCCAACTAAAACAACAAGACCTGATGAAATTATATATTCTCAAAATATGAGTTCTCGCCAGGATGAAAAAAGATACAAGACTGAAAAAAAAACCTTGTCAAAAAGGTCCAAACCTTTCATATTACTAGATCTTTTTGACAAAAACAAAATGCATGCAAACAGTGTAAGTACTGTCACATAGCACACACGGGCTGAAGCCTCACGTAGAGCCAGATACATATTTTATGAAGGCGATTATAGAATAATGGTACCCGGTCTGCTTCCTCAACGATGAATAATTTATTTGAAAGTCGTCATGCTCCATTTGTACTATTTTATATGCCTGTGTAGAACAAGTTCATTTAAACCCTAAAACTGGTTTTAGGCCACACACTTTGCTTTAAACCTGTTAATTTGCTAACTCGGTGTCCTACCTCTACTTACCTCTCTATTCCAGAAAAATACAGCAATCATTTTTGGGGATTAAAAAAATATTATCCTGTTTTACCTAATGATACAGCTAAATCTTAATCCTTTAATTAGTTCTAACTGGCAATAAAAGAACAATTATAGTTTTGCCAAAATTTCAATGCTTTTAAAAACATTTACATTCATTATTAGTGACAATATTTGAAGCAACATTTTATCTGAGAAAACTTTGATTTCTGCAACTGGAAGCTTCCCAGCTTTAATTATTTATGTTGTGCTATATTGGAGCCAAGAATTACAATTATCAAGTACTTATAGCTTTATGTGATTCTTGATATTGTGCAATATTATGTTGAAATTTAAAAAGATTTAAATTTTGCATTTACATTTCTTGGAAATATTTTGACTTTTGAGCCAGCTTTTATACTTTATGTTGTCGAATATGTTAACATTTTCTAATGACGAAAGATATTGCATAGTCTTACATGCAAGTCTTCATTTTCTTGCTTTCAACATGGAATGATGTGAATATCCATATACACCTACATATGTAATTGCTCATTTCTTCGCAACCAGTTTAAGACAAATGAATGAATGAAAGAACAAGACTGGGACACGGGACCCATTTTATACATGTTTTTGCTCAAAATAGGACATTTCTTTACCCGAATCCCATATTTCGGGCAAAATGTATTTTATCAACATTTTTGTATGTTTCAGGAAATTTGAGCTTGAGATCCCAACATTCAGCCAAATTCTTGACAAGCCTGAAAAAAAGACCATCTGTACATTGATTTTCACACAAGATGGGGCCACTGACCCTGTACACCAAGAGCCAGGGACCAAGAGCCTCTAGTTAGAGGCAATATGTTTATATTTCCTTGTGTGGTAGCCCCTGACAGTTTTAAAATTCTGGATCCAAAAGAATTTGATTCTTCTTTTGATGTAACTCAAAATAAATATTCTTGTGGAGAACTCATTTTGCTTGATGGTGCACCATAATACTGCCTGGTCTGTCTGACAGAGGCTGAACAAATTGCTAGTTAGTATGCATTATAAGCAGCACACACTTGACTGAGTTAATTGGATGTGAGTTTCCTGTAAGAATGAAATGGATTGCTTTTTGGTTAGTGCCCGTCTGTGACCGTAACAATTTCTCGCTACAACACTGATGGGTGATTGAAGCTGGAGTATTCTAAACCTGCAATTTTTCAAACTTCAATAATGATTTAGCCAATAAAAGGCAATAAAGTCAAAGAGATTCCAATAAGCCCAAGTACCGAGCATAGTCTTACATGCAAGTCTTCATTTTCTTTCTTTCAAACTTGAAATGATGTGAATTTCCTTATACACCTATACACATGATTTGATTTGATTTGATTTGATTTGTTCGGGTTCTGGCAACCCTGGATAACCCAAGAAAGCCTCTATTGAAGCTTATTTCCATTGGGGTCCATTTGAACACCGGGACGGGTTGGGAACAGTCAGGGGTTAACACCCTACTCTTTTCAAACTGGCTGCGAAATACATGTACAGGTATGGCTCTCTGCACACGGGACCGACGGCTTAACGTCCCCTTCGAAGGACGGAGTACTTTCATGATTCATTTACCCAATTCTAAATGAACCATGGGGAGAGCGGAAGTCTGAATTTTAATCTACAGAAGTTGCCAATTAATTTCAGACTTTTTTTTTTTTCCAAGTCAATATCCCACCAAATCGCCACCGCCAGGAATTGAACCCGGGACCTCATGCACTAAAGGCAAGTACCCTAACCATTGTGCCACGCTCTCCCTATGCAATTGCTCATTTATCTGCAACCAGTTTAAGAAAAAGAATGAATGAAATAAGACTGGGATGGGATCGACCCATTTACCCGAATCCCATATTTTGGGCAAAATTTAGCCTAAATTGGACTATTTTTTTTCAACATTTTTTGTATGTTTCAGGGAAATTTGGGCTTGAGATCCCAACATTCAGCCAAATGCTTGACAAGCCTGAAAAAAAGACCATCTGTACATTGATTTTCACACAAGATGGGGGCCATCCTTATACAAGGCAGCCCGAAAATAAGCGACTTTTTTGGTAGCCCCTGACAGTTTTAAAATTCAATGTACGAAAGAATATGATCATTCTTTTGACATAACTCAAAATAAATATTCTTGTGGACAACTCATTTTGCTTGATGGTGCAGCATTGAGATAAATACTGCCTGGCCTGTCTGACAGAGGCTGAACAAATTGCTAGTTAGTATGCATTATAAGCAGCACACACTTGACTGAGTTAATTGGATGTGAGTTTCCTGCAGGAGTGAAATGGATTGCTTTTTGGTTAGTGCCCGTCTGTGACCGTAACAATTTCTCGCCACAACTGATGGGTGATTGAAGCAGGATTATTCTAAACCTGCCATTTTTCAAACTTCAATAATGATTTAGCCAATAATTGCACTCCTTACGATCATTTAAGGTGGTACTACACCCCCTGATAAATTTTGTGACTAATTTTGCACTTTTCAGAGGTACATTCTATCGGTACCTCTTTTCTTATCATAAATAACGTACTGGATCCAACATACAAAATAATTGGATCCTTCTTTGAACATAACTCAAAATAAATATTCTTGTGGACAACTCATTTTGCTTGATGGTGCAGCATTGAGATAAATACTGCCTGGTCTGTCTGACAGAGGCTGAACAAATTGCTAGTTAGTATGCATTATAAGCAGCACACACTTGACTGAGTTAATTGGATGTGAGTTTCCTGTAAGAATGAAATGGATTGCTTTTTGGTTAGTGCCCGTCTGTGACCGTAACAATTTCTCTTAAATTTTTAACTTTTAAAGAAAATTTGAAACTTATTGTCTGCAGTTAATACTCATTATACTGGTGTGGCAAGGATTAAGGCATTTTGAATTTCATGGTAAAGATGCTTTATAAGTGGTAGTTAATGTAATGCAATGCAATGCAATGTAATGGTCACTCTTTCTTACAAACCACATAATTTCAAACCTTATTCCAATCCCTCTATAACAAAAACCCAACTGGTAAGTAGATATTAATGTACTCATTTTGTTATCTACAGTAGATAGTAAATATCATGGGGCATGATTATATAAGAGCAACAATGCTTCATACGTCTTAAATGTAGGTCCCAAACACATCATTACCCTTCCATAGGATTCATAATTATGTTAAAAGTTCCAATGGGCTTTGGAATTATGATGGTTTAAAGAACTAATGATGGCAAACTCTGTGATATTTACCCTTGATATGATCCACTCAGACATTTTGAAATAGGCATTGCAGGGGGGAAACAAAAAAGAAAACATGGGGGAAAAGCATCAACAGCAAAAACATAAGAAAAAGCTGTTTTAAAAAAGATCTTGAAAAGCTAGAATCCCTGGGTCTCCCCACCAGTCCAAAACACCGTCAGTCCGAACCACCGCTAGTCCGAATTGTTAGGTTTATGGTTAGGTTTAGGGTTAGGTATGCTTAAAATTTGGACTAGTGGTGGTTCGAACTGACGGGGTTTTGGATTGATGGGGTGTACACCCAGAATGCCAAAGATATGAGTTTTCCAAAGAGGTTAGAGCAAGAGTTACCAGGAGTTACAATGCTGATTGGGCTAATTGACAGGTGGTAGATCAATTGAGCAAAGGAGAATCTCAACCATATGGCTTATCAAACTCATCAGGGATGTTAATGTACCATCATTTGACACAAAAAGAGGACAAATTGTGGCATAACAAATTACCATTTGTTAACCCTCCTGGACACTATTGGTCATCTAACAGCATTTGTGATTGGTTGATAACTTGAAATGCTCATTTCAATTGCCAATTATTATAACTAGGCTTTAAACTATTTATGGTCAAACTTGCATCTGCAGATGATTTTATTAATACCCTCCTTGATTGGTTCAAAATTGGACACAATATTCATTTTGACCAATCGGCAGGTAGTTCTCATATAGGGTTAACATCTCAAAATCAGAGTGCATGTATTGCCTCTTCTGAAATGCCTCAAATTGTATTTGTTTAAAATCGTCCTGATCATTAATGTCATAGAGTGTTATGACCACAATAGCCTCATCCCAATGGCATAGTTCAATAACCTCAATTAAACACTCATAGTGCAAAATTTGACCTCAAGTTGCAGAGTTTTTGTACCCAAATTTTCAGAGGTCATCCAATGAATGTACAAATGTATTGGGGTTAAAGAACGGTGCCCTGATAGATGAGCATGTTGTGGATCCTAGTGTCTTCTGAAATGCCTCAAATTATGTTCGTTATCGCTCTGATCATTAATGTCATAGAGCGTTATTCAATGACATATATAGTAGGCTGCAGCGGAGTTAATTAACCTGAAGTAGGTCTGCAAGTGCTATTCAACACGGTCCCTCAACTATTACTACTTCAATTATATGTGAGTAACACACATCAAAGCACATTATAGGTAATGATAACAGATCTGCTTCCGAAAATACTTGCCCAATTTTTCATCGCAAGCCGGATAAAAGTCAGAAAGAAAATTATATCATCATGATTATATTTGCGAGTGAAGTTGTTAATCAGACAGCTACCTGCTTCCGAAAACATTCACCCAATTTTTCATCGCATAGCCGGATAAAAGTCATAAAGAAAATTATATCATCATTATTATATTTGCGAGTGAAGTTGTTAATGATAACATACAGCTATCTGCTTCCGAAAACACACACTCAATTTTTCATCGCAAAGCCGGATAAAAGTCATAAAGAAAATTATATCATCATTATTATATTTGCGAGTGAAGTTGTTAATGATAACATACAGCTATCTGCTTCCGAAAACACACACTCAATTTTTCATCGCAAAGCCGGAGTAAAGTCATAAAGAAAATTATATCATCATTATTATATTTGCGAGTGAAGTTGTTAATGATAACATACAGCTATCTGCTTCCGAAAACACACACTCAATTTTTCATCGCAAAGCCGGATAAAAGTCATAAAGACAATTATATCATCATTATTATATTTGCGAGTGAAGTTGTTAATGATAACATACAGCTATCTGCTTCCGAAAACACTCACCCAATTTTTCATCGCATAGCCGGATAAAAGTCATAAAGAAAATTATATCATCATTATTATATTTGCGAGTGAAGTTGTTAATGATAACATACAGCTATCTGCTTCCGAAAACACACACTCAATTTTTCATCGCAACGGCGGATAAAAGTCATAAAGAAAATTATATCATCATTATTATATTTGCGAGTGAAGTTGTTAATGATAACATACA
This sequence comes from Amphiura filiformis, assembly GCF_039555335.1. Lineage (NCBI taxonomy): Eukaryota > Metazoa > Echinodermata > Ophiuroidea > Amphilepidida > Amphiuridae > Amphiura > Amphiura filiformis. Next base: position 49,020,181 of record NC_092642.1, on the reverse strand, counting down.
GCTATCTGCTTCTGAAAACACTCACCCAATTTTTCATCGCATAGCCGGATAAAAGTCATAAAGAAAATTATATCATCATTATTATATTTGCGAGTGAAGTTGTTAATGATAACATACAGCTATCTGCTTCCGAAAATACTCACCCAATTTTTCATCGCATAGGCGGATAAAAGTCAGAAAGAAAATTATATCATCATGATTATATTTGCGAGTGAAGTTGTTAATCAGACAGCTACCTGCTTCCGAAAACACTCGCTCAATTTTTCATCGCAAGCCGGATAAAAGTCATAAAGAAAATTATATCATCATTATTATATTTGCGAGTGAAGTTGTTAATGATAACATACAGCTATCTGCTTCCGAAAACACACACTCAATTTTTTCATCGTAAAGCCGGATAAAAGTCATAAAGAAAATTATATCATCATTATTATATTTGCGAGTGAAGTTGTTAATGATAACATACAGCTATCTGCTTCCGAAAACACACACTCAATTTTTCATCGCAAAGCCGGATAAAAGTCATAAAGAAAATTATATCATCATTATTATATTTGCGAGTGAAGTTGTTAATGATAACATACAGCTATCTGCTTCCGAAAACACTCACCCAATTTTTCATCGCATAGCCGGATAAAAGTCATAAAGAAAATTATATCATCATTATTATATTTGCGAGTGAAGTTGTTAATGATAACATACAGCTATCTGCTTCCGAAAACACCCGCTCAATTTTTCATCGCAAGCCGGATAAAAGTCATAAAGAAAATTATATCATCATTATTATATTTGCGAGTGAAGTTGTTAATGATAACATACAGCTATCTGCTTCCGAAAACACACACTCAATTTTTCATCGCATAGCCGGATAAAAGTCAGAAAGAAAATTATATCATCATTATTATATTTGCGAGTGAAGTTGTTAATGATAACATACAGCTATCTGCTTCCGAAAACACACACTCAATTTTTCATCGCAAAGCCGGATAAAAGTCATAAAGAAAATTATATCATCATTATTATATTTGCGAGTGAAGTTGTTAATGATAACATACAGCTATCTGCTTCCGAAAACACTCACCCAATTTTTCATCGCATAGCGGATAAAAGTCATAAAGAAAATTATATCATCATTATTATATTTGCGAAAGTGAAGTTGTTAATGATAACATACAGCTATCTGCTTCCGAAAACACTCACCCAATTTTTCATCACATAGCCGGATAAAAGTCATAAAGAAAATTATATCATCATTATTATATTTGAGAGTGAAGTTGTTAATGATAACATACAGCTATCTGCTTCCGAAAAACACTCACCCAATTTTTTCATCGCATAGCGGATAAAAGTCATAAAGAAAATTATATCATCATGATTATATTTGCGAAAGTGAAGTTGTTAATCAGACAGCTACCTGCTTCCGAAAACATTCACTCAATTTTTCATCGCAAGCCGGATAAAAGTCATAAAGAAAATTATGTCATCGTTATTATATATTTGCGAGTGAAGTTGTTAATGATAATACAGCTATCTGCTTCCGAAAACATTCACTCAATTTTTCATCGCAAGCCGGATAAAAGTCATAAAGCAAATTATATCATCATTATTATATTTGCGAGTGAAGTTGTTAATGATAACATACAGCTATCTGCTTCCGAAAACACTCACCCAATTTTTCATCGCAAGCCGGATAAAAGTCATAAAGAAAATTATATCATCATTATTATATTTGCGAGTGAAGTTGTTAATGATAACATACAGCTATCTGCTTCCGAAAACACTCACCCAATTTTTCATCACATAGCCGGATAAAAGTCATAAAGAAAATTATATCATCATTATTATATTTGCGAGTGAAGTTGTTAATGATAACATACAGCTATCTGCTTCCGAAAACACTCACCCAATTTTTCATCGCATAGCCGGATAAAAGTCATAAAGAAAATTATATCATCATGATTATATTTGCGAGTGAAGTTGTTAATCAGACAGCTACCTGCTTCCGAAAACATTCACTCAATTTTTCATCGCAAGCCGGATAAAAGTCATAAAGAAAATTATGTCATCGTTATTATATTTGCGAGTGAAGTTGTTAATGATAATACAGCTATCTGCTTCCGAAAACATTCACTCAATTTTTCATCGCAAGCCGGATAAAAGTCATAAAGCAAATTATATCATCCTTATTATATATCCCGTGAAGTTGTTGAAGGTGACGCGAGGGAATGGATGATATAACCACAGACACACTGGTGGGACTTTGAATATTAAGATTATATAATGATTTTTACTAAGACATGGATTATGTTGCATCGTCCTCATCATGCACACACAGATTAAGTGTAAAAAGTAATTTAAAACTCGGTTAAATTTATTATAATCTTCTTATTCTTGCCAAAACGTGCAACAAATTGTAGATTTAGACAAATCCTTGACATATTAAAACCTCAAGAGATTTTCAGTCCAATAAAATCAAACAGCTATGATAATCAAACCACATCATATATACTAGTATTTATTTTTTAACTTCAGGCTTGTGAAATAAAACCTAAAATATGAAATGATGCGGCCTTGAAGGGTATTTTAACTGCATTCTATCACTCGTGTTACACGTAGACAAAAGAATGATGACAGTTTACAACACAAACGAATCTCACATCGAATTTTAAGCGGGTTTAATCCACCCAATTGGGCACTCACAACACCTATTTGGTGCATGCGGGGAACCAAACATCGCTGACCAAATCCTGACCATGACTTGGCTCGTTGGATTCGTCTATATTTGCAGTCAATCCTAGACCTAAAACATGACTAAAATAAATAGTCATTTTACACCTAAAACATGACTAAAATAAATAGTTATTCTACACCTAAAACACAACTAAAATAAATAGTCATTCTACACCTAGAACATGACTAAAATAAATAGTCATTCTACACCTAAAACATGACTAAAATAAATAGTCATTCTACACCTAAAACATGACTAAAATAAATAGTTATTCTACACCTAAAACACGACTAAAATAAATAGTCATTCTACACCTAGAACATGACTAAAATATATAGTCATTCTACACCTAAAACATGACTAAAATAAATAGTCATTCGACACCTAGAACATGACTAAAATAAATAGTCATTCTACACCTAAAACATGACTAAAATAAATAGTCATCCTACACCTAAAACATGACTAAAATAAAGTCATTCTACACCTAAATCATGACTAAAATAAATAGTAATTCTACACCTAAAACATGCCTAAAATAAAGTCATTCTACACCTAAAACATGACTAAAATAAATAGTCATTCTACACCTAAAACATGACTAAAATAAATAGTCATTCTACATCTAAAACATGACTAAAATAAATAGTCATTCTACACCTAAAACATGACTAAAATAGTCATTCTACACCTAAAACATGACTAAAATAAATAGTCATTCGACACCTAGAACATGACTAAAATAGTCATTCTACACGTAAAACATGACTAAAATAAATAGTAATTTTACACCTAAAACATGACTAAAATAAATAGTCATTCTACACCTAAAACATGACTAAAATAAATAGTCATTCTACACCTAAAACATGACTAAAATAAATAGTCATTCTACACCTAAAACATGACTAAAATAAATATAGTGAATTGGATAAGATGTTGTACGTACAGTCATCACAACAAATAAGGTAACAGTTCATGAATCATGACCTTACAACCAAAGTGAGGGTCTAAGTGCATCTAAGGGTCTCCGCTGGGCAATAATTATGAGCCCTGGGGAGGGTAAAATTGGGGGGCAAGAAATTTTGGCGAGCCGAAAGAGGGGGCAAGCAATTTTGGCGAGCCGAGAGGGGGGGGGGGCAAGCAATTTTTTGGCACACATTCTTGGGCGCCTTTTAAATAAAACGCTCTAAAAGGCTTAGGAAAACCGTGACGGAAACGCTTAAATATGCATTTTCTGCTCGCGCTTGCATAACATGTATATAGACCATTTAAAGTTTGCAAATTGGGATCCCAAAAATTTGGCATGTGCAAGGGGGGGGGGCAAAGATTTTTTGGCCGGCCGAGAGGGGTGGGGCAAGCAATTTTTGGCAGGCGAAAAGGGGGGGGGGCAAGCAATTTTTGGTGAGGCGTTTGGAAATTTTACCCCCCCCCCCCAACGGGGGATCATAATTACTGCACAGCCCCTAATGAGTCTAAGCAACACCAGAAACCAGTCTCAAGTGGATCAGATGACAGTCATACCAGATGAAGTCCTCCAGTGCGAAGGACAAAATATTGTAGCAAAATGTCAGTTCGTTGACTGCAAGGATGTTAACGTTTCTTTAATTTGAGATATTAACAATGATGAAGAAATAATAATCAAATTATGAATCTACAGCCGATGGAAGATACAAATTCAAAGTTGCAACCCTATTGGTTTATACATGTCATGCCGCTTTTCACTTTCCGTCAACATGGTCAATGTTGACTGTAGCAAGCCCCATTGTCCGCGGCATGCACTCACCGTGATTGAACATGTTTTGACCCCTGGGATTAAAGAGAAGAAATGTGTATATATATTCAATACATTCACTATGGACCACAATGACCTCATCCCAATGACATAGTTCAATAACTTCAATTAAACAATCATAGTACAAAATGTGGTACAAAGTTGCCGAGTATGAGTTTTTGTACCCACATTTTCAAATGTCATTCAATGAGTGTACAAATGTATTGGGGTTACTGGACTGTGCACTGATAGATGAGCATGTTGTGGCTCCTAGTGATTTATAGAATAAAATCAGGCCCAGCGCAAGGAATTTAAAAGTGGTGCGGTACTCGCAATATACAATATAATTCGAGCCTAACGAGCATAGCGAGTGGAGCATGTAACGGTGTGGTAGCGGTCCCTAAAATTTTCTTGTTTCTGGATGCGCTTAGAGGCCATTTCCTATTGTTTTTTAAACAGATATTCTAGGTTTATAAAAGGAAAATATTTTTAAAACATTGTATTATGCAATAACACTACAACAACATTTTAAGTATTCATTTTTTTTAAATTTCTTCTAAATAGGAAAAATAACACTTTTTTCTAATACTTTTTCCCCTTTGCTCAAAACTGTTGCAGCGATCGCCTGACCTGTGTTGCATAGGTTGTGCCAGCCTTGAAAATGTTTTAACACATAACAACAAATTCTAATTAAAACAACCTGAAAATGAACATCGAAATAGCAATTTAATAATGTGTGATCATTATCCCACATTAATGCTCTGCATGCTAGCCATATAGCCTTCAACATAAAAAAATCCAAGTTTTGAGATATTTTCTCAAAATATTAAGAGCTATCTAAAGAACCACTTAACCAATACTAGGCTTGTTTGTACTCATTTTAATGCATTTTTCATGCTGATTCCAAATATGGTCATGAAAAATTACAATTCTGAAATTTTGAAATTTTTTTTAATTTGTCGTCTGCAGTCGACACCCGTCGATACCCGCGTGGAGAGAGTTAATTTCACTGCAACTTATACAGGGGCTGGTTGGCTGCATCTCTGTCTGTTCATTTAATATACATGCCAGTTTGATATATAATTACAAAACTGCTCCTTAATTTGTGCATCTTCACACTCCGATCATCAGCCATGAAATAGACACCGTAATAAAGTAGCAATTTTTGTGCATTCAATTTTGCATGCAATAAAAATAATGGACACACGATTGCACATTTATTTTATAATGTATTTTTTCAGTTGTGAAAAGACATGGCATGTTCCATGAGATCAACATTGGGCTATTCCATTTAAAATCCACACTGCCCCTGTGGAAGATTTAGCTAAAGTCTGCCACAGAGGGAGTAGGGGAGGGCGAGTTAGCGCAGCGGTAATTCCCTCGCTTTGCACCACTGAGGTCCCGGGTTCAAGCCCCGGTGCGGCCCAAGGACTCATGTGCATTTGGTTTATCCCGATCCATGCTCGCTCTCGCAGGTTTTCTCCAGGATCTCTGGTTTCCTCCTGCTTTCAAAATCGGTGATTAGTTGTTTCGTTATCAAAAACTTCCTTCACCCAATGGAATTTGGGGAGCTACAGAAAATGGGTGGATCTTACAATCTAAGTACGGATAGGTTTGCGCCGGGTTCGGCTGCAACTAGCCTAGTTGATGCGATCTGATTGTGATGATTCACCACGCAGCGAAATTACAGCGCTTTGAATCTTCTGGAAAAAGCGCTATATAAATTCCGAAGATATAGGTAAAACCATAATACAGGGGGAGTATGGGTTCCAAAATGATTAACTCTGACCAAATACATTTGAAAAACATACTCCCCCTGTGGAAGATATCTCTAAAATCTTCCACAGGGGTAGTGTGGATTTTAACTGGAATAGCCCATTGAATGCTACAATGGGCTTTTCCACACACATCCTACAGAAGACATGACCATGATCTGTGAATTTCAAATGGGATTACCTGAATGGGTACCGGTGACTCTTATTCGCCAGTGTAATCCGATTATCACATCAGGCCTCTTTGAGTTCAGCACCACGATCAAAATGATCGCAACATAAAGTATATGGCATGTACTACCAATTCAAAGGTGCATATTCCAGTTACCAAGGAGTTATGTAACCACTTCACTGGCGAATTTGAATTCAACCCCCTTGTGTCTTCCGTAGGGGGTTATGGATTTCAACTGGAATAGCCTAATGTTGCTGGTATTTTCTGCTCAAATAATAAGCTGAGTTTTTGTTCTTCTTGGTGTCTTTGCCCCCTGAGCACTACCTGCCGATTGAACATTGCCTCTGATTGATCAATTACATGATATTTTCACGTTAATCGCCAATCAGAATGGAGCTTTGCAAATAATTCACCCGTGGTGAAATTATTCTAATGATGTTGCTGATTGGGGCCAATTGATAATGAAAACTTCTTTTTGACCAATCGCCAGGTAGTTCTCATGGGGTTGTCACTGTGGCATATTTTTAGTTGCAGCACAAAATTGTTGCAGCAAAAGTGCCACTGTCTTTGTTGAAACTGCAAATTAATTGATCAGTTTTCTTTAGGGATGTGCAATAATTATAAGCCAGGGCATGCCAAAAATTGCTTCACACCCCCCTCCCTATGCACATGCCAAATTTTGGGTTCTCAATTTCCAAACCCTCAAAATGGTCTAGATATATAATGTGAGTGCAACAAGCAGGAAATTGTGCATATTTGAATGTTTCTGTATACCATTTTTCTAAGATTTTTTAGAGCATGCTGTTAAGGTGCCCTGTAAATGTGTGCCAAAACTTGCTTGCCTCTCCCCTTTTGACATGCTAAAAATTGCCCCCCCAACTTTTGGCATGTCAAAAAATTCTTTCCCCCTCCAATTTTACCCTCCCCAGAGCTCATAATTATTGCACAGCCCCTAACAATGGCAAACATGCAATCACTTGGGTAAATAACAGAATATTACATAAGAGTTTGAAAATGTAAAAATAAGTTTCTCATAATTATTGCACAGCCCCTAACAATGGCAAACATGCAATTACTTGGGTAAATAACAGAATATTACATAAGAGTTTGAAAATGTAAAAATAAGTTTCTCATAATTATTGCACAGCCCACACCGACATCGCAACTGGCTAATAATTACTTGGTACACCAGAGTTACTAAAATCAATACCCGGGATCGATACACGTGCTATGCACGATTTTAATATTCAGACGAAAATCTTTGGATACCAGGATAGAAAATGATGAATATCTCCATTAAATGATTTCGTCTAAAGAAACCAGATGTGGTTCCTTGCACTTGAATATATGTGTTGAACAGATATGATAGTCGTTAGCTTTGCGTCTTGAGAAAGAAGCTTGCATCTTGAACTCAAAAACTGACAATAATTCTGATTTTATATGTGCCGAATTATCAGTGTATAGGCCAATTGTGGGTAGTCTAAAGCAAATGACCTATGGCGTACCATGCTCGACTCACACACAGCGAGGTCAGTCACCGGGCAATTGTCAGTAGCCTTAGTCAGATGTCCTTCGGCCCATTATGCGTCTCAAAACTATTAAACAGGTCGGAACAAAATGGCCATGCGTGGCGGTGGATTCAACCTACCATGGCGATTTCTGCCATGAAGTTATGGGGGCGATGACACTGTGCAGCCCCTAACTATGGCAAACATGCAATTACTTGTGTAAATAACAAAATATCACACACAAGTTTGAAAATGTAAAAATAAGTTTGTCACAAAAATTTATGCCTTTATAGACAGTGCTGAGATGGCCAAATCCACTCTATATGTAAATATTTCAAACTAAACTTGTTAATTTTCCATGAGTTTGTCAGGGGCACCATTTGTACGTGTCAACAATGGCGTCAACAAAATCCCAGATCACTGCATCGATACGATCATGTGGTGTAGAAGGAAAATTTTATCTCTCAGAGAGTTTGACTTTGATCATTATAGATTCTCCCCATCAACACGCACACACCTCACAACAAACACACCTTCCAGCCCACACAACCCTATACAGGAAACCCGGTCCCCGCATTCCGTGCATCCGCGGGTATTCATGCTTGTCGGTGAACTTTAAAAACACCCCTTTTGCATCTCATTTCGCAAGTTTTTAGGGAAAACATCCCTTTTTTAGCGATTTCGCGAATTATTTGCCCTTCGACAATACCCCTATTTTCGCTAAAACACGAACGATATTTCTAACATACCCTTTTCTGACAGAAACACGTATGCTGCTCCATGAAAATACCCTTTTTTTTCAATTTCGCGAACACTGGTTTGAAAAAAAAACACCCCTTTTTTTGTGTGTTTCATGAATCGCATTTCTTCAACCCCTATTTCATAAAATTTTCGATGAGCATGAATACCATGGATGCACGGAGTGCGGGTTTGGGACAGGAAACCAGTGATACACAATTTTGAGTTCTTATCACCTTTACTGTTAACCCATGTTTGATATTTACTTGCTTTCCTGTTAGAGGTTCCACTGTTGAGTGAGGACGCCTTTCCATCCCAACTGTGGACATTGTTTATAATATTTTTTTAGGATATTTACAATCCATCAATACCACCAGCAAGAGCAGATTACCATAGCTCCCAAGCATCCACAGTAACACAGGGGCATGGGGGGAATTCCCCAGTTAGAACTCTTTCCCTTGTTGCCCCCCCCCAGTAAAAACTCAAAATTATGAAAATTTCCACTTTTTGAGGCAATTTTACGCAAAATTTGTTGATCCCCCCCCCTGAAGTTCACTTTTCCCCCCTCCCCTAAAAAAATTCCTGGCAACGCCACTGCATGGTAACAAGGGTTTTCTTACATGTGTGATCCCAATTGACAGTGTTTATAAAACCCAACACACACACCCCCACTGGTAAGATGTATCAACCATGGACCAAAACAAAACCACTAAGGAAAATATACTAAAGTAACAGAGCCTGAAGAAAGAAAGATTGGCCACTTTGAAAAACAGTGTTTTCAAGTATGTGCCATACAAATGCATCTGCAAAATTAATACAAACATGTTGCTTGACACTAATTTCATCCAATTTAGTATAACATTAGTACATCACATACTGATATTTCTCAAAAGGCTGCCTTGTATAATTTTTTATTATCATATTGTTGTATTCCATATTTTGTTGAGATACAAAATTAATTTAGGTATTTACTATCACAATATTACAATCCAATATCAATTCTTTTTCTCCCCTGCACATCATCAATACTGCATGTAGATGTTATGCAATTTACCAAGCACAATCAAAGTCAATAATCAACTCATCCACCTCTTCCAAGCTGAGTGTTCTATTAACCCTAATACTGCCAAATCAACAAAATGTGACATGCAAAAACAATGCACATGCATGCATCCCACGCTATGCCATGAAGCAATTATCTTAAGACATATATATGCACGGAATTGCTGGCCAGGCCAGCAAAACCCCTGTGGCTATCAGTCGGTGATCATCTGCTTGACATGTAAGAGGTCTAATGTTTGAATCACAGCGGTACCAAGTAATTTCTTTGTTCATCTTCTCTCCTTTTTCATTTCTTCTTTCCCTTCCAATAGCAAAACAATGAGGGTGTCAGGGTTAAGAGCTGATCAGCATTTCATATAAAGATCATAGAAGAGTGAAGCATACAGAAATATTAAATAATAATATCAAATACATCAATGATAATCATGAAAGCACTTGACATGAACTGGGTCACCTGGGAATCTACTGCTAGTGACAGAAAAACCTGGAAGCAACATCTCTCTATTGGCCTGAACAGGAGAGAAGACCTCATCCAGAAAGCTGCTGATGACAAACGAGCAAGGCGCAAAGCCAGTCAGTGTGAAACATTCAAACACCAACCCTACCAGATGCATCAGTCTTCAGATGCCAGGTCTGCAATAAAATCTGCAAGTCTCGCATCGGTCTATTCAGCCACACAAGACGATGCTTTTCAACCACCTCAGACGGCGCTACTCCATAGTCTGTGAAGACTGACGGATGGCAACATATAATGATATTCACACAAGGCAGCCTTTTGAGATAGATGAGTCTGTGATGTCCCCGGCTACTCCATAGTCTGTGAAAACTGATGGATGGCAACATATAATGATATTCACACAAGGCAGCCTTTTGAGATAGATGAGTCTGTGATGTACCCGCAATGTTTGATAAGCCGCAATGCAATATACTACACCTGTTGGGTATTGATCACATTAAGTGACTTTTTTGTCGAGTGTTTAATATTCTTCTATCTACACTGTTAACCATTTCCGGTATTTATATACAAGATTTCAAGCCGCAAATATTTGCGGTATAAAAATGCCTAAGCTGCATGCATCACAAATTGATATAAAATGGACGTTTATGTTAAATTTCTCTCACAAAACATTAATGGGAACATTGTATCAGTTCTACTCCTGCAATTCCCTCCCTAATGACTGCAAATCTAAAATTCAATTGCTGTACTTTCATGGCACATCGGGTTGGTATATAGCAGCTTAGGGAAGCTTGTATATTTTAACCCCATGAGCACTACCCGCCAATCTAACAATGCCTCTGATTGGTTAATTACATGATATTTTCACTTTAATCACCAATCAGAATGGAGCTTTGCAAATAATTCACCCCAATTTTTTTGCATGGTGAACTTATTCTAACAATGTTGCTGATTGGTCCAATTAATAATGAAAAGTTCTTTTTGGCCAATCGGCAGGTAGCTAGGGTAAAATAACACTAAAATGTGACAGTACAAGAGACCTATCATTATGATCCCATGTTAAAGGACAAGTCTAGACAGCTTATTCATTTGTAGCATATAGTACCTGCTACAAATAAAATTTCCTGTCTATGAATGTAAGTATCCAGTGACATGTCAAAATAGATTAAATAACTGCATTCATTATCTCATTTTATATCATGTTGAAAATTTCAATGTTAATATCAGGATATGGCAAACAAAAGCAGATGTAATTTGACAGAAAATGTAGAGAATAAATGATTATGAAGCTTGACATTCCGGCAAAATGTCAATCATGGTAGCATGGCCAACCATGGTAAAACCATATCTGACCATCATGACCTGCGCGCGATCATGTGATTGTCCAATCAGATTATGCCTTTACGAACTAGACCACTTCCACCGACCTTAAGAATATTTCGATTATGTGCAAATCCTGTACCATTCTGCACCAATAATGTAAGCAGTGTGTGGTATTTGCATGACATTTATGGCAATATATAGAACCAAGCCTGTAATGGTAGCATTTTTGTTTTCTTCTCAAATGGATTCAATGGGCTATTCCATTTAAAATCCACACTACCCCTGTGGAAGATTTTGGAAATATCTTCCACAGAGGGAGTATGAATTTTAAATGGAATGAACACATTAGCAGCTCCATTTATAACACACCCTCCCTCAGTGGAAGATTCAGGTTGAATCATTCTCAGAGGGTGTATGAAATTCAAACGGAACTGCTAATGTGCTCATTCCATTTGAAATTCATATGCCCGCTGTGGAAGATATTTCCAAAATCTTCAACAGGGGGAGGGTGGATTTTAGATGGAATAGCCCAATAAGCCTTCATGTGTACAGATACACTGGCTCCTTCCTATACATCAGTATGTGTTACCAGCTAAAAGCTTAGATCCATCAACTTCCATTTTGACCATTCTTATTGTGATCACTTTAGCTATTGCAATGTTCAATGGATCAATAGAATAGGGCATATAAAGTGGGATATAAAGTAGGGCAACCTGTGATGAAAGGTCTCTGATCAGAATTAATTAATTTTCATCACTTAACCTGGTTCAATTGTCGCCCTATTAGCCTCTACAGGCTGTAACAACAAAATCATACATCACATTTTTTACCAGAAATATTATGCCATTGCGCATTTTTATTCTTTACTTTGATATAAAAATGTGTTTGTATAATAATTGTTTCAATTGAATCAAACTGTACCTTCTGCAGGCCTACTATAGATGATTATGATTTAACTCTCTCCACACGGGTGTCGGCTGCAGACGACAAGTTTGATTTTTTTTTTACAAATTCAAAAATTTCAGAAATATAACTTTTCATTACCATATTTGGGATCAGCATGAAAAATGCATCAAAATGAGTACAAACAAGCTTAGTATTGGTTCAGTGGTTCTTAAGATAGCTCTTGGCATTCTGTGAAAATATCTCAAAATTTGGATTTTTAATGTTGAAGTCTATGGCTAGCACGTAGAGCATTAAGTTTGCAATTGTAATGAAAATATTCAAAAAACACACCTGTTTTATCTTCATACTTACACAACCAAAAATCAAATTTATATGAATCATATGCCAAATAAAGGTTAAATTCCCATGTACCAAATATGATCCATAAGGTAGGCCTACCTTTCATTGTAACACATTTAGTAATTATAAACAACAACATCACCATGTGTGGTAATTTTGTACACAAAATGTCACCTGAGTTGATGTCAGGCAAAATGTCAAGTATTATATGAACATGTTATTCAGCACAATTATATGCTTAAGCAATTTAGCATTATACGATTTCCTGTACAAAAGCATAAATCAGTAAGTGATATCTGGTAATGTATATGATAATGTGATCACTACACTTCATGTTGCTCTGTGGTGTATAAAATAAACATTGCTGCTGATATTGGTATCCATGAAGAAGGTATCTACTGCTGATAAGGTTAAAAATATAAACCCATGGCAGTTATAACTAAATCTTGAATTAGGATGTCATTTTCGAGTGCTCAAAAGTACACAGCATAAAATTGTGGTTGATTTACACAATTGAAGTACAAATATCAATTTTTTTCATACCTAAACAATGCGAGTATCAAATCAAGTAACTTTTCTTCCAAATTTGTCACAGACTTTCATGATTTTACGGCAAAAAAACGAAGAAAGAAAAAAAAAAAAAAAATGAATTTGCCGTTCCAGCTGACATGGAAGCGCTAAGAAAAACAAATGTGCGTGTGGGCTTTGAGACATAACAATTTTTTTAGCATAATGGTATTGATGAACAGGCTATCTACTGCTGATATTGGTATTGATGAAGTACATATCTATCTACTGCTAATATTGGTATTAATGAAGAAACTATCTACTGCTGATATTGTCATTGATGAAGAGGCTATCTATTGCAGATATTGATATTAATGAAGAAGCTTTCTACTGCTGATATGGGTACTGATGAAGATGCTATCTACTGCTGGATTGGTGTTGATGAAGAAGCTATCTACTGCTGATATTGGTATTGATGAAGTAGCTATCTACTACTGATATTGGTATTGATGAAGAAGCTATCTACTGCTGATATTGGTATTGATGAAGAAGCTATCTACTGCTGATATTGGTATTAATTAAGGAGCTATCTACTGCTGATATTGGTGTTGATGAACAAGCTATCTACTGCTGATATTGGTTTTGATGAAGAAGCTATCTATTGCTGATATTGGTACTGATGAAGAAACTATCTACTGCTGATATTGGTGTTGATGAACAAGCTATCTACTGCTGATATCGGTATTGATGATGAAGCTATCTACTGCGTATATGGGTATTGATGAAGAAGGTATCTGCTGCTGATATTGGTATCAATGAAGAAGCTATCTACTGATGATATTGGTATTGATGAAGCAGCTATCTACTGCTGATATTGGTGTTGATGAAGAAGCTATCTACTGCTGATATGGGAATTGATGAAGAAGCTATCTACTGCTGATATTGGTATTGATAAAGAAACTATCTACTGCAGATATTGGCATTGATGAAGTAGTCATCTACTGTTGATATTGGCATTGATGAAGAAGCTATCTACCACTGATATTGGTATTGATGAAGCACTATGTGCTATTATGAAGTAGTTATCTACTGCTGATATTGGCATTGATGAAGTAGCTATCTTCTGCAGATATTGACATTGGTGAAGAGGCTATCTACTGCTGATATTTGTATTAATAAAGAAGCTATCTACTGTTGATATTGGTATTGATGAATATGTAATCTACTACTGATATTAGTATTGATGAATATGTTATCTACTGCTGATATGGGTATTGATGAAGAAGTCATCTACTGTAGATATTGGTATTGATGAAGCTATCTGCTGTTGATATTGGTATTGATGAATATGTTATCTACTGCTGATATTGGTTTTGATGAAGAAGCTATCTACTGCTGACATGGAATATGGGAATTGATGAAGAAGCTATCTACTGCTGATAATGGTATTGATGAAGAAACTATATCTACTGCTGATATTCGTATTGATGAAGAGGCTATCTACTGCTGATATGGGTATTGAAGAAGAAGCTATCTACTGCTGATATGGGCATTGATGAAGAAGCTATCTACTGCTGATATTGATATAAAATTGGACGGATTGAGTGTGATACCTGAATTTATCGATTGAGCTAGAGTTTTCAAATATCATGCGAGAGGCGAAGTCGAGCGTGATATTTGAAAACTCTAGCGAGACTGATAAATTCAGGTATCATGCTAAATTATCCGTCAATTTTATCATTATTATGTCTTCAGAATCTTTTTTGGTCAAAAACATGATTTTTAGTAAAAAAAACATGATTTTTGGTCAAAAATGCAACTCTTGGTCAAAAATGATTTTTGACATGATTTTTAGTCAATTAAGGTGATTTTTTGTCAAAAATATGATTTTTGGTCGAAAATGTGATTTTTGGTCAAAAATATAATTTTTGGTCAGCAATGTGATTTTTGGTCAAAAATGTGATTTTTGGTCAAAAATGTGATTTTTAGTCAAAAATGTGATTTTTGGTCAAAAATGTGATTTTTTTGTCAAAAATGTGATTTTTGGTCAAAAATGTGTTTTTGGTCAAAAATGCGATTTTGGGTCATGGCTTGTCACATTTACAAGAAAAAATCACACCAAAAGAGACTTTTACACATGAAGTATATGAACTATGCACTCTTATGAAGAGGCTACAGATATGAAAAAACCCTGTAGCTCCAGGTGACCGATACACAAATTTATCAGACAGCAAGGTTATGTACAAAGGTATAGGATGCAAGATTCTGAAGACATAATAATGGTATTGATGAAGTAGCTATCTACTGCTGATATGGGCATTGATGAAGAAGCTATCTACTGCTGATATTGGCACTGATGAAGCTATCTACTACTGATATTGGTATTGATGAACAAGCTATCTACTGCTGATATTGGCATTGATGAAGAAGCTATCTTCTACTGATATGGGTATTGATGAAGAAGCTATCTACTGCTGATATTGGTATTGATGAAGAAGCTATCTACTGCTGATATATGCTGCTGCTGATATTGATGGCATTGATGGATAAGGTATATAACTGCTGATATTGTTGGTATTGGTGATGCAGCTACCAAATGATGATATTGGTATAGAGTAGCCACCTGTCAGTATTGGTGTACTGCTGATAATAAAATAGATAAGACATCCTGTGCTGATATTGTTCTTGATGAAAAGACAAAATAACCTATAGACCTAGTCAAGACCTAGTTTTATCAACATCATTGTGCTACTATTATCTGATCTTTTAGCTATAGATGAGTTGACCTCAATGTTTATCAACAAAGGGACTGGTATATCGATATGCTTGGGCAAACTGTATACAACCACTACACTGTTCACTTATTGTGATGTGGCGGGAGTTTTAAAACCACAGGCCCTGAACAAAATATGATGCTGGTGTATACTGCCAGGCAAAAAAAAATGGAAATTGTGATGATGCGTGCGCATACTGCCAGGCAATGACGTCTCAACTCATCTATAAAAGCAGCTAAAATTCAGGATATTCCAAACAATGTGAAATTATAATGAAAAGGGAATATCCAAAATATTATCACTAAGATGCTTTAGTTTTCACTAAGGTATAAGTGGTCTTAACGAATCTTAAAGGAAGATAAACAAATTGCGTACATTTTGTCCTACTTTGTTTTTAACCAGGGAAGACAAGTTTCTCCCTGCTTTACAGGTTAGTGTCGTGTAGTATGCCACTGTTGTGTGTCTTGTTGAAATAAATTGAAAATAATACAAATGGTAGCTATCACATCTACAACCTTCTTGTGCACTTATTATAGACAATTTCTATCTACTGGACTGTACACAATGTGATGTATTGAAATGCAAGGAACTGGAAGTATTGGATTTGAAAGTGTTTATAAGCACTTTAGGTGCCATGGCTAGGACACATTATTACTTCTGTACTGACTCACAATCTTACATGATGCCTTAACCCCATGTGAACTACCTGCCGATTGGCCAAAAAGAAGTTTTCATTATCATTTGGACCAATCGGCAATATTGTTAGAATAAATTCACCACACAAAAAATTAGGGTGAATTATTTGCAAAGCTCCATTCTGATTGGCGATTAAAGTGAAGATATCATGTAATTGACCAATCAGAGACAATGTTAGATCGGCAGTGCTCAGGGGGTTAATGCTAGTTGTCAAAGAAATGCTCTTACACTGAGGCCATTTTGAGTCAATTTCAATAACAGCGTTTTAGCAAGAGTTTCCTGTTGTCTTCCTTCTTTGTGACCTTTATATAATTAGTTACTCTTGTCCTTCCTTTTTTTCATAAACCCTCTTCTTGAGAATATCAACTGCTGTAAGCCATTAAAAGAAATTATTAATCATGTATAACCTCATGAATATACGCGATGCGTAAGACCCAAACAAATATGTTTATTTGCCACAACATGAAAGCAAATTGTGCAGTGGACCTCTGCGCTGTGTAACATTAATGACCTTTGTGTGTGATGTAGTATAAAAATAAAACAATATCGACTATAATGTAAATGAACAAATTTATGTGCATGCAACTACCGTATTTGTATGTTGCATGTTTAAGCACTTTGTAATTGATTGCTAGCGGGTAGACTGTTCGATTTTTTAAGAGTAAGTGAAAGATAAGGTTAAAATTTATTTTGAAAAAAATATAATCAAATTATACAAATGGGATGAATGAGGTTAATGACTTTGCATCAGTCAAGCAAAATATTTAGAATTTTCACAATACCCTTAAAACAACTGATGCGCAGTCACTAACCTCTATTCAAATTCAACATGCATGTGTGATTTTAGATTGCCTCATTTGGTACTCTATTATTTTGTGCCACACAAGTTTTCGTAAGTAGGGTCTTGGAAACAAAATTTTCACATGACACAAAAAACAGGGTATTCAGAGCTGAAACAAAGCCAAATTGAGTACAAATAGAGCCTGAAATTGTTGGGATTACTGGAAAGTACAAAATAGAGGGCATACAAACTGAAACTATAGCCAAATCATCAAAATATGATCATTGCATTAAATTTATGTTTCAGTACACTCACTACAGGTGTGCCAGCTGTTTAACAATTATTACAGGAGATGAGACTAAAAGGATTGGCTAGTCATTTTACAAGCAAAATAGATTTCAATGCTGACATCCTTAAATGAAAACCTGAAAACCGTAGAGCTTTTCACACCAAAAGCTTACAGACCGTTCACAAACACTTGTAAGAGGGGGCCTGATGCAAACAATTTTTATCGTGAACATTTTTTGGCCCCCCCCCCTTTACAGACCTCGAAAATTTCAGGGCCCCCATTTTTGACCTGAAAATTATGGGTCAACCGCATAGAAAATCATATAAACTCAATTTTTCCAGGCAAATTTGTGGTCATTTTTTCAGGGCCCCCCCCCCTTAGGAGGGTCAACAATTTTCAGGGCCTCCCTTTTTGCATCAGGCCCCCCAACAAGTGTTTGTGAACGGTCCCTAATTAACAACTTCAAAGTGAAGAGTAACAAAATAGAATTGCTCTGACGGTGTATGATGGCAGCACTGTAGGGGAAAGTGGGGTAATGCCGGACTGTGGGGAATCCCGGACACATCGATTGCAGCTAAACGGAGAAGGGTGGCACTATTATACTACCTTGGGGTATTAGCTACCTCAAAGTGTACCTCACATGTACTATTACCAGCGCTTTGGGTCTCGTCTTTCTTTGTGAAAATTACGAAAAAAAAACAGAAATTGTCATTTTTGACTTTTTATCTGAAAAGTGATTTATAAACTGGGTGACAGTTAATGCGACAAAGGACACAGATAAAGTATGGATGAAAATTATGTTTGATACTTGATTGTTAGCTGGATGTATGAATTTTGGTTTATTAAAAATGGATTAGTAGAACAAGCACTGAAAAATTAAGTCAGGACCGTGAGGGGTAATCCCGGACACACATGCATTCTCTATACAGATGGGGTACTGCCTGACACTTGCTATTTCGAAAATATAGACAACAATGACAGCCCCATAGTTGTATGCTTGAGGTAACAGAAGTACCTAATACATTCTAGGGGATTATCATCCTTCTCCACTTTCTCTCTTAGCAGCAATCAATGTGTCCGGGATTACCCCGTGTCCGGCATTACCCCATCATTTTTTACCATTTTGTTTTTTAATTATAACTTATTAACTATAGATGTTGAGTTATTAAAAACTGGTAACTACTTAGAACATTACTCCTTCTTTGCATTGATATGATTTTCACCGATGAACTTTATTTAATCTTGTACCTGTGAAGCCTTAACGAAAGGTGCCTGGGATTACCCCACTTTCCCCTACTAAGCATGTGACGATATCATTTGAGAGTGCTCTACTTCACAAGAATACTGTAGAATTCCATTTACAAGCATATATTATGCTATACATAGGTGCAATATTTTCGAGGTGCTTTTTTGACGACAGAATAAAGGGCAAACATCTGCCACAAAAATATCATAAAGAGTTTGAGCAATTATATTATTAATTCAGGTGGTTGTATATGTATCAACCTGTATTATTGTAAGACTAATCTATTGTTATGTTTTTGTGGAAGGTGTCTGCCTTTCATCATCTCTTTCATAAAAAAAATCCTATCATTTAGAGGCATATATGGTCGAATCCAACCAAAAGTGTCCACGGGCCAAAAATAAAAATCCGAAATAAAAATGTCTCCACAATGTTTTCCTTTTGCCCATTGATTGATGACATATTGGCCTTATAGGAACCAAAAGTGCCATTACTAATCTTGAAAAATAAATCCAGGGCGTGTGATAGTAAATGTGATATCAAAACCCAATGTTACCTACGAATACCACTAGGATGCTTTCATTATCGCAATACTAATCAACCTAAAACAAATGGAATATTCCCATTAACGCTTTTTTCGTGTAATGTAGACCACAGGGTGTCAGGAAAATGCTAGCTCAACCTGAAAATATTTGTTTTTATTTTTATAACGCGATTAATATGATTTTAGTCAATTTATGCTAGTTTATTTTTGAAAACGAAGTTTAGGTCAGTTTCTGTATTTTATTTATCAAATGAGTATGAATCAATTTACACATTGTATAAGAACGAGTAGGATATATGCTTTCAAGAATACTAGGAATTATACGCATACACCTAACGCTTTATACAATGAAAAGGTGAAGAAACCCGGGTATTCGTAGGTAACATGAGCGATTTAACAATATCTATATTGAGTTTAGAGGTTTAAATGTTGCTATTATGGTAATGAATTAATAAAATGGTAGTTTTTAGATATCTTTCAGATGGTACGTCCAAATGAATAAATGCCATTACCTTAGATCAAAAAAATTTTGATGCTTTTAGCAAGATTTTGACCACTTCATTTTGATATACAAGTAGTTAATCAGCAATTTTACATAATAAATAATTGTTGAATGAATCCGTATATGGGTAATAATAGTGTCCTGGGGTACCGCTTTAAGTCTTTGACAATTAATTTCCATTGGTAGGGACACTTCATTATCACATGTCATGTATTATGCTGTATTCGTAAGTAACATTTCAGTATTTGTAGGTAAGAATTAGACTTTTGGTGGATATCGCAATCAAATCTTCATTTTATAAAGCACTTTGAATGTATTATTTTCTTTATGTGCGTTTATTGATACTTGAGACCCTATCATGTATATTTAATGTCGGTTCACAGTGGTTGAAAGAGGATTGAAGTAAGAAACAAAGGCACTAAAGTGACTTTAATTTGCTTAATTGCACACAAATCGCTTAAAACCGTTATTGCAGACTTGTGAAGTCCATCTTGGTGTCAGTTACGTCTTGTGGCCTTTCATTTGAGGGCAACTATAATTAGCTTTGTACTAGGGTCCACCACTGTGTTGTCTAGATCATGAGACAATGAGAAAAGTCGTTTTTGTCCATGGTATTCGTGAGGTAAACTTAGCGAAAACGTCAAAAGTTACCTTCGAATTAACCAATTTGGACACGAATTACTCAAACCAGAAGGTCGGTAAACGTTTAAAATGAAACACACATGACAGCTGACAAATCCAAGTATTTATCCCTTCTAATCTTCTTGAATCTGATTTTTCTTTCAAATGAGCAGACCGTCGTCTATTTCAGTACATATTTTTTAACAATTAAGCCGTATTCAGTTTTGCATGGTGGGCATGTATGTGAATTCGCAACTTTCATTGACATATGATTTGATAGCAAACATACAGGTCTTCGTTATGTACCAATATGGGCATTGGCATGAATGGCGGTGTTTCACAATACTGTCATGATGTCAAATTGTATTCAGAGGTAACATTCGGTTACCGAAATTTACCTCTGAATACTTGCTTTTATTGTTGACATCTCAGAAATATTTAAACGCAGGCTATTGAAACTTGATAGAAATAAAGAGTGTATTACCCTGCACCTATTGCTTAACTATTGTTTACTATTCTCTCAGTTTGTGGAAATGACACAGCTTTTAACATGTATTCGGAGGTAATGCATATTTTTTACCAAACCTACCTTTGTGCCATTTAGAATTTCTGGCAGCTAAACACAATAATAAAGATGTCCGAATGCAATGCATTTCAGTATTGGACATATCAAAGCTTGTATCAATTGCGCATTTATTAGTGATTTCTATTTTTTAAAGATATATTTAGTGCTATGAAAAATTGTATTCGTAGGTAATGAAAAAAAATACCACTCAAAAAATTATCACAAAAAATGCACAATTATGTACAAATATGTGAAAAATTGAATAGGCAATCTTTGAATATACACCTTTCAGGAAATCAATTTAGATTCAATCCAATGACTTCTTTTCATAACTGATTTAGATGTTTTTAAAAATACTTTAAGAAATATTTTGAAAAAATGGGTAAAAATAGCATGTTTTGGGGTCTCTGTGTCTAAGTTTTTCACAGAAGGGGGTCTTATTATATATGGCGCGAAGCGTATGATCAAGGCGAATAAACACAATACAAAAACAAATGCCAATTGATTAATACTTTTAAGTTATGGCCCTGAACATGCCGTGTACACTTTTCATTGGATTCGACCATATATGCTTGTAGATGGAATTCAACGGTACATGAAGAAACAGTTTCAAGTCAATTTCAACAGCAGGGTTAGGTTTTTAAATCACAACTTATACAATCAAAATATCGATAAGTTTGTCTTTTGTTTTAGGTGTCGGAATTTGATTGTACAAATTCCTTTAAAATGTGTGCCTTAACTCTCTCCACGCGAGTATCGACTGCAGACGACAAGTTTAAACATTTTGTAATTTTTTTTGTAAATTTTTTATGACCATATTTGCAATCAGCATGACAAATGCATTAAAATGAGTACAAACATGCCTAGTATTGGTTCAAGATAGCTCTTAATATTTTGAGAAAATATTTCAAAACTTGAGACTTTTTATGTTGAAGCCTATGGCTAGCACGTAGAGCATTAACCTTGCCTCTGATTGGTCAATTACATGATATCTTCACTTTAATCACCAATCAGAATGGAGCTTTGCAAATATTTGCCCCAATTTTTTTGTGGTGAAATCATTCTAACAATGTTGCTGATTGGGCCAATTGATAATGAAAACTTCTTTTTGGCCAATCAGCAGGTAGTTCTCATGGGGTTAAGTAAGCGTCCCGGTAAGCGTCAGATTAAGAGCCTATCTGATTAGTGCCTGAAGGCTAGACGCCACAGCAAATACAACTGATAATAGTTGAGGATCTTTTTCAACTCCATTCTAATTGATAAGAAATAAGAAACGTCAATTAAGTCACAGAGCGTTTCTCAAATAAACCTTGGTGTATCATCACCTGCCATTTAACCCTTAATGGATGCCTCGTTTTTCAACGCAGGCAAACAAGCTCAAGATTTTTAATGACCATTATTTTATACTCTATGACCATCCATGACCATCAGTTTAATAATATAAAAGTACATTTTTAATTCAAAACAAGTATTGCATATACTGCATATATTGGTAAAGTAGTTCTTGAGATAATTTTCATAATAATGTATGTCATCAATGTAGCTGACTGTATGCATCAAGTGAAGATATAATCTTACGAGTGTTTCCGTATCAATGGAATGTGATGTCATTCATCTCTTAATGCGGATTTAACCAAATTCATGCTGATTTCCCACCAGGCAGGCCCGTAACCAGGATTTTTTTGGAGGGTGTCTGTTTTTGAAAAAGCGGACTTTTTTCAAAATGTGGACCTTTTTGGACTAGGGGGCGGATTTTTAAAAAGTGTCCTTTTTTCCCAAAATTTGGACTTTTTTGACCAAAAAGGCATAAAAAAACCCCAAATTTTTCGCTTGCTATGCTCGCATATGGGCCTTTTGGGTTTTAAAAAAAGGGAGACGTTTGGGGCATTTTGGGATGGGGGGAGTGCATCCACCACCACCCCACCCCAACCCCCCGGTTATGGGCCTGCCACCAGGTCATCACCAAAAATATTGATATCAAAGGAAAGAACTACCACACCAACCAGATTTGTGTATTCATTTCAATACATTGTATACCAATAAAGTTTTTTAATTTAATTTAAAAATTGGCGTTGGCTGCAACGACATCTGTATGCAATTTAGTGTGATTTTGTTGCTGACATATGATGCTTGCCATGATGATGAGTTTGCTATTTAATTAGATATACCATTGCAACCTTTTTAGCACCCTGATTATGCTTTAGTCTAGCTGTCATTTTCAGGGGCACTTATTAAAATGCTGAAACACTTATTAAAATGCTGAAGTGAAAAGTGACAATTTACACATATAAACATTAAAATGACATGTTTCTGAAGTCAAAATCATTATAACGTAATATTGGTAATTATATACTTTGATTATTATGTGAACTTTTAATGTAAGGCCAAAAACTCAATGCAAAACATTAACATACCACACACCCCCATGTGTAATCACCTCCAAACATGGATGTTTAGGACTATGCAAACATGGTCGTTTGAATCTGTTATCAATTGACATACCGAGGACAAAACTCTTGTACTAAATTGACATACCGAGGACAAAACTCTTGTACTAAATTGACATACCGAGGACAAAACTCCTGTACTCAATTGACATACCGAGGACAAAACTCTTGTACTAAATTGACATACCGAGGACAAAACTCCTGTACTCAATTGACATACCGAGGACAAAACTCCTGTACTCAATTGACATACCGAGGACAAAACCCTGTACTCAATTGACATACCGAGGACAAAACTCTTGTACTAAATTGACATACCGAGGACAAAACTCCTGTACTCAATTGACATACCAAGGACAAAACTCCTGTACTCAATTGACATACCGAGGACAAAACTCCTGTACTCAATTGACATACCGAGGACAAAACTCCTGTACTCAATTGACATACCGAGGACAAAACTCCTGTACTCAATTGACATACCAAGGACAAAACTCCTGTACTCAATTGACATACCGAGGACAAAACTCCTGTACTCAATTGACATACCGAGGACAAAACTCTTGTACTAAATTGACATACCGAGGACAAAACTCCTGTACTCAATTGACATACCAAGGACAAAATTCCTGTACTCAATTGACATACCGAGGACAAAACTCCTGTACTCAATTGACATACCGAGGACAAAACTCTTGTACTAAATTGACATACCGAGGACAAAACTCCTGTACTCAATTGACATACCAAGGACAAAACTCCTGTACTCAATTGACATACCGAGGACAAAACTCCTGTACTCAATTGACATACCGAGGACAAAACTCCTGTACTCAATTGACATACCGAGGACAAAACTCCTGTACTCAATTGACATACCGAGGACAAAACTCCTGTACTCAATTGACATACCAAGGACAAAACTCCTGTACTCAATTGACATACCGAGGACAAAACTCCTGTACTCAATTGACATACCGAGGACAAAACTCTTGTACTAAATTGACATACCGAGGACAAAACTCCTGTACTCAATTGACATACCGAGGACAAAACTCCTGTACTCAATTGACATACCGAGGACAAAACTCCTGTACTCAATTGACATACCGAGGACAAAACTCCTGTACTCAATTGACATACCAAGGACAAAACTCCTGTACTCAATTGACATACCGAGGACAAAACTCCTGTACTCAATTGACATACCGAGGACAAAACTCCTGTACTCAATTGACATACCAAGGACAAAACTCCTGTACTCAATTGACATACCGAGGACAAAACTCCTGTACTCAATTGACATACCGAGGACAAAACTCCTGTACTCAATTGACATACCGAGGACAAAACTCCTGTACTCAATTGACATACCGAGGACAAAACTCTTGTACTAAATTGACATACCGAGGACAAAACTCCTGTACTCAATTGACATACTGAGGACAAAACTCCTGTACTCAATTGACATACTGAGGACAAAACTCCTGTACTCAATTGACATACTGAGGACAAAATTCCTGTACTCAATTGACATACCGAGGACAAAACTCCTGTACTCAATTGACATACCGAGGACAAAACTCCTGTACTCAATTGACATACCGAGGACAAAACTCCTGTACTCAATTGACATACCGAGGACAAAACTCTTGTACTAAATTGACATACCGAGGACAAAACTCACTGTACTCAATTGACATACCGAGGACAAAACTCCTGTACTCAATTGACATACCAAGGACAAAACTCCTGTACTCAATTGACATACCGAGGACAAAACTCCTGTACTCAATTGACATACCAAGGACAAAACTCCTGTACTCAATTGACATACCGAGGACAAAACTCCTGTACTCAATTGACATACCGAAGACAAAACTCCTGTACTCAATTGACATACCGAGGACAAAACTCCTGTACTCAATTGACATACCGAGGACAAAACTCTTGTACTAAATTGACATACTGAGGACAAAACCCCTGTACTCAATTGACATACCGAGGGCAAAAGCCCTGTACTCAATTGACATACCGAGGACAAAACTCTTGTACTAAATTGACATACCGAGGACAAAACTCCTGTACTCAATTGACATACCGAGGACAAAACTCCTGTACTCAATTGACATCCTGTACTCAATTGACATACCGAGGACAAAACTCCTGTACTCAATTGACATACCGAGGACAAAACTCCTGTACTCAATTGACATACTGAGGACAAAACTCCTGTACTCAATTGACATACCGAGGACAAAACTCCTGTACTCAATTGACATACCGAGGACAAAAATCTTGCCCTGCAGGGCTTTAATAGATGTTAAAGATAAAAAACAAACATTGTGATCACTTTTTTCAAAAGCATACTTGAAATCTAAACCAGTACAAAAACAAGTACTTAACTCTCTCCACGCAGGTGTCGACTGCAGACGACATAATTTCAAAAATTTCAGAATTGTAAATTTCATTACCATTTTTGGAATCAACATGAAAAATGCATTAAAATGAGTACAAACAAGCCTAGTATTGGTTCAGTGGTTCTTTAGATAGCTCTTGATATTTTTGTTTGATATGTTCGGATTTTGACAACCCTGGATAACCCAAGAAAGCCTCTATTGAAGCTTATTTCCATTGGGGTCCATTTGAACACCGGGACGGATTGGGAACAGTCAGGGGTTAACACCCTACTCTTTTCGAAACTGGCTGCGAAATACATGTACAGGTATGGCTCTCTGAACACGGGACCGACGGCTTAACGTCCCCTCCGAAGGACGGAGTCTTTCACGATTCATTTACACAATTCTAAATGAACCATGGGGAGAGCAGAAGTCTGAATTTAATCTACAGAAGTTGCCAATTAATTTCATACTTTTTTCCAAGTCAATATCCCAGCAAATCGCCACCGCCGAATTGAACCGGGACCTCATGCACTAAAGGCAAGTACCTAACCATTGCGCCACGCCTCCCTAATTGCGCCCACGCTCTCCCTAATAATATCTCAAAACTTGGACTTTTTATGTTGAAGCTTATGGCTAGCACGCAGAGCATTAATGAATAAAGAGTTACACTTCAACACTCGTATATAGCTATCGCCCGGGAGCTATCATACTTAACGATTCTTCTTTTCTTGGCCCATTTTTTTCAGCGAATTCATTTAAGTCAATAAATCCTCTTTCAACAAGGTTAAATTAATAGCACATGCCCGATGTGTGAAGATGACACTTTATTCATATCACTTCTTGACAAGTAAACAAACAGTTCACATCTCTCTCTATCTCTGTCAGGTGGCGCTGTGTAGCGCTGCTGTGGTCTTCACAAGAGTACACCATCTCATTCGATCTGCTAGTGCATTGCACTTTGCATTCCTTGGTTAGAAACCAGCTTCACGTCATTAGTCCAATTAGATGTTGGTGGACGTCCTCTTCCTCGTCGGCCTTCCATAGCCCCTTACAAAATCTGTTTTTCTACACCTCCATATTTCATGACAATATGGCCAAAGTAGCTTTCTCTCCATTATGCTGCTTCTGATGATTAGACTTGTACCAATCTTGTCGAGGATCCAGGAATTTGTTCTCCTGTCTTTCCATGTCACTTGTAGAAGCCTCCTGTAACACCACATCTCAAAAGCATATACTCTTTTCCTATCATTCTTGGTCATAGCCCAAGACTCGCATCCGTAAGTGGCAATGGAAAACACAGTTGCACGAAGGCCTCTGCTTTTCCATATGCTTGACATGCCCTGCACAGTTGTCCTTGCAATAGCCAGTCTTTGCTTAATTTCAGTTGTGCTGTACGTCACCACTGTTGTTAATCATTGAACCCAGATATTCAAATTGCTTTACCTCCTCAATCTGCTGTCCATCTATCATAAACTCATCACTTTACCATTATTTTTGTCTTAATTCTTTGTGTTCAGGAGAAAGATCAATCAGCTCTATTCTGCTGCTACAAATAAGAGTGGTGTCATCGACGTACCTCAGGTTAGTAATTCTTGTACCGCCAAACTTCACCTTCAAACCCCTCCAAAGCTGTTCCCATTATGTCTTCAGAGTAGATGTTAAATAGGTTTGGTGATAGCACACAGCCCTGTCGTAAGCCTCTTCCAATCTTGAACCAATCTGTGTCCCCACTACTTGTTCTGACTGCCGATTCTTGGTCTTCATATAAGCAACTGATCAGATCCACAAGATGACTTGGGAAACCCATCTTTTTCATAGTTTCTCACATCTGAGGGTGGCTAACACAGTCAAAAGCTTTACTGTAATCTATGAAGCACATGTAAAGAGAAAGTCTAACTCTCTGCATTTCTCAATCACATTCCTGATATTGACAATTTGTTCAGTTCACATACAAAGCCTTTTTATAGCATTTTATTTAAAAGGTGTCTAATTGTATCAAAAATTGCTTGCCCCACTTTCAATCTCCCAACCCCCGCCTCTATTTACCTTTAGGCTCATAATTATTGCACAGTTCTAAGGTGCAAAGGGTTATAATTATGCAGTCAATGCATTATGATAAAAAGACAGCAACAGTAGTAAAATATAATAACCATTTAACTGCCTAGAATTCATTATAAGTGATATGAATGGTAATAACAACTTCTAAAAGAACCACTCTGTCGCCGTCTATCAGGACTGTTTATACCCGGGTTTATATATGTATACGTATTAGCATCAATCTGTCTTGAAAATGTGGTGTGGGGGCGGGGGCATTTGGCCTGAATTATCAAAATGTGGCTAAAAAGAACAAAAAATGGGTAATTTTGCCAAAAGGTGATGAAGGACACATCCCCATGTTCCACCAGGATTGACACCATGTGTATACCTAATCAGAATGCATTTTAATTTGCTGGTTGACATAAAATGTGCAGTCATAATAGCCGGATGTTTGCCCCAGATGTAAAAAAGGGACGTGAATTTGCATTCTGAATCGTCCTGAATTTTCTTTCCTAAAATAACAGATAACTAATTACATTGCGGGGTTTAGCAATTACTTTTCCCGCAAATGTCAGAAAAATCCAGCAAAATCCATCTAAATTTATTCACCATCACAGTAGTCAAGTGAGCAGTTGCCATGGTTACCTAGCTATACACTGTGTACTCTATTCTTTTATGGATAATATCTTAAAGTCCCTGTTCTCTTATCTAATGATTTCTCGCATGCTATAGCTACCATATCGCTTAAAGTAAAATGAGACAATTTTACCAAAGTATGGAGGCGCCTCTCTCTACCAACAACCACCATACCAATACTAAGCATACATGCACTAATTTCAATGCTCTTTTGTATAGATTTCAAATATGACCTTAAAATTCAGAATTTTATGATAATTTTGTCATTTTTCGGATTAGTCGAGTGTACGTACCGCTTGGGTTATAGGCATGCATTGTATATATTCAAAAGAGCAGAAATGCAGAATATAGTCCCTGAGGCACAAACTATAATTTATAATTTGATGAATGCAATTTTAGATTATTTATTTATTATTACCGATGATTATCAAGTACGTTGCTAGCACTAATATGGCTAAAGGGAGAGTTTCCACCACAAATGCTTGTTCCACAATACTTTTGCTAAACACTTCAAAAGATGTAGTAAAATAACTAATTTTCCTTTGTTTCAAAGTCCTTAATTGTTTGGAAGAAGCCACAAGACATAGATACATCAGCATACACTCCAAAAAATATTTTACTCACAAAGGTCACAACTCAACAGTTGAGTAAAACATTACTCAAATTGAGCTCATCTAGGTCACAAGTCAACAAATGAGTAAAAAATTACTCAACATCAGGGTTCGAATTCGGCTGTATCGCATAGCAGTTTGCTCCACATTTTGAAGTAACTGCTACCCAATTTTGCATTTGTATAGCACTTTTTATAAGTATCCTGATTATGATGAATTAGCCAAAAACTGCTACCCAAAATTTGTTAACGAATTTGAACCCTGCTCAACATTGAGCTCATGTTGAGTAATTTTTTACTCACTTGTTGAGTTGTGACCTATATGAGCTCAATGTTGAGTAATTTTTTTACTAAAAATATTTTTACTCAACTGTTGAGTTGTGACCTTTTTACTCAATATTTTTTGCAGTGTAGGCTCAAGCATACATAAACATCTCATCAGCACACATTTACCAGCTGGCTTTGACTATGAGGGTCATTCAAAAAGTTCTGCCTCCATCATTACATCTCTGTTATCGTATGTGCCAGGAAGTTGAAATTACCCATATGGTGATACTCTTAAATCCTGGCTACAAAATAAAAGTTATTTGATTAAAACGTTTTTTGGTCGTTAAGATTTGGTACATCGGAAATGATCTGAAAAGAAAGGCCAATTTTGATTAAAAAGGTTGCCCACATCTATGTGGAAAGCATTACAGATTTATTTCTGAAAATGATTAAATTGTTTTATATTTGTTCAAATAATTTAATCAATATCTAATACTTGCAGATAGTTCAGTTTTACTGGGTATCGTGTATTTTGCACAACAAAATCAATAGATGTTCAAAATAGCCTTCATATTGACTCTTTTCCATAGGTTGTTGACTTTGATCTGGTGAGCATTTGTTGGTTCAAGTCGTATTACTGGTCATAAGTTAAAATCAAATAAGTTGTATGCACATATTTTGTATTTTGTAAGTAGATATACAATGTTATTAACAATTATTTATCTTCTTTTAACGTCAAGTTGCATCCATTGCTTAAAATAACTTGGACGTAATTACGAATTACCCTTAAACACGGTCTCTAGAAATCTGGCAAATTTCACAAACATTTGTGTGTCTGTTGAACCCTTCAATGTTTTCTTCTCATATAAAACATGTTTTACTTTCTTTTGAAGTCCCAAGGCATGTCAGGGATCTCAAATAGGAACAAAATATTTATCCTGAGTAAGTATAGTTGGACAACCGCATCTTAAAAACATCTTTATAAAAAGATTATCCAAAGCTACAATCAGGGGCGGCGCCAGGGTATTTTGATAGGGGGGGCAATACAATTTTGGAAATTTGTTATGCTGCCCGTCGCGCTACGCGACGCAGGGGGGTGTCTGATGGGGGATGTGCCCCCCTCAGAATTTGGAACATTTTCAAAATGAAAGCACAAATGAAGCCATTTGATGCAACATTTTCACCCTTTTTAGGGTTATTTATTTTTTTTTTTTCATTCACGGGCCCAACTTTCAGCCCGCTGGTTTTAGGCACTCAATTAGTAAATCCAGCACCTTTTGGCAACAAAATAAGTTCAAGGAACAAATGTACACGAAGTGAAATATGATGGAAACATTAAATAACGAAGTGAAATATGATGGAAATGTTAAATAAAGTCGCGCGAAGCGAGAAAAAAATTGGCATTTTTTAGGCTAAAATGGCCAAATATGAGAAAAGGCAAGAGAGGCTGTGTGACTTTTATGGGGGAAATTTGCCGAAAATGGGCCCAAAATATAAAAACCAACAACTTTAAAACTGACGGGAGTTTCCTCCTTCTAACCATGGCCAGGGAGGGGAATGGCTCCTTTCCTTCTTCTCCCTCCTCTCTTTCGATCCCCTCCCTTTTCTCTCTCCTTCTTCTCTTTCTCCTTTTCCTTCCTTTTACCTCTTTTTTGAAAATCATAGGGGGCCATTTTTTCAGAATTTTTTATGCTTTATCAAATTTTTCCTCCTTTTTTATTTACTAATTCTTTTTGCCGCCCCCTTCGTTTTTGCCGCCCCTTCTTCTTCCGCCACCCCTTCATTTTGTCCGCCCCTGCTTTTACCCCGGGGGCTGGCGCCCCCAAAGCCCCCCCAAAATACGCGCATGAATACGTATTTATAAATATGTCGACCCATGAAAGAAAGTTTCCTATTACTAAGACCTAACTTTCGATAAGGCCCCAAAAAAAAATTGTTTGTTTGTCCATAGAGGCTTATGAAACAGTTGGGTCGGTAGGTCGGATTTTTTTTTTTTTTTTTAAACAGATATTGCAATTGAAACTGACAACTTGAAGACTGGTAAATAAGTCAAAACACACAGCACTTTACTGGTTTAACTCTTGAGATGGTTCTGCATGTTATACTGTTCATTTTCTTTACATTTTATTTCTTTAAATTTATACTAACCACTGTTTTATACGATGTCCCATCGATGCCTCAAAAAAAAAAAAAAAAATCAAAAAAAAAAAAAAAAAAAAAAAAAAAAAAAAAAAAAAAAAAAAAATCAAAAAAAAAAAAAAATCAAAAAAGACACGGTCGGGACCAGGGTGCACGGTCGGTCGGACGTGCACAAACAAACAATTTTTTTTTTGGCCTAAGGTTTGTATGTTTGAAAGTACACAATTAACCATAATGCATGCTGGTTTACTGCTGTATTCGAAATTTTAATCAGCAGAATGTGCAATGTTTTAAAAAGTTTTTAAAAACGTTTCTTTTTCCAAAGGTTTAAGCGGTAGTCATTTGTTTTCATTTTGGCTACTTTTATGTATGTTGGTTTTTAATGATGTTTCATATAAAGACAATGGTTTTAATAATTTATTCTTTTGAATTTCCATGCAGATATGTTTATGTATATTTTTGTTGTTGAAATTGGTAATATTGCCTTTTTTTATATAAGGCTTTTTGATATGTATTTACATGATTTATGTCTCTTGTAGTTGTACTTTGTATGTATTTTTATTATGTAAAGCGCATTGGACTTTGTGGAAATGCGCTCAATAAATCCTTGAAATAATAATAATAATAATAATATGCAGGGCCTATTACAAGGTCACCAAAGTCACTAGACCTCCACGAAAGGCTTCATGGACGGGCCGTAATTCACAAATTTTCGGCTTTTTCAATCTAAAATTTTACACACTAATAGTGACAAAATGATCCACCAAATCCCTTCAAGTAGGTCTTTATTTTGCAACTTCTCAGAGGGGACCATCCCCCTCAGACACCCCCTGCATAGTTTATAAACAAGTGGTCATTTTCGCTTCTGCTTTCAACATTTGCCAACATATGTTTAAAACAATTTATAGGCCTACAACAATAGGGTAAACTTGTCCATGAACGGCTTCTTGCCCTGGCATTTCTAAAATTTTCGGCTTTTTCAATCTAAATTTTACACACTAACAGTGACAAAATGGTCCACCAAATCGCTTCAATTAGGTCTTCATTTTGCAAAAGTTTCTTACTTCTGAGGGGGAACATCCCTCAGACACCCCCCGTCCAAACACCTCTAAAATGCACCCTTAATGGCGAATTTTCACATTACCAAATTGTACCCCTTAATGGCGAAACACATGCAAAATCCTACCCTAAATGGCGTAGCACATGCAAAAACCATACCCTAAATGGTGTCAACTGAGAAATATCTATATTGATACCCTAAGTGGCGTAAACAGGGAAATGAGCTAATTTGATACCCAAGGTGTCTTGTTGATGTTGCAAACATATAGATACTGAAGAAAACATGCACAAAAGTAACAAGAATCAACTAAAAAGTGGTGATTTTTATCAAATTAGTGCAAACTCACTCAAACAATAATATTACTAACCCTAAATGTCTAAGGATTTGGCTGAAAAAGGACCCCTAAATGGCGATGCTGAAAAAGTACCCCTTTTTCAAAAAGACGTTGACGACGCTGTGTGGTGAAAAACATACCCTTTTAGACATTTTTCTTGGACAAGGGTGCGTAGCAAGTCCAGTAGTGAGTGACCCCCCTGGGATCAGCACATCATTCCAACTTGAGTTGACAGCCAAACATAACAATTTTGTTTAAAAAATTCAAATTATCTGATGACTAAAATTCATCATCGCTGTTTTCATCCCCCGGTTTTCATCTTGCTTATACCACAGAATACTCGCTGTTATGATAATATCACCGCAATTTGCCACAAAGTGTTTTGATAAGTGCTCTATAAGGAATAATTTCATGTTATTTCACTCCTCCAACATTGAATAATGTAAGCATACAAGCTAAATTCTCATTCTCCAAAACATATCCAATAGTTATTATGATAAAATTATTCAAAAAAAAGATAGAAACCGCTCTAGGTTCAAATCTATAACAAGGCTACAAAAATAGTACCCCAGATTGGGCTATTCCAATTGAAATCCACACTACCCCTGTGGAAGATTTTTGAAATATCTTCCACAGGGGGAGTATGTTTATCAAATGTAATTGGTCAGAGGTAATCATTTTGAAACCCATACTCCCCCTGTATTATGGCTTTACCTATATCTGCCACAACAGGAGTGAGTATTTCAAATAGAAGTTATTCAACTGTCTATTCTATTCAAAACTCATACTCCCCCTGTGGAAGACTTTAGCTAAATCTTCCACAGGGGTAGTATGGATTTTAAATAGAATAGCCCATTGTTACGAGCATCATACAAGGGTATACGTCATTTTGCCTCAGCAAAGATGCCCGATTATGCAAATGTCATTCGCGAGCCTCATATTACCTGATTTTGCGTCATCGTCTCGCAATCAACTTGCCCCCTTTGGGAATGGAACATGATGTATGCATAATAGGCAAAATTTGTGTTTACATATAATCGTCTGCAACACTATCATAAGTGCAGTAGAGTACAATAGCTGCCTTTTGTAAAACACCTATTGTTTGCAGCACAATCCCCTCATCATGCTCATTGTAAAGTGTTGATGTTCTGTATACTTTCCTGATGGCCACTAGGCGAACCCAAGATATCACCTTTACATTGTAGTTGGGTATTTTTTCTAGTGTTATTGGTTAAAAGTAAGTACATTTATTGAAATGTTGCAAATGGCAGCTATTGCATTCTACTGCACTTACGATGTTGTTGCACTTTGCCAACAATATAGTTTGTGGATTCCTGAGGACATTAATTTCGCACTCTCTATGTAACCTTCAATGGGCTATTCCATTTAAAATCCACACTACCCCTGTGGAAGATTTTGGAAATATCTTCCACAGGGGGAGTATGTTTTTCAAATGGAATGACCACATTAGCAGCTCCATTTGAACTTTATACACCCTCTGAGAAAGATTCAACCTGAATCTTCCACTGAGTGAGGGTGTGTTTCAAATGGGGCTGCTAATGTGTTCATTCCATTTGAAATTCATACCCCCTATGGAAGATATTTCCAAAAAAATCTTTTACAGGGGTAGTGTGGATTTTAAATGGAATAGCCCAATATAAGCCAATGGCAAACACTAAGGCAAATATTTTAGTTGAATTAGTTGAATTGTGCAAAAATCAGGTGTAGAATTGCTACTAATGGGAAACATTATATCACAAAGAAATTGAAATTGCGTGAACACACACACATACGCACATTATATAATACTAGCGGGAGACCCTCGCTTCGCGCAGGTCCCCGCTAGTTGAGTAAACGGGAGCGGTTAGTACACGGGCGGTTAGTAAACATGATAAACGGTGATGATGATATTAAATCATGGTGTCTTGGTGTAGATTATTCATCCAATATAATAGTAATGACCATTTTAGCTTGATAATCATATGTTAGCTCCTGTCATATTAAAGAAGCTAAATAACTTTAAGTGAATATCCAGACCTGTGATAATGTTGTTACTCACTCAATCCCTCAGATTTTTTTTGAAACAGCTCGTGACAAAATGGTTGATTTTAACTTTATCCCAACAAACATCAAACATTAATGTTAGAAGAGGTTGCAGCAAAACATTTTAAGCGAGCCTGTGTTAATAGCTAGGCCTATATTATAGCCATGATTTATTTGCGGGGGTCGCAGAATTTCAGAAATGTGGACTTTCAAGTTCCACTAAAGTGGGCTCGCTCACTCACCCCCCTATCATTTAATAGTTTTGCAAAAATGAACGTCAGATGGTTTAATGGCAATATGTACCCGATCAATGTACGAATAAATCAGAGCTGAAAGTGAAAGCATCTCGGAGACTGCTTCTGGACAAGATTTAGCGACTTCCTTTTATTTATATAGAAGTACCTTAATAGGACAAATTAAAAAGCATGTAAAACTGCTTTGTGTTGATATTAGACTCAGAAAATGAAACATATCTGTAAAAATGACATCTGAAAATATGTTTCATCCTATTTCACAAAAAACAGTATGATTATGTTTTTCCGGGGGCACTGCCATTTTGGCAGTGACGCGTACGTAGGGCTGTTAAGACTCGGCATCGCTGTAACCCAGAGACCCCATCTTTTTTTGCGAACACATACTTTGTCACCCAAAGACCCCTTATTTATGCATTTCATCGATCACAATGGCCTTTATGTTTCAATTTGAACAGCAACCTTCAATTATCATTGATTTTGTTACTCATGGAGGAGGGAGGGAATGAGGGGGAGCCAGATAGGAAGGATACAGAGAAGAGGGGGAGAGAGAGCTCTCGCCCAACCGTTATTGTGGGGACATGAAACCGCTTTTCACTGTATAAGTGGGGACATAAATTACAAAGTGGAAACATTGCGAATTCCCCACAATTACGGTATGCCAGAAAAGTGAGAAAATGCCATTTTACAGAGTAGGGACAATAGGTAGGGGTCGCCAAGTATCTCGTCGTTTTACATGCATAGAGAGAGAGGGTGTAGAGAGAGGGGTTTGGTGATAGGAGAGTTTTTAAAAAGTTGGGACACAAAAAATGACCCTATAAAGTAGATCAAAGGTACTAGTCCCCATTTTGTTTTGAGAGTATTTGGTCTCTCAACTTCTAAAAATGCTCTGCATGCTAGCCATAGGCTTCAATATAAAAAGTCCCAAGTTTTCTCAAAATATCAAGAGCTATCATAAGAACCACTGAACCAATACTAGGCTTGCTTGTACTCATTTTAATGCATTTTTATGCTGATTCCAAATATTGTCATGAAAATGTACAATTCGCAATTTTTTAAATTTTTACAAAACTTTTGTAACTTGTCGTCTGCAGTCAACACCCGCATGGAAAGAGTTAAGGAAGCATAATATCAGGGTGAGGGGTATGTCAAATAGAAACAGGGTAAGCTCTATCGACTAGTGGCATCTAAACAATACTAGGACGTTATGGTTAGCCCGTTCGGAAGACCTGATTTTTGGCCATGTACCCACTATTATGGTTTGGCAAGGGGAGAGAGACAGAGAGAGGAGGGAGAGAAAGAGGAGTGAGGGAAAGAGAGGAGGAAGCCAGTGAGGAGGGATACAGAGAAGAGGGATAGAGACCCGGGGGTAGAGATAGAAGGGAGAGTGAAAGAGAGGGAGAGGAAGGAAAGGGAGAGAGAGTGAGAGGGAGAGTGAGAGAGAGAAAGAGAGAGAGAGAAAGCAG